>NC_135022.1:17653102-18306530 GCF_051020955.1 Megalopta genalis | reverse complement strand
AATCTGCTCGAATCTGCCCGACCTGCCCGACCTGCCCGAATCTGCCCGAATCTGCCGACCTGCCCGAATCTGCCCGAATATGCCCGAATATGCCAAGAAAACAGCTAAATCCGAGAAAACAGCTAAATCCGAGAAAACAGCTAAATCCGAGAAAACAGCTAAATCAAGAAATCAGCTAAATCGAAGAAAACAGCTAAATCGAGAAAACAGCTAAATCCGAGAAAACAGCTAAATCCGATAAAACAGCTAAATCCAAGAAAACAGCTAAATCCAAGAAAACAGCTAAATCCGAGAAACAGCTAAATCCAAGAAATCAGCTAAATCCGAGAAAACAGCTAAATCCGAGAAAACAGCTAAATCCAAGAAAACAGCTAAATCCGAGAAAACAGCTAAATCGAGAAAACAGCTAAATCCAAGAAAACAGCTAAATCCAAGAAAACAGCTAAATCTGCCCCTATCTGCCCATATCTGCCCGACCTGCCCGACCTGCCCGAGTCTGCCCGAATCTGCCCGAATATGCCCGAATCTGCCCGAATTTGCCCGAATCTGCCCATACCTGCCCGAATCTGCCCGAATCTGCCCCTAACTGCCCGAATATGCCGAATATGCCCAAGAAATCAGCTAAATTCGAGAAATCAGCTAAATCTGCCCATACCTGCCCGAATCTGCCCGAATCTGCTCGAATCTGCCCGAATCTGCCCGAATCTGCCCGACCTGCCCGAATCTGCCCGAATCTGCCCCTAACTGCCCGAATATGCCCGAATATGCCCAAGAAATCAGCTAAATTCGAGAAATCAGCTAAATCTGCCCATACCTGCCCGAATCTGCCCGAATCTGCTCGAATCTGCCCGAATCTGGCCGAATCTGCCCGACCTGCCCGACCTGCCCGAATATGCCCGAATCTGCCCGAATCTGCCCCTAACTGCCCGAATATGCCCGAATATGCCCAAGAAATCAGCTAAATTCGAGAAATCAGCTAAATCTGCCCATACCTGCCCGACCTGCCCGAATCTGCCCGAATCTGCCCGACCTGCCCGAATCTGCCCGATCTGCCCGAATCTGCCCCTACCTGCCAGAATCTGCCCGAATCTGCCCGAATCTGCTCATATCTGCCCGAATCTGCCCGAATCTGCCCGACCCGCCCGATCTGCCCGAATCTGCCCATATCTGCCCGAATATGCCCGAATATGCCAAGAAATCAGCTAAATTCGAGAAATCAGCTAAATCTGCCCATACCTGCCCGAATCTGCCCGAATCTGCCCGAATCTGCCCGAATCTGCCCGAATCTGCTCATATCTGCCCGAATCTGCCCGACCTGCCGAATCTGCCCGACCTGCCCTAATATGCCCGAATCTGCCCGACCTGCCCGAATATGCCCGAATATGCCCAAGAAAACAGCTAAATCCGAGAAAACAGCTAAATCCAAGAAAACAGCTAAATCCGAGAAAACAGCTAAATCCGAGAAAACAGCTAAATCCAAGAAATCAGCTAAATCGAAGAAAACAGCTAAATCCGAGAAAACAGCTAAATCCGAGAAAACAGCTAAATCCGAGAAAACAGCTAAATCCAAGAAAACAGCTAAATCCAAGAAAACAGCTAAATCCAAGAAAACAGCTAAATCTGCCCCTATCTGCCCATATCTGCCCGACCTGCCCGAATATGCCCGAATCTGCCGACCTGCCCGAATCTGCTCGAATCTGCCCGAATCTGCCCGACCTGCCCGATCTGCCCGAATATGCACGAATATGCCCAAGAAATCAGCTAAATTCGAGAAATCAGCTAAATCTGCCCATACCTGCCCGAATCTGCCCGAATCTGCTCATATCTGCCCGAATCTGCCCGAATCTGCCCGACCTGCCCGATCTGCCCGAATCTGCCCATATCTGCCCGAATATGCCCGAATATGCCCAAGAAATCAGCTAAATTCGAGAAATCAGCTAAATCTGCCAATACCTGCTCGAATCTGCCCGAATCTGCTCATATCTGCCCGAATCTGCCCGACCTGCCCGAATATGCCCGACCTGCCCGAATCTGCCCGAATCTGCCGACCTGCCCGAATCTGCCCGATCTGCCCGAATCTGCCCTTACCTGCCAGAATCTGCCCGAATCTGCCCGAATCTGCTCATATCTGCCCGAATCTGCCCTAATATGCCCGAATCTGCCCGACCTGCCCGAATCTGCCCCTGTCTGCCCGAATCTGCCCCTGTCTGCCCGAATATGCCCGAATGTGCCCAAGAAATCAGCTAAATCCGAGAAAACAGCTAAATCTGCCCATACCTGCCCGAATCTGCCCGAATCTGCCCGAATCTGCCCGACCTGCCCGACCTGCCGAATCTGCCCGAATCTGCCCGACCTGCCCGAATCTGCCCGACCTGCCCGAATCTGCCCGAATCTGCCCGACCTGCCCGAATCTGCCCGACCTGCCCTAATATGCCCGAATATGCCGAATATGCCCAAGAAAACAGCTAAATCCGAGAAAACAGCTAAATCCAAGAAAAAAGCTAAATCCGAGAAAACAGCTAAATCCGAGAAAACAGCTAAATCCGAGAAAACAGCTAAATCCAAGAAAACAGCTAAATCCAAGAAAACAGCTAAATCCAAGAAAACAGCTAAATCCGAGAAAACAGCTAATCCAAGAAAACAGCTAAATCCAAGAAAACAGCTAAATCCAAGAAAACAGCTAAATCCGAGAAAACAGCTAAATCCAAGAAAACAGCTAAATCCAAGAAAACAGCTAAATCTGCCCCTATCTGCCCATATCTGCCCGACCTGCCCGACCTGCCCGAGTCTGCCCGAATCTGCCCGACCTGCCCGAATCTGCCCGAATATGCCCGAATATGCCAAGAAACAGCTAAATCCGAGAAAACAGCTAAATCCGAGAAAACAGCTAAATCCGAGAAAACAGCTAAATCCGAGAAAACAGCTAAATCCAAGAAATCAGCTAAATCGAAGAAAACAGCTAAATCCGAGAAAACAGCTAAATCCGAGAAAACAGCTAAATCCGATAAAACAGCTAAATCCAAGAAAACAGCTAAATCCAAGAAAACAGCTAAATCCGAGAAAACAGCTAAATCCAAGAAATCAGCTAAATCCGAGAAAACAGCTAAATCCGAGAAAACAGCTAAATCAAGAAAACAGCTAAATCCGAGAAAGCAGCTAAATCCTAGAAAACAGCTAAATCCGAGAAAACAGCTAAATCCAAGAAAACAGCTAAATCCGAGAAAACAGCTAAATCCAAGAAAACAGCTAAATCCGAGAAAGCAGCTAAATCCTAGAAAACAGCTAAATCCGAGAAAACAGCTAAATCCAAGAAAACAGCTAAATCCAAGAAAACAGCTAATCCGAGAAAACAGCTAAATCCAAGAAAACAGCTAAATCCAAGAAACAGCTAAATCTGCCCCTATCTGCCCATATCTGCCGACCTGCCCGACCTGCCCGAATCTGCCCCTAACTGCCCGAATATGCCCGAATATGCCCAAGAAATCAGCTAAATTCGAGAAATCAGCTAAATCTGCCCATACCTGCCCGAATATGCCCGAATATGCCCGAATCTGGCCGAATCTGCCCGACCTGCCCGACCTGCCCGAATATGCCCGAATATGCCCAAGAAATCAGTTAAATTCGAGAAATCAGCTAAATCTGCCCATACCTGCCCGAATCTGCCCATACCTGCCCGAATCTGCCCGAATCTGCTCGAATCTGCCCGAATCTGCCCGAATCTGCCCGACCTGCCCGAATCTGCCCCTAACTGCCCGAATATGCCCGAATATGCCCAAGAAATCAGCTAAATTCTAGAAATCAGCTAAATCTGCCCATACCTGCCCGAATCTGCCCGAATCTGCTCGAATCTGCCCGAATCTGCCGAATCTGCCCGATCTGCCCGACCTGCCCGACCTGCCCGAATCTGCCCGAATCTGCCCCTACCTGCCAGAATCTGCCCGAATCTGCCCGAGTCTGCTCATATCTGCCCGATCTGCCCGAATCTGCCCGACCTGCCCGAATCTGCCCAAATCTGCCCGACCTGCCCGAATCTGCCCGATCTGCCCGAATATGCCCGAATATGCCCAAGAAATCAGATTAATCCAAGAAAACAGCTAAATCCAAGAAATCAGCTAAATCCAAGAAATCAGCTAAATCGAAGAAAACAGCTAAATCCGAGAAAACAGCTACATCCGAGAAAACAGCTAAATCCAAGAAAACAGCAAAATCCAAGAAATCAGCTAAATCCGAGAAAACAGCTAAATCCGAGAAAACAGCTAAATCCAAGAAAACAGCTAAATCCAAGAAAACAGCTAAATCCAAGAAAACAGCTAAATCTGCCCCTATCTGCCCATATCTGCCCGACCTGCCCGAATATGCCCGAATCTGCCCGAATCTGCCCCTAACTGCCCGAATATGCCCGAATATGCCCAAGAAATCAGCTAAATTCGAGAAATCAGCTAAATCTGCCCATACCTGCCCGACCTGCCCGAATCTGCCCGAATCTGCCCGACCTGCCCGAATCTGCCCGATCTGCCCGAATCTGCCCCTACCTGCCAGAATCTGCCCGAATCTGCCCGAATCTGCTCATATCTGCCCGAATCTGCCCGAATCTGCCCGACCCGCCGATCTGCCCGAATCTGCCCATATCTGCCCGAATATGCCCGAATATGCCCAAGAAATCAGCTAAATTCGAGAAATCAGCTAAATCTGCCCATACCTGCCCGAGTCTGCCCGAATCTGCCCGAATATGCCCGAATCTGCCCGAATTTGCCCGAATCTGCCCATACCTGCCCGAATCTGCCCGAATCTGCCCCTAACTGCCCGAATATGCCCGAATATGCCCAAGAAATCAGCTAAATTCGAGAAATCAGCTAAATCTGCCCATACCTGCCCGAATCTGCCCGAATCTGCTCGAATCTGCCCGAATCTGCCCGAATCTGCCCGACCTGCCCGAATCTGCCCGAATCTGCCCCTAACTGCCCGAATATGCCCGAATATGCCCAAGAAATCAGCTAAATTCGAGAAATCAGCTAAATCTGCCCATACCTGCCCGAATCTGCCCGAATCTGCTCGAATCTGCCCGAATCTGGCCGAATCTGCCCGACCTGCCCGACCTGCCCGAATATGCCCGAATCTGCCCGAATCTGCCCTAACTGCCCGAATATGCCCGAATATGCCCAAGAAATCAGCTAAATTCGAGAAATCAGCTAAATCTGCCCATACCTGCCCGACCTGCCCGAATCTGCCCGAATCTGCCCGACCTGCCCGAATCTGCCCGATCTGCCCGAATCTGCCCCCTACCTGCCAGAATCTGCCCGAATCTGCCCGAATCTGCTCATATCTGCCCGAATCTGCCCGAATCTGCCCGACCCGCCCGATCTGCCCGAATCTGCCCATATCTGCCCGAATATGCCCGAATATGCCCAAGAAATCAGCTAAATTCGAGAAATCAGCTAAATCTGCCCATACCTGCCCGAATCTGCCCGAATCTGCCCGAATCTGCCCGACCTGCCCGATCTGCCCGAATCTGCCCGAATCTGCCCGAATCTGCCCGACCTGCCCGAATCTGCCCGAATCTGCTCATATCTGCCCGAATCTGCCCGACCTGCCCGACCTGCCCGAATCTGCCCATACCTGCCCGAATCTGCCCGAATCTGCCCGACCTGCCCGAATCTGCCCGAATCTGGCCGACCTGCCCGACCTGCCCGAATATGCCCGAATATGCCCAAGAAAACAGCTAAATCCGAGAAAACAGCTAAATCCAAGAAAACAGCTAAATCCGAGAAAACAGCTAAATCCAAGAAAACAGCTAAATCCGAGAAAACAGCTAAATCCGAGAAAACAGCTAAATCCGAGAAAACAGCTAAATCCAAGAAACAGCTAAATCCAAGAAATCAGCTAAATCTGCCCCTATCTGCCCATATCTGCCCGACCTGCCCGACCTGCCCGAGTCTGCCCGAATCTGCCCGACCTGCCCGAATCTGCCCGAATATGCCCGAATATGCCCAAGAAAACAGCTAAATCCGAGAAACAGCTAAATCCGAGAAAACAGCTAAATCCGAGAAAACAGCTAAATCCAAGAAATCAGCTAAATCGAAGAAAACAGCTAAATCCGAGAAAACAGCTAAATCCGAGAAAACAGCTAAATCCGATAAAACAGCTAAATCCAAGAAAACAGCTAAATCCAAGAAAACAGTTAAATCCGAGAAAACAGCTAAATCCAAGAAATCAGCTAAATCCGAGAAAACAGCTAAATCCGAGAAAACAGCTAAATCCAAGAAAACAGCTAAATCCGAGAAAGCAGCTAAATCCTAGAAAACAGCTAAATCCGAGAAAACAGCTAAATCCAAGAAAACAGCTAAATCCGAGAAAACAGCTAAATCCAAGAAAACAGCTAAATCCGAGAAAGCAGCTAAATCCTAGAAAACAGCTAAATCCGAGAAAACAGCTAAATCCAAGAAAACAGCTAAATCCAAGAAAACAGCTAAATCCGAGAAAACAGCTAAATCCAAGAAAACAGCTAAATCCAAGAAAACAGCTAAATCTGCCCCTATCTGCCCATATCTGCCCGACCTGCCCGACCTGCCCGAATCTGCCCCTAACTGCCCGAATATGCCCGAATATGCCCAAGAAATCAGCTAAATTCGAGAAATCAGCTAAATCTGCCCATACCTGCCCGAATATGCCCGAATATGCCCAAGAAATCAGCTAAATTCGAGAAATCAGCTAAATCTGCCCGAATCTGCTCGAATCTGCCCGAATCTGGCCGAATCTGCCCGACCTGCCCGACCTGCCCGAATCTGCCCGAATCTGCCCCTACTTGCCCGAATCTGCCCGCATCTGCCCCTAACTGCCCGAATATGCCCGAATATGCCCAAGAAATCAGCTAAATTCGAGAAATCAGCTAAATCTGCCCATACCTGCCCGAATCTGCCCGAATCTGCTCGAATCTGCCCGACCTGCCCGACCTGCCCGAGTCTGCCCGAATCTGCCCGAATATGCCCGAATCTGCCCGAATTTGCCCGAATCTGCCCATACCTGCCCGAATCTGCCCGAATCTGCCCCTAACTGCCCGAATCTGTCCATATCTGCCCGAATTTGCCCGAATCTGCCCATACCTGCCCGAATCTGCCCGCATCTGCCCCTAACTGCCCGAATATGCCCGAATATGCCCAAGAAATCAGCTAAATTCGAGAAATCAGCTAAATCTGCCCATACCTGCCCGAATCTGCCCGAATCTGCTCGAATCTGCCGACCTGCCCGACCTGCCCGAATCTGCCCGAATCTGCCCGAATCTGCCCGAATCTGCCCGACCTGCCCGAATCTGCCCATACCTGCCCGAATCTGCCCGAATCTGCCCCTAACTGCCCGAATATGCCCGAATATGCCCAAGAAATCAGCTAAATTCGAGAAATCAGCTAATCTGCCCATACCTGCCCGAATCTGCCCGAATCTGCCCGAATCTGCCCGACCTGCCCGACCTGCCCGAATCTGCCCGAATCTGCCCGACCTGCCCGAATCTGCCCGACCTGCCCGAATCTGCCCGAATCTGCCCGACCTGCCCGAATATGCCCGAATATGCCCAAGAAAACAGCTAAATCCGAGAAAACAGCTAAATCCAAGAAAAAAGCTAAATCCGAGAAAACAGCTAAATCCGAGAAAACAGCTAAATCCGAGAAAACAGCTAAATCCAAGAAAACAGCTAAATCCAAGAAAACAGCTAAATCCAAGAAAACAGCTAAATCCGAGAAAACAGCTAAATCCAAGAAAACAGCTAAATCCAAGAAAACAGCTAAATCTTGCCCCTATCTGCCCATATCTGCCCGACCTGCCCGACCTGCCCGAGTCCTGCCCGAATCTGCCCGACCTGCCCGAATCTGCCCGAATATGCCCGAATATGCCCAAGAAAACAGCTAAATCCGAGAAAACAGCTAAATCCGAGAAAGCAGCTAAATCCTAGAAAACAGCTAAATCCGAGAAAACAGCTAAATCCGAGAAAACAGCTAAATCCTAGAAAACAGCTAAATCCGAGAAAACAGCTAAATCCAAGAAAACAGCTAAATCCAAGAAAACAGCTAAATCCGAGAAAACAGCTAAATCCAAGAAAACAGCTAAATCCAAGAAAACAGCTAAATCTGCCCCTATCTGCCCATATCTGCCCGACCTGCCCGACCTGCCCGAATCTGCCCCTAACTGCCCGAATATGCCCGAATATGCCCAAGAAATCAGCTAAATTCGAGAAATCAGCTAAATCTGCCCATACCTGCCCGAATATGCCCGAATATGCCCAAGAAATCAGCTAAATTCGAGAAATCAGCTAAATCTGCCCATACCTGCCCGAATCTGCCCGAATCTGCTCGAATCTGCCCGAATCTGGCCGAATCTGCCCGACCTGCCCGACCTGCCCGAATATGCCCGAATATGCCCAAGAAATCAGCTAAATTCGAGAAAACAGCTAAATCCAAGAAAACAGCTAAATCCGAGAAAACAGCTAAATCCAAGAAAACAGCTAAATCTGCCCCTATCTGCCCATATCTGCCCGACCTGCCCGACCTGCCCGAGTCTGCCCGAATCTGCCCGAATATGCCCGAATCTGCCCGAATTTGCCCGAATCTGCCCATACCTGCCCGAATCTGCCCGAATCTGCCCCTAACTGCCCGAATATGCCCGAATATGCCCAAGAAATCAGCTAAATTCGAGAAATCAGCTAAATCTGCCCATACCTGCCCGAATCTGCCCGAATCTGCTCGAATCTGCCCGAATCTGGCCGAATCTGCCCGACCTGCCCGACCTGCCCGAATATGCCCGAATATGCCCAAGAAATCAGCTAAATTCGAGAAATCAGCTAAATCTGCCCATACCTGCCCGAATCTGCCCGAATCTGCTCGAATCTGCCCGACCTGCCCGACCTGCCCGAGTATGCCCGAATCTGCCCGAATATGCCCGAATCTGCCCGAATTTGCCCGAATCTGCCCATACCTGCCCGAATCTGCCCGAATCTGCCCCTAACTGCCCGAATCTGTCCATATCTGCCCGAATTTGCCCGAATCTGCCCATACCTGCCCGAATCTGCCCGCATCTGCCCCTAACTGCCCGAATATGCCCGAATATGCCCAAGAAATCAGCTAAATTCGAGAAATCAGCTAAATCTGCCCATACCTGCCCGAATCTGCCCGAATCTGCTCGAATCTGCCCGACCTGCCCGACCTGCCCGAATCTGCCCGAATCTGCCCGAATCTGCCCGAATCTGCCCGACCTGCCCGAATCTGCCCATACCTGCCCGAATCTGCCCGAATCTGCCCCTAACTGCCCGAATATGCCCGAATATGCCCAAGAAATCAGCTAAATTCGAGAAATCAGCTAAATCTGCCCATACCTGCCCGAATCTGCCCGAATCTGCCCGAATCTGCCCGACCTGCCCGACCTGCCCGAATCTGCCCGAATCTGCCCGACCTGCCCGAATCTGCCCGACCTGCCCGAATCTGCCCGAATCTGCCCGACCTGCCCGAATATGCCCGAATATGCCCGAATCTGCCCGAATCTGCCCGACCTGCCCGAATATGCCCGAATATGCCCAAGAAAACAGCTAAATCCGAGAAAACAGCTAAATCCAAGAAAAAAGCTAAATCCGAGAAAACAGCTAAATCCGAGAAAACAGCTAAATCCGAGAAAACAGCTAAATCCAAGAAAACAGCTAAATCCAAGAAAACAGCTAAATCCAAGAAAACAGCTAAATCCGAGAAAACAGCTAAATCCAAGAAAACAGCTAAATCTGCCCCTATCTGCCCATATCTGCCCGACCTGCCCGACCTGCCCGAGTCTGCCCGAATCTGCCCGAATCTGCCCGACCTGCCCGAATCTGCCCGAATATGCCCCGAATATGCCCAAGAAAACAGCTAAATCCGAGAAAACAGCTAAATCCGAGAAAACAGCTAAATCGAGAAAACAGCTAAATCCGAGAAAACAGCTAAATCCAAGAAAACAGCTAAATCCAAGAAAACAGCTAAATCCAAGAAAACAGCTAAATCCGAGAAAACAGCTAAATCCAAGAAAACAGCTAAATCCAAGAAAACAGCTAAATCTGCCCCTATCTGCCCATATCTGCCCGACCTGCCCGACCTGCCCGAGTCTGCCCGAATCTGCCGACCTGCCCGAATCTGCCCGAATATGCCCGAATATGCCCAAGAAAACAGCTAAATCCGAGAAAACAGCTAAATCCGAGAAAGCAGCTAAATCCTAGAAAACAGCTAAATCCGAGAAAACAGCTAAATCCAAGAAAACAGCTAAATCCAAGAAAACAGCTAAATCCGAGAAAACAGCTAAATCCAAGAAAACAGCTAAATCCAAGAAACAGCTAAATCTGCCCCTATCTGCCCATATCTGCCCGACCTGCCCGACCTGCCCGAATCTGCCCCTAACTGCCCGAATATGCCGAATATGCCCAAGAAATCAGCTAAATTCGAGAAATCAGCTAAATCTGCCCATACCTGCCCGAATATGCCCGAATATGCCCAAGAAATCAGCTAAATTCGAGAAATCAGCTAAATCTGCCCATACCTGCCCGAATCTGCCCGAATCTGCTCGAATCTGCCCGAATCTGGCCGAATCTGCCCGACCTGCCCGACCTGCCCGAATATGCCCGAATATGCCCAAGAAATCAGCTAAATTCGAGAAAACAGCTAAATCCAAGAAAACAGCTAAATCCGAGAAAACAGCTAATCCAAGAAAACAGCTAAATCTGCCCCTATCTGCCCATATCTGCCCGACCTGCCCGACCTGCCCGAATCTGCCCGAATCTGCCCCTACCTGCCCGAATCTGCCGACCTGCCCGAATCTGCCCCTATCTGCCCATATCTGCCCGACCTGCCCGACCTGCCCGAATCTGCCCGAATCTGCCCCTACCTGCCCGAATCTGCCCGACCTGCCCGAATCTGCCCGAATCTGCCCGACCTGCCCGAATCTGCCCGACCTGCCCGAATCTGCCCGAATCTGCCCGACCTGCCCGAATATGCCGAATCTGCCCGACCTGCCCGAATATGCCCGAATATGCCCGAATCTGCCCGACCTGCCCGAATCTGCCCCTGTCTGCCCGAATATGCCCGAATATGCCCAAGAAATCAGCTAAATCCGAGAAAACAGCTAAATCCAAGAAAACAGCTAATCCGAGAAAACAGCTAAATCCAAGAAAACAGCTAAATCTGCCCCTATCTGCCCATATCTGCCCGACCTGCCCGACCTGCCCGAGTCTGCCCGAATCTGCCCGAATATGCCCGAATCTGCCCGAATTTGCCCGAATCTGCCCATACCTGCCCGAATCTGCCCGAATCTGCCCCTAACTGCCCGAATATGCCCGAATATGCCCAAGAAATCAGCTAAATTCGAGAAATCAGCTAAATCTGCCCATACCTGCCCGAATCTGCCCGACCTGCCCGAATCTGCCCGAATCTGCCCCTACCTGCCAGAATCTGCCCGAATCTGCCCGAATCTGCTCATATCTGCCCGAATCTGCCCGAATCTGCCCGACCTGCCCGAATCTGCCCGAATCTGCCCGACCTGCCCGAATCTGCCCGACCTGCCCGAATCTGCCCGAATCTGCCCGACCTGCCCGAATATGCCCGAATATGCCCGAATATGCCCGAATCTGCCCGACCTGCCCGAATCTGCCCCTGTCTGCCCGAATATGCCCGAATATGCCCAAGAAATCAGCTAAATCCGAGAAAACAGCTAAAAGTCAAGAAAACAGCTAAATCCGAGAAAACAGCTAAATCCAAGAAAACAGCTAAATCTGCCCCTATCTGCCCATATCTGCCCGACCTGCCCGACCTGCCCGAATCTGCCCGAATCTGCCCGACCTGCCCGACCTGCCCGAATCTGCCCGAATCTGCCCCTACCTGCCCGAATCTGCCGACCTGCCCGACCTGCCCGAATCTGCTCGAATCTGCCCATACCTCGAATCTGCCATATTCGAAATCCAAGAAAACAGCTAAATCCAAGAAAACAGCTAAATCCGAGAAAGCAGCTAAATCCTAGAAAACAGCTAAATCCGAGAAAACAGCTAAATCCAAGAAAACAGCTAAATCCGAGAAAGCAGCTAAATCCTAGAAAACAGCTAAATCCGAGAAAACAGCTAAATCCAAGAAAACAGCTAAATCCAAGAAAACAGCTAAATCCGAGAAAACAGCTAAATCCAAGAAAACAGCTAAACCCAAGAAATCAGCTAAATTCGAGAAATCAGCTTCAGCTAAATCTGCCCATACCTGCCCGAATCTGCCCGAATCTGCCCCTAACTGCCCGAATATGCCCGAATATGCCCAAGAAATCAGCTAAATTCGAGAAATCAGCTAAATCTGCCCGAATCTGCCCGACCTGCCCGACCTGCCCGAATCTGCCCGAATCTGCCCTACCTGCCCGAATCTGCCCGACCTGCCCGAATCTGCCCGAATCTGCCCGACCTGCCCGAATCTGCCCGACCTGCCCGAATCTGCCCGAATCTGCCCGACCTGCCCGAATATGCCCGAATCTGCCCGACCTGCCCGAATATGCCCGAATATGCCCGAATCTGCCCGACCTGCCCGAATCTGCCCCTGTCTGCCCGAATATGCCCGAATATGCCCAAGAAATCAGCTAAATCCGAGAAAACAGCTAAATCCAAGAAAACAGCTAAATCCGAGAAAACAGCTAAATCCAAGAAAACAGCTAAATCTGCCCCTATCTGCCCATATCTGCCCGACCTGCCCGACCTGCCCGAGTCTGCCCGAATCTGCCCGAATATGCCCGAATCTGCCCGAATTTGCCCGAATCTGCCCATACCTGCCCGAATCTGCCCGAATCTGCCCCTAACTGCCCGAATATGCCCGAATATGCCCAAGAAATCAGCTAAATTCGAGAAATCAGCTAAATCTGCCCATACCTGCCCGAATCTGCCCGAATCTGCTCGAATCTGCCCGAATCTGCCCGAATCTGCCCGACCTGCCCGAATCTGCCCGAATCTGCCCCTAACTGCCCGAATATGCCCGAATATGCCCAAGAAATCAGCTAAATTCGAGAAATCAGCTAAATCTGCCCAAACCTGCCCGAATCTGCCAGAATCTGCCCCTAACTGCCCGAATATGCCCGAATATGCCCAAGAAATCAGCTAAATTCGAGAAATCAGCTAAATCTGCCCATACCTGCCCGAATCTGCCCGACCTGCCCGACCTGCCCGAATCTGCCCGAATCTGCCCCTACCTGCCAGAATCTGCCCGAATCTGCCCGAATCTGCTCATATCTGCCCGAATCTGCCCGAATCTGCCCGAATCTGCCCGACCTGCCCGAATCTGCCCGAATCTGCCCGACCTGCCCGAATCTGCCCGACCTGCCCGAATCTGCCCGACCAGCCCGAATATGCCCGAATCTGCCCGAATATGCCCGAATATGCCCGAATCTGCCCGAATATGCCCGAATCTGCCCCTGTCTGCCCGAATATGCCCGAATATGCCCAAGAAATCAGCTAAATCCGAGAAAACAGCTAAAAGTCAAGAAAACAGCTAAATCCGAGAAAACAGCTAAATCCAAGAAAACAGCTAAATCTGCCCCTATCTGCCCATATCTGCCCGACCTGCCCGACCTGCCCGAATCTGCCCGAATATGCCCGAATCTGCCCGAATTTGCCCGAATCTGCCCATACCTGCCCGAATCTGCCCGAATCTGCCCCTAACTGCCCGAATATGCCCGAATATGCCCAAGAAATCAGCTAAATTCGAGAAATCAGCTAAATCTGCCCATACCTGCCCGAATCTGCCCGAATCTGCTCGAATCTGCCCGAATCTGCCCGAATCTGCCCGACCTGCCCGAATCTGCCCGAATCTGCTAAATCCGAGAAAACAGCTAAATCCGAGAAAACAGCTAAATCCAAGAAAACAGCTTAATCCAAGAAATCAGCTAAATTCGAGAAGTCAGCTAAGTCCAAGAAATCAGCTAAATCCAAGAAAACAGCTAAATCTGCCCCTATCTGCCCATACCTGCCCGAATATGCCCGAACTGCCCGACCTGCCCGAATCTGCCCACATCTGCCCGAATCTGCCCGACCTGCCCGAATCTGCCCGAATATGCCCAAGAAATCAGCTTAATCCAAGAAAACAGCTAAATCCAAGAATCAGCTAAATCCAAGAAAACAGCTAAATCCGAGAAAACAGCTAAATCCGAGAAAACAGCTAAATCCAAGAAAACAGCTAAATCCGAGAAAACAGCTAAATCCAAGAAAACAGCTAAATCTGCCCCTATCTGCCCATATCTGCCCGACCTGCCCGACCTGCCCGAGTCTGCCCGAATCTGCCCGAATCTGCCCGAATTTGCCCGAATCTGCCCATACCTGCCCGAATCTGCCCGAATCTGCCCCTAACTGCCCGAATATGCCCGAATATGCCCAAGAAATCAGCTAAATTCGAGAAATCAGCTAAATCTGCCCATACCTGCCCGAATCTGCCCGAATCTGCCCGACCTGCCCGAATCTGCCCGAATCTGCCCGACCTGCCCGACCTGCCCGAATCTGCCCGAATCTGCCCCTACCTGCCCGAATCTGCCCGATCTGCCCGAATCTGCCCGAATCTGCCCGACCTGCCCGACCTGCCCGAATCTGCCCGAATCTGCCCGACCTGCCCGAATCTGCCCGACCTGCCCGAATCTGCCCGAATCTGCCCGACCTGCCCGAATATGCCCGAATCTGCCCGACCTGCCCTAATATGCCCGAATCTGCCCGACCTGCCCTAATCTGCCCCTGTCTGCCCGAATATGCCCGAATGTGCCCAAGAAATCAGCTAAATCCGAGAAAACAGCTAAATCTGCCCATACCTGCCCGAATCTGCCCGAATCTGCCCGAATCTGCCCGACCTGCCCGACCTGCCCGAATCTGCCCGAATCTGCCCGACCTGCCCGAATCTGCCCGACCTGCCCGAATCTGCCCGAATCTGCCCGACCTGCCCGAATCTGCCCGACCTGCCCTAATATGCCCGAATCTGCCCGACCTGCCCGACCTGCCCGAATCTGCCCGAATCTGCCCCTACCTGCCAGAATCTGCCCGAATCTGCCCGAGTCTGCTCATATCTGCCCGATCTGCCCGAATCTGCCCGACCTGCCCGAATCTGCCCGATCTGCCCGATCTGCCCGAATATGCCCGAATATGCCCAAGAAATCAGCTTAATCCAAGAAAACAGCTAAATCCAAGAAATCAGCTAAATCCAAGAAATCAGCTAAATCGAAGAAAACAGCTATATCCGAGAAAACAGCTACATCCGAGAAAACAGCAAAATCCAAGAAATCAGCTAAATCCAAGAAAACAGCTAAATCTGCCCCTATCTGCCCGACCTGCCCGACCTGCCCGAGTCTGCCCGAATCTGCCCGAATATGCCCGAATCTGCCCGAATTTGCCCGAATCTGCCCATACCTGCCCGAATCTGCCCGAATCTGCCCCTAACTGCCCGAATATGCCCGAATATGCCCAAGAAATCAGCTAAATTCGAGAAATCAGCTAAATCTGCCCATACCTGCCCGAATCTGCCCGAATCTGCTCGAATCTGCCCGAATCTGGCCGAATATGCCCGACCTGCCCGACCTGCCCGAATCTGCCCGAATCTGCCCATACCTGCCCGAATCTGCCCGAATCTGCCCCTAACTGCCCGAATATGCCCGAATATGCCCAAGAAATCAGCTAAATTCGAGAAATCAGCTAAATCTGCCCATACCTGCCCGAATCTGCCCGAATCTGCTCGAATCTGCCCGAATCTGGCCGAATATGCCCGACCTGCCCGACCTGCCCGAATCTGCCCGAATCTGCCCGACCTGCCCGACCTGCCCGAATCTGCCCGAATCTGCCCCTACCTGCCCGACCTGCCCGAATCTGCCCGAATGTGCCCCTATCTGCCCGAATATGCCCGAATATGCCCAAGAAATCAGCTAAATCCAAGAAAACAGCAAAATCCAAGAAATCAGCTAAATCCAAGAAATCAGCTAAATCCAAGAAAACAGCTAAATCCAAGAAATCAGCTAAATCCAAGAAATCAGCTAAATCCAAGAAATCAGCTAAATCCAAGAAATCAGCTAAATCCAAGAAAACAGCTAAATCTGCCCATACCTGCCCGGATCTGCCCGAATCTGCCCGAATCTGCCCATATCTGCCCGAATCTGCCCGACCTGCCCGAATCTGCCCGAATCTGCCCGACCTGCCCGAATCTGCCCGACCTGCCCGAATCTGCCCCTGGCTGCCCGAATATGCCCGAATATGCCCGAATCTGCCCGACCTGCCCGAATCTGCCCCTGGCTGCCCGAATATGCCCGAATATGCCCAAGAAATCAGCTAAATCCAAGAAAACAGCTAAATCCAAGAAAACAGCTAAATCCGAGAAAACAGCTAAATCCAAGAAAACAGCTAAATCCAAGAAAACAGCTAAATCCAAGAAAACAGCTAAATCCGAGAAAACAGCTAAATCCAAGAAATCAGCTAAATCCAAGAAAACAGCTAAATCTGCCCCTACCTGCCCATATCTGCCCGACCTGCCCGAATCTGCCCCTGGCTGCCCGAATATGCCCGAATCTGCCCGAATCTGCCCCTGGCTGCCCGAATATGCCCGAATATGCCCAAGAAATCAGCTAAATCCAAGAAAACAGCTAAATCCGAGAAAACAGCTAAATCCAAGAAAACAGCTAAATCCAAGAAAACAGCTAAATCCGAGAAAACAGCTAAATCAAAGAAAACAGCTTAATCCAAGAAACCAGCTAAATCCAAGAAAACAGCTAAATCCGAGAAAACAGCTAAATCCAAGAAAACAGCTAAATCCGAGAAAACAGCTAAATCCCAGAAAACAGCTAAATCCGAGAAAACAGCTTAATCCAAGAAATCAGCTAAATTCGAGAAGTCAGCTAAATCCAAGAAATCAGCTAAATCCAAGAAAACAGCTAAATCTGCCCCTATCTGCCCATATCTGCCCGACCTGCCCGAATATGCCCGAATCTGCCCGAGCTGCCCGAATCTGCCCATATCTGCCCGAATCTGCCCGACCTGCCCGAATCTGCCCGATCTGCCCGAATCTGCCCCTATCTGCCCGACCTGCCCGAATCTGCCCGACCTGCCCGAATCTGCCCCTGGCTGCCCGAATATGCCCGAATATGCCCGAATCTGCCCGACCTGCCCGAATCTGCCCCTGGCTGCCCGAATATGCCCGAATATGCCCAAGAAATCAGCTAAATCCAAGAAAACAGCTAAATCCGAGAAAACAGCTAAATCCAAGAAAACAGCTAAATCCAAGAAAACAGCTAAATCCAAGAAAACAGCTAAATCCGAGAAAACAGCTAAATCCAAGAAATCAGCTAAATCCAAGAAAACAGCTAAATCTGCCCCTACCTGCCCATATCTGCCCGACCTGCCCGAATCTGCCCCTGGCTGCCCGAATATGCCCGAATATGCCCGAATCTGCCCCTGGCTGCCCGAATATGCCCGAATATGCCCAAGAAATCAGCTAAATCCAAGAAAACAGCTAAATCCGAGAAAACAGCTAAATCCAAGAAAACAGCTAAATCCAAGAAAACAGCTAAATCCGAGAAAACAGCTAAATCAAAGAAAACAGCTTAATCCAAGAAACCAGCTAAATCCAAGAAAACAGCTAAATCCGAGAAAACAGCTAAATCCAAGAAAACAGCTAAATCCGAGAAAACAGCTAAATCCCAGAAAACAGCTAAATCCGAGAAAACAGCTTAATCCAAGAAATCAGCTAAATTCGAGAAGTCAGCTAAATCCAAGAAATCAGCTAAATCCAAGAAAACAGCTAAATCTGCCCCTATCTGCCCATATCTGCCCGACCTGCCCGAATATGCCCGAATATGCCCGAGCTGCCCGAATCTGCCCATATCTGCCCGAATCTGCCCGACCTGCCCGAATCTGCCCGATCTGCCCGAATCTGCCCCTATCTGCTCGACCTGCCCGAATCTGCCCATATCTGCCCGAATCTGCCCGACCTGCCCGAATCTGCCCGACCTGCCCGAATCTGCCCGATCTTCCCGAATATGCCCGAATATGCCCAAGAAATCAGCTTAATCCAAGAAAACAGCTAAATCCAAGAAAACAGCAAAATCCGAGAAAACAGCTAAATTCAAGAAAACAGCTAAATCCAAGAAATCAGCTAAATCCAAGAAAACAGCTAAATCCGAGAAAACAGCTAAATCCAAGAAAACAGCTAAATCCAAGAAAACAGCTAAATCCATCAAAACAGCTAAATCCGAGATTTATATACATATAGCCAGTGTCGAGGTGAATTCAATGACCTACTATATCATGATGTCAACCTTGTCATAACGCTAAAATGATCTTGGACAGGATGAGCGATTTTGAAGTAACGTGGAACCACCGTGGATGAAGTAACGTAAAATAATGAAGTCAAATTGGCTATCATGGACGTTAATTGATCCGAGCGGAGTCGATTGCGAGAAATTATTAATACGACTGAAGTCTTCGGGCTCTGATAGATCCGTCTGATGGGCGAGCTTGGTTGATTTAGCGGCGATGATGCACGCACGAAGATTATGATGGAAGCAAGGAAAGGATTTGCGGTGGTAGATATCGCGCGATTGTCGGTACGATGATTCAAGAAAACTCGTGTTCGAACGGTTTTCCCTTTTCGCGGGAACAGTACCTTGCCGGAACCGTGCGCCCGCAATAAGTGAAAAGAAAACAGCTAAATCCGAGAAATCAGTTAAATCCAAGAAAACAGCTAAATCCAAGAAAACAGCTAAATCCAGGAAATCAGCTAAATCCAAGAAAACAGCTAAATCCCAGAAAACAGCTAAATCCGGGAAATCAGCTAAATCCAAGAAAACAGCTAAATCCGAGAAAACAGCTAAATCCAAGAAATCAGCTAAAATCGGAAAAAACAGCAAAATCCAAGAAAACAGCTAAATCCAAGAAAACAGCTAAATCCGAGAAATCAGCTAAATCCCAGAAAACAGCTAAATCCGAGAAAACAGCTAAATCCAAGAAATCAGCTAAAATCGGAAAAAACAGCAAAATCCGAGATTTATATACATATAGCCAGTGTCGAGGTGAATTCAATGACCTACTATATCATGATGTCAACCTTGTCATAACGCTAAAATGATCTTGGACAGGATGAGCGATTTTGAAGTAACGTGGAACCACCGTGGATGAAGTAACGTAAAATAATGAAGTCAAATTGGCTATCATGGACGTTAATTGATCCGAGCGGAGTCGATTGCGAGAAATTATTAATACGACAGAAGTCTTCGGGCTCTGATAGATCCGTCTGATGGGCGAGCTTGGTTGATTTAGCGGCGATGATGCACGCACGAAGATTATGATGGAAGCAAGGAAAGGATTTGCGGTGGTAGATATCGCGCGATTGTCGGTACGATGATTCAAGAAAACTCGTGTTCGAACGGTTTTCCCTTTTCGCGGGAACAGTACCTTGCCGGAACCGTGCGCCCGCAATAAGTGAAAAGAAAACAGCTAAATCCGAGAAATCAGTTAAATCCAAGAAAACAGCTAAATCCAAGAAAACAGCTAAATCCAGGAAAACAGCTAAATCCCAGAATACAGCTAGATCCGAGAAAACAGCTAAGTCCAAGAAATCAGCTAGATCCAAGAAAACAGCTAAATCCAAGAAAACAGCTAAATCCAAGAAAACAGCTAAATCCGAGAAATCAGCTAAATCCCAGAAAACAGCTAAATCCGGGAAATCAGCTAAATCCAAGAAAACAGCTAAATCCCAGAAAACAGCTAAATCCGGGAAATCAGCTAAATCCAAGAAAACAGCTAAATCCAAGAAAACAGCTAAATCCAAGAAAACAGCTAAATCCGAGAAAACAGCTAAATCCGAGAAATCAGCTAAATCCCAGAAAACAGCTAAATCCGAGAAAACAGCTAAATCCAAGAAAACAGCTAAATCCCAGAAAACAGCTAAATCCGGGAAATCAGCTAAATCCGAGAAATCAGCTAAATCCCAGAAAACAGCTAAATCCGAGAAAACAGCTAAATCCCAGAAAACAGCTAAATCCGGGAAATCAGCTAAATCCAAGAAAACAGCTAAATCCCAGAAAACAGCTAAATCCGGGAAATCAGCTAAATCCAAGAAAACAGCTAAATCCAAGAAAACAGCTAAATCCAAGAAAACAGCTAAATCCGAGAAAACAGCTAAATCCGAGAAATCAGCTAAATCCCAGAAAACAGCTAAATCCGAGAAAACAGCTAAATCCAAGAAAACAGCTAAATCCCAGAAAACAGCTAAATCCGGGAAATCAGCTAAATCCGAGAAATCAGCTAAATCCGAGAAAACAGCTAAATCCGAGAAATCAGCTAAATCCCAGAAAACAGCTAAATCCGAGAAAACAGCTAAATCCAAGAAAACAGCTAAATCCCAGAAAACAGCTAAATCCGGGAAATCAGCTAAATCCGAGAAATCAGCTAAATCCCAGAAAACAGCTAAATCCGAGAAAACAGCTAAATCCAAGAAAACAGCTAAGTCCGAGAAATCAGCTAAATCCGAGAAATCAGCTAAATCCGAGAAATCAGCTAAATCCGAGAAATCAGCTAAATCCAAGAAAACAGCTAAATCCAAGAAAACAGCTAAATCCGGGAAAACAGCTAAATCCGGGAAATCAGCTAAATCCAAGAAAACAGCTAAATCCGGGAAATCAGCTAAATCCAAGAAAACAGCTAAATCCCAGAAAACAGCTAAATCCGGGAAAACAGCTAAATCCGGGAAATCAGCTAAATCCAAGAAAACAGCTAAATCCAAGAAAACAGCTAAATCCCAGAAAACAGCTAAATCCGAGAAAACAGCTAAATCCAAGAAAACAGCTAAATCCACGGAAACAGCTAAATCCGAGAAATCAGCTAAATCCCAGAAAACAGCTAAATCCGAGAAAACAGCTAAATCCAAGAAAACAGCTGAATCCGAGAAAACAGCTAAGTCCAAGAAATCAGCTAAATCCAAGAAAACAGCTAAATCCAAGAAAACATGTATTAAATAATTGCTAGTCTAAGAGCTAAAATTCCGACTTAAAATTCAACGAATGCCAATTATTTAACATCCTAAAGACCTGAGGATTTTCTCGATCATCAACTCTCTTGTTCTATTATCTATTTTCTTCCACTTTCGCGTTTCATTCTAGATACGACAGAAATAAAAATAAAGGTTAGAAAAAATCACGTAAGTTCATCGGTTTTTCGTTATTCCGTTTTGCTTCATATCTTCTCCTCTGTTTTACCCTATAATTTGTGTTCATTTGTATCGTCAATCTTCGTTAGAATTCGACGTAGATCAATGAACCTTAATTAACACCAGGTTTACGGAACCCGTCAAAATGACGGGTCACTAATTTTTCAATTAACGATTATTCAGATCGTAAAGATACAATTACGAGTTACTTTTTCAATGTTACGTGTTACTTGCGGCAATAACAATCGTTAAAAATCAGAATAAATGTTTTATTCTTACTTACTTCAAACTAATATAAAACAGCCCCTTCTGGTCAATAAAAAAACAAAACGAAACATTCGCTATCGCGTACAGCCGTCAGCCTCAGACCCGAAGTATCCAAAATCGCTCTAGCCGGCTAAATACGCGACGAATTCGCGGGGGCTGCTAGTCGCCCGAAAACGACTCGTTTCCCCGATAATCCCCAATTAGCGTTCCGGGTTCCCTGCAGCTCGCGTTTGCGTCTCCTTAAAAGCGCATCAGAGCCCGCGAGCTTTCTCTAAGCGGGCACAAAAGCCTGTTCGTTGCGGGAGGGAGTGTGCCGAGCAAAAAAGAAAACACTTGGGACACAGTCATCGAACGCGGGGGTGTCGGGGCGTGGGCAGGGATGAAAACGGCGGGACTCGCGGAGTAGAAACTGGCAGAGGGGCGAATAGAAAGGGAAAGAGCGGAAGAAAAATAAAAAGAATAGATCTCGTAATGCGGGCTAGGGTGGGACACCGGTGCTGCGGGAAGCATCACGCACTTTCGCGTACACATAATTCAGTTTCACGAGTTGGCCGGGCGCTGTAAGCACCGGCGAATATTAACATATGGATGGGGTTGCGCGGTGTGAAGCGCTTATCACACAATGGAGCCACCCATTGTCATGCAGATTCCCCTTGGCTAATATAAAATGATCATCAGACAGATCGGGGGAATCCCCTAATGCTTTAACACCCCCTCGGTCCGGCTGAGCTGTTGCGTTCGTTCGCAAGTGTAGCCATGCGTGATAGGCCAGATACACGCGATAATTATATGCTAAAGGCATGTAGCGAAGTTAGCTCCCTCTGCCGTCCCGCCCCTCGCCGCGTCCACCCACCCCTCCCACCCCCACGCGATAGGATTTACGTCTCTCCGCTGCGAGTTCCGTATCAGCCGGATTACCGACGAAATTGATCGAACTTAAAAAGCCCCGAATAGCCTGGTCTCCTCTTTTTTTCTGTTCCCCGGTACCTCTCGCCCGAGCACTTTTCCTCCCTCTTCCCCTCTCCTCTCTCTCTTTCTCGCTTTTTCACTCGCTTTTTCTCTTGCTCTCCCTCCCGTTCTTTTATTTTTTTCCGCGTGCCGCGATCGAATACGCGGTTTAACAGGCTCTCCCGTCGGTTGATTGATTGGTGTTTTGCGGCCGCTTCGCGGTAATTGGGGCGGCTGCTAATGGGAAATTTGAATCGCGGTTCCCGGAGTTCACCGGGTCAGCGATACTCCGTTGCAATGCTCGCGATCGCTGACAGCGAAACACGATCTTCGGACCCGAATTTAGCATGTTCGATGTCGACCAAAGTGTTCGGCACAGGTACATTCGGCGTCTTTGTGCAAAATTACGATTGTCTGATCAGAGGAAACGGTTCCATAGCTGTATGTTCACCTTCTTTACGATGTTGATTAGCTTTTCTAGTAATAATATTCTACGGGTCATATTGGCCGAGTGTACTTATATCGTCAAATAATTATTAAAAAAGGCCATTAAGTTTACACTAAATATTTTCAAATGGTCATAAACGTCGTTAATTATAATATGTAGTTGTGAATACAGTCCGCCGTCCTAGGGTTGATATATACAATTGTTATTTTGCTTAAAGATACGCAGACTACCAATATCGATCTATCGCGAACAAAACGAACGATACTTTCGCGAAACGTACGAAATTCGTGTGGCATCGAACGCGTCAAATTTCGCAGTTCCTCCGGCTCTGTTTCAAACGACCCGCGATAATCGCGCGGCCATCGATCTTAGGCGTCTCCGAAGAAATGATAGGGACACTTTTTTCTGTCGCGAGGCGATCGCCTGGACGTAACTCTCCTAGTGACACGAAAGGTATTTTAATCCGAGCGCGAAAGGCACACGCCGCGCCGGAGTGGTTCTATCAGATCCCCCCGGTTGCTTTTCAAAGAAACTTTCGCATCGCTATCGCGCGCTGAAAGCCCCGGATGACTCAGCTTCGCGGAGCTCGCCGTTCAATTATATCCGCGGTTTCAGATGGAGTCATTAACCGGGCTCGCTAAGGGCCGCCCTTAAAAAGCGGGCCGAAGTTTCCGCCGATTCTAACGCGGCGCCCCGTAATTAACACGGCCGATTCACCAGGGCTTTCTAGCCGCGGCTTGACCTTTTATTCACACCTATGACGCCGAACACACCCGCGGAAATTATTTTACCCCCCTGCCCCCTCTTCGCGACCATTGTGCCTTGACACCGGCCCGAGTGCTTTCCAGCCGCAGTATCATTTCATTAATCAGCGAACAGCTTTGCTTTACAATCGAATCTTCATATCGCTGTTGATTTTTATAATTGACGGCCCGGCAGGCTGAGCCCGTTACACAAGTCTCTTTTCATCGCCACAAAAACATTCGATATTTTACAGGTCTTGTTGCGAAGTTACAACTTCACTGTGTGCCTCCGCGGGGAAACACGGCGACAACGGAGATCGCGTTTGGATTTATTTATTTCTGTTTTCTTGAAGCACCGTGTGAAATCATGAAAGGATCGATCAAGATTCCGAGTACTGTAATGTCTCTCTAATCGACGCCCAGATTGTCAAACACCTTGCGGTTTGTCTTTACAGTTACGAATCGTCAACGATTATAAAAACCAGCCACAAAGTTCGAATAATCGTATCTCCTTTTCCCAAATTGTCCATTTCCGTGGACAATCTGAGCGTCAGTAAGGGAGACATTACTGTAGTTATATTCTGTTAGTTCAATTATCAAAGCTGTGAAATCATTTATACACATCGTGCATACATCGCGCATAAAAAATACCGCGTAAATAGTGTTATAATTTATCGCGTAAAAAAGGGGAGAGCACATTTATTTTTGCCGAGAAAACAGGTTAGCAGACATCGCGGCTAAATCAATTTCCGCGAAGCGTCCGATAAAGACCCAGCCAGAAAACACAACGTTTGCCGAGCGAGATGAGAGGAAGCAGATTCAAGAGATTACCGTTAAACTCTTTCGTCGTGTAGAACTCTCGGCTGATCGGCTATCGAAGCCGGACTTCGCGTCAGGACCGTCCTGCGAAGTCTGCGAAAATCTCCGGCAGCTCGTTTATCCCGGAAGTTTGAATCGGAGATCGCGAGTCACGATCCAAGGTAGGCGTCGCCCTCGGATCTCGAACGGGGACAGCCGTCGAACCGGCAAAAAGCGAAGCATCCGCGCCGAGCAATGAAACTCAACGAGCCCCGGGCAGCGTGTCTTAAATTACAAAGCGACGTCGTTACGAGACGGAGTTCTCGCGTCGCTAATAGATCCTAATTAGCGCCCGGGCGAAAGTATACAACTATGCAGGCTTCCGGATCTTTTTTCCCGCCCTCTCCTCCCTTTCTTGCGCCTCTGACCCACCTCCGTCGTCGGTGCCACCCCCTTCCCCCTCCCCCACCGAGGGTAGCCGAAGTAATGAAGACAGGGCGCAAAGTTAAAGTGGAATGTTCCACTGTGCGGAAGACTACTTAGTGACAAGTGATCCTTGAGAAGGAGAGCGAGAGGAAAACATTGTTAATTTCCCTTGCAGATTCGAGTGCAACCCCTCCGCCTCCTGCCCTCCCCTGCCTGACCCTCTTCCTCCGTCCTTTTTGCGTCTCTCCCGTTCTCGTCCTCGCGTCGCCCCTCTCCCAGCGACTCGATTCAGAATGCCGATTAAATTAACGTCGCTCCGTCACGATGAAACGATTGCCACGGACACCGTGGCAAATCGAATTCGAGCGCCGAGTGGCAAGACGGGTTTCAGCCGCCGAAAAATCGACCGGCCTGCTCTCTCGTCGCGTCTCGCCTCTCTCTGACCGAGCTTCTCTTTTTCGCCGTTCCTTCTTTTTTTCTGTTTTCTTCATCGCGAGATACACCGCCCTCTTATTGGTCGTCGATGTTCCTCGGCTAACGAGACTCTCGCGAGGGCCGAGTTCATTCAGCGGCGAGGTCGTTAATTCAAGCTGCATCTTATGGCCAAGTGAGCTACTGTAATTACCGTCGAGTGGGTGGTTATCTGTCGAATAGTTAGTCAAATGTTTTTAGACGGCTTTCCGTGGCTATTTCGCTGCGAGGGGAATTTGGATTTCTGAGCGTTTCAGCTGGCGATATGTTTGTTTAGTTTATATACGTGCAAAAAAAATGTTCTTCCGAATTCTGTATTGTACTAATTTTTATTCATTTTTGCGTACACTTTGATACTGCTGTTTCGTATGATACTCTGCTACTTGCTGCAATGCTTGTTAGTTATACATTTAATTTACTATCGGGTTTTAATATCGAGTAATTTTGAACGGTCTTTTTATGAATATTGCTCTTGTTGCTTCAGGAATAAGTGTTCTCTTACGTTTTTCTTTGATAACTCACCTTTTCCATAAATATATGTATAAGTATGTACTTCCAAGAAACATTTGACCCGTTGGAAGCATAAATGTCGTAAGTCAGAAAAGTTAATTTGTGGATAATGAAGGAAGAATTGAAAGTTCTGTAAAATGCGATAACATAAAAAGTTATTGCAACTCTTATGTAAGACACTGTCGAGCTTTAACTAAAAGTAAAAGAAACAATCGTATAATATTAATTTAAACATGATTGAATAATATTGAATCAACTTAAAAAGCTTCATCCCTGTGTTCTACAAGAATTCTTCACCTGAAGATAATCCATAAAAGCAAGAAAGCGTGTCCAATTCAGACTGCATGAGGGCTTCCTTATAAAAAGCAGTAGATAATCTTTGAAATAAAAATTAACAATCGCTTTTAAAATAAAAATTTGCATGGCCATTTTCAAGGCCATTTTCAAGACCCGCGCTAAAATTAAGATCTACGAGCCCAAGTATTTAAGCGTGTTCCTTGATAGCAAGGAGTTTCTTAGAAATCATTACGATTTATTAGATACGATGAAGGATAACCCGCAGAATGGAGAATCTCGGAAAGATTCCGGTCGGATCAGAAGGATCGATGATAGCGTGGGTGGAGCATAATCCTGGGCGATCGCGTCGCGTTAACGGCCGGCCGGCGCGGCGCTAGAGCGGACGTATAAAAATGTCGGTGCGGACGAGCGAAAAATCGCGAATCCCTGGCGCAATTTCCAACTTGTCAGCGTTCTTGCTAGCCGGCGCGAAGAAAATGGGGGCCGGCTGACCGGCGTGCGGCCATTCTGTTTCGTTAAGCCCGTCGCTGGAATGCTAACGGCAAAAATATGCCGGGCAACACCCATGGCCACCGTGACAACGCGGCCCGTGGCATTATACTTTTATGGCAGCTCGTGATTATGTATCAACCAGACAGATTTACACGTTATGCACGCCGGTATCGATTTCCCCGCGTGCCGGAATGCAACGCGTGTTGAGCCCTGTGGGAAATATGCAACGCCGAAGTAATGGCGTTCGGGGCAATAGGCGTTAATCCGGAATAGGCAACCGGCGCCTGGGACGTTTCCGGGCGGAAAACAAATGCGAAAAAAACGCGTTTAGCCTGCGAAATTCGACGGACGTTCCTGTCCGGCAGGCTCGGCGCTCTTTTTAGCTCGCGCCATGCGAACTGGAAGCTCAACGGTGTTAAGATTCTGCCAGGTGATTGCGCTGACGTCGTACGAAGATATCTGTCTGTTCCACTAGCGAATTATTTTGACAATGGTTCATTTTTTGGACAATGAGAATCGAGATAGTCCCGCGGATTTTCGTGCAATGCAGGAATTGCCTGCATGCATTGCAAGATACGGCGGCTACACTGATTTCTTCTCTTATGAATTTTAACGAGCTGAAAACAACACGATTTGTTCGAATCGTTTAAATATTTCTTTCATTTCGCGAGATATTATAAATAATCTAAAAATTCTATTATAAATAATCACACATTTCTGTTATAAACGCACCAAATTTGATCCTCGACGTATCTCACATTTTTTCTTCGAAGAAAATAATAGTTTAATAGCAGAATTTAATAGTTCGACTTTAAAACGCCTTTCGGCAAACTGAAAAATTACTGGCAGATATTTGATCGAACAGAAGTTTAATCTCTTTTGATGCTACGCCTGATAAAGAGGCCATAAAAACCAAAGAGAGAGGAAGTGCAATAAAAGGAGAAAGAGGAAAGAAAGAGGCAGATCAATGTAGACAGTAGGTATAGAAAACAAAGAGTAGGAATGATAGCGATGAGTGAATGAAAGGAGTGAAAGATTGAGATAGAACGCGATATTGGTTAGGTAAATGTATGTAAATGAAGTCCAATTTTTTAGCTACGAGGTTATATCAAAGTATATATTATTACTACTCCTGATAAATTTAAAAGAATCTAATAACAATCCTGTGTTAATTGGAATATGCTATTTATGTATGACTCGTCGCTACGGTTCTCGACGTTAAAATCGAACCAGCATTTGCAAGTTCCCATCGATCATCGTCAGAATTGCGAGGCCAATTTGTTGCACGGCGATAATTGAGTGCTGATTATTTGACTTATAACTTTTACCGACGACAAGGACCGTTCTCGCGATTCCTGCGACAAAGAGACGGTCGCGATTCGAGATTATATTGCTCGCGAGACGTCCTAGGAGCGACTTTCCAGGGGGTAACTGCAATTTGCATTCGGAGCACTGTTTCGTCCGGGGAAGAAATATGAAGATTGCGAAATTTTATGAGAGCTCCCGTAGATACGGCACGATGTTCCTTAATTTATTGAAAGGCTTAAGTGCGAGGAGACTGTATTCCGCGCGTTTCAAGGTATCCGGGCGAGCTGATAAAAACGAAGCGGGGCGATTCGGGCGCGGCCGAGCAACTTCCTTTTTACTTTGTCCAGTGCATCATGGGGCGGCTGTAAAATCGGCCAGGATGTGCCGCTGTATTACGGACAATCGAGACGAATAACGGGCCGATAAATATGGGCATTACGACCATAGTTTTTAACGGGCGGCAGCGTGACGCGGTTCGATTCTCGCGGCGCGGAAACGCGTTTGGTAAACGGATCGCGCGGAGAACGGGAACGACGCCGCGAATGGCCCCGGTGTTTGCGAGTAAATTGCATTGATAGCGTGCCAATGCGCAATCGTTCCGTGCTCGCGTTCCACGGAACCGATTCCAGGCCGGTCGGATTGCGGAAGCGAAGAAAGGACGATTTCGGATCTCCATTTCCTTATAGAAAGCTGTCATTCCGCTCGGGAAAAGACCGTCCGTGGCGAGAATCGGTTCTTTTTCCGTTCGACTTCGCACCGACGCTACCCGATATCATCTTGCTGTATACATTGCTCTCGATTATTGTAATCTTCGACATCTTTCATTTCGTTCCGATGGAAAATCTTATTTATTGGACGAAGCACGATCGTACGAAACCACAGCGGAAATAACGGAGACCGTGCCACGCGGACTGTGAATTTCGAGTGGTTCTTAATTCTCCAGTTTATTTTTAACAGTTATTCTTTACTCTATCTGTTTTTACTGATAGCTACTTTCAGGAAAGGTGTAATTATTTGTTCAAATTTGGAAATTGATTTTGTACGCTAATGTGATATACAGTAATTACTCCCGGAAATGTCAAATTTCGGGTTGCTGTGAATTTCCCTGTGCTAGTCCTACTTTTATGTAATTTATCGCTACGTCAATACTGAGGGAGAACGGAGTCGGTGAAATGTGTGATGCGGCACGCGACGCGAATTCCCGGAAGACATGAAAAGATGGCGTGTTTGGGTGAGAGTTAGGTAAGAAAAACCGCGGAGCTACAAGGTACGTGACCGTCGAATCGTGGCAAAAAATTAGAAATAACAAAGTTAGGTCATCGTTTTTATTCTGGCATTACTATGTATTCATATTAATGTATACCAGCATGCTGGTCGCTGTCTTTTTTCCCGGCTGCCCCGAATTTAATGAAATATAAATAAGCGATAAAAACAAGCCGCGAGGCCCGACAGTCGCGATTTAGTATTCTCAGATCTGCCGGTTTCACAATTCCGATCTCCGATTCTCTGGGAGAAATTATTGCATTTTCTGCATAATTTTATTACGATCCACAAAACGCAAGAATGTTGGAAATGTAATCGATGTCATACAACGTAACTTCTCAATTTTAATTTGTTTAAATAAAATACTTTGATTTTATGAAATTTTTCAGGCGATTTTTCTTTTCCTGCAGCATACACGTATTCATAAAATATGAGAAAACGTGACTGTTGACAATGACATTTCTAAACGGAACGATTTAATCGTTTGCAGATATATTTCGCGGATTTTCGTTTCCATAAAATTAGAAATAAGCACCGAAGATCTGCAATCTAGTAATAAATGTGCACGATAAAATGAGCAACGTACAGGAGCGGGGGATAATTTATTTGAAACATTAAGATAGAACGAAATGAGGTTGCCTGAATCAAATTGCAAGTATAATCTGACAATCTATAAAATCATCATTCAACTTCCTGTATCAGTCCCGTTATCTACTACATGGTTTCTTTTTCAACTGTCATTTCCAGGCGTGGGATCACTATGTTCGCTAAAAATTTTCATAAATCTCAGACTTACGCACCAGCGGCTGTTCTCGTCGCGGTTTCATTTGGGTTCGGTCCGAGATGCCGATAATTAAATAAGATTTTTCGAGGGGAACCAATCTACGGTTAATCTCGCTCGCATATCTGCACGGTCAGGATGACCAGAGCGAGCCTGGATCGAAGTTACGATCGACGAAAGTCAAGAGAGGGCCGCGAACGAGTCGCGTCTCCTGCAATTATCGACGCGGCGTTTCGTTCAATTCCAGGCGGAGGAGAGGGCGGGTGGAACGTCAGGGGAGCGAGGGCAAACAGCTTCGATTTCCATCGAAGAAATAATGTTAAAAGTTCATTCATTACTATCGGCCGGAGATAAGAGGAACGAATTATAGACTCCTGATAGTATACCCCGGAGGGGCCCGGAGCCGGTTCGCTTTCGCCCGATATAAATCGTCGAACTGTAATTAGGTCGATAAGACACCATTTACATCTGGAAACGAGGTACGGTTTCGCGGGCGCCGCGGTTTTTACAATAAGCCAGGCAAGAACCGTAGCCACTCGTAATTGATAGCCGGTTCTCGATTCTAGTCGGAACTGTTTTCGCGATAAAATCGAACGACGGACTCTCGACGCTGGATGATAGGTGCTGCGCGTTCTCGTTAATTAATATCCCGACCTATCTAATTTGAATCGAACGGAGGAATTCGATAAATTGTTTCTCCGACAGATTTGTGTTGCCGGACGAGGCTCATATATATTTATTAATTTACCGGCCAGTTTCCTCTACGATATTTATCCTGGGAGAGCTTTCATTGATGCAGCTAATTAAACTGGCGAAATGTATTTCATCGAATAAATCGAGCATCGAATCTTCTAAATTAATCTAAATTATCTACAGATAATTTAGAATAACAAAATTTAATACTAGATTTACGGAACGTTAAAAGCAGCTGTTTTATATTAGTTTATATAAATAACAATAAGACATTTATTCTGATTTTTGATAAGTGTTATTGTAATATTTGCCGCAAGTGACACATATATTGAATAAATAAATGTACCTTTACAATATGAATAATCGCAAGTTAAAAAATTGGTGACTCGCCATTTTGACGGGTTCCGTAAACCTAGTGTTAATACATCGAAATATTATGGTACAAACTCTTTTTTCAGGGGACATAGAGCTGGAGATGATGACATTGCTTTAAAGAAAGCTTCAACGATTTCCAATCATCTTTTTTTCGGAATCTCTGTCGTTATCTCCATCATTCGAAGTATTAAAAGATTAGAGTATTTCGTAGATACTTTTCTGAAACCTGTAATGTACATGATTTTTAATGTAAGTCCGAAGAATCATTCCGAGTAGTATTTTAGAAAATATAAAATGTAAGGAAAAAGGGATCGGAGGAGGAACAGTCACTTTTAATTAAATCCAATTGCAGCGGGCGTCTACATTGTCACTTCTTTCGCGCCCGTTGCGTCTCCGCAAACCGTGGAAGCGTTTGCACAATGGTAACTCGATTGTTACAGTCGATAATGTCGTTTCTCCGCGACAAATTCGTTCCGTTATCATTGCGCGAGCGAGACAAAGTTTATTAATTTGTCAAACAATTTAATTAATAAAAGGCAGCGTTCCCAGCCGGACATTAATTACACAGATGCTCGCCGGGACGGTCTTGGAGAAAGCATCGTTACGCACTTTCATTTCGCACAAAGCGACGGTGACGTCGATTTATTATTTCATTATTTTTCAACGTCGTTAATGTGACTATTAATAACCATCCGGACAGAACGAACGGCGGCCCGTGTTTTCTCGTCGAGCGTTCGACCGGTGAATAAGTAATTTTTCGTCGCGAGAGATTCTGATTTTTTCTTGCTGGAACAGATCTATCAGCAGAAGTGATTTTGTACTTTTGTGGGCGGCAATTGCTCGTAGATCGCGCCGGAATTTATGACGCCTCGGTGTAGCCTGCTAAGCCGGGGCTAAGTCACGGTGATTAGTCACTCGAAAAGCGAGTCGTGGCGGTTTTATCCGCGAACAAGTTCCTGATCCGCACAATGGATGGCCTGGAGAATATTAGGATTACAGTTGGACCATCTTCGCGCCGCTTGGGAGCGTTCCCTGATATTGACCCAGTGCCATGTTAACCCTGAACATCCCATAAGACAAGCTTCTTTCTCCGCCGGGAATCATTCGACGATTATCGTAAAATTACAAGAAATTCTGTCACTACGGATTTGCATTTCGGAATCATTGTCCAATATCATAGTCTTTCGGAATATGTGCTACGTTAACTCGTGCGACAAGTCCATTTCCTGCATTGCGAATTGCTCGATGCAGATCGTGAAGTTTGTGAGGTTGTTTTTGTTGATATTTTAGGTTTGATATATACAACAATATAAAAGTTTCTATTATAGTAATTGTTAAGTGAAGAATCCAAATATATTTACTCATTATTCTTTATAATTTGATAAACGTAATCACATTATTTTTCTGATGTATTAGTAAATTAAATAAACTTACACTTGTTTTCATATAAACTCTTTGGTAACAAAAAAATTATTAATTGGTCGTTACATTTTGTACTGCGTGCAATTACTATCTACGAGTGAACATAATCTCAAACTCAAGTTTTTACTCGCTAGTGCTGCCAATAGCTTAATTCTAATATTCTAACAATTGCTATATTCAATATATAGATCGTTATATTAAGTGTATTTTTAATAAACACAGCCATCGTGTCACCACGAAGTTACAAGAAATCCTATGAAAAATAGCGTTGTGTAATTTTATGTTCGATCAAAGGGAATCAACGTCTTCTTTCGCGTTCTTTTGGAATGCTTCATCCTTTAACCGTCTCCATTTATTCAAAGAAACGTTTCGTCTCTGACAGCTCAATCTTCCGGACAAATTAATACTTTTAGAGGAAACTTTTTTGTTTCCCTCAGCAGTACCTGGAATTTAAAAGAAAGGAGTCTATTTCACGATACCGGAAGTTTCGCGGTTGAAAGAACTTTAATGGGAAACAGCGGCGCGTTCGTGGCAAATATTTTAAACTTCCACTAGGCAGAGTAAACTTGCGATAACTGAATCCCCCGGCGGAGTTGCTTGTTTTTCGAACGAAAAATTGCGTTCCTTTCATTAAAAGGTGGCATTTAAGAAAGAGGCAATCCAGTGACTTGGAAACTTTGACGTCTTAAGCGGGAAACGACTTAATTTCTACGTCGCCTGGCCGAAACAAATCTTCTGGCAACTGTTTTCGAACTGAATCATCCGAGTCTAGAACGGTTTCCCTTCGAAGCAGCAATTTTTACAAAAAACAGCAGAACATCGCAGATAAACAGCGTCGAGGTTCTTTATGCAAACCTTCCAGACTAGAATAAAATTCCATTCCATTAATGCAGCTTCTAAAGATCAGATGTTGAAGCCACCCTGTCCATTATAAACAGTAGAACGAAGTATCTTCTTCATCCAATTTATAAACAGTTGGACTAAGGACGATTCTTGCCAACATAAACTTTTCCTGTGCTACGAAATTTGTTTCTACATGTTTATGTATTTTTTAGAGCATGCGCACAGAGTTGTGGGCTGAATAGGCGCGTTTGCTTTGAAAGAAATCCGAAGATAAAGAAATCAAGCGTCTCCTAGGTGCAATACAATATATTCTTCTTTCTTTTCTGTTCTCCCTTTGTTCAAATCTACCCTCTTCCTAAATTTTATTTTCGATTGCGTTGCGATTTGATGTATTCGGTCGAATCAGAGTGAAAATAAAAAGTGAAACCTACTCTGGTGAAGGTGTTAAACATTTCCCGGACAAAGTATTGACGTCTTGCTCAGTGATAACCTGTTAAGTATGATTGTCATTTCGTTTCCATAAGTCGATATAATATTCTGTCGTCTCGTCATCAATGTATAAACTTTTCATTTCTTCCAACAAATTATTGCAATCGAAGAAATTCTAATCATTCTAGCTTTAAAAAAAAACCGCGAACTAATACCCAGTCAGTAGTTGCAATCTCTTTGAAAAGTTACTGTAATTACACTGTACATGTTCAATTTCCTCCATGTTTCCTTTAAATACAATTTCGTAAAATATATAATTTTTTTTTAAACATAGGGTATCAATATATTATCTTAACCAATTAGCTGTTTTTCACGGGCACACTCGTGATGAAGAAATGGCGACATTTTGCATCACAACGAGTACACACTCATCAAAAACAACTAACTGATTGAATCAAAATATTACGAAACAGCTGACTCTGGTCAAAGTGAAATCGAAGCAACCGTGATTCAAATTACTCACACGTACCACGCAAAAACGGACATCCCGATGAACCCAGCATATCCCTCGATCCCTGACGCGCCCAACGTCCGCATAGAAGGAACATCTCTCTCTCTCTCTCTCTAAAAGCGTTTCCGTCGAATTCTTCTTTCGCGGTGACGCTTCAAAATTCCCGGAGTGGTCCGGATCCGCGTTAACCGACGCCGGGGACAATCAATTTCTCAAAATCTCTGCGGCGTCGTGGTCGGGCCAGCGTGCTTGAAAAACGACGCACAGACAATCCGGTGGTAGAATAGACCCCGAGATTCGTCCGTCGAGTCTCAGCGCCTCAGCGATTCTATCCCTGTCGGATTCCCCTGGCTCTCGGCTCATCTTCAATCAGGCTGTTCTCCTATCGATCAGTCCCGCGCCGCTTTTCTTATCTCTCGCTGCTCGATTCGGCCTCGGCTCTCATGCACACGCGTCCTTCCGAAACCTCTCTCTCCTCTCTCTCTCTCTTTCTCTCTCTCTCTTTTCCTCGATTCCATTCATCCGAGGCTGTTTTCCCTCCCCGCTTCCTGCTCGAGCCTGCTCGCAATCAGCGTTATAAATACGCGAGCAGGTCCGGGCCGAATAAAGAATCTCTCGCGATCTCATTCACGCCCTGCGTAGAGACTCGTTCCCGAGGAATCGCGCGCGGAAATAATCTCCGCCCCGCTCCCTTTTCAACTCTTTCGCTGTCAAGCGTCGACGTTAGCAGCGGTCGCGGGGGCGTCCTTTCAATAGCGAGTGTTTACTCGCCGCGATGGCTTGCCCGGTGAAAGAGAGAGGGAGAGAGAGAGACAGAGAGAGAGAGAGTGAGTGAGTGTGAGAGAGGGGGGGGAGGGGGAAGAGAGAGAAATCTTTGAGGCGTTCGACGGAATGAAAGAAAAAGGGTGAAATAAAAGAAACGAGGCTGTCGTTGGCGGTGCGGAGTGGAGAAAGGGGGAGAGGGGGGAGAGGATAAGAGATGCAGACAGGTTGGAACGAAGGCTGAAAGGAGGGCCGAGGACATAACGCGGGGACGGAGTGGCGTGCAGCGGAATAACAAGGGAACGGAGAGAAGCGGACACCGGAGAGAGAGGAAGAGAGGAGGAGAGTGGGTGAGAAAGGGCGCTCGAGGAGGAGAGCCGCGGAATCGAGATGAGAAATGCGCCGAGCCAGATAAGACAAACCCTCCATTTCGTGCGCGCATAGCCAGAAGAACATCCTAGATCGTAGGAGTTCAGAAATCGCCTGGGGAGGCTGCGAGAGACGCGGCGCCATACCCGCCACCAAAGAGAACACTTCCCGGCGCAAACTACCCCACCCCCCTCCCCCCGCCACTCTAAAAAAAGAAAAGTAGAACCTGGTCCGAAGACGCAAACTCCTGTCCGGTGATGTCAGGTAAATATGCAAATTGGTGACGTCACCGGAGTTCAGATCACGTATGTACACTTGAGATGGCGTGATTAGTCACTCACCGTGATCTATCACTGTGATCGCAGAATCACGATCACGGTCGCGATTCAACTTCATTCACGACCGTGATCGTTCTTTTCTTGTTGTGACTGAACTTACTGCATACAATGATTACATTCGCGATTACGTTATATGGTTCATTTGAGCTTGAATCTTGCTTGATGAATTAATTTTATAAGATGCTTCAATCTGTAATTTACACGAACATCTGCATGAAATAGAATACTTTTAAATTAAGGATGAAAGGTACCGCAATGTCGCCCCCTTTGTTATACATATACAATCTCAACCTTTTCAGAAGAAAAATTAATTTCTCGTCTCGATTTCACAAGAATAATAGATATTGATATATAAATAGTGTATAAGAGTGCAAACAATTTCTTTTATATAATGTATGCATATACAAATATTCAACTTAACCTTGGACCGGGTTACATGCAACGGCGTGTGGGGTGCATGACACCCTGAGAGACCTGAAAAATAATACCGAGAACAAAATCACGTTACTGTGACTCTTAATTAAAAGCTAATGCAGCTATTGACAGTTAGACCAACATTTCGCTGAAAAATAAAGAAATGCCAATTATAAAACAAATGGCTCGAGCATCCAGGCGATCGTTCCAGGTTTAAATTAGTAGAAAGAAGGTATATCAAAACAATGGTTTTCATATAATTATAAAATATTATATATAAAGTGTAACATTATTTAAATTCATCCTTGTGTATGTTTTTTCATTGCATCTTCTATATTTATTATATTTATTGTCCTTCGCAATCATTTATGGGAGGTTAGTTACTATTAGGCATATAGCAATCATGCGATCCGAACTTCGGTGACATCACGAATTTGTACCTTCGCCTGGCGTCGCCGTTTCTGTCCTCCCGTCGTTGATCGCGAGGAAAAACGAAAACGCTGCGTGATTCGAGCGGAAACGCGAAGAAGAAGAACGTTCCGCTCGACGAGCAAGCGGAATCTGTCTGGGAAATCTGCCCGGTTTCCGGCACGGATGATATCGAAGGGTACTTGCCACTATTTCATGCAGCGAGATCGCGAGACACACTGACTATGTGTAGTTAGGCCGATAAGAACGGATCTCGGCTTGCAACGCTGACTTTTCACACAGCGATACCGGCGACGCGACGCCTTGATTTTATTAATATTCCGCGAGAAAAACCCGCCGACGTTCTTTTATCTTGAACTGGGTCATCCCTTAAGTAATGCGGTTCTTTTTCATACGTGTGCTGCCCATTACTCGTGTCCGCTTTGAAACTCGCTTTGGCGGACCGTGAATCGTAAAATAAGGAGATCGGAGTGAAAAGCCGAGGCTTCAATGCCTGCCATTTGTTCTAGTTATTTCTGGGAGATCGGCGAGGTCTGATTCTGGGTCGTTTCCTTTATCGAATTCGTTTAACGTTGCGTTCGGTTTAATATTTAACGCTTTGAGGATATCGTTTTTAGACAAAGCACTCTGTTGCAGGGACTTAATTTTGTTATACGTTTCGATGAATATCGGCGAATTTTGTGTATTACAAGTACTCCAACAATTTTGTACAGTATACAAAGGCAATAAAAGATGGCGTATTGTTATGATGCGTACAATGATACACGTTTAACAAGCGAATCTGTATCATTTAAATAAACGGGTACACGTGTAATATTAAATACACTGGTACACGGATACATACGTATGTATTTTTAATACACGATGATATAATTGTGGAATAATGAATCGTGATCAATAGTCGACAACAATCCGATCGAAAAACAAAAACGCTTCGGTTGCAGTTACCGCGTATAACTCGGATACGTACATTATTATCCGTGTACACGGATGAATAAAACATATTAAGAACACGGATACTTAATTCGCGGATACACGGTTCACGGGTTCCGTGTGCACGTGTTTCTTTAGTACACGTTCAAAATCGTAGACAGCATCATGAAAGTATACCAGTATATAAAATAGCTTATTTTAATTTAATCACGCAATTCATTCGTAATTTGATTCAGTCAGACTTGTAGCTCGTTCCATGAAAAATTCTACGACGTAAATATATTGTTATTTCTAAATCGTTTAAGATCATTTGTTGTTGTTTAATACTATATTATCTAGTTACATTGACTATATACACTCGTCGCATATTTACATTGCCTGTAATATTTAAATAACGATGACAGAGGAACGGCAACTAATTTCGTTCTGAAAGAATCATATAACAGACATATTTATTTGTTTGCAATTTGCATTACAAGTCTGTCACAATATAACAAACCAAACAATTCATTATGAACGTGTATTATGCGTCGCAACGGCGTGTAGAAATAACAACAATTTTCACTAGAATGAACTAAATTGATCGTGTCAGCCACGAATTATCTACTACACCTAGCGTGTTCATCCCATCAGAAGAATTGCTGGAAAGAATCGTCGAGAAAACCGTAAACTTTCTCTTTAATTGAAAGCAGGGGAGAGTAAAGACGACTCGTGAAGAAAGTCTTTTCAAAGTCTAACAGAGCATGGGAAGAACTATGACGAATCGATCTCGGGATTGAATTCATCCGTTGATTCATCGGCGGAGGCAGACGGGCACCTGTTTCATCGATTCGTTTCGTGGCATCGAACCAATCGGATAAGCCAGGTGGCACGATTTACAGGATCGCGGGGCTCCTCATCTGATTCTGACAACTTCTTTTACTCCCCTATTCCCTGGATCTTGATGTCTCCCGCACTCAGGTGGACAGCATTTTCCGTGCGGGCCGTGGCCTTCCCCACCTCGGAGGATCTTGCTGTCGGCATACCGATCTCGTTCATAAAAAATTCCCTCTCTCTCTCTCCGCTCGGAGAGTCTACCTTTCATCTCCGTGCGGAATTTCTCGGATTACCACGCGCAGCGCATCTGCTTTCTACCGTCGCGGAAATATACTTTAATTTACTGGCTGTCAAAGCGTGCCAGTTCCTTCTGAGTTCCCTTATCAGTGTCTCGTACAATTCTATCCCTCCCATCTTTCGCCGTATTCTGTCTCTCTCATCCTTACCCGTCTCAATTTCTTTATTTCTCGATTTTCTTTCTCTTGGGGTGTTCCGGTCTTTCCTTGCGTACCGTCCCTCTGTGTTTTCTTTGCATCCGGTGCCACAACGTCTTTCGGACGCATTTTCTGCATTTTTCCCCCGAAAGGAACGCTTCTCCGCATATAGACTCCCCTCCTGTCTCAGCCCCCGGCTCGCTGTCTCGCGAGCTAAAGCAGACGTCACCTAACGTCGCCGCGGTAATCTATTTACGTCAAGGATATTGAGATAGCTATATCAGACGAGATTAGCTTCGATCCCTCGGCCAACCCTCTCTCTCTCCCTCTCTCTCTCCCTCTCTCTTTGTCTTGTCGCCTTCCTCTCTCCCTTCCCTTATCGTTCACTCTCGCCTCTAACGATCCTGGTTAATTTCATTTTTGGTATCGTTACTGGCCGATCGTAGCGACGGTCTGGGACAAGCCTCTCAGCGCGATACAGTTTATAATTTGATGGCTGGCAAGGGAATGAAATTACCGTGTCTTTGTGACTGCGAGGCTGGCTACGCCAGACGGAACCTGGAAAGTCTGTGTAGAAAGAGGGAGAGAGAGAGAGAGAGAGAGAGAGAGAGAGAGAGAGAGAGAGAGAATGAATTCTAGGAGACACCGGCTGCCGGGACATACGTTTAGCTCCTTATCTGGTGTGAATACTTGATGAGATATTACTCGTGCTAGCTGAAGAAGACGAGCCAGACTTTAAAGATCAGAGATGGAACATTCGGACGCGGCAGGACGATTCACAGATAGATAATAAAATATCCTTACCAACAAATGAATCGTCCAGGAGGCAGGTGAACTCTGTGGAAACGGGATTGGAATGTAGGCGGAGACCAATTACGAGTATCGCCAGCGCCGAAAAAGAATCCGTCTGATATCGGCGAACACGAGGTGAACACAATTCTCTTCCAGGCTCGTCGTACAGCTTAGTATACGCTCAGGAAATCACGAGATCTTTGATATTGATCTAAGATCGCATTCTGACAATGCGACAAGATATTTCTAACGCGGGCCTCCTAATTTGCGACTTGGCAACGGGACCTCCTAATCTAAATCACTGTTAACGTGGCCTCGAGGTAGTTACATTGCGCGCCAAAGATTTGCAAGTATTTTACCCAGATAACACAAAGACGCCTATGTCTCTCGAACAATCAGAACTTTCTGGAACTTCTGGAACTTTTCTGGAACTTCTGGAACTCCTGGAACTTCTGGAACTTTTCTGGAAATTCTGGAACTTTTCTGGAACTTTTGGAACTTCTGGAACTTCTGGAACTTTTCTGGAAATTCTGGAACTTCTGGAACTTTTCTGGAACTTCTGAAACTTTTATGGAACTTCTCGAACTTTCCTTGAACTCCTGAAGCTTTCCTGGATGTTTTTATAACGTCTTCAAAATGACAGAATTTTAAGTTCCCGATACGTATACTTAAAGTATTTTAGTAAATACTATATCATATTGTTGGATTCGTCCAAGTGTCGCACTACAACCTTATGAAACACGGTACGATTTCAATGTTAAAACATATATACTTTTATTCTTCAAAAACGATTAGCGGAACAGACAAGCAAGAACAGGAAGTTCCACTGCTCAGGATAAATAATTCTTGTTTTACAAATTCAGAGGAAGTAAAACTTGTATTCATTTTTATTGCTTAAGAACGTAGTATCAGTTCGAGTAGAATCGTTCCTATTGTTCGTCGTATTGCATCAACGATGGCTATATTTAAATTTCACGGGTTGTGGTCAATTTTATCGAAGCCACTAACTAATCGAACAACTTACTAGGTCTAACGTTGACGACTCGTATCATTCCGACAATAGTCCCATCGAAACAGATGTACAGTTGCAAACGTCAATCAAGAAAATTCATGCCAACAAGTAATAAGATGTTCAGCGTAGGCTGATGAACTAGCATAAGCTGAACTTTCCCACATTGATCTCCGAGTGACCAGTAACGTCCGATGAAGCAGTATCTCGAACAGTAGTTCCCAGAATCACATAAATTCGCCTGCGGAAGGCAATAATTCATCTCCCTAACAAATGCTCGCTATACGCCATCAGTCTCCTGGTCGAGAAAAAAGGCAGCGCAGGAAGCGTCGGCGGAAAGCAAAGCGAGGGAGAAGCAAAAAAAAATAGAAGAAACAGTAACACGCGATAGGAGTCCGGCAAAATGTTTCCCATCTCGGGAGGGCCAGTCGAGTAGGGTCGTAAAGGAGCGGCCTGGGGATACGTTAATGCGGAAAACGCGGCTTTTTTCTTATCCTAGGTTGTGCGGGGGTGGCGGGACTCGGGGCACGCTGAGACGTAACGACCCGGGACGCATCTCTTCGGGTACTCGAGGATACATAACGCGGACGGCAAGAAGACGACGACGACGACGACGACGACGACGACGACGAGGACAGAGGCCAAGACCATGGAGACGACGAGGAGAAGGTATGTTCTGCGCAAAGGGTCCGGGATGGTATGGGGTTGCTCGCGGACCGTGGCAGAAAGAAGTCTGAAAGTCTCGCTACTGATTTTACAAAGGGATGCGAAACCGTTCCGGCTTAGGGGTGGGGGAGAGGGTCGTCGAAGAGAGCCGATCAGTATTCAGCCGAAGACTGTGGGGGTCATGTGACGGGCTGGACATACACAAGATTTGCCGGAGATTCTTCACGGTGTACAGGATACGCCTTGCCTGGCAAACTGACCCTACGTGCTCTGGCTCCTTTATACGTCATTCCCATTTCCGATCCGACCGTTCCTCGGACGCTGTCGATCGTCCAACGGCGCATTTATTCCGTCGCGGCTCCTCGGGACCCGCACGTGAGTCTCTAAGACGACAAGATGTTCCCCCCCAGGCCACCACTCTCGCTGCACGCGATTCTTTTGGTCATTACGATCCGCCACCGAGAGAGATCCGGACCTGATCAACCCTCGTCGCTACTGCACCCTCCTTCGCTCCTTCTATCTCTCGTTCTCGTTCTCGAGGTGGCTGCACCGGCTGCAGACGTGATCCTAATCTTGAGCCGGCCACGCTACGAGACGAGATTAATTTGTTGTGGCCTGGAACTCCCGCCGATTCCGTATGAATATGTATGGAGGCATTCTGTAATATATCTGGCCTGCGGCGCAGGCCAATATGCATGTATGTGAAGTGCATTCGGCCCATGTTGCATTCTTTTTCGGGGCGAAGCGTGGACCGGAGTGTTGCACTCGAAAGTGGAATTTGGGGTCGGTTACTGGAGCGTGGCGATTAAACCGTTGATTTTATGAGTTCAGAGGGTATCATCTTCGAGAATTGCTAGATGTTTCCAAGTGTTGGGCAGATTGTTAGATCATGGACCTTCGGATTGCATTATTCAGTTGATTCTTAATCATTAGACGGCAGATCTTTATGCGAAATAAAAAATTTTCTCAGTAATAATCGTGTCATTTGACTCATCTCTTTAACCCTTCTTCTAGGGCTTCTTTAACCACTTCGTTGATTAGCCGTACGTTTTTGTATAATTTCGTTCCTAGATACTAATAAGGGAAATAAATTTTGTTTCGATTCAGAAGAAATTAGTAACATTAATATTTAGCAGATTCTGTACAAAATCTTCGTCGCCCAAGTGTTTGAATGCAATTTGTTTAATATCATCGATTCTTCGACAAAAATTGCATGTAATACGGTTGAAAGAAAATTCTTCACTAACGAAGTTCAATGTTTGAAAATTTTACTCCAACTATATTAAGTTATTAAAAGAAACGTATAGATAAGCATAAATACAGCCCTGTTATTGCTATAAAGCAAAGTACATCAGTGGTGTTCATAGCTCGGCAATTTCAGCGTTGAATCGAATGAACTTGATTCTTATGTATGCAACACTTCGGCGAGCCACTCCATAAACCACGCACGATTTTCAATAATTGATCGGAGAGGTTGAACAGAGAGAAGGAGAATAGTAAAAGGATACGCTGGCTGAGTAATAAAACTATACAGGACGGTGAAAACGGGATGCTCAAGAATGCAGGACGACCCGGACTGTACTAAAAGTGGAGAAGAATGTGTAAACGATGCTCCGGCGCGGTGCGCTTTTATTATTTTTTTTTTATCTTTGCTTTTATGGCGTGCCCCATGGGTTATTCTATTCGAAAATATAGCAGTTAGACGGGAATTTGTCGAACGGACGTTATGATCCATAAAAGAGCACTGCCACGTGTTCGACATTTCTTTAAATAGATCATCCCTTCGCGCTTCTATCCCCGTGCTTTTAAATACACGCTTCTTTTGTTATTACTATGGGCCGACGATGAAGCCAGGAGCGATTTATAACCCGAGGAAAATACCTAGTCCGCCTGTTTCAACGTTCATTTGCTGCTTCTATACACACCCCCGGAAAATAACGTTTACCCGCGAAGAGCATACACATCCATATTTAAGAAGCTTAGCGTCACCTGCTGCATAAGAATTATGAGCCTCGCCGATGAGCCTGCACGACTTCGCGCTCGGGGACATTCAATGTTCGAAGGAGCATCCAAGCATTAAATTCTATTTGGTTATGTCTTGTTTAACCGTACGAACGTATAAATGTGTGTGCGTATACACTGTTTTAGATTTTTTTAAAACAATATTGTCAGCTTATTTGTTCAGCCTATTATTTAAGTTGCTAAAGCATGCTGTGTTATAGTAATCGCAGATGTTGCGAGTAGAGTGCGGATCGCATGCGTTTATGTCAGAAATACGCAGGTGAAATAACATACCTTTAGTACAGTAGAGATATTTAAGAACATTGTTATACTATTTCCGGCCAATTAAAATGATTAAAAGAAGCGACACGTTTTCATTGCATTTATGTTCCTTAAGATTGACTCGAGACATTTTTATCCTGCACAAAGATCCGCAAGTCTAGTTACGAGACTCCGACAATCTCATGCATTTGATTTCTGAAGGATCATCGATGCGTAATAAATTGACAAGTCGAAGAGATCATCCTGGATCAATGTTCCACCCATTTTCTATTCTTGCAAGATTTAAATTCTCCGGGCCAATTACACGCATCCGAGACGCCACCAAATGACGCGTCGCATGAAAACGAAACGGTCCGCGTGTTTCCATAAGCGTTTCATCCGAGACGCCCACATGAAAAGTTCGCCGGATCCGGCGTTATCCTACGAACCCGCCCGCATGTTCAGCGGCCGGCACGAAAGGGGATTAGAAAGCGTCCGGAGCGAATCGATCGCCGTCTCCGGAGAAGTTTCGTAAGAACCGAGCGAACTATTCGTTGAAGAACACGGTGTCTAATCTCCGATCGCCGGACCCCGGCCATTGTATCGATACGGTCGCATGACGGTGGAACGTCGCGGCACGCGGGTTGACGTTCGTCGAGCAACGACAGGAACCATCGAAGGGACGGATTAATTCGTGACGGGTCGGGGGACAGATCTGGGACCTCGAAGAGGAAACGTCATCGTCGCGGTCGCGGCAGCCCGTATCTTTTCATTCCGGATCGGGCGACGGTTCGGACGACCGTCAGATAAGACCGACTGACTGACACAAATAGGGTGGACGCAGACAGCCCTTGCTCCGCGGCCACTCGAGGCGCCCCTATTCCATTACGCCGCGTTTCCACTCGGGGAAAACGAAAGAGAGCGCGACAATTTGCCCGCCGACTTCTCCTGCTGATCTCTCCTCCTCTCGCGTCGCATTCCTGCCGCGAGAGAGACCGGAACTCCGAGGTTCCTGCGACCAGGAAGGCGACGCCGGATCGAGGGGCGAATAAGGGGTGGACTCGGTGTTTTGTAGCGAGTTCTTGAACCATGGCCGCGGCATTAAGGAGGCAGGAAAATGAATGTCAGCCACGAGTGCCACTCTCCCGGCTTCATCAGGAGATTCCATTCATTTGGCTTTCTCTGCCGGCGATGCTTTTTATTGCGCGCTTCCGCGTTACGCTCTTTCACGGCGAATCGAAGCCCGTTCGTTCGGCCGACCACGAACACCCTCTATCTTCTTCCATCTCTCTTGCCCCCTCACCCATCCCTTTTTCTCGCGTGCGTGCTCTCTTCTTTCTCGTTCCCTCTTTGCATATCGGGCCGGGGGAACGTGTCGCGGGGAAGCTTTCTTTGTGCGACCCCGTGTTTGATATTCCTTTTTAATCAACGATAGTGGCCCCAGGATCCTGAATACCTTGTTCCCGCGAATTTATTTCGGTTCGAGATCATCCGTAATTGAGATTGATCTGTTGTGCGCTCTCTGGTTTCGATGGTCTATGAAATGCGCCGGCCGTCCACGCTAGTTGGTGACACTGGGCCAGCGATGTTTATGCAAACGTGCCTGCTCGTGGTCTAGTTTATGGAGACTCCGGCAAAGTAAAATAGTTATCCTACCATTCGAGGAATCGCTGAACTTTCCCGAAGCCTGATGCATGGATGTCGATCAGTGTCGTACACTGTCCAACACTTTTGCGATTTTCCCGGAGTTTTTCCATCAGCACCGGCTTTCGAGTAGTTCAGATACGAAGTCAGATTTTTGACTTTAAATGTTCTTTCCGCTTCGATCGTAACGGTGCTCTTCCGGAAGCTGTCGAACAAAGTTGAAATCTAGATCTCATATTCGATTACAAAACGTTGGGTCTTCTACAAAATGATCTATTAATAGTAGAAATACCAAAACAGTAAAAAATGCTTTATTCAAGCATATATTACTGGACTGCCGATTTTATGCATTTATGAGAACAATGTATAAGAAATGTAAAATAGTGAAAAAATCAAAAGATAAAAATGCTGACACGTTAATTACAACATATTAAAATTATTTAAGAGAGAAACAAGATTGCACTTGGCTGCTACGTCTTGCAATGGATGCAGACAATTTTTATTTTGCCTACAGATCCACAGTCTATATATTACAATAGACATCGTGCGAAATCTTGACATTGCTATAAAACAATATACATTAACCCTGCTTAGTACTGGGAGATCTTTTTAGGAACTGACCTGTGCCTCCGGTGATTTGTCATTCCACCGAATTGCAACTTTTGCAGAAGTTTCTTCACACATTCTTCAGTAAACTGAATCTAAAAAGATGCTAGGATGCTCGTTAGTGCAATTTTGAAGAAGTTATTCAGTTTTCAAAGATGACCACATATATACAGGGTGTCCCGAAAATGTCTCGCAATTCAGAAATGAGAGGTTCCTGAGGTCATTTGAAGCAACTTTTTCCTTTGCGAAAATTTTCTCCGTGGCTTCGTTTACGAGTTATTAACGAAAAACACTGACCAATAAGAGGCGAGCTCGGCTGGCGCGCGGCGGCCCAGCCAACGAGTGCACGGAGCCCAGTTCTGCTCATTGGCTCGGCTGTCTCACGTCAAATGATCTCACCTCTGATTGGTCACTGTTTTTCGTTAATAACTCGTAAACGAAGCCGCGGATTGCATTTTCGCTCAGGAAAAAGTTGCTCCAAATGATCTCAGGAATCCCCTCCTTTCGGATTGCGAGACATTTTTGGGACACCCTGTATATGTATGTAATTGTCCACGGCTGTACATCAAGATCGCGTCCATTGTGCCTCGGCCAGCATTTTGCCAGGAAAACTATTTCCATATCCGCGTTTCGAGCGCGTCGGTCCACCAGCATCAGAGTTTGCGCCCGGATAAGCGCCGGGAAAGGATGCAGAATCTTAGAGGGGGTCCATGTGCGCCATAGGGACTGGTATTCGGCAGCTGGCCGCCTCGGGACGCACGCCCCCGCCTTGAAAACTCCGCTCCGGGAAATGCAGACCTGGCGGTAAGCGGCTTAACCGATCTTAAGCAGCTTCGCGCCCCTCGGAGAGTCGCCGATTCTCATCCTCACCTGACTCGCACAGGTGAAAACGTCCAGAGGCGATGCTCTTTTCCTCGTGGGCGCTTTCCATGCCCCGGAGACCCGGCACCGGGTCAACAGCGGCTCCTGATCTCGTTTCGACCGAATAAAGCACGTCGCCGGCTGCATTCCTGCTCGACGACCCGCTGTCCTGGTAGAGCCTCTCTTTGTCAGCGCAATAATCGCGGGAATAGATCTGGACACCGCGACACAGCGTCCCGCGGCGCTGGATTCACCGGCGCGATCCGTATCTCGCGTGCTACCATTTTTGGAAGGCTCCGCCCTCGGTTCCACGAAACCTGGAACCCGGTGGAAAGAGTTGTCAGCTGATCGTTCGACGATAGTTTGTGCCGCGTTCCCCCGGTCTAAGTGGCCGCGCACGTTTCTTCCACCGATAAAATGACTCCGTAGATGAGACTTCTGGTTTAATTGGTAGCCGGGCCTTTGTTTTATTGGGCACTTCTTTATGGTAATTCACAGGGAAACGCGGCTTCCGATGAGCCTTAGTGAGTCACGTGAAAGATCGGAGATAAAACGGATCGGCGGATAAGAGAGACGTTCGTGAGACAATGTGGGGCAAGCTGGCTTTGCTACCCGGCCTGATGGATGAACTGTAACGTCGGTATGTCGGATTGAGTCACAGACTGCCGATTTACGTTTTAGTTAATCGCTATCAGCTGGAATAGAAAGTTTCCTACTTTCCGGCGGTCGTAGTTCACCCGGTTTCACCGTTATCTCGTCTTGCGTGATACAAATGTTCCTAATGAAAAGATATGTCGTGGTTTTCTGATAGTTATCGCGCTGGTTTCTTGCTTGTGTACTGTTTCATTTCGCTGGCTAAACTTTCGACGAAAACCTTCGGAAGAGGAGGCGACGCGACGGCACCTGTAAAATACGAAACTCATCGGATCCGGATCCTGTAAAAAGTATTTTTACGATTTTCACCGTACGATTCTGGAACCTTCTGCTGCCTTATCTGTGCCACCGCGTCTATTGGCGAAAACGGGCAGAGCGCAGGATTACCGCAAGCAGAGTTTTAGATAGCAGAATAAGTTGATAATCTTGAATGTAATTTTCGTGCTACGCCCGGGCAGCAGCTTTGCATACCTTGCGCCAGCTATCCACTCTTTTATTAAACGCTCTGGAAGTATGAAATACATAGTTGCCACTGTGCCCGGTCCTTGCTGCAGAGATTGGACGATCCGGGATTATCGACGATGGCAATGAAATTTAGCAAGCTGGATTTGGAAAAATGCAGCGGATCTTTGCCTGGAGATTAAGCCTGGAAAAACTGAACAACCTGCTTCGGCAGGTTGCTACTTCTGTTTCCCTTATGAAGACGCGAACAACGCTTTATAGTTTATGATGTTCTACATCTATTTAGATAAAGTTATGCATTCGTTTGTGCATGTAACAAATTTTATGATGTCAAAAGTAATTAATGGCTGATCTGTCGAATGGGTGAATGCTTCCGATATTATATAAAAAGGTCATATATATCACATTAATAGAGTAGAAATACTTAAATAGAAATCTACAAAATGCTTTTTATATCTGTTTTTATCATTTCAATAGTAAAATTAGAAAATAGTATCACAATCATTTTGTAATAGGCTAGTCCTTCTGTCATCTAAAAATCCAAGTCGTTTAGTCTAGTGTTAAAAAAGTTATATATATATACAGTTTCAAAGAGTGTCCACATATATTTCTCCCTGACTGAAAGTGTTGATTCGCTGCGTCGATATCTCTCGCCGCATTCCTTTCGCAGCGTCGGCAATAAGAATTTCTCCGTCGTTCATCGCGTCCGAAAAGGCAAACGAGCATTCTGTTCGGATTTACGAGAAGCGAATAACATAGATAACTTGTTTATTTGAAATCTTCATCCGCCACCGGTTCGGCGGAGCGTGTGTTTAATTCACGGAAGACAGAAGCAGCGCGTTTCGGAGATACCGAGGGGAATAATTCACCCGGGAATCGACAAAATATTTCACCCCGTGATCGCCGGTATAGCAACTCCCATTCACTCTCCGGCAACGAAGAAGCCGAGTTCATTGTTAATGGAACGGACGATTGAATATTTTGAGGAAGTAACGCGGAAAGGGGCGAACGGAACGTGTTCCAGTTGCCGAGCGGTAAACTTTTCCGCTCGTGGAATACGATAGAAGCCGTGCGCGGGTTTCGCAGGCTCGCAGGACTTTAAGCCGGAACGTGTCGGCGGGCATCCGGTTGTCGAGGATTCCTTCCGAAATTACGAGGCTCCTTCCTGCGGCAGTGGTCCACTAAACGCGGCGGAAGAGCGCGCTTTTTGACCGGCCGGTCGTTAAAGAACGAGAGTGTTCAATCGGGCAACTGGGGATCGTGTAGTCGCCGGTTTACGAGTGGCTGTCTCGGACACTCGAGTTTTATAGTTGCGATAGAGCGTGGTTGTAAACGATAAGGATCCAGTCGAAAAATTTACGGTATGACAAGCTTGCGGCAATCGTAACCGTTAAAGGCGAACGCTGAAAAATAACGCACGAAGGGTTGGTACGCGTGGGTGGCGGGGCTGCACGAAAACGGAGGAACGTTTCTCGCGGACTTACGAAAATAACGGGTCGCGGCTGGTCCCGAGGAGAAAGGGGCCACGAGGATACGCAATATGAAAGTCGTGGAAAAACTGCATCCTCGAATGCACGCCGGGATCCTTCCCCGGCTCTCTGTTTATTATTGCCATTTTGTTCTTTTCGCAACGGCCGCGTTCCCCGCTCGTCGAGTTTACGTTTACGCTGATGCCGCCTCCGTTCTTCCTCCGTCCAGGGAAGTTGGTCCCAAGCTACGCCGCCACCGGGAAATGACAAAACGTCGCTTGGTCGCGAAAGTTGCCCAGAAAACGCATTATACGGCCGACGCGACGCGCTCCGCCGAACTTTGCAAATACGCCGTAACAAATAACGCGGTCGTGACTGTCGCTGGGAACTGGGTGAAATTGTTTCCACAGGATGAACCGCGGCATCCGACTCGTCGCGATGCATCTTCCCACGGCCCGCTTCATTACGGGGTAATTCATTGGAACAGGAACGCGGCGAGCCGGTCGAAGAAGTGATAACAAGTTGAGTAGCGGGAACTGGAGTCGAAAGTAACATTGCTAATAATTTGGAAACTAATATAGCCGGCGTTGCAAATTTTGGATATATTCTGCAAAATATACATGTGCGTCGCTAGTTCGATCATACGGATATGCAATTCATATATACATACTGAACAAAATGGCTTTTAAATAATTAGTAATTTTTTTTAGAATCTATTGCAATTCCACCAATAAACCAAACCAAAAAATAAAATGTGTTACGAATCGATTCTGTTTTGTGTTGCACTTTCCCCCGCCTCCATCTTTGGCAAATATCTCATACATTATTCGTTGCAGATCTAAAATAATGTCGGATAACTAGGTAACATTTTTATCCAGAACTTTTTGTTATAAATGTCATAGTTTCCGCGTAATTGTGATCCAAATTGTTACTATCGACCCCTAATTTCGAGTGATGGTTCACTCGAGAACCTGAATCGCGTTGTCGGACAATTATTTTACTGCTTTATCCAACTGTTGTCTTCGAAACAATCTCCTAGAAATATTTCTTGATCGTTGCTCCGAAAACGTTCATTAGAAGTGCGATCCACGACAATTACTTCAACGTATCTTATTTCTTCGAGTCGCATTGTATATTTGTCCCGCTCAGCTATTGTAACATAAATGGCGTGGTCTTACGCGAAGGGTTTCGCAAGAGGGGTCAGAAGGGACCCGCGAGTGTTGTAAAGGGTTGCACAGCGCCGTGGAGCGGAAAGCCGCAATTTATAGGAGTAATGTGTTATAGAAAAGGGCTTGTCCCGCTCATACAGGGTGAGTTACGGAACCAATTACAAGCCAATACCTCTTAAATGGAATCAGATATCGAGGAACTGTTACCGGGGCCGCTTTCACGGCACGCCGAGAGGTACATTCTTCGTGAGATTCGAGATTCTTTCGGACGGACCGGCTCTTTGGCTGTCGAACCGTTCGAACGATCTTTCTTCTCGCACTGGATCCTTCTTTCCCCCACTCTATCGTTCCAGCACTCAATATCGACAGTTTCTGACAGAGATCCTCGGAAACATGTAAATGGATCGCGATTTTGATTTGATTCTAGTTGGTGATTCTGGTTGCTTTTTCCGTATGCATAGAAGAACCTAATCAATCTCTTGGAAACTAGCTGCTAGTAACTGTGTCGAGTGACGTATGAAAATAATAGGAGGATTTTAATTTTCTCGGAGAACTGGAAGATAATTTAAGAATCGAGCGTCACGATCGGTTGAATTAATTCGTTGTTTTTCGCGACGATCAAATGTGTAGATAAACCCTTGACATCACACGATGTAATAGTGTACTCAAATGGTTATATACCGTATAGTAAACGATAAATAAGTCCAGGCGGACGTATTGAGAGAAAAATGCAATCATTTCTGTTCCTAATAATTAATTTGAAAATGTTGATATTAGGTGCATGGTACAACTTTTAAGCGAGCAATAGATCATGCAAATTGATGTCTTCGAGGATCGGTTGAGGAAAGCAGAAACTAAATAGAAACTTGCTGGCAGTACGACCATCTTCGTTAAGCAACGGCGAATATTAAATTCCCGATCAATTTGATTAAAACTTTCATTTCGGTGGACTTTATCGAGCATTAGTTGGAAGCGCGCGAATATCCAAAGTCTAGTTGTAAGGAACGATAGAAAATTCATAATTTCGAGCAAGTATAAATTGCTTCCAGGAATTAATTTCGTAGAAGACGTGTTCCGATGATGGGAAGCTTGGCGCTACGACAAAGTGTTAGCCGCGAGATACAATTAATGTTAAACGACTATCAGTCATTGTAATTCGACTGTGTTCTATAAAAATTCTAAGGCAGCGTTAATTGAGATTTTAAAAAAGTTTATTCAATGATTCTTACGGGGAATCTTTACGAGCTCGGCAACCCCGTAACGAGGAGCCGTAAACGGGCAATCTTTCGCTCACCTAACTTTTCAAATTATATTTTACATCGTGCTATATTATAATCGTTAGTAGGCCGTAGATTTTCTGCCTTTACGACAAAGTGAATAGGAACATTAAGAAAATCTGCAGAGCCAATTAAGCCCACTTTCTGCTTTATTTATGACTGTTTCATTTAAGGAAGATCGTTATTTTGCATAAAATTCTCCAATGCAATTAAGGTTTTCACAGTTTAGTTCTTAGTATTATGACAATAATTTAATTAATGAAGCTGAAACTGAAAAGTTAATATTTCCTACAGGAAATACTAGTTTAACTCTTTTGCATTCAAAAAATCCTAGTAACATTCAGTTCGTTCAATATATTACAATAAAAATCAGTTTCAAAACCAAGATAATAATTATCCAAATGTGACGGACGTGGTACTAAACGAGTCGAGAAATTTTTCTTGAACAATACACCCTTTTTACATTATGTACTTGTGTAAAAATTGCACAAAATCCCATCAATTGCACGCGATCTTTTAATTTTATTTTATTTATTTTAAAATATCTACGGTCACATCGAAACGTCAAATTCCCCTTCGACTGTCGAGCAAGGGTCCCACGCTGTTCGCCGATGAAAAATGTCCCAAAATCTCGATAAGCTACGGCGGCAGTTATGGGGCACTAATTCTGGCTCCGCTTCTGGGACCCAGAGGCGACCGTGTACGTCCGAGCATGACGATCCTGGACACATTAAACTGCGTATAGTTTTATCGCGTAAGTACCATTCAACGCAAGCTCGGTCCGCAGAGCAACGTAGCCGGTCCTTCGGAGACTCCGCGGCCGGAATGGCGCGTTTCCTGGTTACGTTTCCTTCCAGCGTCCCTCCGACAACCCCCGCGTTCGCCATTGTGTACACGGGGTGGCCCCTGAATAGCGTGGAGGATCCGCTACGTGCGTGGCCGAGGTCAACGGACACGGAACTAGACGACGGTCTCAGTTCTGCTTCGGTGAACTTCTGATGACGGTCCGATTTTGATTTCGCAGTGGCCGTCGCGACGGTCCGGCCCGAGGCCGCCGTGCGGTTTCCTCGGGATCGATATCACCGGCGGCAAATGTTAGCCAACGGAGAAAAAAGGGTGGTCACATAGAGCCGAGGTCGGAGAAGCGTCCTTCTCCTATCGCTTCTAATTCCGAAGGAAAAATATTTTTCTATACCCGATTTCACTTCGAGTCTCTATTTTCGTCCAACAGTTTTTGGCCGAAACTCTAGCTAGAGGAATAGATATCTCATTTACTTAACGTGACGGGATTTTTATACAGATGAGCAGATATCTCTTTTCATTCATTTTCGTTACGATGCCAATTTTGATAGTACAAAGTGATTTTATTCTGAATCTTCCTTTTCGAGATGCAACATTTTTTGATTGAAACCAACTTTCTAGTAGGTTTTTTATAAAGATATATATATATATATATATATATATATATATATATATATATATGCAGTAGTTTCTTTTTTAATCATTTTTATTATAAATGTAGAGGATCCACAGTTCAAACAATGACAATTTTGATATTTCAAAGTGATTATTCATTTAGGACCGATACTGTCAATCCATGTCTGCTCCATTAATATTGACGGTTCAAATGTGTTCATTTCCTAAAAAATAATCATGTTCTATTTCAAATGAAGAGCCAACTATGATCACCTAACTATCTAGAATTGTTTCTTGAACCGGTGGAAAACCATGAGAGACCCAGCCGAATTCACCGACAAATATGTCTGTTTCAGGGGAGCTTGAAGATTCGTACTACATTTTCAAGCAGTCTCCACGAAACAATGTAGGAAACTCAATATTTGCTTAGAGATTCGCAGCTCGCGGTCGAAAATAATGTACATAGAGTCTCGTAAAGAATCGTGGAGAATGATTTCGGTTGGCATAAACGTCCCGTGCATCCGCGGTTCGGAGCTATCGCTGGATCTGGAGTCGAAAACTTCAAAAATCGCTGAGACAGGCGCCGGACTGGTTTGCACGACCGCCTTACTCTCCATTATTATATAAGAACCATGGGCCTGGAAATCGTTTTACTTTCGACAGCGAATAATATACATAGTCCCGAGATGTATGTATGGGGTGTCTCACCTGATATTGTCACCCTTGTTTTCGTAACGATAACGTTCTTCGCGCATCTGCAATATCATCGAATAAATCAAGATAGGACCATCGCCTTCGCTCGCAAAGAAGCTGATAACGTCAGAACATGCGAAATCAGAACATCCAAAAATTATTGGATTTCCAGTGAATGTAATGATAAAACGAAGGCGGCGGTTTCAGTGTGTATGGTTGCATATAGTATAGATGGACGTCGAGGGCGAGGGTGGTGGGAATCTGGGATCCACTTATCAAACACCCTACAGACAGGGCACGGGACGTCGCAGGCAGTATCCGTGACCGACATTTGCAAGGCGATTAAGGGAAGCGACACGATACAGTTGACGACAGGGGTTCCGGCTGACAATCGTTGTTACGCGAAGAAGCCCTTCGTGCCGGAGAGATTACTGTCGAACTGCGGAAATGGCGCTGATGGAGGGACTTGACTTTGTCAACTGAAGCGCGAGGAAAGCTTCCTCCTGTTGCTGCCGCTATTGTTACGTAAATACGTAATACGGGGGGTGAATAGCTCGCTTTATTAAAGTTCGGCCCGCGGTTTAATCGGCGAGCCGGCGGCAAGGCGCGGCCGTCGAAACGTCGCCCTTGTCCCCGTAATTAATAGGGAATTCACCTCGATAGGCACTCTCTCTCTCGCGACTTTCCTTTTAATCCTCGATATCAAAGCGTTCAACCGACCGGAGTGATCTCGAAGACGGTCGCTGCGAAGCGCGTTTAACCAGATTCCTACAGTTTTCGGTAACGATATTTCGAAATTTTATTCATTGCAAGGCAATGTTTGTCCTAGGAATCGATGTAGTTCCGTTTCTTATGGGTGGATGTTTGGTGTTGGTATCGTTTTTTATTTCCAGCTAGTGATGCTAGCTATTTTATTGGACCTGGTTCAAGATCTTTGTAGCACGTGCCTTGGGTCGATTTCAAGTAACGGGAACTAAATATTTGCTTCGTTGTTTAACAATATTAAGATGACAATGTTACAATTAGATTGTGGTTTTCATGCATTTATCGAGGACATATGAAGACAGGGAAAAGATGAAAAAAAACTAAGAATATTGGTGAACTAATTCCGACTTATTAAGAATTAATAAAGAAGGAACTTAAAGTGACTTCTATATCTTGCAGTTGAAGCAACAAATTTTTATTTTGCATAAAGATTCCCAGTCTAGTTATGACATTCTAAAATCCTCATGTTTGTCACGAATGCATGAAAATCGCAATTCAGTGGTCGTCAACTTGAACGAGTGCTGCCTTTACTTTATTGTAAGGTATTCATGTAAGTGTAAATTACATAATATACTCAGATATACTGCAGCAAAATTTTCTAGTAGAATATTCGCAACAGGAAAATCACTCGACTGACAATCTTTTATTATCTAGAGACAACGCTTAGTCTTTGCGCTAAAATAAAAATTGATCGAACGTTCTTGGACAATTGTTGCAGTTGCACGAAAATATACGTGTAACGTGAAACGGTCAAGACACAAAAGCGGAGATTCTAAAGGTAGCTACATGTCGCGGTCGAAATCCCGATCTGCCAGCCGCAAGTTATCACCGGGTACAGTAATTCACAAGCAGCCCGCAGTTAACTCTTCCAGACAGAAATTACGCTCGGTATCTGCCCGCACAGGTATCGTTGCAGTTTCGTCTTCAGAGCGTTTCGAAGGAAAGAAGCCGCTGCATCGGGCGATGCGGGCGACAGGACAGAACGGATTAATTTTCGTTCCGGCAAGATAACAATAAATATCCGTTAACCTGACTACTCTTTGCCCATCTTAACCGGTATCTTCAATCAGATTTAGGTGGGCTCCGTTAGAAAACTGTTCGCCACGGGAGCCAGCGTTTTCTTACCGCTGTTCGTTTTAGTTGCCATGTTCTCTAATACGCGCGATTAGGATTGTTCGGTTTGCTGTACGTCTCGATGGTTATCTGGACGGTTTAGCCATTTGCTGGAGGATACAACCGGCTCACTAGCAATTAAACCTGAATCATAGTTGAATTATCGTTTGGCGAATTGTGGACGATGAGATAGCTTTCTTGTTTTACGAGCAAGCAGGATTCTTTGTGGCAAATGTAGAAAAAATCGTAGGTGGTGAAGAATTTTTATCTTCACGATTCTATCGATCAATCATGATTATTTCGATGATTAGCAACAGCAGGATCCTGTAATTATACCTTGAATGACCAAGCTATTTCAACGTCTCGAGGCTGATAATTAATTTCTCCGCACTTGCCGTAGTTCTGTATTCGATCTGAAGTCTAAACGATTTCTCTCGATTCATGATTAATACATCCATCGTATTCCGTCGTTTGCAAAGGCCAGTCGATTCCAAGCATCTGCACCAGTGCCGATCGTCGGTCTAGATACAGCCAGCTGTCTCCCCGAACATTCAGCCTTTTCCCCGGGCTTCGTAATTGACACTTCCACATTAATTAGCGACACCGTCTAGTCATCGAGCGTCTACCCTATCATTACGGGCTAATTATCTCGCATGCGTCACAGATGTAGCCGTTGATACGAAACAATGTCCCTCGCAATATGCCCGTTAAATTCCGTCCCTCGCGCTAGAACCCACGGAACAATCAGCAATAAAAATCGTACAGCGGCTGACGTGGCCGCCGCTCGAGCATCCTCTACGTGTTGTCTCCGAGGAGCGTGAGCTATCAGTTGTCCGAATCGAACGACGACACACAAAATTAACCGAAAGACCGAGAAGGAAGAGAAGGAACTGCGAGATTGGTAAAGGTACGAGAGATAGAGCGAGAGAGAGAGAGAGAGAGAGGGAGAGAGAGAGAGAGAGAGAGTATACTGGATACGTTCTGGAAAACTCCCGGGTCTTGGAAAACATTTGTCGAGTAGGAAAGTTTTGCGATCGCAAAGGAAACCCGGTGACTAATACACGTCGACTTTCACGAGACTTTGCACAAGTGTTCATTAGACCCGTACGTAGAAGAGCCAATTCGGATAAAAGGGTCGATTCCTTCTTTAAAGTAAAAGACGGGCACGAACTAAATTCGGCTAAATTCTTGGGTATACAGTTTCATCAAAATCGGTGTTTATCAATCAGCGAAGTTCTCTTGTCAGACTGGCTAGAGTCGTCGAGCAGGGAAGCTCGTGCAAAGACAGATACGTTTGAAGACGTTACATAAGCATTTCTAGACTCTTCGATAAGATTCATTTTTCGATTATTTTATTCGCTGGTAAGATGCTTAAGGATATGGGAAACTCTTGCACAATGTACAACATAATGTTCGTATCTAAACATAGACGAGACAATCAATCAAAAGAAACGATTGCGGTTTGATTGGAAATAGTTTTATTCGATCAACATTTTATTTCGATACGAAACAAATAAAGCGTTCACTTTCTGAACGAATTAAAGCACGGATATCTGTGTATGCAATATCCGTTTAAAACCGAGATTCTGGATACTAATACTAAGACTTCTGATAAGAAGCTTCTTAAGAAAAAATGAATGATAACCACTCGCGCGTGCAGAGCGTTACGATCGACTCCGCCGAGCTCGAATTTAGTCAAAAAATGATATCAGGAATATCCATTCCGCATGCGTGACAGAATTGCGAACAGTCGCCGGAGCCTCTGCAATCATTCACTTCGGCCAGCACTTGGAACGTCGCATTTAGTATAGCTATAGCCTAAGGCTCGTAACGGTGGATGCGAGGACAACGCGTGCGCGAGCGGCGAGTTCTTCGTTAATTGAGATGCCGGGAACGATCCACCCTCTGTAGGGCCACGGTGGCTCTCGGACCGACGATAAATACTCGTCTTGGGCCGCTTTGTACGTCGACGTATCTTCATCCAGATTCGGAGTAACGCCGCTTCCACGTACCGGGGCCCGGCTGGTCCAAAGTCCGAGAGGGGAACCCCGTCCCTCATTCTTTTCGGTAGTAATATCACTGTATAATTACAACTCCTGCGGTTACGAGGGACGAAGCAGGCCAGCATTTTTCTTATCTTGTCCGCCGCTACGCTCAGCCACGACCACTTATAGCGAACATAATAGGGTTCTATTCCGGACCAGGCTCTCTTATCTGATGTACCCTGACCAGCTTCCCCCGGGACCGACACTTACATATATGGAGCATGTACTGCCGAAGCCACGCTACCATCGACCGCGCGTTTTCCTTATTGGCTCCATCCGCCTGCTCCTCCGAACTCTCTCCGAGGAGAACACCCGAAAAGGGTCTCGATGGGATCGTCTCCCTTTTCTCTTCCACTAGCTTCGAGACCGGTCACGGTGCCCGGCTACCGAAACAATTCGGTTACTTTCTGAATACGTGGACAAGCGGACCTCTTGCCCTGCGTACCGAAGTCCGCCATCTTCTTCGAATCGCAGCGGCCACGGTTATCTCGCCCCCGGGTAAATTGAAAGGGAATTTTAGCCTAGTTTGCTACCCCCACGGTTTCCTCTGCTCGCAGTTCTTCCAGTTTGAAAGTTTTCGTTGCTTATCGACAGTCTTGGCGGGAGGGGGGAGTCAGTATACAGCTTTTTTCGGCTTTTGCTCGATTTTATTCTGGGTCGCTGCATCCGCTGGGAACCACTCGGCGAACGTTCTGACGAAAATAGGGGCGAGGAAATCAGGAATCAATTATTTTTGAATGCATCACTTGACTCCGGGGACTTGACGGTTTTTGGGAAAGTGCAAATATTTTTATATGGCAAAATTATAAATTCTTTCGTGGAACTTTGGAGCTATTATTTGCTTCTTTGGTATTATCGCAATGATCATTTTGGTTTTCGAATGACTGCAAATACATGTACAATTTTCTGTTTTGAAAATTATGATGATCATTACGATGATTCCAGAAAAGCAAATAATAGCTTCAAAATTCCATGAAAGAATTTATAATCTTAAATTCTGTCCGTGTTAATAATTATCATTTGAGAAGTTTCAATACATCCAGTGCCATATAAAAATATCGCATTCTTTCACTTGAGCAGATAAATCGTACATGTATTTGCAGTCGTTTGGACCACCTTATAGCATCTTCCTCCAGCAAATCATGCTCGTTAAGAAATTACAACGCATCGTCAGTGACGGAATGAGATATAAGATTTTACTGCAGGGGACATCCGTGGTTTACCGTTTCATATTTCGTGTACGGAATATTTCTGCCCGGGGTTATATTATATAAGCTTCTTTTTACGGGCACATGGACAATTTTCGTGGCGTCAGCTGTACGATGAAAAAGTTGGATCAACGGCGGTTCGACCGCGAAATTTATACGATTCTCGCGACAATAATGACGGCGCTTTTCTGTTTACGAATTCAAGGATTGCCGCCGCGGGAAACCGGCGAATTTATGTGTCTCTTGCGTGCCACCGTCGAACAATTTTCCCACAGTGACTGTAACGGCCGCGTGGCTACGCGAAGCTCTGCGGATTTTTTCATATTTTGCCTGGGGCCAATTGGATTTTTTTCCTCGGGGCGGAGGCGCGCATCAAAATTCCGCGGTACGGCAAGATGCGCGAATTCGCATCGGCCCGAGGATCATCCGAACTGAATGAAACGTCCTGGAAAACATTTGTCACAGGAATACACTGTCATCGGAACCCTGGTCACACTTATTAAACGGAAACTCGATCGTAAATCTTCTGTTTCATTCAAACTCGCTCCATTCTATCAATTAACATATGATTCATTATATTTTTTCTATAATGGGCTCCTATCAACGCAAATTTCTCAAAACTTTTACGAATAATAGTAGACGTAGTACTCCTTGATTTCTGATATTTTTTAATAAGTGTTACTTGATCGATTTAGACTAGATAAATTATTTTCCTGCGGTTGAATGACAAAAAATTCGTCATCTAAAACAATTTATTCGTTTCGTTTTGCTCCACTCGTCCAACTTAAGACCATGACCTTTGACCATATTGTTTAACTTATTTTCTCGAATTTCATAATATGAGATTTTTCTGAATTTTGAACAGAAAATTTTGCTGCATGGAACAGCGCGGCCATTTGCCCGCCTCTTGCATAACACTTGCATTGTAGAGAATTGCGAGCCGCTGTACAAGAAAGCATGTATAATTAGGGGAAGCTCGAAAGCAGTAAACTTCAAGTTAAAAATTAAGGGTGGACGAAGCCGGGCAGAGAGAGAGAGGGAGAGAGAGAGAGAGAGAGAGAGAGAGTTCAGCTAGCATTTTTCGACGGCGCATTGGCAGAGTCCGAGGCACAATGCTGGGAACGCGTGCCAACGGAGAGGCCATGAAAGAAGTCGGGAAAGGAATTAGCCGGTGGCGTGTTTAATCACCGAAATTTCCCTCGGAAGCGAGCAACCAACTTGCTGCGAGGCAACCGCGGTGCGGGTGTTTCCATTTCCACGGGAACTCGCGCGCTGTTAGTTGATTAAACAGCTCGAAGCTATTATTCTTATAATGCAGCGTAACGCGGCGAGTATCGAAGTGTCTCTAATTAAAAACGATACAGCACTCGCCGTAAAGCGGAAACGAGCATCGGGACAAAATTTGAAAAGAGGTTCGAGAGACACCGGTGGAAATTTTAGTCAAAGCTGGGAGAGAACGCGTTGCAGCTGCACGCGGCAGCGGCAGCTCGGCTGCAATTAGTCGGCATTTATTAAACCGAAAAATTTATTCGCCGCGTTCCCGCCCCCTCGGCAGTTCCCTCTGCTAGGAGTCGCTAAATTGTTTCGCATTCTTGGCCGCTGTTAATCGAATTACCCGAGTTTCGGCGCGAAATTCTGCAGACGCGAATGAATTAAGGTCGGCGAAGGGGGAAGGGGCGCGGGAGAGTCAGGAATGGCGGCCGAACAGTTTCGCGAAGACCTGGCCGACGATTCCGCGTCTGCCGGATCAATCGGATTACAGCGGCGAACGAGGAAAACGCGCGAGTAATTGCGGCCGGGCACCGTAAATTTGCCAAAAATCGCGTGCCTGTTAATTAAACCGGCCACGATCGACCCCGCCGAAGATAGCGCCGCGATTTTACGAGCTTTAATTAACCTTCGGTCGGTACACTGACCACCTTTTTTGTTCCCCGTGCTCTCTGGTACGCTCACCGGCAGGCTCTCGATCCTCATTTCTGTCATTGAGACTCGCGGGAATTGATTCTTTCAACAACGGGCCGGCCGCGCGTGTACGGATGCTATCTGTGCGGGACGATTTGTGTTTGCCGGACCGATCCGATACCAAAATATTCCCGTTACACAAACCACGCTATTTTATTGATAAACGCGACCGCGCTGCGCCGACTATTTTGTGCCCGGCCCAGTAACGGGAATAATTTAAATGTAAATGCCGGTTCCGGGAGACGGGTGCCGTGATTAATAGAAGATGATAATGTTAGTTTCGAACTGTCAAACTGAACTTGTTGCGTGGTTAGTTGGATTTACAGAGGCATTTGGCTTATTAATTTTAACGCGACTTTGACGAGCAATATTTTTCTTGCCGAATAAATGGCCGTGATTTCATTTTTTCAGCTGATGCTGCACTCGATGGTACAATTTGGCGTTATTCAATTTTTTTATCTTGATCAAGCTCTTTGCTCTTTTGATACCATAGATTTTGGTGCATTGTGACGCTTTATTACGAAAAACGACTTTGAAGTAACTAAAGGAAACCCTAAAAATTCTACAATTATTGGTCTGCTATTCATAAACTGCTCCATGAGAGACCAGTTAATGCGCTCAGTGCAAATGTCGCTTATTTGCGTCATACACTTTTTTTATTGAATACACAATTGAATCTGGATATGATGATCTGTTTTATTTTGACCAAAATTTGCCTGTTAGAAAAATATCATCCGAAATTCCGCTGTGTTTAGCTGTTTGTAAGTTAACTCAGAATATTTCCGAGTAAAATTCCTTCGAATAATATATCGCTCGTTCAATATTTCATCGTATTATTTAATTGTATGTTATGGCCATAAAAGATTGCACTCATGTTTTACCGATAATATATTTGTTACACATACGCACAACTCATATCGGCATATACGCCATGATCAAAACATCTCTGTTTTCTTTTTCCAAACTCGCTGCGTTCACACCATGGTGTAATAATAAAAGAAAACAATGTCGCCACCATCAGGCAATCAATACTATTGTAATCTTAGACAACATATACCTATAGACACGGCTTCAGAGTATGAAATATGCATGGGACTTATGTGAGGAAGATAATATCCCCCTCCACTATTTTGATTCTCTTGGCAGTCTTTGGAACCACGCACCATTATTTTCAAAAATGTTCAAAATCAGTGAATAGATATATATATAGTGAATAGATAGCATCTAAGGTTTGACCTTGAAGACTGACGTCATGCCAGCAATTTTGAACGATCATCTTTTTAGTTCGCGTCATATCATAGCGAAGTATCGCCAGTAAGTCATCTTTGCTTCACTCATCTCTTGGCTTCTCTATACGCACACTATGCACATGCGGTGTCTAGTAGCATACTGTATGGTATAAGGTTATAAGACACCGAGACTTCTTCATTACGCTTCTTTTCGGAAGTATTCCGAAAGTGACCCCTCGAAGTCCGATATGAAGTTTCGCTTCGCTTCCCCGCGAGCGGGATATTTGCATAGAATCGAACGGAGTGGCGGGCAATTTCCCGCAACGATCCGACAAGGAAGTTTCCGTTTGGCAGCCCATAGGTCCCAGCGCGTTACATCGTTCGCAAAGATTCCCTCGTCAAAAACAGCCGGCCGTGTCCCGACGCTATCGGTGTCCTTAATGTCGAAAGTTTCGCCGGGGCTACCCTATCTGTGCCAAATGAACGAATTCGCCGGAGTTAGCCGTGATAATAAAGTTCTTTTTTTCGTGCTCCTGTCCCTCTTGCTTCCTCTTTCTCTCTCTCTCTCTCCTCTCTCTCTCTCTCTCTCCCTTCTTCTTCTCTTTGCCCCCTGGGACCAGACGATGGCCAGGACAAACAGCACGCCGCACGAAAAGTTGCGGACAGCGCGCGGCTTGCGCCTGATAACGATTGCTCGGCGAAAATAAAGGGACTGGCCGAGAATAACAGCCCCCGTAGTTGTAAAGTTTCGCCCGAACGAACGTATATCTGACGATACTTGAGAATTACGGCCCCCCTAATCTGTCGATGTAACGACTCCGTGCGCTCCTCCAGAATGACCGCGATAGAACCCGCCATTTCGTCTGGGAACGACGTAGAATTTTCAGATTCCGTTCTAAAAAAATCTAAAAAGCAACCTACGGGGTTGTTGATGCGATTCCAAAGCTTTCCGAGTACGTTTGTTCTGGACCGATCAGATTGATTTTCAGGGCTTTATAGGCAGTGGTATCTAGAACCTTTGTGGTATCGAACCTTTTTAAGTTAACCTTTTTCTTCAGGAGATGCGCCGACTTCTTTTTAGAAGGTTGTAAAAACCATTCGATGCAACTAGAAATTGCTTTTCCGAAGAAGATACGAAAAATAATTTACATTTTGAAATATTTTCTCTGCATATACATTCACAAATTTTGAAGATATTTTTCTTGAATAATTAAGAATGAAGTAAGAAAGTATATAATATATATATAATTAAGAATGAAGTAAGAAAGAATAAGTAAGAAAAAAGGTCCTACAGTTCACACTAGTATTTTTAGAAAACTTGTATTTTTAGAAAAAATGGGAATAACATCAGCCAAATAAAAGGTCTAATAGCTCTTTTAACCACGAACGCCACCGAAAGGTGGCATTTGTTACAGGAGGTGCAAGGTCATGATAAAATTCGAGGCGGGACATTTTCCTGACCTTGCCGGATAATTTTTCTTCTTCTGGAACGAGCGGATCCCTCCGAAGCTGCCGATCGCTGGCAAACTTCCGCAGGGCCAATCGAAAGTTCGCAAAGCAAAAACGGCACGACGCTGGCAGCGTTTCCGGCGACCTTGCCGGGCCATTTGTCTTCCTGAATTCGGTGGACGTTTCAATCAAACCGGAGAACAGCTCCGGAACTGGGGATGACTCTATTTACAAAGAATCGGACACTTTTCTTCATAGTCCGAAGGACATGAATTTTCCGTCGATTGATAACTTGTCATAGCTGTTCTTTCTTGTGAGGATAGCGTTTTTTAACAATCGCTATAGACTGTCTCGAAAAATTACCCGATTGATTATATCTTACATTCTTCTATTATTATTAAATATTATATTAAACATTGTCTTCTTTCTTTTTCTCCAGATAGTTCTCTCTATTCGAGATAGAACATCATCGATCGATGTTCTACTTTAATTTTAGTTCGACGTAAGCTCTCAGTATCGAAAATGTGGCAATATGTAGCCCATTAACCTAAATACGTTACCTAAATAAGCACGAGGCAAATATTTTATTCAACGTAACATCTCGACAATCGATTCTGTCATTCGCTTCGGTTGAAATTGAATAACGGAAATATGACAAAACGTGGATTCATTCCCAGCAGAGTGGCTAAATAATCCAAACCCGGTTTAACCTATTCAATTTGGAATGAGGTCTAAAACGGCACGGGTCAACGCGACACGAAATACGTCGGTCTCTATCCAGCTGGTAAAACGAGGAGAGAAAGCATCGCGCGAACAACGTATGCTCAAGGAAAACTGATTTAAAGAGGACCACCCGGTCCCTCGACTACGATAATCCCCTTTATTCCGAGAAATGGTACGTAGAAGCATCAGGAACTCGCGTCGAACTCGTCCGGCATTTTTCCCGTGCTTGTTTCCGAGGCGTGCGACAATTAAACGATGCGCCGGGGACAAAGGGTTGCGCAGGATAGGGGACGTTGATCCGGCGCGAGGACAAAGAGAAACCGTTCGCAGGACCCTGCCGTTATCCTTCGGCGAATGGAGTCAGCGGACCTTAGAAGCAAGCACAAAAGAGCGTGCTCCCGCGATCGCTCGGTTAACTTATCTGTCCTTTTGCCCGGGGAACCACCGCCCCATTCCGCCCTGGCTCCCTGGCTCCCCTTTCGCGATCAAACGGGCTCAATGCTCCTTGCGTCTTTCGCCCGCGATCCCGTCCACGTGTCGTCCCGGTTTGTCATTGTGAGATGGAAAACGGTCCCGATGACACGGATACGGGCCACCCGTCAGGTGAAGCTCGAGGGTTCCGCCTTTTTTCCTGGGGACGAGACCCGCGATCGTTTTATAGAACGTTCGAGCTGTCTACGCCGGGCGCAGAACCTGGGGCTGCAAGGGGTGAAACGGATGGGCCAGGTAATCGTGTCTAGCAGACGGCGAAGATGGCAATTTTTGATATCTCTTTTGTGGAGGGACGTCGGGCTTAGGGGAATTTTTGGAACTGGGTAGTCGGAGACCACCATTTGGAGAATAGGATTCCACGATGTAGACAACGATTTCATTTTTATTGGACACCGCATGCTTTGATAGAGGCTTCGAACAAGTAAGGAATAATTTCTGTACCTTTCGATTACGTTTCTTCAATTGATTGTTTCTTAAAAACATTTTTAAAACTCTCAAATTTTATTATGATGTTCCGCCATTTGATTGGGACCTCGAATAATATTTTTAGCAATTTTGCTGAATTTTTGTTAGACACCGTACGCATCGATAGAGACTTCAAACATGTAAGAAAAAATTTCTGTACCTTCCGATTACGTCGATTGCTTGTTTCTTAACAATATCTTAAAAACTCTGTAATTATATCGTAACGTAGCTTCACTTTATTTGAACTTCTAACAATTTATTTAGCAACTGTGGCGCATGTTTGTTAAACAGTGTATACTTTCATAGAAAGTTTCAACACGTGGGAAACAATTTCTGTAACTCTCGACTACGTTTTCTCAATTGTTTGTTTGTTAAAAATATTTTAACAACTTTCAAATTACATCATGATGTTGCTTCATTTCATATTGATATTGAATAATTTATTTAGCAAGTGTGCTAAATATTGTTTAGCCGCTATATACATATTTTAACTGACTACTCAAACCTGTGAAAAAGGAATTTCTGAACTAGTTTTTTTCAAGTGTCCAATTTTTACAAAAATAATTCTATTTCTCGGACATAGGAAAGGAAAATACAGAAACAAATAAACCAATATTGTACTCATAAACGTATGTTTTATCACCATAAGCGAAGTATCACTAGAAATCTGCACAAGAAATTTCGTTAGAGATTTTGTTGCCTATTTATATACAAATTGTTTCAATTTCATCACTTTACATACATACATATTACGCATAAAAAATGGTAATATCGATTTGCTTTGCTGTTGATAGGACAAAGTATCTTTTATTCTGCAAAAAATTGGCAAGTCCGTTACTAAATTGTTACTAAAATATTCTAAGAAATATTTAACCTTAAAGAAATTTGTAACGTATACAATTGAAATAAAAAATTATTAGATTCAAGACTGTACATAATTTTTGCGATTTTAATTAATTTTGACGCCTCTGTTGGCTCCAGCGTCGAGATCGAAACAGGTTATTTGTAACCAGTAAAATCGCAACAACGTAGCCAGTGGTGATTTGCACTTTCGGTGATTTCGTATCGGCGTGGGACGCGTCATCGAAATATTATGACGTGTACGGTGTCCGGTCGCATCCGATCTTCCATTATCTAAATCAATCAGTTATGCATTTGGAAATCGGACCGCGGACTGCTCCGCGGTAGCCCAAGTAGGATCAATACTTGATAACGGAGTGAGCGGACGCTTGATAGAATAATGAATGATAATGCGCGATAATTATTCGGTTAATCGTTCGACTTAATTATTGAAATTGCACGGTCAACCGTCGGGTTGGTCGTGGCGCGATAATTAATGGCGCGTTTCTGCCGGCCTTATCGCGTCGCGGCCGAACTTTATATTCCGACGGCCAATTCCGCTAATTATCGGCCACTTTTAAACCGGCGAACCGAGTTATTTGACGCGGGCCACACACGCTAAATGGAATCAAAATTCTCGGCCGGAAAGGAGCTTTCGCCTGACACCGGCCACCAAGCTATTCGATCCGGCAGCGAGAGAGGAACAGGGAAAGCGGGCGTAACAGAGAGCGAAAGAGAGAGGGAGAGAACGAAAGAGAGAGTGGGAGAGAGAGAGAGAGATTGGAAGAGAGAGGGAGAGAGAGAACGAAAGAGAGAGGGGAAGAGTGGGGGAGAAAGCGAGAGGAGGATGGAGCATCGAGCCCGATCTAATACGGGCTCGACGCGAAATTGAAAATTAATCGTAATGATCGCTCCGGAAAATTGAAACATCGGCTCCGCCATGAGTAGTTTCATTCAATCCCTCTGCCCGCGCCACCGACACCTTCTTTTTCACGGCAACAGATCCACACTTATACTACGGTTAATCTGATTCTCCGGTAATTTCGCGTTACTCCTCGCGGAACGGCCCACCGGCCAAATGGATCGAAATTGTTATCGAAGGCCCACGAGATAATGAAGATGGAAGCTGAGAATTTTCTGGGACACCTAAGTAGATGGCACGATCCAGTTCGAAACGATTTTCCCAGGTGAAACTGCAGACGGTGAATCTATTTCGGTGCCGGTGATTGTGTCTTAATCTCTTTGCAAGTGATACCTCCGTTTTCCATTTTATTCGTTGCCAAAGTGAAGCACGGTTCGCAAAGTAGTACAACGTCGTCTCTCCACAATTGATTACGCGAATCTCTTTTGGAATCCCAAAGAGACTAAACACATTTTGATCCATTACTATAATTCCATTTTTACTGAAGCATTGGATTTTATTCGCAATTTCATATTTAAAACCCTTGCCGTGCTTCCACTGGTTAAATATGAAATGTGTTCCGTTTCTTTCAAGAGACGTAAAATATTGTTCTCTTACCGCCAATTTTTAATGAAAAATGAACACGCAATAGACTCATTTCTTCTAAGAAATTAAATTAGAATCATACAAATTCTAATCTAAATATTTAAACAAATGCATTAAGTGGCGATAGAAAATGAATGTTTAGAAAGCCGGTCGTTTTCATGATTTCATAACAGATAGATAACTAAGTACATTTAGATTCGTGCTATAGTTAATTTTTGGTAAATACGTCCGAGAATGATCCTCGGAGGAACGAAAGAGCGTAGAACAAAGTGAATTCTTTGTGCGGCAAAGACGAGGATTCGGTGCGTTCGGGATGAAAATTAGCGAGGGCGACGAACCGACGAACGATTCCGCGGGACAAAGTGGCCAGAAGCGGTAACACTTTCTAAATAAAGTTAACTAAATATCTAATGGACTCGCGGTGTTTCCAATATTTGCGTGGCAGGCGGCACGGAAGCGACGACAATATAAACAGGCGAGCACCGAGCGGCGTCAAAGCGGTCGATGGCAAATTAGACTGCGCTCTAAACAAGGTGCAAGCCTATGTTAAGGCGCGCGGGTACACTTAACCGGTCGCAATCACGGGTCAGAGTTTACCTTGTCCGGCCTGGAATAGGGTTAATGCGGCACACGAGCGAAATTAGTTTCGCTAATTTAATCCTGATAATGCGCCGATGCCGTTCGATTAATCGCCGACGGACTGCTCAGCCCCGATTCCAGAGATCTCGAGATCTTCTCACATCGATCCGTCCGATCCACGATTTACCGGAGCTAAATCAGTGTGGAGATGCACGCCGAAGATAAACTGGCTCGGCTCGCTTCTCTGACACAATGAACCCGGGATCAGACGGGCCCGTAAATTGTTCTATTTCTCGATTAGCGCCTTCCACGCTGAAACCTGTCACGCAACGTCTTTTCAAGATTCGATTTACCCTTTGCACTCGATGCCATTTTAATTCTAAACACAGAATAGTTTTTCTAGCTTACAGTGTTTCCATTTTAAAGGATTCAGTGCATGTATTGCATATGCAATTGACTCCTGCGATTTATGAATATGTAACACTTTCACTTTTAACAGCTTTTTTTAAGAACATAATTACAGTTGACTCAGAGTCACCGCTCGAATGCAAATGGTTAACTCCTTGCACTACGATTTCGTTGACAGCTACGTTTGTTAGCTCTTATTCGTCCTTAATAACAGAAAAACCAAGCTTCGTTTCTATTTAGAAGAAATTGATTTAGTAGATTATGTATGAATTCTTTAGCACGTGTGTTTGAAACGTTGAAATATTGCAAGGAGAAACTTCTTCGATTTTAATTATTTCGTGGGAGAACTTACTTCCATTTATTTGTATGAAAATAAAACAGAATTTTTTGTTCGAACTTAAAGGAACGAAATAACATTCATACTTTACAGGTTGTTACTAAAAATCTCCATTATTAAATGCTCTTCAATAGATTTAGGAAATTTATACATATGACAAATTTCAATCTAGCTTTAGTAACATTACCAGTTTTGGACTTCCTCAAGTAAATATTCCAACAATCTATCTGTGTTCATTGTGAAGTGTGAGATCTCCACTTTCACCTTCTTCAACTAAATCTTCTGAAACATCGTTTTGTAACGAAACAGAGTGCTATATCGAAGTTGCTTTTTTCCTTTGAAGTTATACAATTTGCCGAAACATTTCAGCGATAACTTTTAAGGGTTAACCTGGCGCAGTTGATATTTTATATTTCTCATTGTCTATCTCATCAGAGTACATTAAAATACACCATAATGGCTCGTCTCTATCGCGATATTATTGTACCATAGACAATGTTGCGCATATTAATTGGGCATGTTAATATCAGTTCTGTGTATTTCAGTTTGTGTGCATATTCCATAACCTGTGGTCAATTGGTAATCAACCGCTTTGTATTATTGAAACCATTATCTTGATGGAATAAAGAACGAACATGCATCAAACTTTCGTTTGCTATTCGGAAAGCTGATAATTATTGAGGCTAACCATAAGCAACGTCGTTTCGGCACTGGTGTGTTTCTGGTGTTAAGCATACTTTTTTCATACGAATTGCTGAATAGAATCCATTTTTCATTTTCATTGACAATTCGTCGGAAAAATGTATTTCGGCCAACATTAGATTCTTATCGAATTTAACTTGTTACTTTTCTAAATCAATGTTGACACTTTTGATATCGAAAACTCTAACAATGAGGCTTACGAAAGACTAATGAATACTGTAACTTTTGGCAGGCAAAATTTTATGGTATAAATATAAAATGGTATAAATATTAAAATTTAATGGGAACATTAAATCGGTCGAACACGAGATAAATACGAAACAAATATTTAAATTTTTCTTCATTATCGAGTAGAAGGAAGTAGATGGTACTTGGAAAAATGTATTCGATGGGCGTAAGATCACGAACAAAATTCTTTTTTTACTACAATATTTTACTCAGTATTTCAGTTCGAAGTCCAAATTCTTCAAATAATTTGCAATAAACAAATATATCAAGGAACCCCTAATATATCCGATGTAGATCGAATTGCTTGGGGATTCGTCTGTTCGTGGGAGAATCCGTGGACGTCTTGTCGAATCTAATAGAATTTTATTGCACCGGCTCGATTTTTCAGATTTTCGCTAGTTCCGAGCGGAGCCGCACGCATTATTCGCATGGTTCCTTGTTCCCTGGCCATCTGTCTTGCGAGTACGCGTCGTAAACGTTGGGCCGTGACGCCTTCTGCCGCATACGAATTTTATTACGTTTTACGGGGCCATTTGTCGTCGAGACCCGTTTATCGGTCGGCTCCTGCACGCGAACCAGTCCGCGCACGTTCCGAACTCGTCATCAAAGAATTGAAACCCGGGACGTGCGCGACGTGCCTTTGTACGTTGCAATAAAAACTGTTCGCGCCGCTTCGCCGTGTCTCTAACAAAATTTTCGATCCTGATAAGGTAACAGAATTGCGAATCGAATCACCGAAAACACCTCCTCGCGCCTCTCCAACTGCCGGAACCTTGTTAATCCCTCGTTGTCTCTTTAGACGCGGATCGATCCTTCTCCGTCGAACGAGGACACAATTTAGCGACAGTGATTGGTTTCCGAACGACTTCCGCGTTAAGTAAAATGCAATTAAAATTTCGCACCATACTCGCAGTAATTTCTTACGCCATTTTTGCGGGACACTATCGCGGGATCGGTCTCTGTCCGGTTTTGTAGTCCCGTAGTGAGAAATTCCATGCAATTCTGAGAAATTGAATTAACAACGTTATCCTGCGAATTTAATCAATACAGTTTGCAGACATTATCTTCCCGCGGATTGCGCGGATAATGAAATCAATCGAAATAACGTTTTATTGAACCAAAATCGGGTTTCAAACATATTTGATTCGATTTAACGGGCCGGAGCCCGCAATGCCGCCGGCGCGATTACAAATTATCCGTGGTTCATAATTATTGCGTCGTTATTCGAGCAATCTTTGTCCCGGTCAGTTAGTTGAGTTTTCAGTGACCAGTTTACCAATCGGGAAGTTACGAACTATTCATAGCTATTGATCCAAAACTTGATCGGTGCTTCACAATACATATTCCTCGATGCACACCATTAAACTTCGAGTTCTCGCGCAAAGCACATAAATATTTACTACGTCGATTCTGTGGTACAAAAAGGTTCCTCAGGAACATATTTCTCGTATCGACCGTTTGTTTTAACTGATTCTAACCGACCTAACACATTTTCGTTCAAAGTGCACAAAATCGGTCCACGCAACAGCATCGCTGCGGCTTTTCGTGCCACGAATGCATAAAATCTCCTATTTTCTATTTGGAAACTTGCGATTCGTCGGCTGACTTCCAGACGAATCCACGCGAACGTCTGCTGGTGTAACACGTTGACGTCCTAGGGGAACGTTTTTGCGATTATTTTTGGCGCGAGAACGCGACATTACGAGGCACGTTCGTTTGTCCCAGCCACTCGGCGAGATACATTGTCGCCGTGGCAGCACGGCCGATCGAAGAACTTTTTAATCTTACCGCGCCGAGAACGAGCAGGTGCTTTCAAGCTTTTTGCCCGGGCTACCCCTTGTCACCCCCTGTCACCTCCTTCGAGCTTTCGCCCGCCGATCGAACCGCGAATTTTTACTCATCGCTGCCGAGCTTGGAGAAATTTCGAGCAATCTCCGATTTTTCGCTTCCTTCTCTTCGCCCACCCCTCACTTTCCTTCTCGCCCACCAGATCCATCCTCTGCTCATCGAGCCGCATTAACGTAGGATTAACCGAGATGGAGTTCACGCTTCTTTCTTCGGCGCCGTTGAATCGCAACGCGCCACTTGTCTCGCGCAAGAAAACCAACGTCCACTTTTAAACGGTATCGCCACTCCTCTTCTCCCCCCCTCGCCGGTCGCCTTCTTGCGTCCCTTTTCCTTTGCAAAAGACCGACGTGAAAGAAAAAAGTTTGCTGGCCGGTGGTGCCTGGCCGAGGCCCGTCAAAGGCAAACCACCCCCGCACTTTAGTCGGCGAGCTTTAGTTGCGAATGAAACTCCGCGATTTATTCGCCTTGATCGTTCCACGAAATGGATTCATACTCGACGTCTGCATAGTAGTCGATCTCGAAATATCCGGTGTATCAATTAGTATAGACGTTCGACAGTTGAAGTGTTATTAAACAGTTTTAACAGGCTGATTGCAGCTGAAGTTACGTTAAACAATGTCAACAAACTTTCAGTAGATGAAGTGTTGTTAAACAGCGTTGGAGAGTTTCAAGTGCTACTGCCCATTGCTCTTTTTATGGATTTACTGTAAAAGCAGATAAATGGAACACGGAGCAGTAAAAAAGCAAGAGTTAAATTCGCTAATAGAAGAAATACCTATTTATCTAACTCCTGGTATAATCGACGGGAAGCATTTTTATTTTGTACAAAGATCCGCAGTCTAATTATTAGTAGACAGTGGATTTTATGTATTTGAGAAAAAAGTTGAGTAGATATAATTATTGCATCGTGTATAATTTTTAATCCTAAATTCTAAAGATTTATGTGTGTGTGTGTGTGACATTGGTCTGACAGCTTACATGTTAACCCGTGGACGACGAACCATTTTCATAACTGTGCTATTTACGAAGGTAATAACTCTTTTACGCAAAATAAAAATTTCCTAAATCATTTGCAAGAAACAAAAATGTTATAATAATAAGTTGCCCATTCTAATAATTCTCTTAGCTTGAAGATAGCGTAACAATATCATTAGATTCTTCTTATGTCTCTTCAGAATTTTATATTTCCTCCACAGTCTACTTACAACAATTCCGAGCTTCATTCAGCAATTTTTCGAAGCATATTTTTGAACATACTGCCAAAAATGACCAAAAAATTGCCAAATTACCAAATTGCCAAAAATTGAGTAATTAAGTGAACGATTTCAATACTCTAGGCCAAAATGACCCGACAAACCGCAGTGCGAGGGTTAAACATCGTTAATCGCGTAACAACGTTCCACCAATCGTCGATAAAATCGTTCGGAGTAGGGAAATCCGAAAAAAGCAGCGTGACAAAGCCAAGATCAACAGCGAAACCGTCGTAGCGTGTTCATGGGCGATTTCACGGTGGATTTCTGGATCGTGTGGATCGATCCTGGGTCTCGTCGGCATTGTTTCAAACGATGAGGGGGAGAGGGGGGGCGTAGAACTTTTTCCGGCGGGTCAGCGGCGCGTAACAGCCGACAGTGAACGTAAAGCCGAAGTTCCTGGGCTATGGTGCTGGGTCCAGCATCCATTGCGAGGGGGGGAACACGGGAAGCACAAGCGGACGGTTTTGTTTGACGACTGAAAAAGTTCCTGGGCCGATTAAGCCGCCTGCCGCGAAACGAGCGAGCGCCGCGACGCCGTATCCGGACGGTTTCTTCGAGACGTCGGCGAAGTTTCGTCGGGGATCCGTGTTTCCCGGAAACGGCAACGCGCCGTGTCAAGTCGGGGGATCTCGCCGTGAAAACATTCACCCCCGCGTTTTCTTCAGCCTCGACTACCCCTGCCACCGCCTTCGCCGCGGCGCGTCGACAGATTAAAAAACTTCGCGGCGGTGTGAATGTCGGGGGCGAAAGTGTCGGCGAACGAAAAACCAGACCTCGCGAGAAGCCCTCGAATCAATTTAGGGATCAGCCGAGATGCTCATTTCCGGCGGAGGTAGTCTAGTGGAACCAATTTTTCCTGGAACGCGACGGAATGGTCGGGGAATAATAAATCGTGACGCGCTTCGCCGGATCGTCTGCCGTTTAGTGGCAGTTCGTAAATATTAAGTGGCGATGGCTTGACGCATTCATCGATATAAAACAGTGGCCGCGGCAAATCTGTTGACAATCCTTCAAATGGAATCGCTCGTTTAAAATTGGAACAAATGTCTTGAATTCTTTTGAGACCCTTGATCCAGAGTTGGGCAAAATTTTATTTGGATGATGGATCAAAGATAAAGAGCAACGAATAAAATTTTAGTCGACACTATCGAATAAATATTCAATCGAATACAAATTTATCCGAATAAAATTAACAAGGCTTTATTCGTACAGGAATTCACATACGGGAAATAATTGATTTGAATAGAAATTGAAGAATATGAATTATTTATTATGAATTTTCGAATTATTCGATAAAGGCTATCCTTAAATAAATATTTATTCGAAGCAATCCTATCTCTGGCTTTGACCGACTAGTTTACTAGACAATGAGTATAAAACATCATCTTTTTGTTTCTTAATTATTCCAACCAATGGCAATTTGAGTATAATATTTTTATATACTCAATTATATATATACTCAATTATAGTTATATACTTATATATATATAGTATATATACTATATATATACTTAATTATACTTATACTCAATTTATACTCAATCATTTTATATATCTAAACAAAATTTAGATCATTCGGTCCAATTTTTAAAAAGTTATTTCGTTTGAGAAGATCTCATCATACTTACCCTGGCGATTTTCTTCAGTTTATTCTGAGGAAATCGGAAACGGGGAAAAATGTATTTTGTCGTCTCTTTGACGTCATTTTTCACGGACCGGTAGTATAGCAGAAGTAGAGATAGGTAGAAAGTAGAGTTGCACACTAAAAGTTATAACGATCGCTTTCCGTGAAAATCGTGATCAACGATAACAGAAGATTTCGCCGGCGCACGTATGAAGAACATAATCTGCGACACCGCGCGTACTTAATTAACGGCTCACTTCCAGACACTCGTCAGTTCCCAGTGACATGTATCGCGGACCTAATTAGGATCAGTTAACAGTAATGCGAGTATTGATTTTACCATAACGGCGGCAGAATAACATTAATTACACTGCAGCAACATCTGCAGCGAAGCAAGCTGGATAATAGGGAATAGGTGAGATTCAACGTTCAATTAATTCGGCCTGTCGTCATAAAATCTAATGTCGCCTCATATAGTGCTCGCTTATGTGGGCGAGTTTCCTTCCGAACCACAGATGCGGCGGAGAAGCGCGGAATGCAGCGTTCTTTGCTACACGCGAACACAATAAAATTACCAACGGACGATTCGAGATCGATTCTCTTAAAAATATTGTACTGGAGATTCCTTTTCCAGAGATGACAATAAATCTTTCGCTACGGGGAGACAATTGTTTTCCAATCGTAGCATTATAGATCAATATTTAATCGTAGAATTATGTTTCATCGATAATTATACAGCATAATTCCGTGGAAAAACTATGCACATATAGCCCCCAAAAATTAATTGATTAAACAAGAATGCCGATGCCTCTCTGCGATATTTGTTTGTCCAAAGAATACTGAAATTTCGTGAATCCAGGTATTCTAAATCATTCCACGAAACGATCATTATCATTATTATTTTACACGCACCTAACTAATCAATCCGGCGGCAGTATTTTCGGACAGCTGATATCGCAATTCGCAGCTATGCGACGGTCCGACTTTCACACCGTCGCATCTACTTGTCGCAAAAATCCTAGATATCTCGCGACGCGTCATAATGCTGTTCAACTCGCTCGGCGGATATTAAAGCTACATTTTCGGGAGCGGAAAATCCAAAATCGGGTTAGCGACAGATTCCGGTCGGCGAGGCATCGCGTGTTTTGAAAACTGCGCGGCAAACACGGTTTCGTTTTTCTTTGACGACCAATGTAGGGGTTGCGTTCGCGGGGCGAGCATGAAAAACGTCGTTTTCGATCAGCGTGCGGACGCGTAACGCGCGGCGCGTTAAATTCATCAAAGGCCTCGCGAGCGAGCGGGGATGCGGCCGACGATGGACGTGCTCGCGCGAGAATCTCGCGGCTCGCGGTTACGGCTGAAGTTTTTTAATATTTCGAGCGAGCAGATGCTTTCGCGAGGACGATTCCCGACTTGACGCGGCGCGTTAAGAACTGGCAGCGTGTCAAGGGGCGGCGGGGACGGCGCTCCCGTCTCTCTGTCAGCGTTCCCCGACCGGCGCACACCTCCCGTCGGATTCTCGGATGGTCTGGACGTTGGAACGACGTGTGACGGTGGAGGTTTCGTTCCGGAGATCCCCGGGAAACGTTGCTGAGAGGCTTGAATAACCGGGGGGCGGCAGCATCCGCTCAGCTCCGCCGCGCGCCGCGAGAGGGGACGCATCACGCTCGCGAGTACACAGCCTCCATCCCCAGTAACTAGGCTACCGTATTCTCGAGGGCCCGTGTCAAGCGTGAAAATAGAATTTTTAGCGCAACCCTCGGCTAACACACTTACAACCGTAAAATTCGTTTCCCACGTTTCCAACCGGAGCCCTCCGCCCACGCCGCCCCCGGGAATCGAAAGAGCGTTACGATGCTTCAGACGGATTCTATGGAAGCTTAACCACTCGCTGGATTTCTTAACCCTCCTCGACAGCGAATGTTACACCGCGCATTCGAGAAGTCCCTCACTGAATTTTCTTTTGCGCCTGGTTCTGACGTGATTTTTTCCACGACGCGTCGTCGCTCGGGCTAATTAGCGTAATCTCTCTTTGCTACAGCCTGTATTAGTAGCGGTGATTTCGACGAGATTGTTTGATCGTGATCTTGGTTAGGTTATTTTCTGGTTACGATTTTTAAAACGAGTCGAAGATTCATGGTCGAAAGAGCGACCTTAATTCAGCCTTTTTCTAGACGTGTTTCTAGAAATTGCTGTTTAACCCTTCGCGCTCCGAAATGTTTCTTTCATTTTATTTCATAATTTGTTACAATATACATGGTCTCTCAGAGTGATTCTACATAAAGAAATGGATCGAAGATAAGCAATAAAATTTGTTTAGTTCGGGTTTCACTGTCGCGAAAATCAACGAAAATCAAGTAGCAATTCTCTCAATTAATAAAGTAAGTTTGCCACTAAAACAGGATTTAATCAGCAAATCTCTGAACAACTGAGAGAATAAAATTCTTTTTCTTCTAGTATCTATGTTTAAAAAATTTGACACACTGAAATTGTTAGACTAATCAAAATAGAACGATTTTTTAGATTTAGAGTAGATTAATGCGTTTTGACAAAATCCATCGTATAAATTACAGTCTCTCTTTCACAGAATTTTTACGGGGAGTCTGTTGAAGATCCAGGGAAAAGCAGACGCGGAAAAAGTTTAATGTCACTGCTTTGAGGGACTTTCGGTACCACGTCATCCATGATAAAAGAATTTTGATCGGTCTGCTGACGACAACAAGAGTAATAGGGACGGAGAAGATGTATGGTTCAGCGTGTACCTAAACAACCAGGCAGGGTAACGAATTTTCTTACGTTGTAACAAAGCGTTAAGCGTGATAAATAATTACAACTAGAATAATTATAATTAGACCGCGTTGCTAATGTCCCTGTACATATTAACATCGAACATTGTTAAATATTATTAGTGTAGAGACAGTAGATTTTGAAAAGTATTTAATTTATTACTAAACAGTGATAATACAAAATAATAGATATGTAATATATATATATATATATATATATATATATATATATATATATAGTATTACATAATAAATAATATGTAATATGTAATAAAATATATAATGAATTGAAGTAAGAATTAATTTTCAAATCTGAGTAAATAATTTCATTATCTACATATGGGAGACACGGCAGTTGAAGTTTCCAAAATTGCTGAAATTATAAAGACCATTCCATAAAAAGTGATCGAATAAATGAGCAGATTAATATCATAGTGGCGTAAGTCATACTTTCGAAAACGTAAAACTTATGTCTTAAAATGTAATCTACGTACGCGTGTCAGAATATTAACAAGACAAATGAAAGAAATTATAAACTTACTTATAAATTAACTTAGCTCTATATTGTCTTAACAATAAATTTAATCAGTAAAAAAAATACAGATATTAGTGAACATCAATTGTGCCTCACAATAGGGAAAATGTGACTTACGCCGTTGTGATTCTAACCCGCTAAAATGTCCGAGCATACATTGTAATCAAAATGGCGAACAACCGATATACATATATATATAATTTATATAAATTCAGCCCTGTTATTTTCACAAAATACCACATCGATCAGTGTCGGTGTTTTGTGGGTTTAGTGTTAAGGAAGCAGAGACAATCAGAAATCGTTACCTTCCGTGTTCCAGACAGCGAAGCGGTCTGAGAAAAAGGGTTGTTCGACTGTCTCGACGAGCCATGAATCACTATGACGCGTTCACGGTCCCCGATGACACGAGCAATCGCGCCCCTTCGCCGGATCGCTTTACGCCTCCGTTTTCCCAGCCGCCCCCGTCGCGCCGAGATCGCGACCTGCGACGCATAACAATTCGCGTCTCGGTGGCATCGTTTTATCGCGTTAACGCGACCTTTTCCGCTCCCCTTTGCCTCTCGTTTCTTCCCTTGAGCCGGCGACAATGACCTCGTCTAGGCGCTCGGCCGGCCACTAGGAAATTCGAGAGGGATGCAAATTAGGCGGGGGCAAGGGAGTCACGAAGACTTTCCTCGTCCCGGCGGAATTACTTTGCTTCACAGTTGGAACGCTGCGAACCGCTGATTAGTACGCCGGCCCGACCCCGAAAGAAAATTATCCGCTCCCTAATAACAATAATAATCACGGGAAAGTGTAAGGGCGCGCCGCCTCTGCCAGTTTATTTGTTTGTGACTCCCGCAAATACCGGCGGACGGATCGATTCGGAATGTGGCATGTAGGTAGACAATGGGACAGATTAACATATAAGCCATCACGCGTCCCGAATGTCAGTCGTGTTCCCCGAGGGAAACTCGATAAACCCTGTAGACGAAACTAGCATAACCACCGGGGCTGGCAGCCGGCCCCCCGCACGGAAAATCCCCCGAAATTCGATCTTTCGATAATTATTTTTCGACCGCGTCTTGCGCTACCCTCGGTCCGATATTATTTAATATTAGCCGGGATAATCTTGCGCGGCGCTCGCCCGGCTGAATGCTTGATTAACCATCAACGAAGATGCATTATAGTGGCAGTTAGCATGAATGCGTTAATAGGTTTCAACAGGGTAAATATTAACCGCGTCCAATTCTCCTCGCGATATAATATCCCGCCAGTCGACTGCATCCCCGGCTCGGTTTACCCCGTGCAACATTAATATATCACGAGTCCCGTGATCTATGAACAATTGACCAGCATCCCGCGCCGCATCATCCGTCCCGGGGGAGATCCGGGCGGGCGCGGGGACGAAGGTGCGCGCAGGTAGACGCCGGGATTCGTCGTAGACGCCAAGGAAACTGTCCAGTTTCTCGCAATTTTACTCGAATCCGGTGTTTCTCCCGGAGAACGTTTCCTCCCGGCGGGCTTACGTCCCTCTTCCGCCCCCGCCCTCTCTCTGTCCCGCGCTGGTCGGTCGCCTTGCTGTCCTCGTCGGCCCGCGTCCTTGCCAATTTGCTCGTCTTTGTCCGTCCCTTACCCTTTTGTCTCGCCCGTGTACGAAGCCCCCCCTTCGACCTCCCCTCGTCGCCACGGGGCTTCCCGTCTCTGTCCCCCTTCCGCTCACGCGTATCCGTGCGTCTCTGTTGACGTCATCCCGAAACTCAGAGGGGATACCGGTCGGCCTATCCGACCGCAGGATGGACTGGATGGAGAACGGGATACGGTCAGACCAGCCTGTTACCGTGGTAACGCGATACAGAAACTAAATTCCGTATGTACTCGGGGCTAAGTGCGGCTCCGGCCAAAATTTCCGTGCCTAAGCAAACGTTACGCTAACACTTAAACGGGATTTTGCAATTAATGCTCCCGGGGCCGGACACGCGACCGCCGCGGCAAATAAAACGCGCCGTAGCATCCACCGCCGCCGCGGCTTTCTACATTATCCACCCGTTGCAACCCCTTAGCGACCCCTTTCTTGTCCCGCCGCAGCCGACCACCCTCGCGAAAACACAGACCACCTTTGACACGAGTTACTCGTCCCCTGCAATCCCTGCTTCCGCTCGTCTAAGATTGCTGCTCTTTGAACTGCGGGCCAAGATAGAAACGGGATGTGAATTGTACTATTTTCTGAATCGTTTGGGAGCTTTTATTGTCACCTTCAGCCGGAGACTGTTATCTTTACAGTTGCAACGATTCTTCTTTTTTTATTTAACCATGCCAAATCCTTCCGGGCATATTTAGCTATATTTTACGAACATGAGGAGATGAATATATTCGGATGAAAGAAATAATTATCTTGGCACAGTTGTCGGGTAATTTGCCTGCTAGTTCTTTGCTACTTGGATATAGATATATTGCCATCTAGATTTACGTTATTTTTATTAGGGGTAGCGAAAAATGTTTTGGATGAAACTAAATGATTTCGAGAGAAGCACATTCTGATGATATTGGTTTTCTTGTAGATGCGCGTGTAGTGAATGTATGAAGGTCATTAACATTTTTTTAAATGGTATCATATTTTTTTATTGTATCAGTTGATGCAGCTTGATATTCTTTACAAAAAAAGTACTAACCTATTTCTGTAAAAAAAAATCGTTAGTTTAAGAGATATTGCTTGTTCCTGTATGTCGATTTCCACATTGTTAACGAAAACTCCCGCAATTTCAAAGCAGCTTAGTTAAGCAGACTGAAGTTGAAAGTTAAGGCTGATTATAAAATGATTGTTTTTATGATTCTTCTGCAGGTTAGAAATCTTAATAAAATTTAGTCTGATCCAATACGTCACGATACGAATTTTTTTAAATATTTTATCGGAGAATCTTGTTCCAATTTCGATCAAAGTCTTATAGAAAATATTTTGGCACTAAATCTACAAAATAGCAAAATTGATTTTTGCACGACTTTTATCGTGTATTCGAATAAAGAAATTCATTTTACTATTTTCTACAGAAGTATCTCTATAACCTCGCCAATTATGACATTTATGACAAAAATGAATAGGTTGAATAAAAAATAATGAAGATACTAGAATTGTCTAAGAATATTGTTGCATCGTTGCTGACTTATTAAGATTATTGAAAGAAGAAAAAATAAGCTTCGCGTTATTCCTGTTTGTCACAGTTGACTTAGAAAATTTTTATTACACGACCGTCTGAGTATCAATATGGAGATGAAATACTGGCAACTGCGTTTGAGAATGCAGCTAAAATAATTTGCCTACGCAGGATAGAAAAAGGAAAACCCATGATCTTGATCAAGTCAAACGGATCCGGTACAAAGCACGGTAATCCAGGCCCGATACAACTGAAGTAGCAATTGATATCGGAGGATCAATAAAGCATAAAGAGTTCAGTGAAATTAATTGCAGGGGCCGAGAGTGATCTACGGAGTCCTCTCGTCGAAACCATTTAATTCCAGCATCCGCGATCACCGAGGGCAATCAATCTTCGCCTTCCCGGGAGCATATTTAAGAATCCCCCATCGACGTTAATTGCTCCCTGAAGCATATTTCCTAGCATTTAAAAATCCGAGATGAGCTATCATCTCGCGAGGACACTCGGCTCCGTTCTGCCCGGCTCTGTTCCTCTCTCAGCTCGGTTCTGCTCCGCTCCGCTCTCCGCCGCTCAGCGCCGCGCCGCCGGCACGCCGATTCACGGATCCGCCTGGCTGGCCACGAATTGCATACCGGCAGGTGCCCTCGTCGCTCCAAGAGCCCGTGAAACGCCTTCTGGGCCTTGAAAAGTGTATCCGTCGCGCCTTCCACTATTTACATTAAATATAAAACTAGAGTTTCTTCGGTACTGATCTCGCTCTGCTTTGCTTCGCTCTGCTCTGCTCTGCTCTGCTCGACGCGGCGTGGGCGTGCTCGTTGGATTCGCATCGTAATTCGATAACGCTGAGTGCAACGCTAAAGCCAATAACGGAAGGGAGCAGTCGCGAGAGGAAACGCATACCGAACGGTCCACGTTTTCCGTTTTCTCACCCTCTGCTCTGTCTTTACCCATTGTCCCCGCTTCCTCTCGCTTTCGGGCCGCGATCTCGCCAGAATGAAGACGGATCGCGCGCTCCGGACGACCGGGATATTTTTGTAGGATATTTAATTGTGATCAATGAGCTGTATCAACCGGTTGAATCATTTCCGCTCGCTACTCTTGCCGTGCCGTTTTCTTTCGTTTCTGTTCCCGGAGCTACGCGGCTCTTTCGAACGCCGCCGGTAGAGTTTGATGGCTTGGCTAATGGGCCGATGCTCCCGGAAACGGAGTTATGTACCGCCGCGTTAATTGAAGCAACTGCGAGCGCCCTCGGTTCACCCTCCTACCCCCTTCTTCCGGATTACTTCTGGCGAGATTCACTCTCTCGGACAATCGCGATTCCAAGCTGCTTCGATTTCATCGAATTCGCGGCGAACTGGGTATCGCTGCTCGATTTCGGAGGAAGAATGTTTGCGAGAATCTAAATTGCTGCAAATGCATATAATTATATTATTTGATTTGATTATTATTTGATTTTATTATTATTATATTATATTATTCGTTGGTCGTTCAGATTCGTTGGTTAATAGAAACGAGCTTATGCGTGATTCGATTGTCGATTATTTCATTGCTTGCGTTGACTGTGTTGCGTTGGGCAATTATTGTCTTTAGGTTTCAAAGTTTATACAGTTGTAGTGATATTTTTCGTGTTCTGGCATTTCAAGGAATTATTATATTGTTTAGTATACAGAGTGGGTCATTTAATTCTTTCAACTTAATTTTTCTTATAAACTACATGTTCTATGAGAAAATGATTCGAACGAAAATTGTTTGGTTGCTATTTTTGCTATTTTACCATGAAGTTTACAAGAAGAATTAAGGTGAAAGTGTTAAATGACCTAGCTTGTATAATACTGCCTCTAGAAATCGAACGAAAATGTTTTCAACTTGAATTTCTATAAATTAGTTCATAGAAATTTGTCTATAGTCTAATTATTATGATCACACAAAATGTTGCCGTTAAAAAAATTCAATATAAATTGTTTGTCTTCTCCCAAGAGATTTTAATGAATCCAAAACAATATATCAATATCCTTGAAATTCTTTCAGTCTTTCTACTATTTCAAATCTCATCTCCACATTTCTGCGAGAAATGCATAAAATCCATAGTCTACGAATTATCCTAGCTGCCCAATAATTTATTCGCGAAGTAGTTTATTCACAGCAGCAGAACGTTATCGCCAAAAATCACTATCCTAGCAATTTATTTATGCCTGAGCAGTCTCAGGCATAAAATAATAATTGGATCACAGTTTCGGCATACTCGGCCCGGTAATCGTTCCAAGTAGTATAACCCCACTCACGGGTCGGACATAGTTCCCGCGTCGGTATTTCCAGGTTCCCCTGCCGAACCCTTTGTAACTCAATTCCCTGAAGCTTGCAACAAAGCATGAAAAAAAAAGAAAACAGTTTGCACAGCGATTCGGTAACCGAGAGGCTATAAAACAATGTAATATGCTAAATCATGGTAAACGAGTGAAACAAGAACTTAAAAAATGCAAACAATGAACGCGTGGCTCCGGGGTTACAGGACGTTATAGAAGGGGCTGAAAATATTTCGTGCGAAACGTCGTATAAATATTAAACGCGCTGGTATTATTCCTGATTTTCGCGTTTCACGTGTCGCGCGTTCGCGAGAGTTGCACGGGCCGTCGAGCAGATTCGGGACGAATAATTGATACATCCACCGGCAGGAGGTTTTTAATAGCCGGGAATCGTTGTAGCGTTCTATCCGGGGACAATCGAAGATCGCGGCGGGATCGTTAATCTCGAGAACACGTTCATATAATTTTCATCGAGCTGCCGCGTCGTATCCGACACAGGACGGTGCAGATTTTCGGCGACGAACGAAACCAGCGGTGTTAATACTGGATCGTTAGATTAGACACAGCTCGGTGAACGTGCACAAAACGTCGGTTTAACATTTGAACACGTATATTTTCGGGAGGAAATTGTGCCGCGATTGGCATTCAACTCGGGGAAACATTCTTAATTCGGATATGGTAGATGGAAACTGTTCGCATTAACTAGTTAGCTGTTTTCGACGAATATATATACTCGTCATAGCACGAAATGTTGCTATTTCTTCCTGAGTGGTTCGTTAAAAAGCAGATGTCAGGATTGGGATTATTTTAACCAATCAGCTGTTGATAATATCGTTGAGAAGTGTATTTACGGCTGTTATAATACAGAATTAAGTTGTAATGAAACGATCATTATTTTTTAATTTTATTGCTAATATTTATTTCTTTGTTCAGCTTAATCAGTTAGCTGTTTTTGATGACTACACTCGTCGTAACAGAAAATGTTGTCACTCCTTCGTCACGAGTACACGCGTCAAGAACAGCTAATTGGTTAAGTAAATAAGCAATTGTTAGTGATAAAATTAAAAAGATGAAACAGTCGTTTCATTGCAACTTAATTCTGTATTATAACAGCCGTACATACTGTGTTCTCAAAGAGATTGCGCCAGTTAACTCGTTTAATTAGTTCATAACCTGTCATCTGGTTTTTAGTGCACCACTTTAAAGCTGAATGCGATCCCCGGGAGCTTGTTGCAAAGTAAACGGAAATATCCGTTCCGAAAATTCGAGGAATTGTTACAAAGCAAACGAGAAAGTCTTGCTAATGGTACCTGACTGGTCGGTTTGTATATTTCAGCGGGAATATTGCAATTAACGGTCTGCTTTCTGGGCAAATTAACTCGATAAGGGTTGGAGGATTAAAGCGAACGTTCCCGCGACACCCTCGGTGCCATCGAGCCGAGCGGAAGCATCCTAGAAGGGAGGAAACGCGCGCGGATACGTTTCCGCTTTCCAGCAGTCCATAAAACGCGAGGCTCTATGTACGAGCCGAGAGGGAGGGCTAAGATGCCGCGGCTGTAAAAAACTATATAATATTCTCGGTTAATTTTTAAAGTACCACTTACGCCGAAGGCGAGCTCCAGACTGCCGGAAGTTTCGTTACCCCCACCGACGACGCACACCTTTTTTAATAATGCCGTAAAAACCCTCTCAGCTCGCTCGGGAGCCTCTCGGAAAATTACAAATTCTCTCTCTTTCGCGCGTGTATCCGCCGTGTAATGATTTGCCCGCTTCCTTTTTCCCCCGTTTTTCGTGGAAATTTTCTCTCTTCCTTCTCCTCTCTCTCTCTCTCTCCCTCTCTCTCTCGCTCTCTCTTTTTCTCTGTTTCGCTGTTTCTCTCACCCTGTTTCATCCCCTCGGCTAACTCCGATCGATGCCGATCAACCCGGCCTCGTTAAGGGTGCATGCCCGACAGTCGATTTTCACCATTCCGCAGACGATTCTATGCCCGTTAACGCTGTCGTTAATCATTGACGATTCGCGCAACTTGAATCGATCCCTGAATGCTTACTAATTTATTGTGCGCGACCAATTCGTTGCATACATGCACGGAATAAATGTCTACGGACACGTGATGCGGGAAAAAACAGCTAATATATTCCACAATTAGTGAATAATGCTTTTAAAGTGTCATATAGAAAGTAAACAAGAAATTTGTTACAGGTAAAACGACGATGAAATAAATATGTTTTTCTTCTTTTAATAATTTTGATCGGTCGATAATAATGCAACAATAATGCATAATAATGCATAATCGAGATATCAGAAAATGATTCTGTTCAAGAGTAATTGTTGTTAATCTCGATATTAATTATCCCGATAGAAACCATTTACGAACGATAATTATTCCATTTTCTTTCAATATTGTCTTCTACGAGGAAATCGAAATTGGAAAACCGTTTTCCTTTCTGTGGGATAATTATTGCGAAGAGCGGTACGGAGGAAACCTGCGTTAATAAGGAGGGAATTATTTTTGTCACAGTCAACGGTTTTAAGAAAGTGCTAAGAAAAATATTTCACGAAAAATAACAGGACGACGTTGTAACGAACAAAAATTCATTAACAGTTTTACATAAATTATTGCTACTTTTATAGATCAGTCGTAAAATCAAAAATATGAAACCGGTTTGGTTTGATTTAGTAAGTTTCTGTTAGCACTTCTTCATCGTCCGTAATAATTTCCCTCATAGAACGAGACAATTTTAGTACAACATAATAGAAGAATCAAAAATTTTACTTCAATTTAAAAGAAATTATTAACATCTTACTTAGCGGCAGTTTATTAATTGGCTTTACAATAATTGTATCGTATATAAAAGCAGCTCAATAATTTTCTTTTAAATAAAAATTTCAAAAGTCTTCTGACACTAATCCAAATAATTGATTGAAGTATGAATGAAATTGCTATCACTTTTGTGACATTTTTTATGGCATCCCATGTATTGATCTTAAATCTCAAAAGCACTATTTTCGTTGTTGCAGTGCAAGTGGTTAAGAGTTCAGAACGGAACGTTATTTAATAGTTGATAATTAACTTATAGTCATAATCCCGGAGCTTCCTCCGAAAACGTTTAACCACGATTTTTCTCATTACAGAAAATTAGAGAAGATTCATTCGCCATACTTTATAAAGATCGTGCTTAAATTAATAGCGAACAGAGGAACGAAATAGGTCACGCAATCGCCAGTCTCGACGACAGCTGAACGAAAATCCTATCAGCCATTCAGCTTGAAAATCCGCGGTTTAACTCTTAACGAGAGCCAAGTGCGTCATCGCAAGCTCCTTCACACGTCGCTCCGCGCGAAGCGTTTCAGAACAGAAACTCTTCCTGCGGGGAAACGTTTTCCCGGCGTCATTCGTGGATCCATCATTGAATCCCCGCGTTGACAACAAAGCGTGGCCCCTTTGTGGCGGGCAGAGAAGTGTATAACACCGGCGGCCCGCTCCAGTAAAAACTCGACGAACGCCTCTCTCCGCCGCGATCCGCTCGGCTCCACCCCGGAAAGAAATCGCGGACGTTCCAGAAGCTCGGGGGCTTCTTTCGGCCGCGACCGTTCTCAAAGAACGCCACTCTTTCATATTCCATCAACGCAACGAGGCCAGGCCGTAGCAGTTCGAGAAAGAAATCACTCGGACGTGTACACGACCGTGAATGCGCGAGCTCACGCGGCCTGTTCCGCTCGCTCGACTCGTTTTTCCGCGGGAACGCCCGGGAAACGGAGAACGTTTCCGCGACGTGCATTGAGAAATCGGGGATACATTTATCAATTTCTAATACACGGTTCCGCTGCTGCCAGCTGGCCTTTGATTTGCCGATTCTTCCACACCGACCCGCCGACTGACGTACTCTGCCTCCCTTATGGTCGCTCGATTAGGGTCACTTGTCGGGAACGAGATCTTACAATTGCCGGACTCTTCATTTAACACCAAACGTGCCCAGTCGGTCAAAATGACCGGTTTCGTACTTTTTATTCTGGAATTATTGAAATTGTGCAAACTCTTTTGTAGGAAATGATTAAATAAATGTCTTAATTGAAGCATACGTTGTAATAACAATAGAGAAATGTCCAAATAAATGCAGCGTTTCTATTTAATATTTTGAAGTAATTTTCACATTGTTATATTGGTTTATATTTAAAGAGTTGTTAAAAATGTGAGTAAAGTGCGAGAAAATAGATTCACTTTCATTTAAAATGGAATACAAGAATTAATGCAAAATCAAAATACTCTGCATTGGAGGAAGTATCATAGTTTCGAAGCTAAAATAGCTTCGAATGGTTGATTCTTCTGTTATCAAAATCTAAAAAGAGTAAAAGTAATTGGAGACGTGCAAGAAGCAAGAATTGTCTCGTTCAATTCCAAAGATTATTAAGGACGAAGAAGTGCTAATCGACGCAACTTTTGGAGGATCCACAAACGATTGCGATAATACAGAAATTCGCATAAGTACGAATTTAAAGAATCTTTCGAGACCCGCAGTCCCATAGTAATTTCTTGAAAACTAATTCGTTGAGAAAAGATTTCTCCTCGAATGAGCTTTAGAATTTACTTCTTGAAAACGCCGAGGGAACGCTGAATTCTTTTAACAGCTCGTAGAACTTTTTATCGAGGATTTTCCAAGGTTTTTCATGACAATGACAGATACATTGCTGAATCGTTGTCCAACTACATTCCGCGCCTTCGTGTCTAATGAATTTAAGAACCGAGCACTCGCTCCTCTCGGCTATTAGCCTCGCCAAAAGGGCTGGGAGTTAGTGAATGGTGCCGAGGTAACGTCTGCGAGTTTCCACTTGTACAAACTTTGGCTGGCGAAATGCACAAGAACGCTTAGTTAAGCAGAAATAAGGCTCTGAATGTTGCTGCCGGATTAAATATAAACAGCAACAAAGAAGGTACAAACGAGCGCCCCGGCAAGGATTTGCCTGTTCCTGCTTAGTAGAATGGGATGCCTTTAATTCCGACCCCGGAATATTGTCCCCGCGTATAATCGCAGTATATCAACAGTTTATTTAGAAACTTCTAATTGTCGTTCGCGTAGCATAGATTCCGCTACATTAACGCATCCTGCGCTATAACCCTTTCTTAACACTTTATCGACCGCTAGCCTATTTATCGGTTTTTCGATTGCCAATGTTTATCGATCGCTAGCCTATCAATCGGCTTTTCGATTGCCAATGCTTATCGACCGATAGCCTATTAATCGACTTTTAGCTATCGACGGTTTTCGCTTCTTTACTGTTTTGTTAGTAGCTGACCTCCTGTATGCTGACCTCCCCATATCCTTATGAATTATAATTATAATAATAATAATTATTTATTATTATTTTTAAAGGAATAAGCACAACACAATGAATAGCGAAAATTTAGCCGGTACTGGGAGCAAATGCGCGCGCGACTAAGCCAGTCCTTACTGAGTGGCAGCCTCAACCACGACCGGACGATAAAGTGTTAAATACCACCTTTCCTTATTCTGAATTTTCTTGGATTTCACGATCTCTATATAGAAAGGCTGTTTATTACACACGGATAAAAATTAAACGGAGAGAAAATGTCAAAAATCATATGATGGACGCCGCTCGTCGTTAAGTGCCTCGAAACCCCGTGGCGTGCCTTGCCTGACATTTGCTGTGAAAGGGTTAAAGATCTGCGGTTTCATCGTTGTGATTGACAAAGCGATCTTTTTCTGCAGTTTTAAAGAAAGAAAAAGGGTACATGTTTTCAAGGCTGACTGTAGTTTTTGTAACACCGCGCGCATCGTGGAAAAAAATAGTACGGTCGGACAAGCGGAAGATTTATCGACTGGACGTAAACGGGGAATTTTATCAAATGTGATCCAGCGGAACGAATCTGGTGAATTTATGTTAAAGCAGCCGTCGAACGCGAACTACATTCACGCTAAAATATCCATTTTAATCACAATAAACTGTCGTATCACGGACAGGATATCGATGCCCGGGTCTGCATTGTCCATGCAGGCTGATCAATGCAGTTGATCCGTCTCTGTTCCGGATCAATCTGTATAATTTTTCGGCGTAGCCGCGACCTCGCCGAAGAATTCTCATCAACGGTTCAGCAGGGCCAATCTATGGGAGAATTCCAACACCCCGCATCTCTCGCAACACCGTCGGGGACCAAGGCGGTCTAAAAAATTCACAGGAATTAGGATTCTTGACGGGCAGATTGGCCGTAATTAAAAGTTTCCTTTCGTTGGCGAACCTTTTAAAATTAATTGGACAAGTTCTGGGCTCGGCGGGCCGCGCGTTACCCAGAAAACAAACGCGGGTACTTCGGCCGCGGCGGGTTCGTTCCGCGGAATAAATAAATGAATAAATAAACAATCGTTCTCTGCGAGCGGGCTGGCTGCTACAGTATTAAAACGCTTCGGCGCGGCGCGGAGGAAAAATTCACACGCACACGTTTTCGAAGCACGACCGGTAATTGCGGGGAATATTTGCCGCGTGTAATTTCGCCGGCGCGAAATCGAACCCGCGGAATCTTCCGTGCGCGCCGCGGATATAATTGCCTCGCAGCGTTTCGCCAGCGAAGAATCTGAACAACGCGAACCGCGATGAAAACTGTACCCGGCTTCGTTCTTCCCCGATGTTTTTTCGGCTCGCTTTCCGCCGTTATGAATTAAATACTCGATCGAGGCGAGCGAACGAGGAAAAATTTCGAAAGCCTGGGATCCAATTGGCAGCGACTGATTTTACCGCTTCGGGACGATCCGCTCGCGAAATTCCGCGCGATATCCTCGGAACGGAGCGGAGCGGAGCGCGAGGAACAGCCGCCGGCGAACTTCCAGCGAATCGGAAAAGCGACACGTAATTCCGGTAGATCGTGTAATTACCTTGCGGAGAAATTTCCGCTTAACGACGAATCGATGATATCCGGTCGACCTGATTAGCGACGTTTCTTTTACGCTCGCGCTCGATTAAACGGACCCGCTCGATTATTTTAATCGGTCCCGGCGACGTCGCCGGTTTTTCCGTTCGCTTTGCCGCACCGTCGGAAAACACGGCGGATGGTTAACGTGCAAATCATTCTCGTCCACGACCCTTTCGCTGGATATTTCTTGATGATACACCCGTCACTCTGAAATTCAATTTACGTGCAGCCAGGCTAACCATTTTCAAAGCTAAATTGGATAAAGTAATTCGAGTGTCTTGGTGTATCACCGGTGCGGCGCTGCGGAAATTTTTGTTCCCGCGGAAATCGGTGCAGCGCGACGGAAATTATTACGGGGTATTTACTCGGCCGGGAATATCAATTAAATTGCAGTTAATCTGGGGAAATTGCGCTCGATAGTTGCGAACATAATTACGCGCCCTCAACTTTATACGAATCGACAAAATTTGGAACGGCAGCGTAACAGTCACGCTTGCGAAACATGGATATCAAGTTTGCCAAGTATCGTGTAATTAATCAAGTGCTGTACGGGCAGAGAAACGTCATCAGTTTATGATGGAAATATCCGCGATCTTTCGCGAGAGTTGTTGCCGGAGTGATTTTTGGTATCCTGCGGGAAGCTAGAAAGTCGCGATCGTCGAATCGGGAATCAATTCTCACGATTGTCTCATCTGGGTCGTGCAAATATCGCCAGCGTCATTGAAACGACCGTAATTAAAGCTTCCGCGCAATCCTTCTTGTAATCTTCTTACGCGGGCGGGACACGATCTCCGATCAATATGGCGTTCCATGCCTGATAAAGTATTTCCATTCTAGCCCCATAAAAAACTCGGTAAGAGGTTTGACCTAGATTCCCGACAGCGGGAAAGTACCAGCTCTTTCCTACGAATCAAAATCGATTTTCCAAAGAAAATAAAACCGCGAACTGTGAAATACATACATGATTCCTGGTGCCTGAAACGAAAGTTCACCGTCCGCGGCGATACCTAATCTGCAAGAAAAGCTAGGCAGCGTACTGTGCTTTTTCAAACTTCTTCCAATTACAACTTAGGACAGAAGCATGAGATAAGATTTCCTAATTAAATGCAAGTTCTGTTCATAACTGTAGGCAATGTACACCTTTCGTTTGAAGTTCAATCGAGCGGCTAGAAAACGTCGTACACCAAGTTCCGAAGTGTCGTTGCAAAGGGGAAGCTTCGATCTTGGAATCTGTGGTTATGAATTCAATTTTCTAATACTTCTGGAATCGTTCTAATTAGAAAGCGTTGCGCGGTATTGTGCAAAATGGCGAAGATCGCAAGATTACGAGAAAATGAACAACGAATGACGAAAATAGAGGCTTCAAGGTTTAATACTCGAACGACGTACCTTTTTGACAAAAATGGAACCGGAATATAAAAATAGAACTCGGAATAAAATAGATAGAACAAGGAAAAACTCGGGGCCATTTATATCTGTATTTATCAATACTTTTCAACATATTTTTTAAAGAATTCCTTCCGGACACGTTCGATTTTCTACGAAGCTGATCGAAACATGTGTGAACATTTCAATTAATTGGACAGAAACTAGATAGTTGTGTAATAATATTTATCACCGTTATCATACTTTATCAATCTTGAAACGTGCCGAGATTTTATTGTTCTGTCCTCCACAACACTCCAAATAGCAACGATCTTCCGGAAATCAGATATTCAGTGTACATTTTCACGACTATGTATATGTTCTATTGTATTCGAGGAACGTGTGCGTACAATAAACGGCACAAATCCGCAGTCTGGTGATAGCGATACAAAGTGTTTGATCGACCACTTCTTATCAGAGGTGTGCTGCAAAGCGTGCAGTCTTCGATGAAGGAATACCAAGCCAGCCATTCATCTTTTCTGATTTCGTGATGCGGACGGGCGTCCGCAGGTACAAAGCCGCCGACTTACCAGCCACCGGTAAATACAATTCGCCGACTCGTCTTTTTCTTCTCGGTCTAGGCTGCTTTGCAAGAGGGATAACGAAGCATCGTCTCAAACGTGTCCAGCTCAGCGAAACGGCGCGGCGCGGCGCGGCGTTGATCGAGGACGACGGCGGTTCAAAGCGACCAACAGGGAGACGCCTTCCTCCCTTTTGCCAGTTTCGATGCTCCTTTCGGGAGTCTAGACCCCGATGCTTTCGTTAATTAGCCCGCTGAAACCGCGCCGGCCGGGTATCGCAAGTAGCGACCTACGGCAAAGCGAACGGGGAGAAGCTCGCCGGCGTGCTCGCGCGCGCGCACACACACACACTCCGACGCGAGAGACACTCTGAGAACGCGAGCACACCTTTCCTGCTCGGCCACACCTGGATTACACGCTCGCGGGACGAGCACGTAACGGCGGCCTCATTTTCGGCCCCGCTTCTTTTCGGAGTTCTTTCACGATGCTGGCAAACGATCATCGCTCCTGATTGCGGAGTGGCTTTTCCGCGAGGTTTCGGGGTCGCGTTAAAAATAAGAATGAAAAGGACGAAATTGAAGCCGCGGAGCAACGGTTCATGGCCCGGGAATATTATCGCGGCAGAGTTTGATCGTTCTCCGCCGACCAAGATTGGAAAACTCCGCCGAAAACCACCGGTTGGCGAGAAACCTTCGCTCGAAATGATTCTTCGGAACTAAAAAACCGCGAAAAATTCTCCATAACTGCGAGATTCAATGTCAATCTCATTTTACGGTCTCGTTCGAATTCACGTTCTACCCGCCAAATGTAGATGAATTCGCGTGTTCTCCCGTCTACGTTTATCGAGCTTCGTTACCGAACTTTGTTGACCGAGAACTTTGCGTATTGCAGGGGCTGCACTGCGAAAAACAGAAGTTAATCGTTCGGTATATAATAACGAGTCTGACTCTTGATGAATTTACTACATATAAATGTTATTCATTTCTTCTAAATCGAATTAAAATTTGATTCTTCTGTTATCAAAATCTAGGAGTGAAAGTAAACAGAGAGACATATTTAAATAAATGTTTAATAAGCAGAGAAATTATTGATCACGAACTATGTAGTGCTAACATATGTATCTACGAAAGAAATTTCGGTGCAAGAATTTAAACGAAGGGATGTATTTTTTCTGCCAATTTCAGTCAGTCAAAAATAATGCATCTTCCTAAAAAATCATCGATCATTTTCACCGTTCTGTGCGTCGTCTATTCGTTCTTATAAAAAATGCATAAATCTGCAATCTTCTTGTGACCAGCATCATTATAAATCTGCATCAAGAACATTACAAGTATTCCAATACGAAATGACAATTCCGTCAGCACTCAGCGGTGCTCCAAAGTTATCGTTCGCGCCGCGGAATCGCCAAACGAGAGATGCAACTTCTTGACCCGAAACACAGCTCGGCCAACACAATGTACGACTGTGCAACGATGCAGCCATGCGCATACACGTGCACCCAGTCACTTGCGCGTGCACACACGAGCGCGGTTCGACCACCGAAACATCGATGTATCGATGCACTTACGCACATATGCACCGCGACGTCTCCATGCCGATGCTTTACGAAGACTGCATAATGGACTGCGCTGTGCATTTTGAATCAGTCGCTCGCATTGCAGCCTCTACTCTATGTACCGTATACATGCTATACTTGTACCATGCTATATGCGTATAGTATACTATATGCGATACAATGTGTACACTGCGCGTTCGATAATTTATTCGGGGCTGTACAATCGTCGGCGTACAATGCGCGTTGATTCGTATACGGCATGCTTTCTGTGTTACGTGTACAAAATGTAAATTGTCGCCGGCGCAAGCAATGTTCGCGACTTATTCTCCGAGGAGGACTACAACGGTAATGGCTTCGTGTTCGTGTTCGTCGGACCGGTCCACTTCCACTTCGAAGGTGTACCAAGCCCGGTACAGTTTCCTCGGTTTTCCCCGGTGATTTTTAATCGAGCAGGGGGCACTGGGACCGCCGTCGGTGGTACCGAACGCGGGCACCGCGAATTTGATACCTTTAAGACCGCTAATGGATCTACCGACACGCTCCGGCTGCGACTGTACCTACTAGTTTGCTTAAAGGGAGTCACGTTACCCTTTAAAGGGACGCCTGATTTTTTTGACACTTCGATTTGGAGGGAAATGTCGAAGCGATCTTAGCAATTTTTTGTCGAGGAAGTACGGGGCTGAGATTTTTGAAATTTTTGGGACGATTCGCTTTGTATACGTGTATGTGCGAATTATATTGCTCGGAAAGTGTTGCTTTTCGTTTGTGCATGGAACAAACAAGAATGAGAATATTCTTGATTCTTGCGTTCTTATATCGAACATTTTTATGTATAAACGTGACGGACGTGATGAAAGTACAACACTGATAAAATAGAATGGTCTACGATAATGTAAACAAGTTTCGTGTTTTCGTGTTTCGTTGCGAGGAATGTTCGATTGAACTTGACTTGAAAACTTGCTGTATCTTCCTTGTTCGAAGATACCAAAATTGTGAGAAAATTCTCCTTTCATGGACAATTACAAACTGTTTTAAGCGGAGACATATACAAATATACATTGAAGCTACAAGTTATAACAAGACTAAAATGTTATTAACACGTTCGCTACCAGCGTCACTAGCTTACATATTTACATTTATTTTATTTATCGTATTAAATACATCGTATCGTCTTATAAAATGTGATCAAAATGTCGTCAAAGGGAAGCAATAAATTATTTATATATCATGTTATATGTTACAGTTTCAAATAGTAACATTTATCAAATGAATTTAACTTTCTTTACACGAAATACAAAACTGTGATTATCACACACGTGCGCGACGTTGGTAGGGAACTTGTTAATCCTTTGAGGTCGATGTCCGATTGTCGAATTTGTTCTATACAATCGTTGTTGCGTTACAGATGGTTACAGATGTTACCATAATCTGGCAGTTGTTTGGAAAGCTAATCATAATGCGTGAAAATGTATCGTAATAATCTGACTCTGTGTAATAAATTTTGTCAGAGTCAGTATAGCGTCACAAGAGTTAAACGTCGCAGTGTTATTAAACATTATCTATCAATCTAAGGATTAAAGTTCTCGGTGCAAACACGCATCACTATCGAAAAAGTTGGAGCACTGTCGAGGCTCATATTCGCTGCTCACCGATTCGTCGAAGTTTTTCAAGACCATCGGAAATTACCGCAAAATTGGCGAACGAAACGGGCCCGCAGACGGTTGGAGGGTTCAAGCGACCACTCGGGGGAAGAAATAAGAAGGCGAAATTCCATTCGTTCCCATCTTGGAGGTCGGAGAAGATAGATAATGGGGGCGAGCGAGGGAGATTTGATTTTCGAGGGGCGTCGGGAGGCAACGGAGGCAAAGATCCCTCGCGTGCCTTTGTTTCTCCGGGGTCTCCGGCCTGTTTGGTTCCGCAACAGGAAATTAACAGCCCGGTTCCGCTTTCTACGTATCCCGCCCGTATTGTTCGGCCCCGCCCCCCCCCTCTGCCCGAAGGTAATCAGGGATTTGTCACGCTTGGTGTGCGCGAGCTCCGATATTAGACGACCGCCCACATGACGAGCACGAGGGCTGGAATGGAAACCCTCTAACGCGTGTCACGGGCCCGCGAGTATCGACCACTCGCCGCGATACTTATCGCGGCTAAGTTGCAATTAAAACGCGGCGGGGCGGGGCGGGGGTGCGGACGTCGTCGAAGACTCGCGTGGTCAACGCTCTTGGGGATCGAGATTCTTGCTCCTTGATCTTGAGACGCTGCCAGTCGTGCTGGACTTAAGTGAGTCTTCAAAATCCCTCGAGTGCGTAGAAGCACTCTGTGTTGGCGATAATTATTTTTTTTGTGTTCTTAGAGAATTTTTAAGTGCGCTGTCACGACAGTATTGGGCATCTTTATGGGAAAGAAAAACTGTCTGCGTCTGTTGAAAGAAACGGGAACCACTTTGGAATGTTTGTCTTTAGTCACTTTAGCATGTTGAAAACAGTAGATACCGATGTTCTTCGATTCTTTTGATCTTTTCGCATTTCAAATTGCAGCTATACATTTTTCATGTGGATGCGTAAATTTTGTACTCTAGACTTTATCACAAACAATAATGTATTTCTTGCAGCAGATGCCGAGGTTGTTCCAATTTATGATCGCCTAAGAATCGCTCGTTTTCTCAACGAGTGTTTCTGAGATAGGAAGATATTGCGAATTTTTAATAAAAAGTAGACTATAAAAGAACGTTGACATCGGCGCGCTTTTCATATAATTCTCATCGCGAAGACATCGTTCGCCAATAAAGCCGGCGCCTTGTTTATTCCAAGTTTTACAAAGCAGTGCGCAAATATTGGTCTTCGGATAAGGGTCCGTCACAACTAGTCTCTTTTCGAAGTCGGAGGCGTTGACAAAAGGTAGCGTCGCAGCTCATTCTCGATTACCCGAGGCAGGCGAGAGTTGAAAGAAAGGAAGAAGCAAGAAAGAGATTCGAATCGGTCCTCTGTCCCGACGGCGGCAAAACCGCGCGCGACTTCCGTCCCCGCGTCCTCGGGCTGCCGCAGCGCGGCGGCGAAACCGGAAATAAGCAATCGTCTCGATGCCTTTGCGCAGTTCCGTTCCCGGTGGATTGCGGTGACCGTCGACTCGGGACGTTCCTGGAGGCGGGCAGAAGCGAGAAATAAAGGGTCTGGGAAAGCATCGAGGTCGGATCTCCGGTCGAGGATAGACGTTCGACGTTTCGGGGATCCGAGCTCGTCAGGGCCTGACTTTGTTGCAGCGAGCATTATCACGGCGATCCGCAAACCGTGAAACGATCGCAGCGCTCTGTAATTTCACGATTCGCGGGCTACTTAGCACCGGGACACCGTGTACTCGGCCCGTAATCGGGCCCGCGATCTTCTCGCGTCGCTAGGGCCCGCCAAGGCTAAACGATCGCAGCGCGAGCACCCTCGTCACGTCACCGAGGACAATGGATCCTGCGCGCGGTCCTCGATCTGATAGCGTCGCGACAAAATGACGGGGCTGTTACGGGCACCGACGACCGTGTACTGAAAAACGCCCCGGCCCGTTCTTCTGGCACAATGGACGGCTGGGAACGACCGTTTTTGCCGGACATCGTTGTTCCGCCGTGACACGAGAACCCGATGCTGCCACGGGTTCAACACCGTGCACTGATCTGTACGCCCCGGGAAAAAAGACGGTGTTACACCTGCGCGGCCCTGGTTCCTTCGGAACGCTGATGTTACCGGGCTTCGCTGCAAAATAGATCGTGTCTTGTTCCGTGGCTGCGCAATTACGAAATAGTTTAGTTTATCTTCTCATATGTTGGAATATACGACGTTATTAATATACGCTTTTATGTTATTGGAACTGTGGACACACTCGCCACTTTTACAGGAATTGTATACGCTCATCTGGAAATGTGACCCATTGCTTGAAAATCTATTGTTTTATATCAAAGTTACATATAAACGCTTCCAGAGGCTATTTTACTTGTCACACATGGTATATTATTAGTCGACATCTAAAAAGGGCTGCTAGGAAGTCGTCCTTTCGTGAACTAGAGAGGCGGAATTGTTTCGTAAAAGTTATGAGCGTATAAAAATGACGAGTCTCGAGTGCCTGTACATCGTAGAAGCTATTGAGAAAATAAATATGCTTTCAGGGACGATATTAATATGTATGCAAATATTAATATTGTTTTAATAAATTAGTTTATGCCGGGCCCCAAGCCCCCCCCCCCAATGCGAGTGTCGTACCATAAATATAATAATTAATATTATTCTATTTTCATCATCTGATGCCATAAAATCAATAAAAGTGAATCGATGTGGATATGGTACCTGAGGTAACTTCGAATTAGTTGGATTAGGATTATGGATTAAGAGACATGGAAGTGTTTCCTATCGGAAAAATCTGTAAGTGTTTTCAGGAAAAGGAAGCAGAGTCGATAACTTACGTCTTACAAATGCTCTCTATATATACATATATATTCCTTATGATTATTTTATTGCAAAGCGAGAGTCGCAACATTCGTTATTGAATGCGGTCATTTAATGCCTCAAGAACTTTAATATCCGAGAGACCCAGGAGGATAAATCGTGCCGCGATACTGTGCCTATGGCACAGATGCATGAGAAAAATGATTCGTGGCGGTAGTTCTCGATAAATTCGCGTCGCCGAGAAACATCGGCCGGGAAATATGCGAAAGATAGGTTGTCCCGGTGCCAACCGCGTTCGCTTCCCAGGGAGAATTTAAACGGCACATGAACGCGGCAATTAATTCTCGCAAGCGGGTTTTTTCGTTATCCGATTGGCCGGAAATCGTTGGCCATCAGTGATCTGCGTAGAAGTCGGCCTGAGTTGAAGATAGCATAACGTCGTCGGTGCGAATGTGTTCTCCGTAGCTGCCGATGGTGTATTATGTAAATTCTCTCTCTCTCTCTCTCTCTCTCTCTCTCTAATAAATGTTAGTGGCATCGATACGCTAGGATCAATTAATTAATCCTTTTGAAACGAGTCTTCAGAATCTTCTAGAATGTTCAAGGATTCGTAGGATTTTCTAGTCGTATTCGATGTTGGGCTCTCAAGGACGATGATGGTTCTTGAAGACGTTGAGGATCCCCAGGAGATTCCGAGAACATCCAAGATTCGACAAGAGTTACTACAAATTTCCAGGGTCCTCAGGATTCCCTTAGAACTGACGGCATTCTACGAGGATTTCCGAGATTCGCTAAGAATTTCTAAGATTCACCATGGATTTCCAAGCTTCGACATGGATTCCCAGGACTCAAAAAGTATACTCAAAATTTACAAGCAATTCTCAAGATTCGCCAAACATTCCCAAGCCTCCTCAAGTACCGATAGGACTCTCAAGGACTCTTAGAATTTTTCAGCGCTCGCAGAAGGCTATCAAACTGAAAATTTTGCGGAAATCTGTGCTGACCTCTTCTTATGTCTGATATCATTCATGATCGATACTCTTAAATGTCACACACAGTGTTAACAGTTCGCATGATTGTATGAAACGGATTCTAAGCGTTTCATAAAATGCTTTTAATAATCTATCTAGATTCACTTCAGGCGATCCATCTTTATAAAAGGCTCTGAAACGTTAAAATTGAATGGCCGCCGGTGGTGGGATTTAGGGGAACTCGCAGGCAGGCAGCACTCACTCGATTTTTGGTTTTAACATTCATGGGAGTCGATCGATCCGAGGCGGTTCCGCGAGCTCCGCGAAGAAAGTTTCGACCGATCGGAAGGAAATTTCCAATTCAGTTTGATGGCTTCGCCACACGGGGTCAGTTACAAAGTTTGCCGATTACCGACTCCGCTATCTTATCAGATTTCGGGGTAGGAACTGGAAGGGGGCAAGCAGAAGTTCACCGTGCATGGTGACGAGCCTTATCAACAGCATGCGAGATATTTAAATACATTTTGAATACTTGATCGGTCGCGTCGATTTATCTTGCTCGGTCATGGATATTTGCATTCACAATACCGCTTTGATTCGATTCAAATATGCTGCCGGATAATCGTTGCATCGCGGTTCCGGACATTTTATCGGCAACGATTTTACCCGCGGATACATTTTTTTTTTCTGTTACGCGCCGCGGCTCGTTGTACGCTAAAAATCGTTGTCATGTTAAGTATTTCATTTCCGAGCGATATTTCTAAATTATGTACATTTTCGAACGCGTATCGATTATGAATTTCCGCGAATTAAAGCTGTGTATAAAACATGAGATAGCTCGCCCCGTCCATAATACAGTAACACGTTCCTGCTGGACCGTTTTCCCAAACTTCTTGTTCATAAAATGCTCATGGAAATATTTGATAAACTGAAAATTCATTTTCGTGGTAGAATTAAATATGCGAAACGCGCGCTGTTCGCGGTAGAATTAAATATGCGAAATGCGCGCGCTGTTCGCGGTAGAATGAAATGAATTGGCTTGTTCGAAACAATCGATAAGACAAACTGTTCGATGTAGGTTGGCACGAATATCCGATTATTCGGTACGAAACGGTGAATTTTCTTGGGAACGTGTTCAAGAAGAAACGGCTGACCGGTTTGCCTCCGAGCAAAGCCAATTCCTGCGTCGCCTTTTAGACAACAAAGTTATTGTCAGGGTTCATCGCGTGTTTTGATGGCTCCGAAATTACGCGTTTTAGTGACCGAAGAACAACTGGGCTGTCTTCTCAGACTATAAAGATGCGCCCAAGGAAATCTAAAAATAGGTGTCCGGATGCTCGTGCAGGGTAGAGATCGCCAATTTAACCGTGTTTTGAGGATACCACGTGTATGTACATCCGCAATTAATGGACTGCGGATTTTATGCACTTACGACAAAAACAAGTACCTGTAATTCGAAACAGTAGAAAGATTAGAAACGTTTAATAATGTCGATGTACTACTTTCGTCGGATTAAAATGATTCAACAAAAAATAAAATTTGTAAGTTACTCCGGTCTCTTGCAACACGTGCAACAAATTTTTATTTTCCATAAAGATCCTCAGTTTAGCAATTAATATATCCCTTCTGTAATCCGTGTACTTATGAAATACACGGTATTACAGTTATTACATGAGTATTACGGGTATTACATAAGTACATTTAGGGGTATTACATAAGTATTTTGGATACACGTTTATTACCCGCAACATATTGCAACAATAAAAAGGAACCGTCTTTTGAAGAACGGAAAGTTAATTGATTTAAGTATTTTAATAGAAATCACTGTGTCTATTTCATTTGTATCCTATCAATTGATGTTTCGTCTATTACAAATTACTTGCGTATAAATCTAATATTCGAACATATTGTTAGATATAATCATTTGTTACATATAATCGTAAAAAATATATAGATGTGTATAATATGTCAACTGCTGTATATTTCCATTTGCGACCCGTATACCCGTGTATCGGTGTACACAGAATTACGCGGATTATAACATGGATGTATTAGTTACACGTGCACGCGTGTATTCAACATGCACGTGAAACGAGTATCTCCAGCGCATGGGTCAAGAATTAAAAGCGTAAACGCAGTCGAGAGAAAACGGGAGGGATAAGAACAGCCGTCGAAGGGAATCACTGGCAACCAGGCGAGCAGCTCGCAAGAAATCTGATCTGCAAGCTCGGATATTAAACTGGAGAGAGGCTTCCTACATGCGGGAACCTCCGACTAGTTTCTGACGAAAGTCCAAAGACAGGGGGAGCGGCTGCACGACGCGGACCTCTGATATCAAAGGTAAGGAGATAAGAGAGGCTCTACGTCGAGATTGGCACTCGAGATTGATACACGCGTGCTTGATTTTCGCTTGTTCTTTGAAGAGACCCGCGCCGCGGCGGCCGCCCGTAACCTCTCTCTCTCTCTCTCTCTCTCTCTCTCTCTCTCTCTCTCTCTCACTCTTTCTCTCTCTCACTCTTTCTCTCTCTCTCTCTCTCACTCTTCCTCTCTCTCTCTCACTCTCTCTCTCTCTCACTCTTTCTCTCTCTCATTCTTCCTCTCTCTCTCTCTCACTCTTTCTCTCTCTCATTCTTCCTCTCTCTCTCTCTCTTTCTCTCTCTCTCACTCTTTCTCTCTCTCTCTCACTCTTCCTCTCTCTCTCACTCTTTCTCTCTCTCTCTCACTCTTTCTCTCTCTCACTCTTCCTCTCTCTCTCTCACTATTTCTCTCTCTCACTCTTTCTCTCTCTCTCTCACTCTTCCTCTTTCTCTCTCTGTCCCTCCGTGTTCCCTTCTGTTCCGCCCACGCCGCCGAGATGTCATCGCAAGAGCAGGCCTGGAAATTGTCCGGGGTCCCTTCCGAAATTCGCGAGACACGCGAAACACGAGACACCGTGTCGGTCGAACGAAACAGGAGCGGCTGAGAGGCTGGAGGACGAGCTGAAAGGAAGTGGACTTCACGAGCGGCCCGTTATTTTTCTGTTCGATGCGGTCAGTCGACATGACAAGGTCTCCGGCTGTAAAGTGATCTCAGCCGGGGTAAAGCCGCCGCGAAACTAGGGAAATAGTAGCTCGGAAGAAAATCTTGGATATCAGTACGATGTTCGATTAAGTCTCGCTGGAGATTTTGATTCTATTTTATTTTATTGTGATATATTTAACCGAGTCAGCGGACTATTTTATTTTATTTTATATTATTTTGTTTTACTTTATTTTATCTTATATTATTTTGTTCTGCTTTATTTCATTTTATATTATTTTGTTTTACTATATTTTATTTTATTTTATTTTATTTTACCATATTTTATTTTATTTTGTTCCGTTGCAAAAGGATGGCAGCTGAAAAAATCGTTCCGGAAATCCACCGGAAATTTTTTTTTATTAAGCTGGTAAATGTTTAATCAAACCGCTGAGCTTTCTCGTTTTATTGTATCCCATCGGTGGAGCCGGACTGAAAAATAATATTTTGGTGAATGAAGTCAGACCTTGGGTACAGGAAAACGATGAAGCGTGACGCTGAATTATTTTATTTTACTGAACTCAAAAATGTGTACTCAACCTCCGAGCTTCATTTCATTTGTTGAAGCGGATTCATGAATAATCGTGATATGTATGACACGGTGTTTGTAAACAAATGAATGTACTGTCCTGTGCTCGGAAGAAATCAGTCACTTCACTTTGCCTCGACTGTTCTACGCCTACGACGCCCGTCGGTCGTCTCGCTCGTCAGCGGTCGCGTAAATAATACACACACACGCAACCACACAAAGCACAAGCACACGCGTCTGATGTGCTGCTAGCTCTAGCCGAAGGAAGCGTTGTTTGTTTTTAGTCGGCCGAACTCGTTTCGCGGAAGTTCGGTATGGCGGCCAATTTGGTACCAATAGGAAGAGATCGTTTGTGCCAATAAGGCAAACGCGTTTACGCTATTTCTGCCTTCTACACTTTTTTAAGCTGACTTCTTCTGAGCACCGGACATTAATTAGCTAGGTGCCGCGTGAAAGTACGTGTCCTGCTTTCAGAAGACAGTCGAATTTGAGTGCGTTTTTCTGAGCTCTGTGCTATTCTGAAATATACACTACTCTGTGTTAAACCAAAAGGAAATTTCGCATTTCCTCCTGCCATACTACACATTATTATTTTATGATAATAATAATGACAACTTCGTTAGTAATGAGGATAGCCTTTGTTACAGTGAAAGGATAATAATGTAGCATTCACACAAGGACGGATAAAATACAAGAAACATAAAACTAGAAACTTAACCTTTTAGGCACCTTTAGACACTATAGTGGCTTCCGCGGATGTCATCTCTCTCAACGACGCGCGACTATAGTGGCTTTCGCGGATGTCATCTCTCTGAACGACGCATCACTATAATGGCTTACTCTAGTAGCTCACTCGGTCATCGTTTGAATCAAATAATCGTCTTCATATGCATTGTTTCACACTTCTTTTGTCTTCACATTGATTTACAATATACAGACTTATCTTAACAATATAACTGTTAACAATATAACTGTATCTTAACAATATATAGGCAGAATATACAGACACTCTGTACAGTGCATATCAGACTCTGCCGTCCAGAGAAATAGCCTCGCGCAGAATTCGGCCGTACCTAAAAGGTTAACACGTTCCGTGCCACGTGTACCATCGATGGTACACGCTTGCATGTTTACTTAGTGAACTGAACAAATTGTTTACAAGAAATTTAGAACCGAAGAATCAATTTCCACCGCAAGAATGGGCGTTGATAAGTTTTTGTTACGTTGTTATGTGTACGAGAATTAATAATTGCACGTAATACATCAAGTTTTAGTAAAATATCAAAGTGTGAAGATTCGAGTAAAAAAAGCTCGGCACGGAACGGTTTCGGTTTTAAAAATAAAACCGAAGGAAGAAGTATACATGAAATGTTATATTGCGTGAGCGGGGATGGAGACGAACGACGAATAGCATTAGCGGCAGAATGCTTGAAAGAAGCATAGGAATTTACGTGGTAGGACGAAAGTCGACGAAACATCGGCTCCGCTATCTAGGATTTCAAAGTTTGTACGGTGATCGTAACGTTTCGAAGATGACAGACAGTCGACGGTACCAGAAAGGAAAGATGCAGAGCGTGACGAAAGATGCGATGCGAGTCAGAATTGACCCAGTCTGACCCAGCTGCCTTATACCCGTGTTCAATGAGCTGTTCGAACGTTAACGGATCCAGCGGTACTCCGGGCTGCCTATCCACCGCGGAAACAATAATTGTCTCTTTCCGACTGAATTTATTACCGAGATTTATGCTGCCAGCCCTCAAAGGCCGGAGCACAGGGTAAATCGACGTTCTCAAATGTTTCAGCCGGCAGATAAAGCCGCGAGGAGGGAGCTGCATAGACATTTGGCTGCGGAGCTTTTACGTCCCCGAACCGAGATCCTTCAAGAACAATATTGTCTTCCTTTCCGGAACGAAGCGCCGCCAAAATCAGGATCCCGCGGATGAAAAGCGTCCTGAGAGTACATACTACAGCACTCGCAGCTTTGATGCCCCGGGCCCTCGCTCCCCCCCCCCCTGTTTCCTCTCCTGTAAAACCGACTGACTCTTTTTCCCTTCCGTGCTTGCCGTCGGGAGCGGGAATGGCAGCGAGAGTTCATCGTCGAAAAAGAGAGCATCGACGGTGCCGCAGATATTGGACAATGCAATGGCCGGCAGCCGGGAACAAAACGATCGGCTGACCTCCCTCTCTCTCTCTCACTCCGGCGAAAGGGTCGAAAGATTTCTGTGAACCGCGCGCGCCGTGTCCCAGAGGCGTCCCCGCGTAATGCAGAAAAATGCTCGCCGGTTCAGACAGCAGCCGATAAAATTGTTTTGTCCCGGCGGAGGGCACGGTCGATGGCCAAACGAGAACCTTTAATCCAGCGGACTCGCGGATCGGGGTCAGCCGTGACGACGAAACGCGCGCCGATGCACCCGAAGGACGTTGCAGGCTGCACCGTGCAGTTGCTCCCCGTTCGCCATGATCGATCTTACTGACGTGTTACGGGAAGCAAATACGCTTTTTTTCCCCGGGCACGGTGTAATGAAATGGACCGACCGGACCACGCTGCTTCACGGGACCATGCTTCGTGCAAACCGTTTTTATTCGGTGCTCCTTCCATTCTCTCTGCGTTGATACAATGGAGGAATTTGGTTAGAGGCATCCCTCGTGTAACGCGGACAGTAGAATCTCGGTTATTCGATCTAACCGTAGATGATCGGATGATGGAACAGAGTTATGCTGTTGCAGTGCTGAACTAGGACTTCGGTGATTTGTAGAATAAATCGCGTGGCTCGTTCTTAGATTGGATTACAATGTGAAATGTACAGGGTGTCCCAAAAATGTCTCGCAATCCGGAAATGGTTCCTCAGATCATTTGAAGCAACTTCTTCGTTTACAAAAATTTTCTCCGAGACGCCGTTAATGAGTTATTAACGGAAAACAGTGACCAATAAGAATCGAGTACGGCTGACGCGAGGCGGCCCAGCCAACCAGCGCACGAAGCCCAGTTCCGCTCATTGGCTCGGTCACCTCGCGCAAGCTGAGCTCGCCTCTCATTGATCACTGTTTTTTCGTTAATAACTCGTTAATGGTGCTTCGGAGAAAAGTTTTGTAAAGGAAAAAGTTGCTTCAAATGACCTGAGGAATCCGCCACTTTCGGATTGCGAGACATTTTTGGGACTTCCTGTATATTAACCAGTTAGCTGTGGCGCCTCCTTTTTAGAACGCGCATCTGTACGTGTCGCGAGAATCAAGCGGCGACGAGTATACTCGTCAAACACAGAGCAAGTGTCTCTGTTAAAATACTGGATCAAAGGGACGGTTTTATTTTATAAAATTAACAATTTTATTGCTAATATTTACTTATTCACTTGACGTTAACATATACCATATACATAATAAACGAAAAACCCAGGGGTAATCAAATACTTATAAAAGTTAAAAATTCAAATTGCTGTTATAGAGAGAGTGGTATTTAGCAAAACAAGGAACAATACATAATGGCACTTTGCACGTCGAACACCAATACCAACTTCGTGCAGGATCGGCCTCGAAATATTCTGAACATCCTGAAATTTGAGAATATGTTTTTGTTTTCCTTAAAATTACAATTTAAATAGCCAATGGTCGCTACCTTTTACGCGCGACGAGTATACTCGTCACGACACAAAATACTGCCACTTCTCCATGACGAGTATACTCGTCGAACACAGCTAACTGGTTAAGCTCGAAACGAAGGTTCAGATAAACGTGGCTACTACTGTAGCTGGAATCCAAAGAAGAAACACGTTGTGCGATTTGGTTTGGATCATGCTGGGCCTCGACACGCCGGCATTTACCGGTCGGAACGAAAGTCGACGAATTATTTGATACTTCGTGAGCGGAGACGAAAAGGCGGGCTGTAAAAATTGATCGGATATATTGTTCGACAATAATTTTCGAGCGGACTTGCAGGACGCGATTTTATTACACGTATCCAGGCAACGCCCACGCCGGCGAGTATTCCGTGGAAATGCGAACGAAACCTGAAACACGGCGGTTACAGGACCGATCCGGCATTTAGCGGGTCCAATTCCCGGCATCTTTTTTCTCGCGTATCGAATCGCTGACGGTCGCGCGTTTGATTCACCTCTTTCATCGGCGTCGCGCCGATAAACATCGGGACTCCTCGATTTAATTGGATATCAAACAATAACGGGGCCCGAAACGAGCGGTCATAAAGCTGCGCTCGGTTTACAGGAAGAATGCTTATTCGGGAGTGTTCCAGCGGAATCGGAAGAGGAGAGAGCTCTCTCTCTCTCGCTCTCTCCCTCTCTCTCTCTCTCTCTCTCGCTCTCTCCCTCTCTCTCTCTCTCGCTCTCTCCCTCTCTCTCTCTCTCTCTCTCTCTGTCTCTCTCTCTCTCTCTCCCTCGCTCTCACGATCGAAGCCTCGATTTCAGCGCGTTTCGCGGACGCCGGGCGAAACCATCGACCCTTTCCCTCCCTTACGCAACGAAATCTAATAATAACCGCAACATGTGCATATGCATGTGCATTGAATCACATGGCCCTTTAGACGCGAGTGTGCGAGCACGTACTGGGTGTGCCTGATCGCAACAAAATGTTTAACATCACGTTTTAGCCCGCGCGATAACGAGCGAGCCTACGCGCGTACGCGAGACATTAAAATCTTTTGACGTCGGTAACACCGAATTTTTACATGCTACAGAGAGAAATCGTGCTTTCTCCACTTCCACAGAGAAAAGCGGAAGCATAAATCGTAATTGTTAGTACCGCCGTCATTTTATTTCTAGCAATTATACGCGGACTATTGTTGATTTAAGAAATCCCACAGGCACCCCGAGGCTCGAGCGGTGCCGGATTAATCTGCTAAAATTGTTAACACAAGGATTAATATTTTAGTTTCAATTTCCCGAAATTTATTCGCGAAAATGTGGATCCGCGCGGAACGTTCGTAATGAAATCGTGGGACACGGAAAGGACAAATGTGATTCCACGTTGGGTTACGAAGTTCGGGAGCATGATGCGCGATGGATGAGCTTTCTCGCGGAGTAGTTTATGGAGAAACGCGGCCGACTTTTACGTTTACAGCGTGCAGGATATGATCCGCGATATCAATTTGATTGCTGAACTAAGGTTCGAATGGAGATCCGAGATTGTAGGGCAACTGCCGTGGGCGACTGAGCTATCTGGACCATTAGGAGTGTCAGTAATATTCCAGATAGCTGACACCTATAGTCACGTGCACAAGAATCTATGCTGTTCCGCTATGAAGACTGCATATCTGCTGCGTAAACCTGGAGAGGTTTGATCTCGAAAGATCGATGCATCGGGGGCATTGTGAAACATTCTGTTTTCTTTAACGCGTGCCGTACATCTCTGGTTGAAAACTACGGCATCGATTTCGAAAATAAGAATCCGTTGTTGTTCGACGGTAAATGCAACAATAAACCTGTTCACGTTGGTAAATATAGCTTCTCGTGTTCTCAGAGTCGTTCGCATCGATTCCATATCGCATTACCGCGAATCTCGACACTTTGAAATCGTGTACACGTCGCACATAAACAGATATCCATATCATCGGGCACTGTAATGTATGTGCTCGTGTATCTGATGATCTTTCTAGACGGATTGCTCACGAATTCATGCGTCGAACAAAGAAATAAGCGATTATTTAGCATTTCCACTCTACGCAGATTGTATTTCGAGATTATTTCAGAGGTCTAATTTATTTTTTTGTCAGCGAAATTGGTTCGAGATTAGTAATTGGATCGCGGATCTTATGAATTTACGACAATAATTAATATCCGTCAAATACGTGACGTCATCACAAGAATTTAAGGTAATTGCTACATTACTTTGCACTTATTACAATTATTAAAGGAAGAAATATATTTCCAGAGTATTTATGGTTTTCAGAATTTATTTAGACAATGTTGCGCGAAGACTCGCTTATTACTAATAATATGCAAATCTTTTTCATGGATTGCACGAAGATCTTCGTGCTTGTTATTTTGCAAAGAACTTTCTACTCGAAATTAGCATGATTCCCAGATGGGAACGACACAACGAAGACAATGATAAATATGACAGAAATAATCCAGCTTTGTCCGTCATCCAACTGTAAGACGTTCCGTTATGCCGCGGGGAAATAAATTAATTTAAAGAAGATTCAGGGGACTTAAAATTTGAGAAATAGAATTCTAATACCTTCTTCCGCGCTTATTAAAACGAACGCAGCTTATTGCAGTTTTATTGCAGTTTTAACCGCTGAAATCTCGTTTGCCAGAAATAATCCGCTGGACGTTTATACATTTACATCAATTACGAATGCAGGAGATATGAAGTATGGAACTGGAATTTAATTTAATAGTACCTATTTTGGTATCGCCGTTATTCCGCACGGAAATCTACAGTCTAGTAATAAATGTAACCCGGCTATCATTGGTTACACGAGAAACTGAGCCCTCTTTAAAAAGCCCTCTCAATAATCAAGAGTTGAATTATTCCTCGGTCTTTCCGAAGCAACGAATTAACGAAATGATTAATAACGAACTAGATTCGAATTGATTTATGTGTCATACTGTTTTAATATATAAATTCCCCGCTATCCAATTTGAATTCCGTTTCACCAACAAATTAAATCTATTGCATCCAATTCGAATTCTCTTTAGCAACCTCTGTTGATAAAATGGCTTAAAAATGGACAGTTCAATTACAATTCACGTGAATTTCAATTACTCGAGCCAAGAAATTCATCACGAACAAGATAGCGTTTTAAGCTACTGGAAGTGACGTTTGAAGTCACAATTAATATTTTTTAATTATTCCGCTCAAGAAATCTTGATTATCACGAGCAAGATAGTATTACAAGATAACAACCCCAGTAACCTATACTCGGGCTGCTATTTTCGAACGTAAGCATCATCGTTAGCGCTAATTCTGTCTTATCTCTGATATATTATCGCCCCGTATTCAGATTAGGATGGAATTACACCTGTTAAGAAATAGCGATTAGTAGGCCCGGCTCGTCATTCAATTCCGGAAAACTCTTTCGTCCGATCAGCATCTTGTTGCGTTCAGAAGTGCATATTTAATTAAACAATAAATAATTTGAATTGAACGTTGATTCCGATCGCATGTAATAGGTACGTCTAATGCATCTCTCCTGCACGTTATCGAGACCAATAAAAATTTATCACTTTATTTACGGAAAGCCTTTTCAATTGCCCGATAAAGAGGTATGTAAAACTGTCGGTGACAATAGGTTTAATGTCAAAAAGACGAGCGAGCGAGGTAACCGAAAATCGCGCACACCTGCGCCCTTTCGCTTCCCGCTTTCCCAAATGAACAAACGCCTCGTTGCGAAGAAAATCGAAGAGAAAGTCGAAATATCGAACCGTGCATGCGGACACTTCGATCGCTAAGCATCTCGGTCCATCAGCCGATGGATTGTCGAAAGAGAAGGGCGCCGGATGTCCCTGAATCCGTTTTCCGCGCGGCGCGAGCACGCTCGCGAAATCACCGCGCGGATCTCGGCGCGCGTAAGTCAAACAAAGAACGACCGGGGGGAAAAACAGAACCGGAAAAATCCATCGGGCTCGGTCGAACAAACGGAAATCAGAATATTTCGTGGGCACCGTGTACGCGCGCGCAGGCGCAGCCCCATTTCCATACGTATGCGTATAGTCGTACAGTTAGAACTATTATCGGGCCGCGGGTTTGGCCAAGGGCCGTGCGGTCGCGTGGACCAGATAGCGGTTCACGAATCAGTGAACACGGAATCATTCAGCGAGAAACGCTGATGCATAATCTACGGTATTTCTCGAAATCACGCGTCTCGGTTACCGGCCCGGCCCGAGCCGGCCCGATCCGCGCGGAAGGAACCCGCTCGAACGTGCACGGTTGATAAATTTCGACGGCCGAGGGTTTCTCGCCTGCCTACGGGGACCGTAAATATTTCAGCCCTCCGAAAAGTCCCTTCACGCTGATGGAATTGCCCGGAATCTGCCCGAGACTCGACCTCGCCCGAGATTATTTAACTCTCCAGCACACGCCCGGGGAACTTCGAACCCTTCGAAACTGACAATGCGATGCAACTTTTTGCTGAGCCCCGTTCACTGCTGCCTTGGAAAAATTGAACTGAAAAGTTTGGGGGCTTGGGTTTATTTGATGGCACCGGGATCCTTTTGATCAGGCAATCCCTTTTCAAACGACCGCTCGTGCTAATTTTTAACTTAACTCGTTTTAAAAACTCGAATCTGCGAAATCGTAGCTCAGCTTTATAAATGATTAAGTTGGAGTTACCTCGCTGGATTCCAAGAATTTTAAATGATAGTTGAAGCATACTCTAAGAGTGGTAAATAGTTGTTTGGAGAATTTTTACTGCTAGAGAAATTATCAAATTTTTTAACGATCTATGATACTAAACGATTTGAAGCATGAAAGGAGAAAGACTGAAAGAAGTTAACAATTGATAAGCTGCAGGTTCTGTTCGTAGCGGGTTTATATCCCGTGAAAAAAAAGACATCCGCAAAGTTGATGATCGTTCTCGGTGCTTGTCAGCTCGATGGAACGAAAATGGAGAGAATCCTTTTTACGCGGAAAATGTCCGACGATATCGAGTCAGTAATACATCAGGAAGTGAAAACGGTGGAGGAAGTATCATAGAGGATACGGGATGTACAACTACCAAAGGGAGTAGTATCTCCCACCTCGACAGTTCCACAGATCTCCGTGTAAATTCCATTTATTTTATCTGTAGAATATATTAGATCATGCTCCTTTTTTCAAATATCTCTCGTTCGAGAAATGTATACTAACATTTTCCATTCGATCGTACAGTTGCCTCTCGTACAAGTTTTTTATTCGATCTTAAATCAAATAAAGAAACGCAGCAGGATAAACTAATACAATCCAATTTCTAAATTAAACAGCCGCCTCGTTTGAGCCACCATGTATCTCAAAGAAGATAAATTCTTCCAGCGTTTTTAACACGAAACCAACCGAGAACTAAAAATTTCTGACAAGGGTTACTTCGTGAAAATTGCAAAATTTAATTAATTTAAACTTTTCGCTATTATTATTATTATTACTAGACTGTGGACTTTTATGGAAAATAGAAATTGTTTGCATCAATTGTAAGAAAACTTAACTAACAAGACTATTGTTTCTTTAATCGTTCTAATCGAGTAAAAAAAATTGACACTTTGGAAGTCTTGTAATCTTTCTGCTATTGCAAATTGTAATCCAATTTTACCATAAATGCATAAAATCCGCGATCTAACTATTACAATGAGAAATTCAATTAAGGAATTCGTTTACCCTAGGAAAGACCATCTATAATTTCAACAATTTCAAAATAATGAATGTGGAACTGTCGCATATATGGTATTAATTTGCTGCGAGTTTTACTGATTTATTTTGAGCACGTGCGTCGTAAAGGAGATTTAATGTAGAAGGGTCTGAACGTAACAGCTTGTTGCACAATAGATCTAATTTCACTTTGTGATTCATTCGCGGAAAAATGATTAAATCGACAGCGACGGATGACGGTGGCATTTGCATAAAAGTCTCGTCAGTCGTCGAGCCCCGTCCCCCAAACGCATTACGATGGCGCCGTCGGCTTTTGACATTTTTTCGGCGATCATAAAGTTCCTGGAACACCCTCGAACGGAGGAATCGATGCAGGAAACAGGTCGAAGAATGATATAGAGATCCGCGGAGGAACCTGTGCAGGCCACTCGCCGTAACAAACGGGGACTCGATCTCGAATCCAAATTCCGGCGAATCCTAGGTAATCTACCCTCTTTCTCCCGATTGCTCTCGTAGCTACAGGAGAACGCGTGTTATCGGAATTCTCTATTATAGGGATGTCAACCGGTGACTATCGATTATCCATATTCAAATTTCATCGATTATCCCCCCGGTCAAACGGCTGAACGGGCAAAGTACACGGTAACTTTGTTCTGTTTTGGCTTTTCGAGCCGTGCTTCTCGATCTCGCGAACATCTGTTTGTCACTTTGCTTTAATGGCTTGCTCTTCCGCTTTGCCTCTCGACCAATCGATTCTTATTTGGTATACGTACGCTGGGTTTATTAGAGTTTGCGAGTTTCGACTGACTGGATAAACGTCGGGATTGCTCAGCATTATTTCCTTGATCCTCTCGCCACGCTACTGCAAGTAATAATTCTACGTATGTACACTGCTTTCTGTGTGAACAGCTCTCTCAGTAAATCAGTCTTATCAACTCTTTCGGTAAATGTGCGTTTACAATAAATCTATGATTCCCTACCGAGAAATTGAAGACAAGAACGTAATAGTTTTGAAAAACTACAATACTTGCATTCATGATCCATCGAATTATTTAGATTAACAAAAATGTAACAAGTCCTTTTGAAATTACTATCTTAAAGTAGATTATCGAGCTTCCCTTATTAACAGACATAGTTCAGTCATTCGAAAGTCTATTATTTGACTTCCGGTAAATGAAGTGAACAAACGAAACGTGATCTTAGAGACGAAGCAAATTCAAACAAGAAGTGATATTTTTGGAAAACAGGCTTGATTAAACTTGCATAGTATAGTGAATGCAAATCTCGCTGGCATTTTACAAGAATGATAATTTACTTTTCGCTCAAATGGTACAATTACGGAAACAGTGATAACATCGCTGCATATATTTTTTAGTCTATACCAGTCGAAAGAAAACATGCACTCTGTTACAGTCACGAATAATTCTGACAGTAAACACACATTTATAATAAATGTAGAGCTTTTACTCTTTCTGGGAGATTAAAGTCAACTAAATATTCCACTCACAAGGTATAATGAGTTTACAAGTGCTTGCGGTTTACAGAAAATATGAGTCAGGACGATTAAATTCTAGTCTCGTCGACTTTCTACAGGGATGATAGGGGATTTACCTATATTCTCGCGCAAATTTGCTGAACAATAAATTTCCAACCCCAACATAAGTGGTGCCAAAATCAAGAGATAAACGCATTCGCCGGTGGTTCGCTAAATACAAAATGGCGGCCGATGGTAGCCACGGTGAAAAATCCCTTGAAACCTCTAGCCCGCAATCGTCCCGTGAGACACGCGTCGCCGGTTTAAGGGCTCATAAATATCATTTCGCAAACCGGCCGCTGAAAATTTCATGTATACACGATGCTCCAGTTTGTCCCCTCTCATCCCTGGCTGCACTCTCCGGCCCACCGTTTTTCACTTTCCTCCGGTCCGGCGCTCGTAAAAACTCGCTGACCGATATTATCCACTCTAAGCTGGTTTACCGTGTTCCCGCGTGTTCTGTCAACCCTTGACACCCACGGACCCGGCGCCACGGCCGAAAAAAATATATCATCGCGGCCACGCGACACGAATAATTACTGCGCCTGCCGCTCCGCCTGGCCCTCGCCTGGTAACAAGATTTTTAACAATCCCCCTCCTGGAATCTCTCGCGGAACACGCGACCCTAAAACATTTTTTTACGGTCCTGGATTTGGCGATACCGAAAAATCCTTCGGAAGTGATCGCTGCTTTCGCAGTTTTTATATCGGAGATCCCACATTTTTCATTATCTGTTCGAAATAAACCTATTGAAATAAATTTAGAAGATGCACGAAGATCGTTTGTGCATTTTGGTGTTCGTGGCTAAAATGGATAGATCGGATGTAATACATTAAAGAAGCTTAAAGAAATGAAATGCAATGTTGCTTTATTTTCAACTCATAAAATTGTTACGAAGAGAACGTAGACAATTTTAACTTTACATAAAAATCAGCAGTCTATTATGATTTTCATAAGATGCAGTTCTTAGTGTTCTTACGATTGAAGGGTTCAAAGAATGAATTAAAATATATGTACATAATCTTCCATAATTTTATTCTAAGTCATTAAAGTATTTCGTCAAACCTGCACAAGTTTTCTCTATTTTCTTTCAATCTTAATTTATGTTGATATATATATATATATATATATATATATATATATATATATATATATATATAACCACATTCTGTTTATTGTATTTACTGTATTGTATTTATTGTATTGTAATTATCGTATCGCACTTATTGCATTGAATTTATTGTATTCTATTTATTTAATATATACCACAGCATCCGTTCCTTATTTAATTATTCTACATTGTATCCACATTTCAGTATGAATTAATTTAACCTATAAATATAATGTAAAATATTTTTAAAATTTTCACAAAATTCAATTGACTTCGGATTTCATACAACTGCCCCGGTGTCGATATGTAGATCATTTAGCACCGCATGAAATAGTTATCGATTTTGATACTTTTATTTATGGTTTATTTTAATGTGATCGTATTAACTATGGAGTCGTTAGCGTGCGTTAGCGTTAATGTGTGACTAATAGGTGCGTGCAGAACGGCCCAAGACTCGGGAACCCGTAATTCGGAACGGGTCGGAAGGAGTCGGGCGGGATCGAGCGAGATCCCGAGTGTTTTGGGGCCTAAAAGTTTCGGGAGTACGCTCTGTTCTCGCGTGATCTCGGGTGGTCTGGCTTGCAGTTTGTTACATATCCTATCCACGCGTGGAGACCGAGATCACACGAGACCGCCCAAGACCAGCCGAGAATCGAGCGCAGTCCCGAAACTTTCGGGGCCCGAATGCTCGGGATTTCGAGATCTCGAACAGTGAAATGTCCCGACCCCATAACATCGGGTTCCTGCTCACACCTGGTGTCTGGTAAAGGGAATTTTATGGTATTGTGCGTATCTTTCGGGGCATTGTCAGCGGAATAGTAGTCGGTCTCCCAAGAGATAGCACAGGTTCATCCGAGGAGCCTTCGATTTCGGGAACAAAGGTCGCGGCGACTTGCTTTGCACGATTATCCGCCGATTTGCCCGGTGTCCTGGGAAAACTCGGTGTTAAGCCGACGAACCGTCTGGACGAGGCCCCTTTCACCGACCTGCGGTCATGTAATTAGGGAACCGTGCGTGAAACGGCCCTAATGAAAGTAGAGAACGTCAGTTCGCGACGCGTGATCTCCTCTCTTTCAAGGATGTTATCCTTGCTAGTCCGTGAATTGTGTTCCATCGTGACGGTGCTCCCTTGATTCCAACGGCGTCGTTCAAGGCCGACCAGGAATAGCGGCCCCAGCGCCGAGGAGAAATTAATTTCGACTGCGGATCTTTGTGCAAATATCAATCTTCGTTGGGTAATTATCGAAACGGAGGATCGGCAATGATCCCGCCGGATGCTGAATCGCCGATCTTATTGAACAAATCTCGCAGTCGGTTCATGAGCGTATTGATACTGAAACGATTAAGAGAGTTCATACTGTGCTTCGCATTGGATTTTGCTCTCTGGGAAAACTAATTAGCCATGGTTTGTTACGATTTTTAAGGACGTTCGAATCGATCGGGGGATCACTTAACTTCATTTATTGTAATTCACTCTGTTTCATGGCATGCTATCTTGTTGTTTGTTAGCGATACTATTTTCATTAGGAACACACGGAGAATAGCCGTTGATAATAAATATGTTGTTTGAATGACGTTATGAGTTCGACGATGCGAAATTGCGTGAAATTCAATCGTGCATTAGTATGTCCAGCGTGTATATTTTTATAAATCTACTCGTACTCGTGTGTCTATTTATAGAGCATAATGTAATCAGATTGTACCCAAGTAGAAAAATATCAAAGCCTCTCACACTTAACAAATGGACGTGCTTCTAGATTTCCGATTAGATCGATCGCAATCGTTCTCGGCAAAGTTCTCCAAAGAATTGTGATGAGTGGAAAGGAAAGATTTTCCTGGAATATTATTATCGAGCGTCACGTGATCGGGCTGTTGTTCGCTGTTCTGTCCTCCCTGATAAACTCGCTAGAATAAACAGCTTGGATCAAGACCGTAGGCAAAGTCGATGGTCCCGCGATATCGAATGCAACGTCTGGAAAAATTTCATTGATCTTTTCACGTTGTTCTTAATTTTTAATATTATCCCTTCTCAATCTCTTCTTTGCACTCTTCATGATACGTGGAAATCAATTATACGAGCCTTGCAGCTCGTTTTTATAGTTGTCGACAATCGATAACCATAAAAAACGAGCCACAAGGCTCGAACAATCGTATCTCCTTTTCCAAAATTGTTCATTTTTCGTGGACAATTTGAGCGTCAATTAGAGAGACATTACTGTACACCATCTACATTTTCCTTTAACAAATACAATGGCGGTCTTAACACGATGAATTTTAATTTCAGTTGTACACACAATTGTATAACTGCTACTCATTTGCGTTTAAACAAGATTATGTGTCTACAGATTACAAATTATACATTTTTTAATTCAATGTTATTTTGACTATAACGATACATCTATAAAGAGTTTATTCAATAAATGTTTATTCAATTACTTGGGACTAATATTAGTGTTTAGAATATGCAATAACACTTCGTCATGAGAGGTTGATTTCTATTTTATTTTTTGTTCAAGTTAATCAGACTGAAGAGAGAATAAATTAGAAAATTCTTTGTGGCAAACATAGAACAGTACCACATCTGATTTTGTGATAAACCTAGGACGCTTAAAGTAATAGAAAGTTTAAGGTCTACTAGGGAAGGATATGCGGCCGAGCCAATCAGCGGAACTGGGCTTCGACCGCTCGTTGACTCGGCCGCCTTGTGCCAGCCAAACTTGCCTTTCATTGGTCAATGTTTTTCGTTAATAACTCGTAAACAGAGCCGTGGATTGCATTTTCGCTCAGGAAAAAGTTGCTTCAAACGACCTCAGGAATCGCCCCAAGTGTTAACATAATTATGGGACACACTATATACATTCACACGTACGCAATTCTACATAGATTTAACGTTTGTATTCATTATAAAGTTTTAAAAAAAAATACGACTCCTCAAATCTGACACCAAAAACTACACGGAAGTTACCGACTCACGAAACATCTCAGAAGATACACCGGAAGACAGACTGACGTATCGGAGTGTTTCCATCGAGAATGCCTAATCGTCGCCGACATCGACGCGCGATCCGGCCGAGCGAGTCGTTTGTCATCATTACTAGCGACCCAGTAATTAAAACTCGCCGCGTTTTGATGGACGAGAAGAGCGGGAGCAGATTTTTCGCGGCGTCGGAGATGGATCGCGCCCGTACCACCCCCGCGAAAATCGTCGCGCGATACTCGTCCCCCGTTCCCCGTTCGATTTGTCGGTATTTTTTTCCGTCGCTCGACGTCGCTCGCATTCGTCAAGGAAATCTGCAATTTTCCGTGAAGTGGGTCGCCCGATTCAGATATATCGCGAGTCGATGACGTTGATCGAATCCCTGGGAAAATTCGGGACACGTTCCCGCGACCGCCCCACCGCGGACTAGATTTCTATCGGCGCAGTTTCTCTTCTTCGGTAGAAAAATAGCAAATTTTCCGGCGCGCACCGGGGACGACACGCCGCGCAGATTTTCGCAGAGAGAGAGAGAGAGAGAGAGAGAGAAGCGGAAGCTTGCCGGGGTATAAGGCATCTAAATGCATCGAAGGCATAAGGTCTGATGGGAAGATAGATCAGCTCCTTGATGGGGGCGGATGCGGAACCGGCGGTATAATTATGGGGAAAACTGGGTCAGGCTCCACGGTGATGCGAGCTTACCCGCGCGGTCTTTTAATTTCTAAAAATCTCCCGGCAAACAATTTCGTTTTTTAACCCGCCACTTTCTTCTGCCAGAAATCCCATCACGCTTCAAAGAACATTCTTCGCTCAAATTCCGTGGTTCCGGCGGTTCTATTTCGAAAACAAAGTAGTTCTTTGATATGTGTTTTCTTTGTGCAAACACGGGTTTAATTTATATTTGGAACAAAATAAATCTAATATTTATTTGGAATATCTTCGGATAATATCTTTCTCGGTTTACATTTTTGGAATTCTTTCCTGTCCGGTTTCTCTGCTAATTGAATTTATGTTTACAGGTTGACTGTAAACTACATGCTCCTCTACATGTCATTATTTTTGTTGTTGTATTCATGCTGTTTGTTTGTACAAGGGGTACGTTATAACGGAAACGAATGCACGCGTGTACCGTGCACGCATCGCCTCTCGAAAACCTTTCTGAGCCAATTATACCGAACATTCTTATTTTCACGATTCTATTCTCAATTTCCTACGGTCGTGAATCTCCAGTTCCGATGGAGTTAATGGGTGTAATAGAGGTGCTGCAGGTTCTTCTGATTTATAAAAACGCAATCCGCTGTTCAGAAACAGATGCGTCTGCGCAAAAAGAATAACTTTCCCACGGGGCGGGAGCAAACGTTATTCCGCACTGAATTAATTATCCACGCTCGACTCGACGGTAACGCCCGGCACTGGTGTACGCTGATCGATATTCGATATTCTAATTCGCCACGATGGTGACATGTTTATGGAAACGTTCGTGGCGCACGTGTCATTACACCGCTCGCGCTCATATTCGATCAAGACCATAGGTTCGAAATTAATCAACGAAAATACGAAATAGTTCCAACGGAACACGCCGATCGATTCGCTGGATATTCCGGTCCTCTATGAACATTAACACCGCGGCGTCACGGCAGCTAGTCGAAACTACAGTCGGCATTCATTCGGCACTATGAAAAATAATTTTCAAATTTCTCCGTGCAGGTATTGCTGTTTTTTACTTCATAGTTTATTTTGTTTCAATATTTTCCACCACTATTCGATAATTGAAACTCGCTCGGAAATTCATTTTAACAAGTTTTAGCAATTCGTGCGAATGTTATTAGGAAACAAGCAATTGCGCGAAGAAGCAGACAGAAATTATTTTTCACAGATTGAAACTCTATGTCGAAGTATACAGTGTCTAACAAAAATTCGGCAAAATTGCTAAATACAGTATTCGAGGTCCAAATCAGATGGCGGAGCATCAAAATAAAACTTACGAGTTTTTTAAATTAATTATTATTATTATCATATAATATATAAATATTATTATTACATATTAATATTATTATTATATATATTAAATTTAATTTTTAACACGAACAATTGAGAAAATCTGGTCGAAAGGCACAGAATTCGTTGCTCACATGTGCCTAACAGAATTTCGGTACACTTGCAAAATAAATTATTCCACGCGAAATTGAACCGAAGCATCGCCATGATACAATTTGAGAATTGTACGAATATGTTAAAGAAAATAAAAGTAGGAAAGGAAAATATGGAAAGGCAAATATCGGTTAGAAACGTTCCCAAATGAAGTACAATGCAGCTCTCGGCCCAGTTCCTCGTTCATAGAGCCCGAACGGTTCAGAAATCAGGGCGACGCTTGTCAAAACAAAAATTTACTCCGTCCTTTCCCGATATCACAGAAGTCCGGACACTCGACCTAATATTTGCGGCTAATAGATTGTCGAAACGCGGGGAAAGGGAACCGATTAGAGGTAGTATTAGAGGCAGAAATCTTTTCTCTTCCACTCTGTTTAGCGGCGGACTTTAATTTCTCCAAAGATTTTCGCGAGCGACTGCAATTTTGATCCCGGAACAATGCAATTACGGGATTACAACATCGATTGCCCTTTTCCCGATTGGCCAGCGAGTCGAGCAAATGAGAAAAGATCGGAACGTCGAACGCCTTTCTCGGAGACTGAGTTTTGTCGGAAAAGAGCGTTCCCCTTTTTTCGCACCGGCGGGATCGCGTTCCGCGCGTTTTTCCAAGGAATCACAAAGTGAAAAGTTGACCATGCGTAGCTAATTTAGAATTCAAGAGCCCTTTGAGAACGTAGAACCGCGCGGAGTGTCGAAACGGTACCTGGAAATTGTTTTCCGCTGTTTCTTTCCAGATTACATCGTGTCGATTCCCGGTAGCAATTGCAGTTTCCAGAATAGCGGTCTCATGAACGCAGAATGGTTTTATCATTGAATGCAACCTGCTGGTTATCAGTCACTTTTTTGCGAAACATTAGATACATAATGCAAGGTTTTTATCTCTAGCATCGTAACAGCGAAAATCGAATTAAAATGTCTGTCACGATTAGCAGTTGCGAAACTTTGTAAAATAATGTGAACGACTCTTTCTCGAACGTTTCCAGTTCGTTCGAAGGTTGCGTCTCGAATGCAGATGGAAAATTTATACACGCTTGAAAAAGATACAATCGCGTCAAATGCACACTTGAAATTACAATTCCGCGTTGATCACTCATTGATACTAATCGAAATATTTTTACATATGATCGCACAGTGCCAGAATTTCACGAGAGGTATAAAATATTCCATTATGATACGATATCGTCAATTGTTTTCACCTAGTTATTATTCGTCACTTGCCAACGTAAATATGTACTCGACTCCTGCCTCCACAGCTGCCGCTGATTATCGACTTTCTCAAGGCCACATAGTTTTCGATCAACAAGAATCACGATATCTTGTGTGTGTTCCTACTCGTGTCCGGCCTTATCAATCATCAAAGTGATGAAATTGAATGGTAATGCGATGATGCAGCGTCTTCAGCATTATGCGAAACGCAGATAACGCATCAGATTATCCGCCCTATGATTCCTATGTTAGTGCTATCCTGGTGAAAAATGCCTTAGGTATCGATTGAAATGCTAAATTAGTTGTTATTACTAAACAGTCGATGTTTATGGAAAATAAAAATGCCCTGCATCGACTGTACAAAACAGTATTTCAGGGAACGAATTTCTTCTTTTAATAGTTCACAGAAATTGGGGATAATATAACGTTGTTGTGTAGTTCTTGCGAAAAGAACTCCACTGATCCACTGATCTGCTCTTTACTGCTCATCGCAGAAGGGTACTATGATTTGGCGAAGATTACGACACGTGCCGAATTATATCCAAAAATAAATTCTAATCTCAGACATTTTGACGGGGCAATTCGAGTGCGATAACATAAAAAGTTCTTAAAAAAAAAATAAAAAAGATAATCTCCGATGAGATAAAATCTCTTCATGAATGGCACTGATAATCGTATCGGCAATAGTAAAAAAACTAGTTGAAGCTCCGAATGAAGATCTAGGAATTTCTATGGCCGCATCTTATTAGAATCAATCGATGTAAGCTTCCTAAGGAATCCTAAGGGATCAATGGATGCCCAGGATCAATCGATGCCAATCGATCACCTTCGCGACTATGTGCAGAATAATAAAGCAAATATCGTTACATAAGTCGTTGACGTCGCGGAGGGAACGACAATCTTTGGAGAATTGTCAGTGGCGATTGATAAGAGCAAGCTATAAAGGATATGCTGCGATCCATCGAACAACAGATCCCCAGAGTCGCGGCTACAAAGCTTTTCTCATTGCAAGCGAAAATGCGCAACGTAATATTCTTGGCCACGTGCTTCGCCCTCGTGGCGATCGCCTTTGGAAACAACCTGATCATCGGGAGACGTCAACCGGGCGAGATAGTCGTTAAAGACGAGATCATTATGAGGGTATGTTGCTTTCTTTTTTCACGCCGGAACATCGTTGAACATTTCTGCACATTAATTTTATTTGAAACCGATCAATTTCATTTGAAATCATTTTATTCGAAATAATTCTATTTGGAACAATTTTAATTTAATTTAATTCGAAATCATTTTATTCGAATCAATTCTATTTGGAACAATTCTTTTAATCTGTCAAGTGATAAAGAACTCGGTTAGCATTTGAGACTGCGCGAGAGTCATTCAAAACGACGATTCCTGCGTTTTCAGCCGCGAATTTGGGGAAGACCGGAGGCTGCGATCTGCAGCGCGTCGGCTCCTGCCGGATCTGAGATCTCGTTTGTCAGTGTGGAGTCTTGGAACCCATGGATAGTCGGCATCAGACCCATAGAAGGTGGTGTCGGAGCAAACAATGTAGTGGTATCGATAATTGGGAGACCAAGCTGGGGATTCTCGGTCAGGTGCATTATCCTTGCTGTACATAAAAAGACAACGACTGCTCGGCCGACTACCACACCAAAGACCACTACACCAAAATCCACAACTCCAGAGACTACGCCTTCGGAGCCACCAACCACTTCGCCAAATTCCACAACTCCAGAGACTACGCCTTCGGAGCCAGCAACCACTACGCCAGAATCCACAACTCCAGAGACTACGAATACGGAGCCAGCAATGTGGACATTATCAACACCAACCCCACCTCCAGAGTATACTACTTCAGCTACTCTGTAGAGTATCACGACATCAACCACTACTCCAGAGAGTAGCTTGCCACTACTCCAGCACGTACCAAGGAAACAACCATTTCTGCAGAAAGCATGATTTTAGGACTTAATACAACGCTGAAAAGATTCGTGGAAAGTAGACATCATGCGATTGCTAGTAGTCCAAGCATGCGAGATGCTAGTATTCGATCGTTCATGAGTCATCGTATATGATTTTTATGTTCGATAGCACCGGGTGGTGTTCAATAAATTATTGGATAAATTGTTCAGTGTGTCTTTACGCCGATCCTTCTTCCTTGATGACAATCAAATAATCGACTGCGGACTTCAAACATGGCCAAACGTCCTGGACGATTGCATATCTGTGCATATTACGGGCGACGACATTTTCTAGAGCAAGCTGTCTTTCTCTATTATTATCACCGGACTATGAATCTTTGCGCAAATTTCTATTTTAAAAGTTTCCTTCGTCCACTAAACCGATAGATCACTCATTGTGAAAATAAAATAAAAATATTGTGTATGTTTTATTGTGTATTTGAAGAATTTAAATATCCCAGAATATCCCAGAAATGCATAAAGGTCCGTTGTCTAATCGTCGTTCTTGTGGTTTACCATCATTGTCGCTGTATGTACATCAACCAATGGAAATAGAAACATCCGTCGCATTTGATCATTTGATACACATACATATTCAACTGTCGAACAGTTAAGAACACAGAGCCGCAATTATCCCGATGCGTCTGTCCAACGCATCTTTCATAAATGAAGACCAGTTGAAATGGTTATAACTTTATAAGGAATAGTCGCATCGCCATCGTCGAAAAATCGTTTGAAATTGTAGAATCACAACTTTCGAATGCCTTTCGAAAATTTTAGATCCATTACAACTCGACAAAGTTACAACGCTATAAAGAACTCTTTGAAATTTCTCGAAAGTTCCGTAGTAATCTTTCGTTATAAACTTCCTGATTCAACACGGAGCGAATTACATTTTTTATTCGAGCTACCTACATTCGCACCAGTTGAAAACGACTTTCAGCGTCTTCTCGGGTAAGTCTGTTAACACGTTAAGTGCCGGATATCAATCCTGGAAATTCCCACAATGTCAAAGTCATTTAATTAATGAAACCGAAACCAGATAATTAAAATTTACGCTTTAACTCTTTTCGAGTCTAAAAATCCCAGTGAGATTCAGTTTGTTCTAATATGTCAACAATAAAAATGAATTTCAATACCATGTTGGGCAGTCAGTTGACTGCACCTCTAACGACTTTAAAAATTATAGAAAAGAAAAATATAACATTTTACTTAATCAGACTAAAACTGAAAAGATAAGATGCATGTGACGTCGATTACATGTTCAACATTCTTACGTTTTATGGGTCCTAAGAAAATTAGGAATATATAACAGATTAGCGTACAAATTAATTTTCAAATCTAAGTAATTAATTGTGTAATAGGTGACATGACAGTCAAAATATGTGACTGTGACTACACGGGCGTTTTTTCGGCGTTTTATACGCCGCAAACGATAATATTATGCGTTAAATGACGAAGAAAACGCGGCTTAACGCAACAATCACGTAATGATTACCTTTTTCGGTTACGATTAACTGAAGATTTCGGTATCACGATAGTTAATGATAATATTTCGTGACCCAATAGCAAGTGATGAGAGAAGATAAATGACTTGTTTGTCCGCGATTACAGATTACTGATTAATAATTACAGATTACCAAGTTATAATCATGATTACTAATTCGTTCTAGTAACGACTAATCGTTTAACGAATGTGACTACATAACGTAATCACAAAATAAACGATTACTGGCCAATTTTGCTTCGGCAGACGGGTGAAGACCGCTTGAAACTCCGATCGCCCGTAGATCCAGAAATTCTTATCGAGATCTAGGATTCGGTGCAAGGCAGAAGGTTTCTAACAATCAGCCAGCTAGCCAGCCAGCTTTCGTCGCCGTGACGCCGGCGCCGCGTCGTCAGGAATAAATTAAAATTCCCGCGAGAAGGTACAGCCGTGCAGCTTGGTGTCGCGCGCGCGGAATAACATCCTTCCCGCTTGTCACCGCTTACGTATTTTCAGGTGCCATTGATTCCGTGACGGGGGGATGTAATTCAGTCGTAGCCGCTTGAAAATTCTAAGCACAGACGTTTCGTTGCTAACGCGTTTCTAGGAAATGCTCCCCGGGGGCAACGTCTCTCAGGGCTGCATCGCACGTAAGCCACCACTGTTACTTGATTCGCTTCATCATCCGCAACCGACTTAGAGACGTCTTCTTCTCCGGTACAACCGCCTTTCGGTCGCCTCTTTCTCGTCCCGCTCCGTTCCGTTTGTCTCTTTCATTCTTTTTCTGCTGCGCGTGCAAGCCGGCGCGAGGCGGCGACGAGTTCACACGCTCGTGAAAATTGTACTCCAATTTGGTAAAATCCGATTTGTATGGATGGTTGGGATCGCGATATCGAGGACTGGATATCGAGCGCCGGCACCCGTGGAATTTTGATGGCATTTACGTGGGGGAATCAAGTGGCGTTCGCATCCGCCTCTTTGAAAAATTAATTCTTCCCGTCCCGCTGATCAGCCGGGCTTCGTTAAATATTTCAACGAAAACGGAAACGATCAGCGGCCGGCCGGCCCCGGTAATCGTTTCGAGCCGTTCGACTGGAAAATATAAAATATCCGCTCCGCCAATGGAAAACCGGTCGCGAGTCGCGTCGTCCCAGACCAGTTTGTTAATCGAAATAATTGCCTTTAAATGAGATTATTCCGGCCGGCGTTAAACAATCTTCCCTTCTGCCAACGACTTCGTTCCCCTGCTTTTTATCCGAATAACGTATCGGCGACTGTCGTTCCTGATAAACCCTCCCCCGATACTCGATCGCTGATCGTGGTTCTACGCCGAGCGACGTGACGCAACGTAATTAATTTTAACACCGCGGCGAAGCCGTTTTCTCGCGATAACGAGATGCCTCCGTTACGTCACGGAACCAGGAAACGAGTGAAATCTGACCGATACATCGACCGATAAGCTCATTACGAAAGCCACCTTCATTTCAATTCGCTATATATTCGGCTGTCGGCGGCGTTTCTTCAATTTGACCAGTCGATTCGATCCGATTAGATCAAGTCTCGTCGCGGCCGCCGGTATAAATGGATCGAGCATATATGTATATCCTCTGCCCGAAATTTCCAGGTACTGATTATCCGATGAAGCAATCGTAATTGTCGAGCAAGCAACTGTACCGCGGGAAAATGATAATTGACGCTCCATCTATCCAGCGACGCTTCTGTTCTAGATGCGATAATTCAATCAATGCAGTACCACAAGCCGAAGAAATACATTCTCTGAATATTATGCTGTCAGCTTTAATCAGTTAGCTGTTGATAATCACTTTGAAAAATTTATTTATAGCTGTTGTATAGTATAGAACGAACTTGCAGTAAAATGTTTGTTTTATTTTCTAATTGTATTGCTGACATTTATTTATTTATTTAACTTAGCCAGTTGACAAAATGTCAGTTAGCTGTTGATAATCACTTTGAAAAATTTATTTGTAGCTGTTATAACTTGCAGTAAAATGTCTGTTTTATTTTCTAATTTTATTGCTGACATTTATTCATTTATTTAACTTAACCAGTTGACAAAATGTCAGTTAGCTGTTGATAATCACTTTGAAAAATTTATTTGTAGCTGTTATAACTTGCAGTAAAATGTCTGTTTTATTTTCTAATTTTATTGCTGACATTTATTCATTTATTTAACTTAACCAGTTGACGAAATGTTGTCATTTCTTCGTGACGAGTATACTCGTCGTAAAAATATCTAGCTGATTAATCACAGCCAGTGGATATTTCTCTTCATTGGTAATGATACAGTTGTCCAAATGAAATTTCTTTGCGGAACGACTTCTGAATATTGCACTGTCCATTCTAACTTTCGCGTTCACTGTCACAGAGCGTCGGATTTCGGCTCGCTGCTGCGGAAGAAAGCTCGACGATCGCCGCGTTAAACAAGAAAGTTACTTAAATGCCCGACCGTCTCCCTCGTTTCCAGCAATAGATTTCATCCCCGACGGGATTATAGTTGAACAACGAGTGGAATGTCGGCGGTCCTGCGTCACAAAGCGACTCGGACGAACAACCGAGCGAACTTTCCAAGTTATTTATCCATGGAATCGGCGCGTCGAGCGAGCGAGCGAGCGAGCAAGCGAGCAAGCGAAAAAAAAATGAGATTATGAGATCAGAGGCGGCTACGTAGAAATTCATTTAAGCCCTCGAACGATCCCCGCAAACTTTCCTTTCCCGGTTATGGGACAACGAAATTACCTATCGCTCAACAAATTAAGCTTCGTTTTGATCCGAACGTAAGAGATCCCCTTCTTATTGCTGCGAAGGAAATAGTGACAGTTTGATGCCCCGTCACCCTAATCTGTGACGTGACGGAAACATTTTCGTTCTATCTCTGCCTATTTTCTCTGCCAAATGTTCGTGATGCTGTATCTTCGTTGGTGATGTTTATATAAATGCGAAAATAACCCTTACAAGGAATACAAACGTTAAATGAGTGTAGAATTGCATAAATATGCATTTATTTAGAGAATTAATTGCAATGGTCGTAAGCAGACTGCAGACTTCTATGCTTTTATTATTATTTATTTATTATTATTACTTTTATTATTAACCGTGCACATTAACAAAAATTGTTTGTGTTATTATTCTGTGCTGGCCACAAGATGTCATAAAATAACAACTTGCGAAAAGATCTGCAGTCTAGCTAAGTTCATAAAGAATATATTAAGTTTGTGGAACACTAACTGAAACTGTTTTATAATTTAACTAATATTTATATATTTATACTTTTAATATTTATGCTTTATACTTCAGTTACTATTTAATTAATATTAATATAATGATAATATAAAATACTTTCACATTTTACACTTCATACGAGTAACAATAATATATTTATTCGGACGTTCAGTGATTTTTATTGTAATATTAGCCTCAAGTAACAAATTTATTGGATAAATTCCTCATAAATGTATCTTCACAGTTCGAATGATCAGATGTTTTTCGATTGTAACAATTGCTTAGAAGAAAAGGAAGATTTGACCTTTACTATGTATCTACGTTTACTTGAGTGCATAAATATTGCTGACAAAACAATAGAATATTATACCGACTTTTAGAAAACGGTATGAAACTCATACTATAAACAGACTGTTCCCAGAAATCACCATCACGAGTCAGACTCGTCGAAGTATGGCGAATGGTTAAAGAGACCCCAAAAATACAGTTCAGATGGAACAAAATAAATGAAGGTGCATCGCAAACACCTGGCCGGTTTAGGGGTTGAAGAAAACACGGATTCCGTTCGGTTTCGAGCAGCACGGTCGGCTTCCTCCATATTTTTATTTCCACCCCCGCACAACGGCGCGCCGTTCGAGCGGCGAAAAATCCCGAAAAGGGAAACGCGACGATGCCCTTCGCGCGACGACTACAGCAACAAGTGAGAGCCGAAGAGTTATTGGACCCAAAAGTCTGTAATAATAGCTGTCCCTCCCGCCGCCCACGCCGAGCCCCGAGCGCAAAGTCGGAGCGGAATCGAATGCTTCTCCTCCGTTTTATGCCGGTGCATCTCGATGAGAGAAAGTCAATACAAGGGGACTGCTGGCCGACCGGAAAATCGTCGCGTCTCGCGTACCTTTTTCCGAGGAACCCGATTACAACAATATTTTTTTTCCATCCGCGACGAGGAACGGTTCCACGGCTTCCAGGAGTTCCGATAACGAGGACGCAAAAAGAAAAGGAAGGCCGTGGATTTTTCATCGCACGGTCGCAGCTGCACAACGATCTCTGCGAAGATTAGGCGGCAGGATCGAACTTGATGCACGCCGATCGCGAACGTAAGCTTCCGGTCATTCGTCGCGCAAACATTTTATTTATTCATGCAGCGGCCGCTGAAAGCAGGGCACGAATTTAACTGTAATTAGCACTAAACTGTTAAAAATGTCCGTTCACTTCGTGAACTTTTAACTTTCGTATTATTTCTGTTTCCGTTTTAAGCTAACTTTCAATCAAGAAGTAGCCATTACGTCAGAACCAGTTGAAAATTTTAACAGTTTCATTCAAGCCCTGGCTAAAAGCTCGAAAGGTCGAAATGTAATTCCGTCGCAACGGTCAGATGAGAAGTGGCTGTGCACTTTTACTGAAATAATGTGCGAAGTGAAGTATTTTCGGAAATGAATTTGTTCGTTGATGATTTAAAGATGTGACGGGTTCGTGAAGAGGAAATTACAATTTTTCGTGGAGCAGAAATTATTGCAGAAGTATATTTTTACAGAATTTGTCATTCCATCTGGCACAGGCCGCGGAATGGCTGGGAATATTTTTTCCTGGAAATATTATGCGGATTTTATGCAGCTTCTATGAATGTTCGGAATATATTACAATGTCCTCATTTTATTTTGTACCTTGCAAAATCGTTTGCCAAGGGTAATATTAAAAAATATACGAATTCTTTAGGAATAATACCAAAAAGAAATGTCGCCGTAATTTTCTTCTGTGAAATCATTCCGTAAGATCCATTATTTAATCAACTATTTTAGGTTGTATCTATAGTTATTCCTATTAATATATGGACACAATACTATTTCTTCATCTTTTGCTTTGCATAAATTGCGGAAATAAATTTTCTGTAACAATAGTATTTGTTAACACAATACATTTTAAATCAAAAGTTGTCACATTTTCAAGTCTCACTTATATTCGGACATTTTGAGAAAAATGAATACTTTTAACATAAGTTATTGTCCTTCATAAATCCGTTTTGTTTAATAATATCATTTTAACGGTTTGATCGGATTATAAATAATTTTCTTTTAATATTCTGAAGAAACAGAATTCCACTCTTCTTTTAGCTTTGTTTGCAATCCACTTTTTGAACTTATCGTTTGTTTCTCGAATTCTTTGGTCCAATTCATTCCATAGATTGCCTGTGAGATTTGAATTTGGAGACGGAAGTAAGATTTTGTGGCCATTATATAAAAAATGCTTCTATACTATTCTGGCCTAATGTTTGGGACCACTGCCTTGGTAAAAAAAGTACTTTGGATTTCAATGATATTTGCACATGTAAAAGAGATAAAGAAATAGTATTGCGTTCGCGAATATTAATGAAAGTTATTTAATTAATGTTTAATACATTATCAAACAACATTAACGAACTGCTAATTTGTATGTAGCTTCTGTTTCTCGCTTAAAAATTTGTTGACTTTGCATAAAGAACCATAGCGTAGACGCAATCGACCTTACCTATGATGTAATTTCAACTAGGAATTCTTACTGTACGAAGAAGACTCACGGTCCAATTCCAGACTTAATTCTCGTCAGAATCGCAATTGCTGATTCATGAAATGCCGCGCTTCATGGTAACGCCACCAGTTTCGAGTAGCCACGAAGATAGAGTACCGTACATTGTCTTTCATTAAAAAAAAAAAAAAAAAAAAAAAAAAATGAAAAAAGGAGGGAATAACTGCGAACGTGACGGAACACCGGAAGTTGGGATTCGTCGGGCATTCCGCAGTGCCGTCAAGATCTTAATTTCAAACGCGTTCCTTTTTTTATCGCGGCACGGTGATCCGTCTTTATGGTTTCGTTATGCGCGCCGCGCTGAACGCTCCCGGCTCGTATTGTGAGCATATTTGTAATGCATTAGCATGCCCGCCACGGAACTTTTATCGACGCCCATATACCGGAGTTATTTCCTCCGTGGATGAGGTCTATCGGCGCATCGCATGTAAAACACACCGCTCGGCCGCTCGCGCGATTCATCTTTTTCACGCCCGGCCACCGGCGGGCCACCGGCGGGCCACCGGTGGCTTGTAATTTTTCTCCGGAAGTTTTCGTCCCTGTATCTGATCGTACCCGTTGTCTTCGTGCGCCCGACGCCGCGCTAGAAGTCGGAAGCTGCGGCCGAACTATCCCGATCCTTTTTTATTTCGATCGACGTGCCGATCGAACCGCCGCCGAATCCTCGAAATTGACTTCTCGATGCTGGACGGGTCGTTCCAAAGCGATGCGTCCGTGCATTCGTCAACCGCGTGCTGCATTTCAATGCTTTTGACATCTAGCCATGCATTTCGTGTTGTAGAAAGTCCACGGGCTGATTCGGCGGACGATATGCTCGAGGAACATTAGCTTCCGCTTGTTCTTCCGATGCTATTTTGTCTACAAATGTCGTAACGTTTGACAAAAGAGGTTGCTCGATAAGCGAGAGAAGCGGGGCTTCGTAAAGAGACGTGCACTTATCGGACGGCCAATTAAACGTGTACTTTTTTTCTGGTCGCTTTTGCAGTTATTTGACGGTAGACAAAAAAAGTAAAGAATACTATTGTGTTATTTCGAAGATAGGGATAAGTCCAATTATCAGTCGGTTTTATTGTCAAACACCGTTATTACACACATGAGGTGTATTCAGTCTTAAAATTTTAGAGATTGAAGAGACATCGTAGTTCATTGAAACATAAAAGAATAAATCAAAACATTACCATACAAAATCATCGTTTATTAAAAATAAAACGTAAAGTATTATTATTGCCATTATTACGTACACAAGAACAAGATACAGTCAAAGACTATTTAAAAGTGAAAATGAAATGAAATGAAATGAAATAAAGGCAATGTTCTTAAACATTTGAGACAATATGTAAATATGCAATGATTGCAGATTTATCAGCACGAATGAATTTATTAAAAGAATCCATTCGAACAATAATCAGTGATCCATGCAATAACGTACAATACTTGGAACTTCCTTAAAAACTCGTCTCTCTAACATCTCTTAGTAGACCGGTTCTTTTTTTTAAATGAAAACTCAATCGTAAAATAAAAAGCTCCACGAGAATGTACATCTTCCTTCAATAGTTTTAATAAATCGTAAGCAATGTAATAATTTTCTGAAATTCTTCCGACGCCCTTGCTACGCTGTATTTTATTTTCGCTCTGAATGCATAAAATCCGCAGTATTTTATAAGCGGTAATAATTACGGTGCTCGGTAAAACTTTCATTTCTAATCTCGCAAAGCGGCGAAACGATCCCACAAAGAGCTCCGGGAAAGAGTCGGCGACACCTAATCGATGGGAACTGTGGACCGATTCGATTTCAGCCGGTGCGGCGTCCGGCAGGAAATCGGGTCGTGAAAAAGCCAGGGTGACGAGCATTACAGAATTTCAACGGGTTTCCCGAAGTGTCGGCCGACTTTTTGCCCCGTCGCGCGTCGCGTCGTCCTCGCGGGAATGAAACGCGCGCGCGGCCCACTGAACCGAAAGATTTTAATTATTACCGTCGAATCTGTCTCGCGCGACCGTGTCCGAATCCGAACTCGTGCCCACGTCAAGTCGAATGTAATGATAAAATTATAGGAAACGTTGTTCGAGTCCGCGCGCGATTAATTACCGGTCCGGATGGCCGGCACGACGGGAAACCGGGACTGCTGATAAAACGACGCTTAATTGACGCGTCGTCCCCTCGACCTTTCCTCGATTTTTCTTTACCCTTTTTTTCGATCGGCGAACAACACTCTTGTAGAAAATTATTGACAGGAAAGACTGTCATCTCGTATTTGTGAAGTGTGTGCTAAATGGGCGTCGCTTCGTTGCTTTCGATTTTTAAAAATGTTAGATAGGTTCTCGGAAAATGCAGCTCTGAAAAGCAGAATGATTGCCTCGCGACTGATTGCATGCGTTTGCGATAGCCGTGAGCATGTGCAATACGGGAAACGAGAATGTTGGCGAAATATAAGATCAATGTATAAAATCAAGGTATTTTATTAAATCAAATTAAAATAGGAAAGTTAAGTTGTATAACATGAATTGCATTTTTAACATTCTTACGTTTTGTCGATCCTACAAAAATTGAGAAGATGTTAATAGATTAGGGTAGAAATTAATTTTCAAATCTGTGCAAACAATTCTGTCAGCCACATATGGGTGACATGACAGTCAAAGTTTTAACAAAGTGAAATGGTCAGAAAGTGACCAAAGTATTGTGGAATACTCTATAATAGTTTAATTTCCATTTAGACCTCGACTGGTATGCTGGGTTCATGAGCGACTTCGACATACTATTTCTATTTTATTTTATAACAAAAATTTCACTATTCCATGTTTTTATTATTTTATGCACTAACTAAGAATAAAATACAATCAATTGTTTCTGTACAACTAAATGAGCACAACTTTTTGTACATTTCATGAGATTTAGAATGATCCCTATGTACCAGATATTTTTGTGAAAATTATTGAACTAATTGAATAGGTTAGAATCATAGTGACGTAAGTCACATTTTCAACAATTTTGACTTGTGTCTTGAAGTGTAATCTATACATGCCAAAAAGTAAAAAAAAAACAAGTGAAATAAATCATAAAGTTATTACATTTGAACTGTTACGGTATATTAATTTAACTCCAAATTATCTGAAAAATATATAAATTTGGTGAAAATAAACAATAACGCTGTATATTTCTTGCAACGAGGAAATCTACTAAATTGAAGATTAACTTTTGACCACGAAGACTTTCGATGCTGCCATTCCTTTGCGCGAAGAAAATAAGCTATTTTGACTATTTCTTCAGAACTAGTTTAATCAAAAATAAGATCGATATTAGCAAAAAACGAGCAAGAACCGTATAAGGTCGCACGCACCTTGCTGCCGCGAGGCAATCCGCAGAATATTCGCCAGGGAATATTATAATTTACGTCGGAACGCTGGGCCCCCGTAGTCTGTTTCTCCCTTTTTCTCGGAGGCCTCGCCCCACGAAGAGAAACGCGATAACATTGTTTGAGATTCAGCGGGTTCGACGCCGGCGACTATTAAAAATCTAGCCGTCCGAGTTTTTCTCGGGGGTCCCGTGCACCGCGGGCCCCGATGGTATTCGATGTAAATGCAGAGGCGACAACGCGGGCCCCATAAAATATTAAGAACGTCCGCGGGCAGGAGCAAAAAGGCCCGAAAGGATCGAAGCCGCGGCTTCCTCGCGCGAGCCCATTGAAACGCGCGAGCGGAATGCCGTTTCGCGATCGGTTTACCAATTCCCGGGCCTTTAACGGCATAAATCTCATCTAATAAACGTGCGCGGGAATCCGGATACGGTGGTGTCGGGGCCGGGCCGGTCCCGGCGCGCACCGTTTATCATTCAAAGTCTTCGTTTTGCCGTATCAGAGTCATCTGAATCAGCGGAAGAGAGCCGAAGCCGACCGGCTGCACAGCCGAGATTCGATCGGGTGCCTCGTCGCGTCGCGGGCGCACGCTGCAACCAGGTGCGAATTAGCTGACGAGGATGTTGACGGTGAAAGGCGGTTGGGATTCCCTCGTAACTGCGCGCTTGCCATTGTCAGCCCTCGGAAATAGTCGGAGTCGAAACACCGGCTCTTGAGACCGCGCCATCCGTCGAGATATACCGGCTTAGATTCTGGTTAGCTGACAGTCTAAGAGCGTTCGGAAGAGGCTGACAATCAAGCTTGTTAACACTTTCGTCGACGTAGTTACTGCGTCGAAACGATTCCACGGTGGTAACGGGGGAATTACGTGGATGATGGATGACTTTGCTGAAGGATGTCGGAGTTGACATTCTGATTGCGCGCGATGGCACTTCGTCGACGACTGTTGTTCCTCGGTGGAATGGGATGACACAATAATCGGACCATTTTAGGCAATTTTTCATAGAAACTTCCGTGGACGACTTTACTCTAAAAGGACGATAAAATTGAACAAAAATTACTCTTTTGGAAAGAAACGATTTATTGTGAAACGAAAGGCGGCAAAGATATGTTAACACTTTATTCATCGGAAGTCTTTTTGCCAATTATTGCTTTTTGTTTAGAGAAATGTGAAAATTATTCTCCTACGTGATAATCTCAAACGAAATTATTAATTTATGTTACTGGAGATTATACTTGTTGGTACACGACTGAAATTGCTGTTCCCATTGAACAACTCATTAAAAAGTTCTAAACTGTAAATTGTAGATTTTCAATCGCCGCTGGTAGATAATGTGTTAAACAACACGCGTGAGCTGAAGATTTCCTGCAGTTCTCCGTTGATTTAACCCTTTGCACTATAAGGAGTCAGACTCACGATGAAGACTCTATACACAATCCACTGACCACGAATATTATTCATTTCTTCTAAATCGAAACAGATTCTTCTGATATCGAAGTGAATCGATCGAAAGTAAATGAAGACACGGAAGAAACAAAAAGAATGTTTGATTGACAATTTATCAGTGGAAATGATGAGGCACTGCTAATCAACATAGTTCTGAAAGAAATCATAGTGCAACGAAATAACTAGAAATACGAACTTCTGGGATTAAAAGGTTTGAAACAGCAACGCATTCGATATCAAACTGTATCTCATAAATGATGATGACGATCTCGTGATGATGACTTCTAGTAATAGCCTGTTAAGTATGAACGTTATTTCACTATTCCAGGTCGGAATAAAATGTCGTTCTCCTGTCATCAATGTTTAAGCATTCGTGTGATTGTAGACACACGACAAATACAAATTTTCTTCTTTTCCTAAGACATTATTAACGCTATGCCGTCCGCAGATCTTAGATATGATTCTGTTGTTTGACGCCGGCATAATAGCTTGGAAATGTTAGATTTTAAAAAAAATTTCGAAGATGGCGGTAATATAAATTCCTAAAATTAAGGTACGTCATCCAAGAACTTTCGTACTTAATTCTTAGCTAAATAAGCACGATGCTATAGTTAGTTTGCTGCCTTTTAACACCGAAGAAATATAGTTCAAATGTTATTTCAGTTTTTTAAAATGGCACCAAAGTGGTACCACCGACATATAACAGATAGCTTTTGCATGGCGTGGTGCCACCGGACGGCATAGTGTTAAAATCTCCAATTGTCGTAACATTGAAGAAAATGATACGGCAATGGGTTAATAAGACACTGCACACGCGAAGAACGTGACCAAAAATTGGCGAAACAAGAAATGCGAACAGCTTGTTAATTTTCTGGCAGGCGATTCCCAACTCGTACGCAGTCATCGACTTCCACGTCCCGAGGCCGCAGCCGTTCCCTTCGATGACGAATTGCGGGCAGGCGCGTAAACCGTGGAAGTTGGCTCGCGCCTCGTACGCACGGGACATAACTACGCTCGATCTCCGTCGTATTTCAGCGGGCGTGCAGCCGTGCGACAGCCAGTATGCAAAACGCGTGCATGCCCGTAAGCGTGAAATTACACGGCGTACGAGTAAGCCCCGGTTGCAGCGAAAGGAAAATGGGCTGGGGAGTGCGACGGAGGGTGTGGGGGATGTAAAACGCGTGGAGGATCGAGAGAGAGAGAGAGAGAGAGAGAGAGAGAGAGAGAGAGAGAGATGGGAGGGCAAAGGGATATGCAAGGGGATGAACGGAGGCCCGACACTCCCGCGATCATCCAGCCCGGGCACGAGCCGAAAACCCTTACTTTGGAATTCGGTAAATGGATGCGCTGCGCGCAATTAGCGTAATAAAGTGGCTCGATGCACCGCGGAAATCGCGTATTCACGCGTGCCAACCTTGTTCCGGCGCGTAGACCTTATCGTTCGGGGAGAACAGGTGCATCGGCTGCGACTGCTGCATCAGTCACAAACATCTTCCTAGTTGTGATGCTTTCATTTCGATTTTTACTCGAACGCAAAGTTACGAAGAAGATTCGTTGTTTAGTCTCGTGCGATCTTCAAAGTCGCTTATCCTATCAAGAACATGTAAAAGGAAAGTAATATGTAGAGCAATGGAACCGGTTGTCGTTGAGTGACCAATTTCTGTGCCTCTGACTTGTTTCCGGGCATAATTAACTTTATCGAATAAGGTATCAAATTTTGTTTATTTTGGAATACGATCTTTTTATTCTTTTATGTTATTCATCCTTGAATAAAAAATTTAATATTCCAAAATTATAGTACTTCCGGGAAATGAGGGGTTCTTGAGGTCATTCAATGTAACTTTTGCCTTTGCAAAAATTTTCTCCGAGGCATCGTTCACGAGTTATTAACAAACAAACTCTGACCAATGAGAGGCGAGCTCGGCTGGCGCGAGACGGCTCCGCTCATTGGCTCGGCCGTCTCACGCCAGCCGATCTCGCCTCTCATTGGCCAGTGCTTTTCGTTAATAACTCGTAAACGAAGCCGCGGATTGCATTTTCACTGAGGAAAAAGTTACTTCAAATGACCTCAGGGACCCCTCATTTCTCGGAACTACCATAATTTTGGGGCACCCTATCTATATATATATATAGTTAATTAAAATAGAGATAAAGTCAGCCCAAAATAACCGATCCCGCAACCCTGTGTGTTTTAAACTTCTGGAGTAAGACATGTATGTACCTCTGGCTGTCTCGTCACTGTGTTTACACTCGTCCTGAAAGGTTTAAAGCCGAGGATGCTTCCCAGTCTAATGAAATTGACAGTTCCTTCGTTGTACACGCAATTCGAAAAACGAGCGTGCCGGGTGCGCCGAAAGTCCTGAAAGCGGCCACAAGCGGTGCACTTACGCGGCGTTTGCCGATCGATCAGGCCACACCGCGTGTCTCCTACAACACTAGTTAAGCTAAATTATTAACGACGTCGCGGAAGCAGTTGCCGAACGAGTGGCGCGCGTGCACTGGCGTGACAGTTGATTGAAGTTTCCATAACTGGATTTGTATGTTTACAGGAAACTACCGGCGGCAAGTAGCGTGACTATTTCGTAACGGCGTTCCGGCGTTGATTGCCGACTGTAGCCTGGGCGACGCTCGCCGCACTCCAGTCGCATTCGGCGGGATTACTTTCGCCCTAAGATCCCGTAACCATAATCGTTACCGGGAAATACAGCTTTCCGCGGTGCCGCGTGCTCGAGGAAAAACTCGCCTTTTCGATGCACCGGGATTTCTCTTTGCGACCCCCGCTCGTTTTTCATTTCCGATTTCCTCCCTCGTGACTACAGATTCGCACCCCCCCCCCCCCCACGTGTCCCGCAAGAGCTCGCTGCCAGCAAGAGTGACCCTCAAATTTCGCAGTCGCGATCGAAAGTGCTGAGCTTTTCTTTATCGTCGAAACTTCACCCTCCCGGGGACGATCGCGTAATAAAAAAGTAAGATACTTCCCGGAGTGGAATCTTATGCGACTTTTCAAGTTTCGGTCCTACGGCTGAGGACGGCCATTCTTATCCGTTATCCTTTCTTTTATCCGCGAGCGGCGTCGCGCCACGGAAACCCGTTTTCCAATTGCGGTCCCCGGAAAAACTGTTCCGTGATAAATAGATCCTCGCGATCATTCCCAGTCGGCTTCGAGCATCCACCGCGAAAAATCCCGTTCAGAATCAACCGACGAGTCCCGGCGTTTCCGGCGTAACAACCTGTGCCGACGCGCAAATATTTGCGAGGAACGCGTCCGGTTTGCTTAAAATTCGATTTTGCATGCCCGCTGCTCGTCGGGCCGGCTCGTTCGCCGCGTCGAAATCCTGTTCTCGATCGATTCGAGTCCGGAGAACTTCGCCGGCGATTCCATCGATCGTTACCCGCTTCCTTTTAAGCGGAAACGTGTACCCGCTCGCGGAAACCTGCGTACCTTGATGCTTCTCGGCCGGCTTCTTCCCGGGCCCCGGCAAGATCGTTCAACTTTCGGCTGCTAATTTTCACCTCGCAACAAAAACGAACGAGCGAAGTTTGAATATTTTAACATCGTCACGTGGGACCGTCCTCATGGCTCCGGAAGCGCTCGGAACTTCGGACAACTTCCTCGAGAACCGACTCGATTACCATCTTGGACAATGGACGGTGCTTGATCGTTGTTCTTTTTCCAGAGTAAATTCCCTTGCGACGAGGATCGCTCTCTTGGAAACTAATGAACTAAATAATATTATATTTTAGAATGCTTCGTTGCTTCACGAGCGTAAATACTATTCTCCCCTCTTCGTACTTTTCTTTCGATTGTTCACGAGTGTAGACGCGCTTCCTCCTTCGTATTTTTCTTGAAAATCGGTATGTAACACAAACGAATTCAAATGTTAGTACTGCGGTGTTTTATGTTGCAGAATTTTCAAGCACGTTCTACATGCAAATGGCACAATCTAAGGCGCTTCACATGTATCAGAATTTATCGTAACACCGTGGATAGGTAAACAGGTATTACCTTGTTTGTGTATTCAAATTCTGTATCATCACTTGTGTTTTATATACAGGATGTTCAACGCAACATTCGCGCCGTTTCTTGAGGCATTCACGCTAATTTGACAATAAAATGTTTCGAATAACGAAGTCGTTGAACTCGTCTCTTCGACGGCTACAATGCTGTACCATCAAAAGTACATGGTGCCATTTAAGAGAGTCAAGTTTTCATCGAATAAAAGATTTTTCGAAATTTTTGTTATTGCAATTTATTTTCCTCAAGAAACATGTTGACTTTCATTCCAAACATTTCTTCGACCAATTAGTGTGAATGGCTCAAAAATCGGTGCGATCGTTACGTTGAACACCCTGTATAATTCTAATGACTTAATAAAAATTAAAAAACGAGAGTTTTCTATTTTTTGATGTCATTCCAAATAATAGCAAAATTAAAAAAATACGTTTTGGTCATTGTCTAGTATATTAGTCCCTCTATCATCCAAAAGAATTCAATTCACTTAATACAGTTTTTAAAAAAGCCATTATGTTTTAAAAGGCATACGAACACTATTGTCGGTCACTGTATACGATTGAATCGAACAGTGCCGTTTTACGCGCACGTATCAATGCGGGAAGAAGTGGAGCGTGTTTTCCGACGAGCCCGACGATCCGTGACCGCGAAAATGGCAGCGCGGAGAACTGGAACAGGCAAATGTTATCGCTGGCCGATCCGACGGTGGCTGAACGCGAAACGAAGACAATTTGTTTTTCGACCGGTGCACGACGCCCCGCCGGCTAGTTAAATATTTTCCTTTCGGGCAAACATTTCTCAAAACTTGGCCGGCGTTATCCGGACTCGGATCGGGCATCGTGGTACCATTTCCCGGGCACCGGCCCGCCGCGGCCCGTCGCCTCGTATCACTCTCACTCGCCCACGGAGAACCCGCAGAGACCCGAGAGCAGACAACTCCCGCAAATGAGTATTCGGATAGTTTCTATTCGGGAGCGGTGTTCGTGATCTCCGCAGGTTACAAAGACAGTTCCCTGTCCTCCGGCACGTAGCCGCCGGCAAGCGGAACTTTCTCTTCGCTAGTTACGTCAAACGGGTGAACCCGCTGTGGACAGAAGATGATAAAATATTGGAGTGTTTAAACGAACTTCAAGGATCAACTGAAATTTCCTAGGGTTTCGTTCGCCGAAACTCGGAACTTGCTCCTGGGAACACAGACGGCCGCGGATGACTCTTTGAGCGTGATGCTCCCCGAGCTGTCTATCCACGCCGAACAATTTCTTTGCTACCGCTCGACAGATTCTACCGTGGATCGAGGAGTTGGCAAATTGCAAAATAATTCTTCGAAAGACTGCTGGTGTTCGAGCGATTCTGTCCAGTCACCCTTTGTAGTTATCGGCTGCTGCTTCAAGTCAAACTCGAGTAGTTCTGCCCTCTGGACAGATGATACATTGTGCTGTCGTTCGGTGAATCCTCGTACGCTGTCCGAGAAATTTGAACGTCCGTAAAATTTGGTCCGAGTAACTTTGCACTTAGGTGATTTTACATTCATTTTCTGTGGATCAGTTCTTCGAAGCGTCATCATCTCAGAAGATGCGACTCTACGTTGGACAGTCCGCCAAATTGTACGATATTTACAATCCAGAAGAACTATAATACAACCGTGTAACCGGTTAGGTTCTTATAATAGGAGTCCGCCGATTATCCCCGCTACCTGTAACTTTTCGTTGAAATAACTGGAACTTGCGGTCGGACAAATGGATTTAATCAAGCACTTAATTCATTTCTCAGTTCGAAACAGCAATGTAAGTGTTCGCATAATTGGCGTAACGCTCGACGGTCGTTCAGATAATAGCAGTTCAGCAGAAGTTTGCTACATCGGGCATTGCCCAAAATTTCGTTGCAATAAATGGAGTTCCATCGTACTTTATAATATTTGCATCTACGAAATTAATATCATTCCGTACAAATATATAAAAGATTGAATTGCCACGCTTTCCATATTCCGAAGATTAATCTCGATGCAATTTGGAATCCAACCGTGTCATAGTTCTACCTGCAGCTCTGCGACAGTGTACGTCAATCAAGAGTACGAAATTAATTTGTACATAATTCTATAAGAAAGGGTACGATAGGAAGAGAAGTATATCTTTGGCCGACTTGATCTTTCGAGTCGAACAGAAAAATTCGTTCTCGGTCGTGGCGAAAATTTGGCCAGGAATTAAACTAAAGTCGACCGGGTTTCCTGAGGTTCTTGGCGGATCGTCCAGTATCTGTTTCATCGTGCACACGTACCAGAATTCAGGGGCGTTCGTGCACACACGCCGGATGCGAACGCTCGAGGTCCGGTCCGATCCGTGTTCCCCGCTCCTTCTTGCGGTTTTCTTTCTGACCTTTCAGAACCGCCACGGGGCTGCGAAGATCGTTAACTAAAGTGGGTAATCATACCCACCGGTTTCACGCCGCGGCCGACCGGCCGCTCGGTATACAGGGTGGTGAAATTAGACGATGCGCGGGCTGATTGCGTTCTGCTTTCATTTTCCGCGTGTACACGTGCGCGGCCACGACGATAATCCGGCCGCGTTACGGCCGCGTCGTCCGAAATTGTAACAGACAGCGGACAAAAGTGAGCGAATTCCCGAAATGACCATCCGAGGGCTTCCGTTATCACCGAGGATCATACGCTATACGATGACAATAACCATACACTCTATCGCCGATTTTATTAATTAGCACTGATTTCAGAGATATTCTGCCGTTCAAAAATTTTTAATTTCCGCAAAGAAGGTGGAACTGGAACATTCCAGTAAAATTCCTACATAGTAAAGGCCTGCAAGAAATTATGCTAATTTGCCGTGTCTTATCTAGCGGGCATCGTGCAAATGAAAATTTTAAACTAATTGGTTGTAGGTCGGGACTATCAATGAGGTTGCGCATGGTGTTCCATTTTAACGCTATACCGTGCCGGTCGAAACGATCTCAGATTTTTCATTCCAAAATTCTTGAAATTGCAAGGATTTCTTTCCATAGAAAATGAGGAGAGGTCTGGATAAATCTGGTTTAGCGATTTTCTTGAAGCAACGTTTTCCAGTTTTCGGTGAATATACTTCTAAAAAGAAAAAATGATTCGACTTTTCTCAACTCAAACATACATTACAATAAAAAACGAGGAAAAGTCTAAATAAATTGAGTCATGAACACGACATAAGTATTTCAACTTTCAGTGCTGTCGAAAATTGCTCACCGAAGCTAATTGTAAGTCGATTCTTTTGATATCTGTTCGCAGTTCTACGGAAGCTTGAAATTCCCCCAAAGATAGATTTCCCGAAGGACATTCGCGCGGATGTGAGAAAGGGCGTTGCGTGCGTGATAAAAATTGTTACGACTTTCGCGGATCTTGTACGCTGTTTGTACGTTGTTTGCACGCAGACGTTACAGTGAGAAGAATTTCGCAGTGGCGTAGGATCTCCGCGGTAATGACACCCGTAACGAGGAACAATTTACCGTGGCAATATACACCGCCACGGTGCTGCTTTAAACGGGGAACACAGCGCCAGTTCCCGGCGCTGCAAATTGTTTTAGAAGCTAATGGAGGAAGCGCCGGATCATTTGAATGTCTTTCGCCGGTGAAACGCTTCGCGCCGTTGTTTGCTGACTCTGGAACCGTTCCCTCTCCTCCGGATCGGCGTTGTTGATCGACAGGTGTTTCCCCAATCTCCGGCCATTAAGTAGGAATCCATAGTGCAGTCGCCGTAACTTTCTCTGGAAATCATTCCCAATTGTTGACATAATATGACCAGGCAATTTTTTCGTTCGTTTCGAGACGTTCGCGAATACGATCTCGTTGGAATTATCAGATTATATACTATTATATTATATACTAAAAAAATTCTCTATTAAATTACATGTTTTAACAAAATATGAGTATATTAAACATACATTATATGCATGAATAAAATATGAAGAAAATCAAACATATACAGTATAATTACAGTAACTTATGCACTTTTCAGAGAGATTGCAATAATCAACTAGCTATCAACTTTAATTAGAAATTATTTAACAATTTTCTTGAATTTCTCTGATCCATTTCCTTTTGCTTCGCTAACTCCACAAATGTATAACATGCAGCACGAACTGTCTCAGCGACTCCAGCTCGACAGTTGGAGGCTAACAAGCCTGTCGAAGGTTGATCCAATTGATTCGCATTAGAGTGCATCGAATAGAAGACAGAATTTTTTCACAATGTATTACTCGCCCCGCATAATTACACACTTCCCGAAGAAATCCTTAAAGTTTGAAGAAGACGATCGACCGAACGAACGTACGGTGGATACGCTAAGCATGGAAGACAGCCCATTAACTTGCCCGAGCAGGCTCCTAGATGTTCGACACAACGAACGTGTGAAGAGTAGGCTATAATCTTGCGATCTACGCCGATCCGGGGAAGATCGATCGGCTAGAAGAGAGTATATATTTAGAATCACAAATATCGAGTAGATCGCCTCGGTCCGAGCGGTCTCGATCGCGAAGATCGACGATCCGGCAATTTCCTGTGGATCGAGCGTAATTGGAACACCCTATAGATAACCGGCTGGTATCGGAGCATGCATACGCGTAGGGGAGGCGAGCATATAATTATATGCCTCGAGTCGGCACCTCGAAAATGCCGGCTCGTTAGCAAATCTTGCGAACCGCGCAAACACCTGCCTGATTGTTAATAATTTGCTAGAAGCCGGCCGTGTTGCTGCAAAAGAGAGAGAGAGAGAGAGAGAGAGAGAGAGAGAGAGGAGCTGGATCTCCGCGATCGAGACACATGTCGGGCCCCGTCGCGTCGGTGTTAAAATAATGGCGGACCAGACCCCGACACCCCGGGCCAGTTAACACTTTCGTACGGAGAGGCTGTTTAGCCGTCGGTAATTTCGATCCGATCGAGATCCCTGTCGCTTCCTCCAGGCCCGCGTCCAGCTACGCTAATCGGCCATGCTACTCTCGTAAAGCTCGCGACGAGCAAAACAAGATCCCCGATCGAACGCGGCGGGAATCTCCTGAACGAGATCTAACAAGCTGCTGCTCGAACCGCGTCTCTACCGCGGAAAATTGATCTCGGGGCTTTTAACACTCGTCTCGGCTGATCTGTTTGACCAGAATGTAACTGATTATGCTCGGGTTCATTTATAATTTTATTTATCAATATATTTTAACGTATTTTTTAAGGTACTCCTTCCAGGTATGTTAGTTGTCTTATAGAGCTTGTCGAAACAGGTAAAAAGTTATGTTAATCGACAGGAACTGGATAATCAAATAATCTGCTCTCCAACTGTTAACAATCTTTCGTGTGATCGATAAGCTACAGATTTTACGTACTCGGAATTAGGTAGACTCAAAATCTTGATCCATGCAGGCAAATACATTTAACATGGTGGAAAGTATTTGTACACGAGACATTCTTGAACATTGAATTTACAGAGTTTTCTAAAAGAAAACTAGCGTATGTTGCTTTTTTTATAACGATGGAAAGATTGTGCTTATTGAAATTTTACGCCATTTTTATTACAATTTATGCTTGAGTTAAGAAATTTATTCAGTCACTTTCTACGAATATCTTTATAATCTCACGAGCAGAATTACCTTGTCAAATTAACGAAATGTTAGAAAAATTGCTTCACCAACCAATGCAAGGCATAAAATAATTTTCAAGAGAATTAATTTGGTTTGCACCTTTTTTTACTATGTCTTCGATGTAACTTTTAAACATACGTATTGTAGAATTTTATTAGTCGTATACGGGCTGAAAATGTAATTACTTTAATCCATTTGTAAGCGAAAGAAATATTTCTCTCGCGTCAATTTTCACGAAACAAAGTATTTAGATAGAAAATTACATAATGATCTACCGTTTAAATCAGAAAGCGATCCGAACTACGTGTCAGATTTAATGAAGAGTATTATTTCTCCTGCCAATTATTAAATGTCTAAAATAATTGCCAATTACTGCCGGTTATTATATCAGAAAATATTACACATCTCCAAATTAGTAAGTGCAAATAAATTTACGTCGAAATATTGCAGACTTGACGAGTTAATAAGGGATTACATGAATATTTAAATAATGATATTAACGCAATAGCTTGTTTGAAAATAATTTAATACATTAATGATGGCTCGTTTAAAATTGCGTGTGGCCGCCGCGGCCACCGTAATCCGATTAAGGGTGAACGCGAAGAGAGCCGAATTTATCGATGAAAACTTGGCCGAATTAAATGAAAAAACAATGGAATATCGCAGAAGGAAGTTTCGAAACTGCCGAAGTCACAGGGAAAAGACCGAGGATTTTCGCGACGCGCCACGGTGTAAGAATTTATTCGAATCCCATGGTTCCAGCAAGTCATGCGCCATGCTCGGCCAATTGCGGGCGCGATTGATAGACGATTCGGCTATGAAAGGAATCCGGGTCGCGGGAAGTGGTAATAAAATGAAACTCGTATTATCGGATCGAAGCGCGGCGAGCGAAAGAAAGTACAGTTTAAAGTTTCCTCGGTCCGCGGAAAAGTGCCGTTTCCGGAGGGCGAGGTCGTTCGAAACGCCGCCGGGCCTTCCCGAAAGTTCGTTCCCACGATTCCGTTCGTTTAATCAGCCCGGCAGGTAGCTATTAATTAATTAGTCGCCGGCAACAATTACCGTCACCCTTGTCCTTCGTGCGCGCGGATCCCCACCGCGAGATTCTTCCGTTCGCATGATCGCGGGATATCCCCCGACCCCATCGTCTGATCCTCCGCCGTGTTCGGCTTCCTTTCATCCGCGGCCAAACGCGTTTCAGCTCTCAAATGAACGCATATTATTACGCCCACGCTATTCCGGCCGAAGCCGGCTCGCAGCCGGCGAGTGTCGAGGGGCTTTTTCTCTCCCGACTAACCGTTCCTCGTTATCCACGGCCGTCGTTCCTCAGGAAACCTCTGGCCCGTGCAGCCGCCGAAGATCATGGGACAATGGAGCCAGCTCGGTAAGCACCTTGCTCGAACGTAACCTTTCACTTGCAGCCCTAATGCATCGTCGGCTGCGCCTGAACCAGCGAAGAAAAATTTTGGTGGCTCACGACGACCGGGGAAATGACGCTGACTCTCTCTTAATTTGCATATCTTCAAATATATATATATTTATTAAAATCACAACGATATATATATATATATATATATATATATATATATATATATATATATATATATATCGTTGTGATTTTCGTTCTGTGACACAAAAATCATTAACAATTAGTCATCTTTACTGACGGAAGAAACAAAAATTAATTCGATTCCAGATTACATTATCGCCATTAGAACAATAATTATTAGAAAACAATGGATATAAGTAGTTAAACCTTCTTGTTAAACTAAAGACAGATTTAACCCTATCTAAACACTTCGTCCAACTTAGAACAATTTCATTGCATAGAATATTCTTTATTTTATTTTATCAAATTGGTCACGTACTTGCTCGCTAATGTTCAGCCATTCACTGAATAAATAATAACGAAAAAATTGATTTAACATGTACTTCGACTATTTTTAGTGACACCTTAAAGTCGACACTGCTGGACTATGCATTTATAACAAAACTGAATAGATCAAACTCAAAACGTTGATAACATTTCAAGAATTTAGAGACACGATTGTATTGTGTCAAACTCATTAAAATGATGAAGAAAATAAATAAATGTCTGTAAAGCTCTTGCATCTTGCAATCACTGCGCAGATTGTTCACATTTCAAAAATCAGAATCATCTGTTACACGTTTTGCTTGTAATCAGCCCGATCAAAGGGAAATCCTATACAAAACGATTTATTGTTCAAATTAATAAACGTGTCATCCAACTGTTCTATTATCTGAACATTCCTGTAATTCTGCTTATCCCGAATAATTGAGATTCTAACGTACTAGTTTTTCATTGATTGTATTGATCTGCGATGACCTGGAATCGAGGTCGTCCCAACGAACGTTTCCTGGTGCTTGCGAGTTCGGGGAAGTTCATGACGCTCGAGAATTCTTCGACTTCATTCACCGTCGACTAATTATAATTGCGATCCCAGGTTTGCGGGAGCTGTTCAAGAATTTCAGCTAATCATGCTTCGAAGTCAATAAGAAGAGGCCGGTTGGCTGGTTGGAGCCGCAACCCTCTCGAAATCTCGCTGGAGCCTCCCCTCGTCGACGATGCTTCGTCGAGAAGCAGCGAAGGAGGACGTAAAAAGGTAAATTACGCTCGTTAAGCGATATTTTAGTGAGCCGCGGGTGGGCGTCAGGCGGACGGAGGGTGGTGCTTGATTAAGAGCGACGCCAGGAATTTAATTCGGAAAAGTTCGTCGAACGTCTCCTCTCGTCAATAGTTAATTAACCATTGCGCGACGCTCGATGTCGCTGCTTCCGCCTCGCTGGAGACGAGGCTGACACGGTCATTACTTCTGGTTTTTGGTAGTGCCGTTGGAAAACGTGCAGGGAAGTCCGTTGGCCGTGTCGGACATCGATCAACGAAGTCATTTAAGGGAGAGGGGGACGGCGAATTTGACACTTTTTCGCCCATGCGTAATTGTTAAAAAATGAAGATTCTTTTTAGAAAATGTTGGGCTATGTTCTAACTTTACTCTCGTATTTTTGCTTTTACTTGGAATTGCAAAATGTTGCAATTTCGGACATTTTTCAACTCTTTGTCTTGCGATGCTTTATCGGTAACAGAAAAGTATAATAAACTTATAAAAACATAAATTTTGCACTGACAAGTGAATGCGATAATCTGAATTAATTGTAAAGCAATTGATCGCGTAATTTTTAAAATTTGATCTGCATCAGAACCAGATAGAACTAATAGAAATTAATTACTCTTCATCGAATTAATTAAAATTGCGCTCGGAATTGCTATAATATGTGTTTAAAAAGTTACTTCTCCAACAATTCTCGTTAATTGTGAAATTTCGCAACATCCGCAGAAGTGTGTTCCTTAATTAAATGGAATCGATGTTGGATCGAATTCGAACGGTGACTGAAACTATCGGTCACGCTTTTCCACGATCGTAATGGATTCTTTCGGCAATATATCTCCGGGCGGTAATCGAGGACATCGGTTATTATTTCACGTGACAGGGGTAATTCGATTCCGGGACCCGCCAAAGAAATTTCCTCCGCGGTCCTCCGCGCTCGACTAATTCATTCAAATTGCTTTCTCACGACGCCCCTATTTTTCTTCGCGAGAACGATCCGCGCGAGCACTTCTGGATCGCTTGCCGGTCCCAGGGATCGAGATAGCCCAGACATACCTGCAGACGTAGATGTGGATCGCTTCGGATCCGGCGAAGCTGGAAATCTTGGGCTGCAGTTAGCGATCCCGATGATGTACGCACCTCGCCGTGCAACTCCTTACAATTGTGTTCAATGTTCGTTGCAATGTCCATTCGTGTGTTCATTAGCTTTTCGGTATCATAGGTATAGGATAATGCCGGAAGAAAATTCTTGTTCAATATTTTGCACTGAATCTATCGAGCTTTAATTTTAATAAAGTGGCGTGCAAATGTTCCGGACGCCTTTTAAAACGGTATAACTTCTTTAAAACTGGTCTAAATGATTTGAATCTTTTTTTAGATAATAGAGGGACTGGTAGACTAGACAATGATTAAAATACTATCTTTCAATTCAGCTGTTATTTAAAAATTGCAGAAGAATAGTTTATCGAATCCAGTTTCATCTATTCATACAATTTCACGCATAAAAAAAATTAAAACGAATTAATTTATTCATACCGCACTCACATTTTTTAACTATTCATTAACCTCTTGCAGTGTCACTTTCTTCACAGGGCAAAAGATTAGAAGCTTTGCGATTCTGATAATTTCATAGACGAAAAGGGGAATATACATTTATTGTATAACCTTGAATGCTCAAATATCGATGAAAACAATTCTACTTAAAAAATTACTTCCAGAAAGCAGCATCACGAGTCAGACTCGTCGAAGTACGCAAATGGTTAAAAACAAACAGTAATGCATAGCCTGTTTCAGATTGTAACAATATGATAATTAAACTGCAGATTTTATGCATTTATGTCAAAAATGAATAGGACAAATATAGAGTTGTAATGGAATTAAAACGTAAGAATACCGTTACATTATTTTCAACTTATTACAATTATTAAAAAAGGAAAAGACATTTAAATCCAACTTATGTTCCTTACGATTTCCTGACACAATTTTTTATTTCGCATAGAGATCCACAGTCTAATGAGAATTTGTGGTGGTATCGTGGAGTCGCCATTCGAGTGCAAATAGTTAATAGGTTAGCCAGGAACGAGGTTACGATGTATTTCGAGTAAGAAAAGCGAAAATTCGATCCTGTGGGAGCGAGAGGCCGCGGCGAGTTGAGCCAAGGCGACGCGCGCTACAGCGCAGCTCGCGAAGTAATCAGAAACAGGTGTTGACACTGCTCTATTATGTATTCAAGAGCTCTCCGGTGGCTTTACACAATGCGCGCAATCTTCGCTTAATTTCCATCTTAAAGCATTTAAGATTGTATGCATACTCGCGCGAGATCGCCGGAACAACGTGCGGCCGTCGCGCGTCGCCGTCACCGGCACGGACTATAATTTACTAGGCGAATATTACAGGACCCGGTCGACAATTCCGCCAAAGGTTTCCCCGTTTCCCGCAGTCACGCCGTGGAAATGGTGCGGAGCGTTTTTCGAATTCGTTCGTTCCCGCAGCCTGACCCGCAGTCCCGCCTCCTATATTTTATATTTTCCGACGGTAAACATCGACCGGCGGGGGTGAAACGGTCACTCGGCACCCCGGCCCAGGGTGCTGGAACTAGGTTAAACGTACACTCGCTGACGGTCTATGTAATTTAACAATTTCCTCTTTAAAATGTTTCAGCCGACGCGATAATTACGAGCGCGCCGGGTCGCGCGAGAGAAACACAATGCGCGCGCGGAACGGCAACAATTGAAGCGTTCGAAACGACCGGCCTTTTAATGCAAATCTGGGCCACCTCTTTGCTATAGGATCGCTTTGCTATACAGTCCGTTTGCAACGGGCCAGAAAAAAGAACCGCACCTCCGCGGCGCGCCGAGAAATTTATTATATATATATAATTGTTGCATCCCAGAAGTTCCCTTTATTGGGACTCTTTTCACACGTTGATAATCGCGCCAGTGTCCATAGAGGCAACTGAATTAGAACGATTTATTTTGTAATACAAAAATAAAGAACTAAATAAAACGAATTTCAAGTTTGGTCAATTTGATTGAAGACAATGTGTTGACGTAATCAGAAGATTGAACACGTAAAATCGCGTAGACAAAGACTGCAACGAACGAAACTGTTATCCTTTTTCTTATTTGATATTAGGATTATGAAGGGTTAAAAGTAAATAAAACTATACAAAATTCTATGCGGAATTCTGCTTAGATTTTTATGCTATTGAACGGCGAAATGATAACTGTTGCCCTGCGGCAAAGCGAAGAGCCAGCGAAACGATTTTAGACGGGAATAGTTTTCGTCATAGATTTCATCGATGAATGTTGAAATTCAAACAGCGAAAGCTGGAATTGAAGTTTTCGCTCGAAATCGAAATTCGTCTAGACCGCCCTCAATAAAAATCTAGTTGTTCCTCGTGTGCGGGAGTTATTGTCGATTATGTGCAATTCTGTTCATTTATGGACTGCAGTGTTGAGCAGATTTTTGACAGTCAGATAGAAGCAGCTTGATCTTGTAATGAAGTCGGTATAATGCTCTGACTATATAAGTATATTTTCTGAACTGCGCAATAATTGCATCTTTCTTGAACATTAAAATTTTATAATAAACACGAAAACTTACCTATTTATGTATAAATAATTATGTATAAATTACCGGTGCACATTTTTTATTTCGAAATTGTTGAATATATGATGACTTTTTCAAAGGAAACGCTTTAATCAAATGCTTACATTATCACAAAAAGGGCAAAAGATCTAAATAAATTTAGACTTGCTCTTCTCAAAAAACGAATTACGGTAATGTCTCTCTAATTGACGCTCAGATTGCCCATAAAAATGGACAATTGTCAACAACTATAAAAAAGAGCTGCAAGGCTCGAATAATCGTATCTCCTCTTCCCAAATTGTCCATTTTTGTGCACAATCTGAGCGTCAGTTAGGGAGAAATTACTGTACCTTTCAGGCTCGGTAGGTTTAGCGTTAAACAATGCGCCTAAGAGTACTCTACTAAAATTTTAAATTATTGAAAAATATGCCCCACGATCCGACTAAACAAGGTACCATTCCAAAATTGCTTGTTTCGCTATGAAAGTTGCGAATGAAAAATTTGCGAAAAGATTGTGAGTTAAGAATTACGAAGCTACAGAAACGGGGGGACGACACGTGAACGTAGCAAAACCGAAAAGAGCAGGACTTTAGCGGAGAGTTAGACCCTCATTGTCAGACAAATCCTTTCTCCTCGCAGCTACAATTTCGCGAGAGAGAATTATTCGCGTTAACCAGCAGGTTGCGCCCGATTTTTCAGCGGCTGTCGCGCAGTATCCCAAAGGACCGACATTTATTTATCACTATGGCTTTCAGCCGGCTTCGAGTAACAGGGGGGGGGGGGACGATGCGGGATTCGCTCGAAGTAATCCGGCCGCGGGTGAAGCCGTATTTTTGAAAACGGCTGCGTCGACCGAATGGACGCTGGCGCTTTTGTCTCGCTTTTCAATGTTCGCGGCCGGGGTGGGGGTGGTTTTTGACGGCGGAGACGAGCATTACTCTTCGCGCGGCTGACAACAAGATCAGCCCGCGGGGCTGGGAAAAAAAGGGGCGAGAGAAACGCGAAAAAATGGGGGCAGCGGGGGGACAGCAAACGGGCCGGGGCCGTCGTTAATTTCTTGGACGCGGCGGACAGAAATGCGCGACACGAAAATTGTCCGGCCCGATTTCACGGGCCTGGATCGGGATCGAGGGACTGGACAGCAGTCATTTTTTGCCCGCCCCTCTACCGAGCAACCGGCACTGTCAGCGAGAGGGGCCCCGCTCGATTATCGATACCTCGGCGACGATCCTTTGTCGTCGTTCACCGTAACCAGGACGAAGTTATTATCCTGTCCACTCGTAAATTCCTTCGCGGTCGATCGTTACGTTGCGGAGGCCGCCTCTCTCCGATTACTTCTCCGAGACGTCAACGCTGAAGCACGTGACACGACCGATCACGCCCCGTGTTTCCACGTAAACCGCCTGCGTAATTAGCCGGGAACCCGGTTTATTAACTACGAAAAATCGATTTCTTTCGCTTTTATCAATAGCATCGGCCGATCTCCAAGAAGTTCGAAGCTGTTTCGCAGATGCATCGCATCTCATTTCGTTTCGCAGCTCATTGATTCGGTTAAGAAAAAGATATCGATACAATCGAGTTGAAATTTTAAGCGTATATTGACCAATCGTTCTTGCATCATTTGGTACAGACACGAACAAATGGATCGTATATTTTCTATTTAATTATCAAGTGTTCGGGAAATCTTTTAAGTAATATCAAAAGATTGGTTTTGCTTACGTTCATTTAGGAATTATTTTTCTTTCTCGGTTGTACATTAAACGATATCCGTGTGTGACGAAATAAAACCAAATCGGCATTTCTCACGTGAGATAATCGGAATAATGAAATCAATATTTCTTGTTGAAGAAAAGTAACGTTCTTATTTAGCATTAACTTTTATTTTCCGGTTGCGAATTAAACGATAACTGCGCGTACGATATTATATAAAAGCTAGCTGGCATTTTTCATGCGAGACAGTCAGGATTATTCTATAAGCATTTATATAATATGAATATTTTCCTGCAATTTCTGTTTTGTAAATGAAATCGATACTTTTTGTTAAAGAAAAATTACATTCCATCGTTAATCGTTGCATGTTGCAATGGTACGAACAATCGTACCTGCCGTGACGCCGTGTGGCTTCGCGATGCTTAATTCCCGCCTGCGAACAGACTCTTTCCGTTGGTTTTTGCCGGCGGTAATAAACGGAACGGGAAGTCGGACACGCGGATGGGAAAATTGAGGGAAAAAGGTAATTGCCGCCGCGAAGAAAACACTGTTTATTCAGAAACGTTCGGCGGTTTTTCTTCTGTACGGATGCTTGGACGCTGCAAGCTATTCCAACAAAGATAATCGTGTGACAACTGGAGGGCCGGAAAAACTCTCCGTGCTGTTACCGGGGTATTAGCGTAATTTATAGGATGATAAAATAATTACTGTTACGGGGATACGGTTCCGGGGAACTTTTCATTTTACGGGCCAGCTGCCACGTTTTAAAGAATTTTTATTTGCACGGAAAATAACAAACAACGCTTGTTCGCCGCGCTGTTCACAATCTGCCATGTTCTCCGCCCGGTGGATCAAATGATGCGTTGCAAACTTTTTATTGTTCGAGTACTGGCGTCATAAAGATTCTCCTGTGCGGAGTTATTAGATTTTTACTTGTACGTAAATTCTTGATGAATGCACTGCTGCACTTCCTGTAAGACCTCGCGAACAAGTTTAGTTTTAATGCGCGACAGTTTTAATCAGCTAAAATACTTTCAGACGCGCTACTTTCGTAATATCAATCTTTAATTAACAGCACGTTCGCTACATTTATTATAAATATAATGTAAAGAATTCTCTTATTGCGTTTTCGAGAAACCGGAAAATTGTTTCAGAAATCGACAAATTATTATTCGTACACTTTTAAGATCCTAACTTTTTTAAAACCTTTTTAAAATTGGACCAAACGATTTGAAGTTTTTGGAGATGTAGAGGGACTAGTCCGCTGCACAATGACTAAAATACGTTTTTTATGTTGCTATTACTTGCAAAGAAAAACAGAAGATAAAAATGCACACTCTTTTCACTTTTTCATCCCAGCTTATAACGAAAATTTAAAAAAATGCATTTCGTAGATCTCCGTGACCTGTATGCGTGCTGAAAATTTCATCGAAATCGGTTCACGTTTTCAAAAAGTTCTACCGTTTCGAAAGGTGTCCGAAGACTGTTTTCACCCGCTGTACATAAAACACGATAGCAGATGAAAGTAAAATAAAACAAACGCGGCCAAAGAAAACTTGCCAAGCTTAATGCAATTCAACGAAGCAATTCCAATACAGAGAATACATCAGCGACACTGCTAAACCAGAAATAGGAAGAGGAACGCGAAGCAGCAGTTTCCGAACAGCTGGCATAGTGTTCTAACAGAGGTATCGAAACCGCTGATCGGGACTTCGGCGGTAAGTTGCAATGCAAAACTGCATCGCCTCGATTCGTTCGGAATTGCTGGCTCGGTTACGTAACGGGGGATCGATCCGATTCCGGTTGGCACCGGAAGATAATCGAGAGCGGGCCAGCAGGCGGGATTAATTATTGAGAAGCAAAAGGTTGGACTCGAAGGCGGTTCGGGGAAGTCAGCAGTTCGTGAGCCACGGCACGCTCCGAAAGGATGTGCCACGCCAGCAGTTCCGGGCCGCTCAGGTGCAATTAAATCCGAGGGACTGCACGTCGGTTGTCTCGGCCCGATGACGGAACCCAAATATGTGCCGTGTCGCGCGATTTTAAACTGGGACGAGGACACACCACGGCCACTAGAGAAAACGGGGTTGACGACGACAAGTCGCAGGCGTCGGCGGCGTCGCGATTTATCGACGCCTGCTCTTCAGCGATGTGCCTCCCCTTTGGAGACCTTGTTACTTCGCCACGGAATTCTCGTGACCGATTCTACCGCTGAAAAATTCCCTTTTTCATTTTACGCGGTCAGCGTAAAAAGAATTGGTACACTCTGTTCCCGATTTTTGACAAATTGTCAATATTTGAACTGTTGTAATTTCGTAAAAGCGTGTCGTACAACAACGAACCTGGACTCATTTTAAAGCTTGAAGCTTCTACTTGCGCTTTACAGTGATCATTTCCCCATAACATACATATGTACGATGTAACAATTGGGAAACTAGAGACATGTACTTTTTTGAAAATGTTACGTATTCGAACGTCCGCCAATACGCTGGAAAATTTTTTTCACTGCTGATTATAAAAGAAATTTAAAGATTAAAGTCTCCTCTTTACAATGACCACTTAGACATTGATGTACGATTTTTTTTTGGTTATTCTATTTAACTTTGAATGACAGGTATACTGCCTACTTAACGGTAATACAAGATTCGCGGAGGCTTTAGACGACAGAACTTTTTCTTCGTTTCTGTTTCATGAAACGACTAAGAAAGATCGTGGAACAAGTTTTGAGAGGTCATTGTAAAGGGGAAGCTGCAATCTTCAAATTCGTCGTGGGCTTATTAGTGACAAAAGTTTCCCAACGGTTTTCGAGACGTTTCAATTTTCGAGTAAATCTTATTATTTAAATGTTCCCTTGGAAAATGTTCTCAGTTCTTCAAGAATCCTTGCCCGGGAAGGGTTAATTGTAATCGCCAAACATCGACGATGAAAAAATCGAATTTTATTTTTATTTAAAAGCAGCAGTAATAGAAGTTCCTAATGGAATTTTTAATATGTTTCTATCGAATCGTTTCCTTTTAACCACGAGTGTTATACAAACATCCTTGTGAACTGGAAAATGTGTTGCTGCAATTAATTATACACTGTGGTAAATCGAACGGAAATTTTCTTCTTACAAGAATAGAGTCTGTTAAATATGGATGTAACTCATTTCTTCCAAATTGAAACAAAATTAAAAATTGTAGACCTCAGCATCGTGTAGACTCGTCTCGTTAGACGAACTGTAAGAATTGAAATTGAAATCACTGGATATAGTTCACTCCACCAACAGAATCGTTACAAGGGTCTCCTATCCCATCCAACAGGTTCTTCAATAAAATTATTTTCAATGCTCAATTCATGTAGAATATTATTGTAACTGCAAGCGATTCCCCACGCTTCCTTTAATGCCACTAAAATCAGTACAGTTTTCTGTTAACCATACGGGAGGAATTATCTAGCGATTCGTGCCAATAACAATTTCAATATGTTTTCAATTAAATTATACTTAGAGAGACATGAAACGAATAGAGACACGACGGACGGTTCAGAAATTGATAGGTTCGATAAATAGTATGCCCAACTAATTAAAATCCGTAATTACAAAAGAATACTCGTACTGAAGTAAAATAATACGAACAACCGCACAATATTTATAAACATTTATCAAATTTGTAAACTTTTTATCCTGCGCATTTTTTTATTAAAAATTGCAGCAAATAATGGCATCATTTCAAATAAATACATACTTATTCCCTCATATAAAATAAAAGGAATGAAGTAATTTCGCGCAGCTTTCGTGACCAAATACTCCGTTGTGCGTCGGACGAGATGTATCTCGCTAAACCTGATTTTATTAAAATTAATCTGTCCGCTGTAACCCGGTTCGCAACTCGGAATCCTCTACTGGGCGGTGTATCTCCTTGGCGGCGCTATCTCGCCGGTATTTGTCGAGGAACGGATCAACGGCGTAGCACGTTGTAAACGTCTCCGGCAAACACGCCACCAGGTAAGAGGAGAGAAGCAGCAGGTCTCCATTCCCGGGCATTCGCTCACGAAACCCTGCGTCGCCCGATGGAACTTCGAAGCCCGGAGATCTGCAACTTTCCTCGCAGGGGCCGGGACACGACTTCTGCCCGGGAGTCGACTGCTCCGTTCAAACTGTCTGAGTTATGAGCTCGATCCGCGAATTCCATTCTCTCTCTCTCTCTCTTCATCTCATCATATCTCTGTTTCTCTCTCTCTCTCTCTCTCTTTCTCTCTGTTTCTCTCTTTGCCGCCCCCGTACACGCTGCCGTCGTCGCGGAATAATTATAGCGCCGGAAACCGAGCCGGGCCACCCCCGCCCGAACGCCGGGAACTTGGAAGTCTCGAAGAGACGCAGCCCCCTTCGGCTGCCTGCTGTATTCCGATCGTTTCGCGGTGTCTGGTGAAAATTTGTAATTACGAATTGTTCCGCGGCAAGTGGCTGAGCGACGTGTCGATCACTGCTCGGACGGCCGCCCCCGCATCGTATCTTGAATGCCGAATCTGCTCCCGCCTTCGCCGACTGCTCCCGATGCCAATCAAACTGCGAAATTTCATTTCGTAAATGGATCTGCTTACCGGAAACTGCGATCCAGCTTTTTCACAGCGGTGGTTAAATTTCGCGGCGTCGACTGTAGACTGCGGATGTTTAGGCGCATTGCGATTCCCTTGGCTTGTTTCGTGCGGAGTCGGGAAACGTTTCATCCGACTGGCGTGCGAGAGATAAAGACTATCGAATCAAATTTTGTTCGATATCATCGAATAAACATGTCCAATCGGATCAAAATTTATCCTAATAAGATTTTATTCGAATAAGAATTTATTCGTACGGGAATTCGCACGAATAATCGATTTGACTAAAAATGATGGAATATAAAGCTTGTTTTATAGCGTATCGATTTATTTATTTCGTATTCCTTTTCTTTTTAAACGTTGCATCGAAAGTTTGTTACTTTTGGGTAGATCGATCAAGCACTGTTAAATAATCTTTCTACGGCTGTATAGACAGGCATCGTTGAAGTATATGTGTTCTTATCAAATTACGTACACAGTCAACAATTATTCGCATTGCTATTCGACTAATTTATCTGAATTCATTGCTGATGATGCAAATTGGTTAACTTGAATTAAGTATCATACAGTGCAAGTGCACTAATTGTGTGTAATTATTGGACTGTGGATCTTTATGCATTTATGGCATGCGCAGATTTATAAAATTCAAGAAAATTGTATAAACTAAGAAGGTAATCTTTTTATTCACTTTTTACGACGAGTAATCTTTCGGTTGTCGGTGGCAGCTTATCTTTAATTCCGTAATTATCCTAACTGCGTCAAGATCAGCACTCTAATTTTGATGTTCGCTGTGGCTCTGGTTTTAAACGATATACTCGTGACACGTGTTTGGAATTTAAAGGTCAGATGGGAAGTCTAGCGCGGAGACGTTTTGTACATAGAAGTCTAGGGAAATCTTAGCACGGAATAGTTCGCAGCAATCACGTAACACAGCACTCGCGCAACGTGGTTCCGCTCTAACACGATTAGCGAATCGCGGAAAGCTCCGGTGTAACACGGCATTTTCGCTGAAAGCAGCGGGAAATGCAAGGGAAACTTTGCAAAAATGCGTCGGCGCATATTACAAAATTTATAAAGATCTCTCGAGGAAAAAGCGAACAGGAAGAGCCGGGAAACTTCTTGGAGAGGGCGGAGAATAGGAATAAAAATGCACCGGAGAGAAAGTTGAGTGGAATATTTTGCGACCAAGAAAACGGACCAATTTTACGGTGCTTAACAGTGATAAGGTAGCTGGAAACTGCATTATCTTACTGCAATACGTTAGTGCTTCCGAAAATAGTTTCTTAATTGTGAAAGAAAAAAACGACGCTTCTATCAATGATTTTGGTCGAGGAAGCGGTAGAAGAATAAGAAAAGTTGTAGGCAACTTTGTTTACCGAGACAATTATTAGCAATCGCGACGCAAACTTATTTTCTTCAATATTGCAATATATTTGGAAAAGAGTATAATATATAATTTAATAAAGAAGATCAAAAAATATATCCTTAACCAGTTAGCTGTGTCCGACAAGTAGACACGTGGCGAAGAAATAGCAACATTTTGTGATAGAACGAATAAATTCTTCAAAAAAAGCTAACTGATAATCTCGGAACAAAAAGCAACGCAGCTGCCAGCAATTTTGGAGAGAAAATCAGCGGGAAAATCTCGGAATATTTCTTGTTGAATAAAAGCGACATTCCTATTTAGAAATAATTGTTCTTTCTCGGTTGCGGATTAAACGATAACCGTGCGTATGAAATAAAATCTGCTTGACATTTTTCATGCGAGACAGTCAGGATTATCCTAAATGCATTTATATAATACGAATATTTTCCTGCAATTTATATTTGTTTCAGTTACGAGAGAAAAAACGACGCATTATGAATCATTTCGATCGGAAAACCGATAGAAAAATCGGAATACTTACACACACATACACAGCGTATTTCTAGCTGCTTGAAAGAAACTGGCACCACTTCAGCGACCATTCAGGCAACTCGGTTCGCTAAGACGGTTCCAACGCAAATTAATTTCCTTTAATCCCGAAACAAAAAGCAACGCAGCTACCGGCAATTTCGGTGAGAATAGCGAGGGAAAAATCTCGAAAAGCCCGCATCCGCCATTGATGCCGGGTATCATTGGCCGCTTTGAAGCAACTGGCTCCACCCACGCCACCGATTCAGGCAACTTTGTTTACCAAGACAGTCTCGCTGGTTTTCTCATTCGGAGGCAACGAAGGATTCCCGAAGAGTTCTCGCAGACAAGGAAATAAACCCTTTACGATCATCGGGCTGGTGCGGGGGAGAAGCGGGCGGAAAAGTAGGAGGACGAGGAAGAGGAAGCGGAGGTGTATCAGAGCTGGCAGCGGCGTTCCCGTGTAATTGAATTCAATCGGAGATTGAAGTGTAAACCGAGGAGGAGATTGAAAGCCAAAGAGTGGCATCGACTGGATATAGGAAAGTTTTGGCTGAGCGGAGAAGGATCGGGATTCCCAGGGAAGAAAAAATGCTGCTGGCTCCGGGCAGACAGATTGGCCGACTACTAGGACTGACTGGTGCCCTCCGAGCCAGCAAACTTTCCCGAAAAACTTTCCATCCCGGCCCCCTTTCTCTCATCGGAACAGCTAACCGATCTTCGACAGGCCGAACAGATTACACGGACAAGTTTGGATTGTGCCAGGGAACGGCCGCGGGGGTAATTTAAAAGTTTGCGATTCGCGGGGATACAAATGTTTCGCGTCTGTCCGCCGGTCCCGATAGCGATCGCGCGCGGGTACCCGGCCAATCAACATTTCGGAATCAATTCTCATCGACGGCCGTTGCTCGTCGAATTTCGAAATTCCCTTAGCCCCGGGAAACGTGCCGACCAGCTCCCCGGGAGCCCCGAAGCTTCCAGTCTCCAGAATAAACTCCGAATCTATCAAGTTCCGAAACTTGCCGCGCCGGTATAAACCCACGATTTATCATGCCCGAGAAGTTGCCGTCTCGGATAGAGTGAACTTTGCTCGCGAATTTTGGAAATTATATCCAGCCCGACCTGACAACGGGTCGCTGCGAACACGTCCCGACGAATTTTAGTCTCGCCGATGCCGAAACTACATCGAACTCGATGCATCTTTCGGTTTTTCGCTGCGTCGCGGTGCGCACTTTCGGATTCGAGACGTTCCGTTGACTAGGATAGATAGAGATTGTTGTTGGAGCCAGCATCGAGCTATGAGAAACATCATCTTTGGACCATTACTCAGTTTCCATAATCATAATTTCAAGGAACAGGAGCCAAATACGATTCCTCTTCCATTTCACAGTTTTGAAGTGTTTACGGTCCTGTGTTTACGCGACCTTTTCTCATACTTAGACGATGCAGAATGCGATACCGAAGTCTGTTCACCTATTTCCCGGACACCTTGTATATATCGATTTTTGCAACTTTTGTTGCATGTACCACAATATATATTTTTTATTCTTTTATTTTATTCTTTTTATTCTTTTCATTCATTTTATTCTTTTATTTTGTTCATTTTTTAATAAGAAGATTGAATATGTCTTATTCGATGAATAAAAAGTTAATTGTCACAATAACCGGCACAGGGTTTTGCAATAAGAGCAATAGGTTTTATCACAGCAACTATCATTGCTGTTCGACTGTCTCAGTGTTAATTGTATTCATCGCTATTTGGCAAGCCATTATCGATGGAAACACAGTCGCTCAACGCGTTGAAATTATTAAAATTAATTTGTGGAAGTTCTTGTTTAATTCCAGAAACATTTCACGGAATTCGATCAATTTTACATGATCGACCAAGAGAATTCACAACTCATCGTTTGGTACATCGAGTGATGGCATTAATGGGTTTGCGATAAGTCTCCCGTTTATCCCAACAAACCACAAACTATTGACGATCTTAACGTAAACATTATTCGTGTTATTGACAACATACGATCAAACTTACGTGCCGGGATCATCGAAAATTGGATACCACGCGTTCGCTCCACTAAACGCAATCGTGATCGTTTACAACCGCCGTGGTGGTTAAACATTGAGGGTACAGAATGCGATACCGAAGTTTGTGCACCTAGGTACAACAGTTCGCCCTATATATAGCTCGCGATTGACAAACAGAGGCATAGTCCTTGCAACGTTGTACGGAAACGTGGCTCCATAATTGGCTTACCGATCGCGGAAACGAATTCGGGGATCAACGACCGCAGAAGTTCGTCCGTAGTGTTACAGTAACCGGAGACGTATCAACGAACGTCCCCGTTGAAGACCGAGCCGTGTTATTACGCGGGGTTACGATGTAAATCGCGATTAACACGTAAGAACCGATCCATTGAATCGCCAGGGTCCCCCTGTTCCCGGGCATTGTTCAGCTAACGACGAAATAGCCCGGTGGCTTCGTGGCTCCACGACACACCGGCAGAGTTTCTTTGTCTCAAAAACCGGTTGGGAGAATCTCGCGGTGCTTACCGAGCGACTCGTCGTCCAGAATCATAAGTACTATGCATGCTGAAATTAAAACAATGGGGAACGGGAACTGTAACGATGCCGCGGTGATATATCCTCGGCAAGAGTCGGGATGCTAATGGAACTTTGAACTCCTCTTCGTTCGCGAATCTTCGATCTACAATCCACGGTACGGGGAATTAAAAAGGAATCTGCATCGGGAACGATATTCATGAAACCCTTGATAACGCCGAACCCTCGGGACGTGGTGTGCTCGGAGAATTATTTTATCCTCTATACGGATCTTCGTTTATTGGAAAATTATTCCTTTTGTTTGCTCTATGCCGGGGATTGCGTGTATCCTTTTTATTTATCGAACGCGGATGTTTTTCAGTGGAATTATCCCGTTTGTTTGTCCCGAATAAAGAATTTGTTATAACATCGTTTCATATCGTTGTTGCGACAATTATTTTTAATTACCGTTGCGCTTATACGTTAACTATAAAAATACTTCAGCCGCGTGTGTCACAAGAAATGCGTTTTTAAGGATTTTCGTTAAATACGGTCGTTGCGCGTTTCCTTTGGAGCGAAACAGAATTTTACCCGGTTGTCATTAGTGTCCAAACGTCGAAGCAAAGTAAAAAATAACATTAAATATAAACTTCCTTTCTCGTCTGGAAATTTATTAGCGACGAACAGACTGCAGATCTTTATGGAAAATATAAATTGTCCGCATCAATTGCAGATCATAGGAGAGGAGCACAAGTATTTTTCCTTATTTAATTATTTTAGTAAGTTCAAATTAATAGGTCAATTTCATAGTTTGAGTTGATCTTTCCATGGTTTCAAATTATACTACCTCAAATTATATATACTATATAATATATAAATATAGTATATAAGTATATATATAAATTATATATACTACTACTTCAAATTATACCTACTCATTTATGCTATAAATGCATAAAATGCGCGGTCCAGCGATGAAGAAGTGCTCTAACCAACGTAGCTGTGAAAGAGATCGTAGTTCAAGGGGTTAACGTAAACTAGAAAACAATTCATTTCGTCGATTCGTTGCGTCTTGCATAATCGATTCTGAACGAACAGTTTCTTCCTATAGCGTCTCGGGAATGTGATTCGATGTTTCAATACGAAGTATAAAAAAACGTTTCGAACGTAACTGAGGACCTTGCGAGATCGTCGCCGCGTGGATCGACTGGATTCGCGGCAGTAAAAGCAATTCCACCGGCGGCGTCGGTTAAACTCGTGGCGGAACTCACGGGGTCCGGGCCCCGTACACGGTGTTTACGATTTTTGCAGACGGGACTCATTGTGGTGGCTCGTTGCGCGGCCGTTTCACGAGTCCCGAGGTGTAAATAAGCAGTCGCCGAGATTGCGCTTGATTACAGGGAGTCCGGGGCGCATTCGGTTGTCTTATTGCAGTGCCGGGGTTGGCTCGGCTCGAGTACATCGCCGAGGCGTGAACCTTTGTCCAAATTTAATAATTCATATTTGCGAGGGATCCCGGTTGGATCGCGCGGGATCGTAACCGGTCGGATCGTTCCGGGCGCCAAACCCTGCAAGGAACACAAAAGAAAAGGGAAAGAATAAGCACCCACCGACGAAAATGGTGATATTACGATAAGCATTAGCGCGGCTCCGCTCGTATCTAGTAATTTCTGACCTACGCTGTCGGGCTCCGACGCGACCCGACCCGATCGCGAATCGTCGACCGATCGATCGATCAGCACCGCGTATTTATCACCGTCGGTTTTTGCGCCGCGAAACTCGCGCTGGGGAATTCGAACGGTTCTCGCGAGGAATGAAGCTGTTCAATCGATCCCTTTGAACCGCCTGCCTCCGAAATTCCGCTCGGAAAAACTACTCCCCGATGATGGCTGCGAAGCACAACGTATTCGCCGCTACCCCTCCAGTTTGATTGGAACACCTGCCGGCCTTCGAAAATGGCCGAGGTGCCGATTTTTCTTATTCCGGATCGCTGACAGTCTGCGTCTTCGAATAAATTATTATAATACAGCAAAATCAATAAATACTTGTAGCAAAATTCATCCTCCGCTGTCGCACTTCCAATATAAAGCAGGTATGTTATACGATTTTCAAACAACTGTCACTCAAAAATTAAGGAATATCATCGAGGTCCAAACATTTGGGACTATAATTTGAACATTCTAGAACATCTTTTCCTTTATTAGAACTTGATATCTCACTTCCAGGTACATTGAAATAATTGTTAATTTCACTTTCTCGGAAAAGAAATGTAGGCCATTTTAACCCGGTGGGTTAAGAAAAGTATTTTATAAATATAATAAAGGATATAAATGAACAAATAAATGAATAATACATATAAATAAATAAAAAATATTCAAGTCATCTGGTTCAACTTTAAAAATGTTCTGCCGTTTTAAAAGGTACCGATTGTCAGTTCTGCTCCTCACTGTATATTCGACGCGGTAGCCAACGCGTTGAATATGTTAGCAAGACTTTTCTTAGGCTTCCCTGGAATTTGAAACCATCTCTGACGAAATATGAACCTTGCTAACTTGAGGAGACCAGTACACGCTCATAATAATTTCGAAGAAAGGTACAATAAACCTCAGAACCGAAAACACTGAAAAACTATCGTCCCAGCATCAAAAATACTAAAGAAAAAAGAAAAAAAAGAATGATTAATCGTTCCCCGAAGCCGTGAAGAGTTGCCCAAGAAACATTAAATGAATTTCACGAAATGTTCAAAGCGAAAGGAAACTCTTGAACTTTTCTAACTCGCAGTTGCCGCGAACTATACCTGGCGAAGCTGCAGAGACGGTCGATGAATCCCAATGAATCGGCGTTCTCGCTTTGATACATCGATCGCGCGTAAATCGACGACGCTAATCGATCAGTTGCAATTCAGCCGGTATATCGAGCGGCGCGCGATCGATATTCGCTGGCGTAGGAGAAAGAGATGGCGGTGAAATTGAAGGAAAAGTTATCGCAACACCGCGCCGCGAAAGTATCGGTTTCCGCGCGAGCCGGAAGCGTATCTCGCGCGATAAAACGCGCGTTGCGTGCGGTCTCCGGACGCGGCCGGTACACTTGACCCGCCCGGGTAAAGTAGATATTGCGTAGGTGAGGGAAATTAAAGCCGTAAATCGAGCCACGGTTACGTGGAACCGCTTCGCCCCGCGAAATCGAACCGGCGCGGCGCGGCGAATAGAAAAACTTCCCTCTATTCACCTGCCTCTCGCGATGAAAACGACACTCACGGAACTACGACTGCGTTTTCCTTCGATGCAACCCCGCGCCACTCTCTCCGATTGACGGGCCCGCTCGATCGCAAGCGCACAATCTCTTTGTCCGCTCCGTAATTTCGTGGAAGTGGCCTCTTTGCTCGGCGGACGTTTAACGCGCATTCTTCGATAAACGATGCGATATTTAGCCGTTTTCGTGAATTTCTTTCGAAGTTACGTTTTTATGTTTTGTGGAGCCGTATATGGTTTTAATTCATTTCTTCAGAAAGTCAAAACTTTCTCTCTCGTCCGCAGCAAAGGCGTGTTCAAAGGTTGCCAAAATTTCAAAAGCTGCATGATCAATTTCTCGGAAACTTTTACTGGTTGTTCAACAGATTATTATCTATCTCTTAGATTATTATTCTTGTAACGAGTTTATCAGACTTTTTATTTATTGAACAGAGGCACAGTTGTGCAACATTTTATTCGGATAAGGGACAATGACTAACGAATAAAATATTATTCGTCACCATTGAATAAGTATTCAATCGGATAAAAATTTGTCTAGATTTTAAGAAGCAATTTTAAAAGTAGTTGAAATTTAACTAATCCTGGATTTATTCGTATAAATAAGTTTTTATAAAATTACGTAAAAATAAATACAGTCAACGATCATTCGCATCATTATTCGAATAATTTTACAATCTCTATTGGAATAATTTATTCCAATAAACAGATAAAAAATAATTTATGAAAAATAAATAGATATAAAACAATTTATGAAAAATAAATAGTTATAAAATAACTCATAAAGAATAATGAATGATCGTTATAATATTCAACTAAAAAGTATTAATTCAGAAAATTACCTCGGATAAATATTTATTCGAAACAATTTGAATAATACCAAACTCTGATCAAAAGACACATTTAAACATACAAGTGATTAAACAATTCAGTGATCACACAATTCTAATACGAAAGATAAGAGTACTCCAAATCGTATGCGCACTTTACATGTCGAAGAAAGTAGCAATAAAAGTGCTTGGAACACCGCACTCGAATCTCAGCAGAATCGTCGTGAGAACGATTTTTCCGTCTAGAGCATTTAGTCAGATCTGTAAATCACCTTGCTCGTTTATTAGATAAAAATAAGCCGGCCAATCGGTCGTAATGGTTCGCGAACAAGAAAACTAATTAGGATTTAGTGCACTCGCGGCTTTATTACGCTCGTTATGGGCTCGGAGTGGTGAACTTTATTGAAATCTTAACTCCGTCGTGTTTTGCTTGGCTTAGCCCCGGATGCCGCAGATTCATGAACGTCCGGGCGGCCCGTACATAAATAACATTTAGAATTTCAATTTCGTGGTTCGGAGGGCAATCAAATTTTACGACCAATGAAATTTTTATAGGAACGACGACGTGAATTATTAAGCCGGAGAAAGACATTGTGCGCGGCTTCTTCTTCGTGCTGCACCGTCGACGAATGATTAGAACGATGAATTATATCACCGGGGATAGGGCATTAACGGCTACATCGAGGAACGATACCGAGCGAAACAGCTGCGAGGAAAATTAGGAAAACGATGGTATCGAACTCGCGTAGTCGAACGCGGCGAATCGATAAATATTTTTGGTCTGCCTCGCCCCCCGCCGATCCGATTTCCATAAAGCCATAACCGCTGCTCCGAAAGGGCGCTCTCTCTCTCTCTCTCTCACTCCCCAAAATATTCTATATACAGTAAATTACGGAGATCGTTTGTCTAAACGGTCCACGGCGAGCCGCATTATCCCTCGTTTGTAAATAAATAAATCGCGACCAACTAACTGCCTGCAGCGGGCATTTTTCATCGGTGAACAGTGGTTCTTGTGCCTATGGTCTCCCCGTTTCTCTCTCGCTATAGTTTACCGGCCCCGGCTCGAGAGTGGACGAGGTCCGGAGCAAAAAGCAGCTTCAAAGTCCCGTCGCTCTATTTCTATCGGGCCGATAGGCCGATAAAGTTGAACGGGGCTGTCGAAGAAAAAGCACGAAAACGAGGCGCGATCGCTGCGCGGCATAATGGATTCTATGGACGGTAATATCTCAGCCGACTGTGTAGCGAAGTTTCTTCCCTTTTTTCTTTCTCTTTCTCTCCCATTCTCTCCCTCCCTCCCTCCCTCTCTCTCTCTCTCTCTCTCTCTCTCTCTTTCTCTCAACTGACTCTATCCTCTCTTTTCTCTCTTCAGCTCGCCTTGCTCTCTTTCTCTTTCTGGTCTGCGATGCGGTTACCCGTTTCGCTGATACGATCGTTCCTACCTTTTTCGCCTTTCGTTTCTTCCTGCACCAATGTCGACGTCGGAACTGGTTGCCGGGAGGGAACTCCTGCTGGAAGTGTAACGCCGCTCCTCTTCGCATTCCTCGTTCACGCCGCTCGATACCTGAAAATCTACAAAGACGAATCGCCTATCGGCCAATGGCCAGCCGACACTCGTACCAATTAATTCTCGAAAGGCTGATCCGATCGGGCCGCTGCGAAATCCGCGCGCAAATGTTTGCTAACACACTGGTCGACACGCGAGCTGAGTTCGGTCAAACGTTGTCGGTAAACAGCCGATCTTCCTGTAAAATTGCAATTGTCTGCATCATTTACGAGCGACAAGATTGTAATAGGACTTTATCTTTTCTGTTGATATTTTTGTAGGTTCTTTTACCGTTTTGTGTTTCGCTCGTTTACGTTTATCCCGAATGCAAGATTAGCGCAGTTCAGTCGCGAATTGTCACGGTGCCGATATTTTGCGCGAAATACAAATTTTCTGCGCCAATTGCGATGCACTGGAACCAAATGTAGGTTTGCTTCCTCGTTTAAATAATTATCATAAGAGAGGGTCGAAGTAATGGTAGCGTAAATCATAGTTTCTTTATTGTGAGAAATAGGAAGTGTTGTTGTTTACTAACACGTGTATTGCTTCACTGGCCAAATTTATTGTTAAGTTAATTTACAGTCACTTTATAACTGATTTCACTTGTCTTTTTAACATTTTCGCGTGTCTAGATTACATTTCAAGACAATTAGGATTCTAACCCACTCGTAAATTCCGAAAGTTTCAAAAATTTCAAAAGTTCTGAAGCTTCTAAAATTCTAAATGTTCTGAAAATTACTACTTTCCGTCGTGAGTGCATGAAATCTACATTCTATATAAAATAAATAAAAAAAGACTTATTTCGCACATTAGTTCTTTAATGTTTAGCGAAAAGCCTAAACTTGCATTTCAAAAAACGAGTAGCAAAGAAATTTTACTAAATTACTAAAATTACTAATTTTATTATTACACATCCAATAAATGTTTAGATATAACTTCAGCTATCGATGATCAATTCCAAAAAAGCTGTAACAAAGTATCGAGTTACATAAAGCTTCGAATACCGAATCAAAATAAACCGTGGCTTTACTATCTAACAGTTAACCAGTTCCATTGACACCGGCAACAGCACTGTGCCCTAGCAAACATTTACCATAAGCAACTTCGGGCAACATTCAAATTTACTCGCCCGGACACCAACAATGCGCGACGATTAAAAGTGTTAAATACTTCGCCCTGTGTACCAGGAACACGAAAAGGAAACTTTTGCTGGAAACCAGTTTGCGGTGAAAACCTCGTCTCAAAATCGATGCCACACTGTTGCAAATTGTCAATTTAGCTGGTTGAAACTCATTTAAACGAACGTCGGTAAATCTTCTTCGATGCAAATTGCAAAATAAAATCTGGAACAACTGCAAAATCCCGTTGTACATTAATTGTACAAAGTATACTAATATTGACACTTATAAAAAAGTTGATCATTCCAATTTGCCAGTTCACACCTGCAGTGGTCACTTTTCTATTTTCAATAATTTCTCAAAAAGAAACAAGATTTATGGTTACTGCTGTCTATATTTTTCCTTTTGTTCAAATATTAATAACAGAAACACTTTACCTTGAAAGAAAGGATTAATAATCGCACTTTGTCTAGCTAGAGTGGCCATTCGCTACACTTGTCGGCGATTTCAATGGGAGCCACCCTTGACACGCTGTTACTCGCGATCGGCTCGCTGATCGGCGTCCGAGCGATGCCGATGACTTAAAATTAAAACATAATTACGCGTGAAATTGTCGATTAACCAGTGTAAATAATTGCTGAGCGGCGGCGAATGAAATTGAGTAAAACAAATTACGAGCGTCCGGGGAGCCGGTACTTTCAATTCGTGGGGGGACCGGGGGAGGAGGGCGAACGAAATAAAAAGGGCCGGTCGAAATTCGTTCTCAGCCGAATTCCAACGCGAGATCGGGTCGGTCGATCTTTTCAGAGGCGGGGAACGATAGGCAGAAAGACAACGAGCCCTTCGATATCACTGAAGAAGGGGGAATTCTAATGCAATGGGTGCTAAAACTCGATTTTATTTTTGGTTACATCAAAAATACATTTTTTAAAGTATGCTCCCGAAATTGTATAGTTGCCTTTAAAGAAAAACAAAGTTATCGCAATGCATTTTATCAATTGCAGAATGAAAGTAATTCAATCAATAAAACTAAAACTAAGAATTAAAATTTATCATGACTGGTTGGTGTTTTTACATTTTTGCATTCTATGAATTCTTGTAAACTTTAGTTTCTTCAGATCTGTTACGATAAAAATGAGTCTATAAAACTATTTTTGAAAGATGAGAGACAAATTTTCTTCACACATGAAATTATGTGACATCGAAGATCAATATGCACGTTCTATTGTACGTGTACCTTGAAATTGGACTAAATATCTGGAAAGACGGCGCAGTTACTTTCCCATGGCAATTTTTGTAAAACGTCGACTACAGCACCAAAACGTAGATCTCAGTATCTGAGAGACCAGCGACTACGCTAATTTACATAAAATTTCGCAGGAATATTCTCAGGAGTATTATCTAGTACTCGTCGGAGCCGATTTTGAACAAGGCAGTTCCATCAAGAAGCCCCATTTATTTTACGATATCGAACTATATCTGCGCGCGCGCGCGTTCAGCTTTGCGTCCAGGAATGCCGATGGGTATCCCTTAATCATTTTTTGCCGGACCGCTAAGAGGGAGAGAGGAAACAGGCAGCGGTTCTATAACTCTCCGGTGCTCTCGGGACTGTGATGCTTCCGAGAACATCCATTGTCGTCGGTTATCATGGCCGGTCGTGCGTGACGTGGCTAACAGCTCCGCTGAAAGTCACGTTCCTCGTCGTTCTGACCTTGATAATGCAGGAATTTCATATCCGCGACGACCTTAGACCCTTCCGCGCTCTCCTCGCTGCCTTCCATATCCTCTTCCTCCCGTCATCTCTCTTTTATCTTCGCCCATTAGGCGTACCAATTAATTCGCGTAATAGGATCAATTGCAACTTCATTTTAACACTAGAACCACCGTGCCCTGAATGCAATTAATGTACAATGGCCCATAAAAGTGTTCGTACACCTTTCGAAACTATTTTAAAACTGAACTAAATGACTTGAATTTTTTTTGTTTAGATGATAGAGGGACTAGTCTACTAGATCATGACTGAAATGCTTTCTTTTTTAATTCTGCTATTACTTGGAATGACAAAAAAATAGAAATCTCTCGTTTTTAACTTTTTTATCTGAGTCTATAACGAAAATTTAAGAAATGTCTTTCGTAGATCTCAGTGTCTTATACGCATTTTGAAAATTTTATCGAAATCGGTTCACGTTGTTACGCGTTATAACAAATTAAAGATCGCAAAAATTGCGGTTTTATCACGATTTTGACCAAAAACTGTAAGAAATCTGCAAAATATCCTCGACTCTGGGTTAACCGATTTCGATCAAATTTTCAGCACGCATGTAAGTTTCCGAGATCTACGAAAAGGCATTTTTTAAATTTTCGTTGCAGGCTCGGATAAAAAAGTTAAAGAACGAGGGGTTTTAATTTTCTCTTTTCATTTCAAGTAATAGCAAAATTAGAAAAAAAGCTTTTTAACCATTTAGTCCAGTTTTGAAAAAGTTATTGCGTTTTAAAAGTTGTTCGAACACTTTTGTGGGCCACTATACATTGATTTAGATCAATGACAAAATTGGATTTATGAAAGAAAGGGTTGACTGGTTTGGTAGTTTTTGTGTTGAAATCACATTCTATGTTCGTTGCGAATGGCAAAGTGAGAGAAACGTAGCGTAATGGAGAGGCAAGAACATGAAATTCATGTTGATAACAAACACTTTAATACTGTGAGTACTATTCCAATATTAGGTATTAATTGCGATGTCGTCAGATAGGTAATTCAATTGAAGAAAAGTTCCTGAGATTTAGGAATTGATTGATCTGGCTAGGTGAGTGATTTCGACGATTTCATGACTAGATTTATCCAAATCCTCAGGCATCAATTATTTCTATTTATTTGTAAACCTACTTCTCGAGATCTTCTTGCTGGAATTAACGCAAATAGCTCGTAATTTGATTTGGCTGCTAGGAGATTGGAATTTAGATGGAATGCTTGTAATCCTGAGTCAAAATGGATCCAAGTAATGCTATCTGAGAGTTGAAGAGCAGCTGCTTCACCAAAAGCTTATATAGTTTAGAGTAGTTATCCTATCTTAGAGTACCTCTAACAATGATACATGGTCAAATGGTCAAGTTTGACAATAATGCTATAGAAATCGAGCGTTCTTTAGTCTGAAAACTTTTGTGTTGTTCATAAACCCAGCCTCTCAAGAATATAACCTGTTTCATTTATCTTCATCGCTCAGTTCCTTAAGATTATTTCAACACCAATCGGATACACTTTAAAGTACTGTAAAAAGTGGGGAAAGTTCATCGAAACCATCAGCCATATCTAAAAAAGAATTCATTATTAAGTTATGAAAAAGTTCGTACTTATACGAAAGACATCAACACATAATTGAAATGTTTTAAGGAGTGCGACATCGGTGAAAAGAACGATTTAATTTGCTGAGAACTCCGGACGTCACTTTAATGGACACAGGAACTGATACACTTCCCCTAGATACGTAATAAAACTAGTATTTCGGTTGTTCGTAATCCACCGGGAGACGCACGAGCGAGTTATTTCGGCCCCAACACATTTTTCCCCCCAGTTTCTAGTTCCGGCGAATCATTGCAGGTCGCGTGGATTCCGGGCCGCGACTTGACAAATTTCGCAATTATACAGGCCGGCTAATGTAGCGTCGCGGTTCCCTGATTAACTACAGGGTTGGGTAACCTTGCTCGACTGGCCTGGTTGTTCTTCGAACGGATAAAGACACGCGCGAGGAAGCGAGCGGACAAGCGAGCCAGCAAGCGGATCCGTGGCCCGTGAAACACCGCGAACGATCCTCTGTTTTGCGGCGACGGAGCAATTTTCGTTTCGTTTCGTTTCGTTTCGTCCGCGGGTCGGAAGCATCTCGGGGCAACTGGAGCGTACGAGGGAATGCGAGGAATCTTTTTGTATCGGCCGAATTAATTGGCACGTGATTAACGCTTCGCGCGGCCGCGTTACGAAAGGAATTCGATCGTTCCGTTCCCTTTGTTTTTTTTTGTTGTTGCTCTCGTCCTTTTTTTGTTTTGCAGCTCCGGCTCTTCTTGCCTGCGATGCCGCTGTTTACCCGCGAGCGAAACGGGAGTTACACGAGGGGCGGGCCGAGGCGAGAGCCGCGGTCGTTATTTGTCGTTGTTTGTTCGAATAATCTCGAATCGATGCCCGCGTAAGGTAATTATCCGCGGGAAGCTGCTTTGGCTCCGCGGTCCATTCAGGAAAATAATAATTCATTGTGCGCCGCGCGTTACGCCGGCCACGTTCGAATAAATTGCCGGCATAATTAATCGCGAATTAATGTCACAATCAGCGGCTGAGATTCCCCGCGGAGTCTCGCGGTAATTATTATACCGGGGAATTCGATGGATCCAGCCTGCGAAGATGTTCCACAGTGATCGAGGAAGAAATTCGACGCATTCTCTGTTGATGATGCGACGGTCATCTGGGCTACGAAACGTCGCTCTGAAATCTTTCCAACAATTGTATAAAAATTTCAGAAAATACTTTTGAACGTGACGTTCAAGGCCGCATTATCGAAGCGTCGACGGAGTTAAAGAAACTGCATAATTACAATTATTCTGAGATATAATTGCGAGGATCAGAAAATGTTATTACAGCCACGATGTCTTTAATGGCAGTAATTGTGATAATGACTGTAATTTTATTACAGACTTTAATGTACTCCGTCTAGTAATGTTAGATGTTATATAGACCTTACTAAAACTGTATGCAATTTTAATTAATTGCCAGAAACCAGTCGAGTAACAATATTTATATTTTGGGCTCGAATGGAACCGAGCCTCGCCGCTCGAGTGTTAAACATTGATGAAACCCTCTAGACCTCGATAGATTTAGCCAAGGGTTAAACGGCTGATGGTGAGAAAAAGAAATACGATTCTAACGGTGCAACAATTTCAGAAGCTGCTCAGAAGTGGGAGGAAAAAAGTGGACTTCCCATGAAGATGGTGATTACAGCGAGGCCAATTGTCTTCTACTTCGGTGTAACCAGGCTGGAAGAACCTCGGCGAACTGATTCCTTTCCATTTCCCGGCGAAGTACCGTTCGGAAGTCGGCGATTTCGCGATCGCAGCTCATTTCTCTCACGTCCCCGTTCGGCTGGGAAAGAAACGTGGGCCGAAAAACCGGCGAAAACGGTCGCGAGTCATCGCCTCCCGGTTCCCCGGGACGAAACAGGGAGAGCGAGAAATCGAAGGTCGCCGGGGTTGGAAAAAGCGACAGATTTAATCGATTCCCGCGTGCTAACGCGTGTCGGGGACCAAGTGGCAGGCACGACTCCGTGCCTGGAAACGCCACGGAAACCGTTTCTTTCCGCGTGCCGGCTCTGTTACAAGAAATTGCCCGTCGACGCGAGCTACGTGACCGTGCGCAATCGGCGACCATAATTCCCGGGGCTGGGGTATACCGGCGGCTACGTATTACTATTAAATCGCGTTTACAGCACCTGCGCGCCGCGCCGGGCCCCATCGCGCGAGGCCTTCCCCATTTTTCTGGCCGGGGCCCCAACATCCTCGGGAGGCTGCCGAGGACTCTGCCTCCTCTCCGGCGGAGCTGGTTCTCCCAGATCTGTGACCGTCGATCTTGATCACCGTGAACCGGACCCGACGTAATTTCGGGCCAATTATCCGGCCCGTGTGTAACATTTATACGGAGGAAAGTACAGGGTGTCGCTTAAACGTCCGACGAAAAGTGTGCCCGGGCACGCAACTCCGGGGATAATTGCGGCCGCGGGACAGCTCTCGCTTCTTCTTTTGCTCCTCGTCGCGCGTTTGTTTCAATATCGGGTCGCCCGGCGGACGTGTCGAGTGCTTACGTACAATTAGAATTCTTTTGTTCCTCTTCGAGGTGCTCGGAGAGATGAATGTCAGAAAACCGGGCTGTTTCTCGTGTAGCGTGCGTACGGAACGTCCAGAGAATTTCGGGGATAATTCGGGCGCGTGTTTGGATTATTAAGTGACGAGGAAATAATCACGGTAATCGATTCTGGCTATTGGAACGGCCCTTTGTACGCACAAGACCCTTGAAATTGGAAGCCCTTTGCACGTACATGATCTTCGAAATTTGCATATTGCTTAGTCCTTTGGAGAAGTACGGTCCTTTTGCATGGCCATCGTATTTGAAATTGCAGCCCTTTGCGCATATCCATGTATTTACGGAATTGGTATGCTATGAGGCTTCAAGGATCGGTTTAGGTAACTTTTGCCCTTTTTATTTGTAATTTAGAACGTTGACAAACTGTTTGCATTGCCTAACATTTTAGGAAGTCCCGAAGGTAATTCTTGGACTTACAAAACCACCGATATCTCTACACGTATCTACTGACCGCATTGAAGGTTATATGTGTGCGAAAGTATGACTCTAAATCAATGTGAAAAATCTGCGGTCAGTCGTCCTAATTGGTACGACGACAATCGACGTGTTTAATCTGAATTACCAGACGACTAGCCACTTCTCAAGCTATTCATGATCTGCGACAATCAAAACACCTGACGCAATTTATCTTCCAAACATGCGTCTTGTTATTCTCAATACCAAGAAAACCTACAAAATAACAACCTACAATAATGAGACTTCTCCTGGTAATGAATAGCCTACGCTATTGCGAGGTAACAGATTTCGTGCAACTATGCTAAAAATGAGTAGATGAAATACAAGATGGTAAGACGTTAAAAAATTTAAGAATACAGTAATGTCTCTCTAATTGACGCCCAGATTGACCACAAAAATGGACAATTTGGGAAAAAGGAGATACGATTATTCGAGCTTTGCGGTTTATTTTTATAGTTATAAATCGTCCACAATTATAAAAATGAGGCGCAAGGCTCGAATAATCGTATCTCCTCTTCCCAAATTATCCATTTTAGTGGACAATCTGAGCGTCAGTAAGGGAGACATTACTATACTGTTACGCTATCTTCGACATATTCAAATTATTAATAGAGAAGATACATTTTCGTGTTATTCTTGTTTTTGACTATCGACTTAGAAAACGTTTATTTTGCATACAAATCTATTACCATTTCGTTTGCACCCAATGCATATTCCCAATGTTTCCGAACCCCACTCCACGAATCCCAATCCACGAGGGTAAACACAAAGAAGCGCTTCCTAATGTCCCTGTCACAATCCCTCGGGCAGGATTTCGTCGGCGCTTACTCTGCAGCTACCATAACGAGGATAGCACGGATTCAATGGTCCCCTGTAAATCAAACCTCGCGTCAAATTCGAAAAACAGCCGGCGTTGCTTCGGACACGTGAACACGGTGCCGTCTATGCAAATATCTCGGCGTCCTAGGTAAACACGCGACGCCTAAAACGCGCGAGGCCGCGCGCATGCAAACGCGTCTCTATCCCTCTCCTCGGGCTCTCCTTTCGTAGCCGCGGCGGAATTCCTCGGCGTGCACGCGTCGCCGTGTTCGTCCAGGCCATTTATTCGTCTTCGGGGCCGGACACCGACCACTCGGCCGTTCCGTGCCATTCTTCGCCGGGAAAGACGCGAAATAAGGTACGGGCCTTACCTTGCTGCCAATCAATGTTCCCGGCGCGGCGCAGCGCCGCGTGACAACGAGCCTAGGCAACGGCGGAACGCGAGGCTGCTGGCTTTCATATGCAAATCGGCGGCGAGCGGAGTACAGGTTTCGCGGACCCTCTCCTCGCTGGCCAGGTGAAAAATGATCTCGCCAACAATCAATACGGCCGTTTAACGCCGCGTCTACCGGACTTGTTCGCGACCCGTGTTCCATCTTCCACGGACGTCCTCTTCTTCGCGCGAGCCCGCGATCCTCCGGGCGCTCCTTATTGGTAGGCGGCCGTCGATGCCAGCAACCCCTTCGACAAAGACGCGGTTGAAAAATGCAAGCAGAAGAGCTTATTAACGCGTCGATCGCCGGCAGAAAAATCTGAGCAAATTGGAGCAATTTAATTAATGGAGCGGAAGCTCGAGATACGGGCTCTTGATCCTGCTGCATCCTGCGGATTCTGTAGCCTGATTGTCGAGGGACTTCGGGTATAACGATGATTATAATAGCTGTTCGCTCCAGTTTAATGACTGGAGACTTGGGACAGGTGAGCTGGCGGAGGACGCGCCAGCAATTATCGTCGCTGACAGTGCTTATCGAGTCTTTGCTTCCGAGAAATAGAGACCAACTAAATTTGGATCGGTAAATGCGTCGCTGTCGATACTAATTTTTCAACGTGAATTGAGAATTACCGCGATTTGTCGGTCTGGCGTCTCTGCTTTCGTAATCCGTTGCTTCAATTCTGTACAGGATGTTTCATAATTCATATGGTACGAATTGGGTCAGCTAGATTCTACGGCTGGAAATTAGATGAAAAACAAGAATAACGAAATTGCGTGGGAGACTTCGTTTTCTAGGAAATCGAATTTAAATGTCAGCCGAACGCGCGTATTTTGAGCGATATCTTAACTGAAAATAATAACCTAAATTCAACGAAAAATACACTATTTTAACCCTTTGCACTCGAGGGCTCCGGAGCGGAGCCATTTAAAATTTGTCTTCAAACTCGAGGGCTCCGCTACGGAGACAATGCAAATAATTTTCAGTTTTTAACATAAGAACAAAAACAAATCGTAAAAATTAGTTATAGGATGTTTCGCTGTTGGTGACAAATGACGTTTGTATCCATAAACAATTAAAAAAATAATAACATATAACGATGACTTTTCTTTTAATGCTTATATCATGAACTTACATGTGAATATGATCTTTTCACTAAAATGGCTTCGAGTTGCTGGTAATATGACTCAAAAAAAACTTCGAGTGCAAAGGGTTAATATCCCGTGTTTAATGTATGCTTTAACCGCATTCTGCTAGTAAACAAACTCTGACAGACCGGTCTATAATAATGTTTAATTAAGTATACGTATACGTGACAGATATTTGAATTCAATTTTCTCGGAAACGAAGGTTCCCTCGTAATTTTGTTGTTCCTGATTTTCGCCTTGTTTCCAGCCGTAGAATCTATCTGACCGAATTTGTACCATGAATTATGAGACACCCTGTATTTATAGCAAATGGGAAGCTGCAGTCCGTTAAATCGTAATCGAGCGAAAGATCGACGAAGCCATTTCATTCTCCGAAAAGTTCGTAAAAGCAACGCGAAAATGAGAATTATGGGAATCGGCTTTGGCGATTTTAATGATTCGACGCAGACCATCGACCAATCTACTATTTTCATTAATTAAGCGGGAACCGGCAAAAATATTCTGTCAACGCGTAAACGCAGCCGCGCCGCGTCGCGCCGAACGGATTAATCGGAAAGCGCACTATTTAACGGCCATTTCGAACAAATCGTTGGGATAAATTTATCACGGCGAACACCGGCGACGGATAAATAAACTCGAACAGTGATTAATTACACGGTCGAAAATCTGCGCGCGTACCCGTAATTACAACCTTTTCATTTCCTCGGCGTTATTGTTCCAAGTCGACCGATCCGTTAATCGTTAATCACCCCGGGCTTTAATTGTTCACCGATCCGCATGATTAAAGTCGCTAGCTCGGCGAAAGAATTCCGCGGTTAATCCGGCTAAACATTCTCAGCTTAAATTAAAAAATAAATAAATAATATATATATATAAGTGCATGGGTGTGTATGTGTAGTGCTTGGCTATTATTCGCGAGCAGATTCATTAAAAATGTAGGACGTGGTTTTTCCGTCTGAACTTCTCCTCTCAAAGAAACGAAATTGCTAGTCAGCCTCGCGGTCAGTTGCAACTTTTGTAAGATAAAATTTAGTTAAAATCCTTTACATTTTTTACCTCATTTTCGTATTACACCTTTGACACTTAATGTAGAAAAATGGAAATAATGCACAGCTTATTTCAAAACTTCTGTTACTTTATAAGCTTTCGGTCATGTGATTATTATAATGTATTGTTGAGCTTAGTTGTAACAATATCATCGGTTTAGTGGTAACAATAAGTGTACAGAAAGTGGTTTGTACGTGTAGCCTTAAAAAGAAATCACAAAATAGAATCCATTTAGACATTATGCAATTTTTGCATCAACATGCTCGCATGACTGAATTTATTTAACGATTTCTGTAGCTTTTTACAAATCGGTCACTCGACGGTACGGTTAGTGTTTCGACCGCGGAAGACAATTACTCAAGCGGATGGGCCGACGAGTAACATCGTCGGATTCCCGTGGTCCAAACATCTGTACGCAAGACCAAAGAAAAAAAAATCAATTTGTAGCGGCGGCCAATTAAATCGAAATTTCGGAGCGGAGCCGAGCGATTCCTCGAGGCATCATCGGGGCACGTTAATTTCGTGGCGGTCCGGTCGACGACACGTCGTCCGGTTCCGTTGATCAATGGATCCACGGGCTAATCCAGGCTTAATTTATGCGCGGCGCTTAACTTCTGCTCTGTCCGAGCGCGCTGGCTTCGCTCTCGGAGGGGAACGCTTCGGAAAGAAGCGGAGCAGGTAAGAAAGGTGGTGGCGAGCGTAGACAGAGAACAAGAGGAGAGGAAAATCAATAAGGTCGAAAGGCGAAGTCACATCGTCTCTCTTTCTCCCGCTGTCTCGCCGACTTTCGGCGTTCCCGGGAACACCGGCGCGGCATATTAATCTAAACTAAATCGTTTCGTGCTTCGGGTGTTCGGTGGCTGCGCGGCCGGCACACGAATTTCACGGAAACACGAGCGTCGGCCGGAGCGGAGGCGCTCGCCCGGGCTGATTATAATTCTGGAGGCAAATACGTCTGTGGCTTATTAATGGGAGGCAATCTTTCTTAAGGTGCTTCGTTCATCGGCAGGAAATTTCTATAATTATTTTCGTCCCGGAGCCGGAGCTCATTAGGTCGGGCCGGTGCCCGTGTTGATCCTCCTCTTGGCCCCTCGCCGTCCTTCGCCGCCCGTGCGCCCTTGTTGCTTCTACCTGCGCCATCATCTCACCTTTCTAACCACGTACGAGCAGGGGAACCATCGTCGTCCACGTCCTCGTCCTCTACTCCCATTTTTTCTTTCACCCGACCGCTCCTTCTTTTTCTTCTCCTCCTTCTTCGTCCACCTTCGTCTTCCTTCAACCTCTTCTACTCCGTCCTCTTCTTCTTCTTCTTCTTCATCATCGTCATACTCTTCGTCTTCTTCGGCTCTCCATCCTCGGCTCCGGCAGTCTCGCTTTTCGTTTTCGCCGCGGCGAGCAGCGTGAACGAACGAACGAACCGGCAAGTATCAAAACATCTGCATCGTATATATCTCCGGGATGCATCTCCCGGCTCGCTGGCACTTCGGTAATTATCGTTCGGCACCTGTTGGAGGTGGGCCGTGCGTGTCTGTGCACCGGTCAGCGTCGCGACGTCATCTCCGCGTCGAATCGACGTTTCGCGGCCGCATCCCGACGTACCGCGCGCCATTCAGCGCGGTGATTGCGGGTTCCGACGTTTATTTCGGCGTCCGGGTTTCATTCGGCTCCATCGCGAGTCGCCAACGTTGTCTCTCCTCCTCCTCCTCCTCCTCCTCCTCTCTCTGTCCCTCTCTTTCCCCGGCTCTTTGTGTACACACCGAAAGCTTTTGATTGTGCCGGCCAGTGTACACCCGGGCTACGTGTGTACACACCGCGTACTGGTCCTGCACACGTTGTTTTCCGAATGCCTCGTGGTCCGCGAAAACATTTTATCCACAGAGAGAAATTCGCTGAAGCAGCCTGATACAGTTGTGTCCGCTTAATCTTCGAACGATGAGGATTTTTGCTCGCCGGTTCTTCGGGACGTTTAGGGACGGGACACTTTGGAAAGTTTGGACTCTTTGAGGACGATTGTCGGATATTATGCGACATCGAACTTGCTTTCAAAAATAGATAAATAAATAATATAAAATAGATTATTTGGATATTTAAGTAACACAAGAGGTCAGTACATATTTTCCATCGCCGCGGTGTTCAAGACTTTGGTACACTGCCTAATTTACCGATGAAGGTATTTCTAATATTTCGAAAAATTCTCGTCTTTGTTTAACTTTAAAAATTCATTTTTCTGTTAATATATTCTGTCTGCTGATAGATGGGATCAGGGCAATACATGACGGTTAACGATTTTTCGGTATCACATATATCTTAACTTTTCAATAAATTCTTTTAACTCTACATGAGATTTTTTATTTCTTTTTGACTAATTGGGGCTGTATTCAGAATTTGTAAATTCTAAAAGCTGTGTCCCATTACTCGTCGCGGAAAACGTGTTAGAAACAGCAATTTTCTAAATCGTTCGGAAAATATTTTAGCACATATTAAGGCTGAAAACCGATTTCCACATCATCGAACGAAGTTTAATATAATCTGGATTCTCGTACTGCATCGATTTACCTGCAAAAGTAAATTTGAACAACTTTATTCGAATCTACATGAACGCAACCGTTGTTATGCATATACTGCCGAAACATCTGCTTTCTGAAAATCAAAAGCTTGAAATAATTTCGGTAGAATTGATTCAGAAAATTAATTCAGAGAAATTTCGATTAAATATAAACGCAGAATTGAATTGATCGCAACTGCAATCTCGATTACGAATCAGATATTAATCGTTGTCGTAAACTTTACAACACAGCGCACAGAACGTGCGCAAGCATTGACGTACATAGACATCAATAGCGCTGTGACGCGAAGATGCGTCATCGGCACTGACCGCGTTAGCTAGTCTCTCATGGAAGAGTTTATCGATACCGAGGCATCCAGTATCAAATTTCTCGGCATTCTCTTGAGTCCTCGGACGTCACACATGCCGCTCGGTTTCGTAACTGATCGTTAATTATTCGCTACAACATTTCGACGCCCAGAATTCTTTCGAAGAGCCGGGAGACATCCAGCGACATCCATCCGCTGTAATCGTCAGCTGAACGATTCTCATAAATTATGGAGGGAAGATGAGATTCGTCGGGCGCGGGGGTGGTGGTGGCAGAACTGGGGGAGAAAAGTTTAAAATCAGGGGGACCCGGACACTTTGCTCCACTGATATTGTGCTCGAGATTTAATATTTATTAAAGAGTTTCGACGCGGGCAGAGCTTCCTATAGGTGCCGCTTGAAACTGAAACTCGAACGCAACTAAATTTATGGCCGAGATTGTGAAACTGCCGAGGCTCCCTCTTTCTCTCTTTCTCTCTGGCCCCCGTCCCCGGTGAGAAACTGTGTCAGCCGAGGATGGGCGTCGCAAGAAAAATATCGCCGCCGCGGAAAATCCGAGATTGTTCAAAAACTCAATTTCAGTGTCAAAGAGGGCTGAAAGTGTAGAAAAATCGCCCCGACCGCCTTTGCCTCCGGATGAATTTCGCTCGGTAGTCCGATGACGTGCCAATACCTCGTTCCTTTGTGGGGAAGTTTCGTTGTTCGAAATCCACCGGGGGTATAACTTGACTCGTCTCGGAAAAAAGAAAGGCACCGTCGTCCTCGTCCTCGTCGTCGTCGTCGTCGTCGTCGTCGCTCGTAATTGGAATTCGTTCGCGTTCCTTCTCGGTTCGTTACAGCGCGAGCGCACAAACGCGTCGCCGCGATGCATTTTTTTCTCCGTATTCCCGAAGAAACGCGCGAGAATCCGCTGGCGGAATGGGATCGGCACGGCTTCTCGACGGGCAAACGCGATCGGCGATTCCCGCGGAACGCAAATTCGCGTTACCGCCGTAACGACCGCAATTTCTAGCGATGCCGCGTCGAATAAAATCGGAATCATCGGCGAAGCACGGTGGGATTCGCTGCTTAACGGCCCGGCAGCAGCCACGGAAGCACTAAGTAGCCGTAAAAATGGCGGCGGGAACCAGCCCGAAAAAAAAGAAACAGGAGCGGAGGGAACGACCGGGGGCCCCACTAATCGACGTTCGCGCCCCGTGAAGAGATTTTGATTGCACGTTCCCCGGGCCGGCAGGGGTGGCTACGGACCGAAAATGATCGCGCTTGATTGTCGGCCGGGATCGGGCAACGTGTTACACGGAGAGAGTGTTTCGTGAGTCCGGTCTCGTCCGCGACGAGAAAGAGAAATTCGGTTAACGAACGGCCGAGACACCGGCTCGGCCAAATGATACTAATAACGGGTCGGCAGAATGAAAACATCGGGCTACTTTCCGAGCGTCGGGAGCAGAACACGGGGTGTCCAGCTTCACGGCCGCGTTTTTGTCAGTCTAATAACGAAAAAATGCCACGAATAGGCCACGCTGTAGGTACTCGTCGCGGGAGTCGCTCCTTTGAGGGTAGTCTTTCAGAGTTCCGTTTCAAGGGAGACGAAGAAGCTTGCTGCAGTAAGGAAGTTTCTGTTGAAATTCCTCGTTCTTTTTTTTCTTCTTTAGCAGCTTCTTGTTTTCGCGGGGCTACGGATGCGAATAGCTATAGAATTTTCCCTTGGTATATGCATCGCAGGGTTTCTCGAGTGTGCAAGCCTCTAGTTTCTAGTGTCGTTAAAATTTTCCTTGATGTTCGCAGACCCAGATTTCCAGCGGACATTTCCGCGGAAAATTGTGTAACTATCAAAAGAGTTCGAGGGTAATTAATGTATTCGCTTGACAGATGTTTTATATGGTAATCAACACTCTGATTATTATTAATCAATTCTTCAGATTCGGTATGAGATAATGTACACCTATCCGCACATTATTCAATAAAAAATTGGCAAAAGCAGGGGTGAATTAATTACTGCTGTGAGTCGAGGCGGAGCTTGGCAGACCTGTTATTAATCTGAACTCGTGGCACTAGGCTGTATTTTGAATCAATGTATTGATTAATTTTTTGTCTTGTGATTTATTTTGAGACCGGGCGAGAGTTACTCCTAGCACGAATGGAGAAACTATATTTATTCTAATGTACACGCGTTAATATTTCAATCGTCTCTCAACATTTATGAACAGAAAGATAGATAGTGTCTCTTGCTATGCGCATGCACATAAATTGCGCATCTGTAAATATTCGAACTAAAACGTTTCGTTTCGTTGGACGTATTTCGCAGACCTATTTCAAGAACATTGTAACTTCCGCACCTGTTTAATAACTTAACCGTTCAATAACCTGTTTATGAATAAATAAATAAATAAATAAAATGATGTCCTAGAACACGAAAAATTTCCCGTTAAGGTTTATAGTTTCAGAGAATGGAATTTTATTTTATATTATTTATTAACAAAATCGACAATACTGCTTATCTAATAGACACTGTACGCTTGCATCGATCATACTACTAACGAATACAATTCTAATCCTAATTGTGTACATATGAACTTCTTGTGGTACCATTTTCATCCTAGTTATGATAACTAGAAATTTTTCGATTATAATAATTTCTTAGAAGAAGAAGAAAGTTTGTATTGAATTGTATATCTACATTTCCTTGAATACTTAAATATTCTGGAGAAGAGAACAGAATTTTATTTCAACTTAAAAGAACGGAATAACATTCGTACTTAACAAGTTATTACTTGAAATCTTCATTACGAGTTATACTCGTTAAAATACAGCAAGGGATTAAAGGGTGTCGCCGACGCTAGTATGTTACAAATAATGGTATTTGCATTTACGTATCTTATATTTTAGTATTGTACAAGTCACGCTCCTGTATGTTTACGTAGCTTATATATTACGTAGCTCTATACATTATCGACGCGAACATGTAAATAGATCGACAGTTATCGTACAACATCCCCAATAAAAAAAACCATTCGCACATAAAATCAAGCAGTGGCAGCTCCCCTGTTAAAAGCACGCCAGCAAACATTAACTCTGCATCGAAAAAAATATGCAGTGACAAATAAATAGCTATTTCGAATATCAAAAAATTCATTTGCTCGAGGGGGTTTCGACGCGGTGGCATGGCGATGTCGTGAAATTGGACAGCCTGACGATTCCGCCAGCATCATTTTCTTTTCCAGCCGGCGGAGAACAATTGTTAATTAGCGGCGGAAAATACAGAGAAATCGAGGTCGCCTAGCTGGGTCCAATTGCCGGCGAAATCGAATTGATAATAATATAGCGCGGGAGCAGCGAACGGAGCTCTCTACATCGAAGAGCGTGGAAGAAGATTCAAATTCGCAATCAACGGGGTGAATAGCGCGCCGCGAGCGAGGAAGACCGCGAGCGGAGCAGACCGAAGCGGAGACTGACGGGAACGCGACCCGCTCGCACCGGGATTCGCGGGAACGCTGCTCGAGCGTTTCGCCCCGCATAGAAAGTAGTTGGCTTAGCCGGCGTTACCTCTTCTTCCCTCTAATTCGATCGCGGCGGGGTTTAATTCGCGCTTTAAGTTCTTCGTGACACGAATCCGTGACTGCCGGTTGGCTCCCCGGGCTCCGTCGCGAGCAATCGTTAACCGGTCGTCGGTGGTCCAATTAATTAGACCAGTTTCGGGGACAGCCCTACCTCCGGCCGTACCGATCTCCAGATTTTTAATCACCGGCTGATTTTTCACCTCGGTATTTCCAATGCCGCCTTCTCGTTTCGTGCATCTGGCCATCGCACTGTGCGGTATTTATCGTCCGAAAGGTGTAATATTTCTACTGTCGAATTCGCCTTAACGTTAGCTACAATGCCACGAGATAAAAGATACATTTTCACGTTTCAAAATTCAAAGCGACTTAGATTTTTCGTCGAGGAAACGATTCTTTAGTAATCGTGTACAGGGTGGTCAGTAATTGGTTGTACAAAAATGAGGCAGAAATGTGGAATAATATTCCTTCATTTAAGGTTTTCTTTCGCGTAAAAAATTGGCATTATTGTTGTAATATAAGCCACGCGAACTTGGAGAATCTTCCAACTCATTTTTCTTGAAAACGAAGCATTAAATGAAAAAACGTTATTCTTTTCACTTCGTCTTCTTCTTGCACGTAGAATGTCTCCTATCCAAATACTGTTGAATTTTTGTTGGACACATTTTTTCGTCAAATTATCGGAAACTTTTGAGAAATCGTTTCGATCGTATTATTGCACTGAAAACTTGAAAAATATTTTTGCACGCAAATGACGCTGTTGAATGATGCAAATAATTATTTTATTTAAGAAATGGTAAATATCTTTGCTTTAGACAAATCTTGACACCTGATTTTATACGGATCGTGCGAAGCAATGTCTAAACATTGAAAATAAATAAAAAATAAAGTATGTATATTTAGGAACATAAGAAAAAAGTTTTACTCATTGTCAAAAAAATACAAGTTTTGATTCCCGTCATGCTAATCGGGCGAAACAGAGGAATTACGTCCTTTCACCTCGGTGGTCTCACCTGAGGGGCTTAAAATATTGCCCGGTATAGTTTGCCTAGTTAGCAGGTTGAAGAGCTAAAGAGTGTACTTTCTTGCCCGAAGATTCACATCCTCGTCAGCGATCCCCAGCAACGACTGCAGGCTAACAGAAGAAACATTGTACCGAAATGGAGGGATATACGCTCGGCTTTGCTCGAGTGACTGTAATTGGACCCGCTATCTTATCAGCCGAACCAGCAGAACTTCCTAAAGCCCCGCGGTATCTCTCGCGGTATCTAAAGTCTGCTGCATAAGGTGGCAAAACAGGTTTCGTCTACCTGCTGGAACGAAGATGTTCCCCGGACACTTTGTGACACCAAACAGAGCCTGGTATGTTTCTGATCTTCCATTCCGACACGTCCGCCGGTCGCTTCCACCTGTTCGGGATTCTTAATTTGTCGAACGAGCTATCAATTCTCGCACACCTTGAAATCCCAAACAACCATTATCTGAGGAAGGAAAAAAGACCTCTAAACAAATCAATTTAGGCAAGGCAGACGCGGATTCCAGAGTCAACTAATTCCGTGGCCGCGTGGAATGGTGCAATTGAAACTGTGGAGTATCATCCCGGCGAGTGCAAGAGTTTGCTCCGTGTCTCCGTTCTTGAAATAAGAACGGCGCAAACCAGTATCGGGAGTGGACGAGCCAGATAAATTGCACCATCGTCATAATCGGTTCATGTGGCCGAGGTATTATAAACTACTCGCTTGATTCTTATTTGTCGGCTGTAAGGAAGATTGCTCGGGAACATTTTATTGGCTGTGCGGATATGAGGAAACCTATTATTTCGTGACTGATCGGCTTCTTCAAGTATTTCTGCGCTTATGCCAGGCTGCCGTTGAAGGTAAATACTCGTCAGATTAATTTTAAAATCAATTACGAAGATAAAATGATATCAGAATATCGAGATCCTTTTTCTTTACAGAATATTCATGCGTTAGAACTGTTAGAGGGAAAAAAACACGCGTTTATTTAGATTCTGGCCCTTGCGATCGATGCAGAAATATTACATCGATATCCGCAGTTCACTGACTACGTTTGAAACATGCGTCAAAATGTCGAATTTAAAAGTACGAGCAAAACGCAATTTGAATGAAATATAAAACGCAGAATTATGCAACGCAGGATTTATTGTGCGACGCTGAATGAGCTTTCTAAAATATAAACAACAAGATCCAGTCAAGCTTTGTCATTTGATTCTTCATGCAAACATCCTCGGTGTACATGTTACAATGCTGGAACCAAGTCTCTAGAGTCCAAGCATCAAAAAATGACAGACCGTTAAAAAAGTTTACGTTATTATAGCATCGATCTGCCGTCTCTTCTAAACGCGCTAATTCCCATCATACTAAACGCTGAACCTACCGAGCTGCAAAAATGACTAACTCGCGTTGCTCCGTCATAGTAATAAAACTCAACTAATATATAACGTGTACTTGGATTAAGAAACGTGTGCAATGACTTCCTCTAACAGAATCATCGTAACTTCAACAACCATAACACTGCACCTGCCGAGTTCTAAAAACCACTAGATAACTACGACAATTTCAAACCTGAATGTACTTAGGCTCTCCGCCATTTCTATCAATGATGTAAGCCCGGATTTAGAAATTGATCGAATCGCTTCCTACGAAACAGTCAATTACATTCGAAGAAAAACTACGAAACCGGTCGGTTTAGCGTGAAGATAAGAAATGCGAAACCGGTCAGTTCGTGAAGAGCCTCGGTAGGTTCAGGGTTATGGACGGTAGCGTTTATCCCGGAGCGGAATGAAACGGAGCAAAGTGATTGATAATCGCAAGCTCCCCGGATCATTAACTGGCCGGGGGATAGGCTTAGCGGTTTCCATATCCGGGCGCTCAATTATTAACGAATTCCCGGGACGCCGGTAAACACGGGTCCTCCGGTTGACAAAATGCTTATTCACTCCCCGGCGAAGGTGAGTACGGTCTCGCCGGGGTATATCCCGGCCCGAAAAGAAACCCTCGTCCGTCGTCCTGCATAATTAAGGATATACGCGGCCCGAGCCGGATGTGTTACGGTTTTCCATTGTCCGACCGGCAAACATTGCTGCCTCGTTGCCCTCCCCCGCGCGTCCCCCGCTCTCCCCAGGGTGACATTCGTAAGCCGGATTTAAGCAGATGTACGTACACCTAGCGGGCCGCCGTTGCCGCCGCCGCCGCCGCCGCGCCGGTGGATCCTGCATACTAAACGATGATCCTTTGAACAATCAATGATCCGAAACTAGCAACGGAACACGGCTCCTCGTTACGACACGCGTGCACATCGGCATCGATCGCCGGCTGCGGGGATGGCGCATGCTCTCCTCTCTCGGCCCAGGAGAGGCGGAGAGAGAGAGAGAGCGAGAGAGAGAGGAGAGAACGATCCGTCGAGTTCCACGAGCTCGGCGAAAAAGTAATTCGCAAATTCCACGGAGCGTACGCAAACCTTATGAATATCCGTTCCCGGAAACTGGCGTGGCGCGACTAGCCGCGCGGCCTCTCCGCTCGTCTCGGCTCTCGTCTCGGCTCCGGAGTCCGGCCGCAATTTGTCAGGGTTGACAGCGGTTCCTCGCGATGGTAAAAGAAGATTTCCTATAGGGCGAGATCGAGAGGGATCGAGAGAGGGAGAGAGAATAGCTCCGCGGAGAGGAGGAGGAGAGCCAGCAGATCGCTCCTCGACCTACAGCGCGCCTCATTAAATAACCTAGCTCCTCTCTAATGATTAGACGTCCCTATCGTCCCTACGTCCCGGGCCGAGCAGGGTTCGCCGATAAATTTACAAACCGCGGCCGGACCAATGGAAACGCCGGTTTTTACGAGGACGTCAGAACACGCTTTGTTACCCGGCCTCCTCGTCCGATTGGTTCGCCGCGGATTCACCTGGCGCGCGTGCTTTTATTTCGCCGCGGCCTCGCAGGCATTCCTGACGAGGCGATTAGTCCTGGCCGTGATGCTACGAGAAACCTGCCCTACTCTTCTCGCTGACCTCACCCTTTCCTCTAACAAATGGATCCAGATCTGGAGGAGACGGTAGCACGGATTCAACGGCGCAAGCATTAACGACTGCTCGTGATATTGGCCGGTGTGTTACCTCGTCTTTATTTCCTGTTGCCCGGGGACCATCCTCCACGGCGATCCATAAATCATCGCCGTCCGGTTACGCTGATCAAGAAACGGCTACGGGTCTCGGTAATTGTTTACTCGGGCGCGGTGGGAGCGAGTGCGCCGACTTCGGCGGCGGTCAGAATGTAACTAAAAATAACGGATTTTGTTGGCGTCTGGGATACTTGATGAGCGATTGTTTCGTTCATCGGGAAAATTGATTTTATCCGTGATCTAGGTCAGCGATTCTTATACCGTGAGATGTTTTTAAGAGAAACGACCGGTTGCACATTTTTTTTCTTTTAAAATCGTTGAAATTAGGTAACGCGTCTTTCACAGGAAACGGTCGAATTTTCTTACTTCAGACGCCAATGTAACAGCAAGATGTTCAATGCAGTCTTGTCGTTTTTTATATAGCAACGCATGTTGGTCTCGGTGAGCTTAGTATTAAATCGTCGTTGTAAATTTCATCATTATGAAACAAATAATAGACGTTACGTGCAATACGAATTAAACTTTCATTGCAGCTAACTGCTAGCACTGAATAGTTGTGTAAGCGTGAGCGATAAATAATAAAGCATGAAATTGGAGGAAAATTTGGAATATGGCTTTTGCTGTGCATGTTGCAGCGAATACCTGCGTATTTTTCTTACTGGTTGTTTTCACGAAATGGTCAGACTGGAATTTTTAAAACACAGCAGCAATTTGTACGACGGCTGCTATGTTCCAGCTGCAGAAAACAAAATATTTTTCGTTCCTACGTAACGTACACTACGGCTATACTGTTTTTTCCAGAAACTGTTGACTTTCACGGAAATGCTACACTTTTCAATACAAAGAGTCCCATTTCTCGTCCGAAGCATCAAAATTTGAAATATGTCGGAAAATCTTTCTTTCGCGAAAATATTTGACCTTTTTCCCACACCGACTCGAATGTAAATAAAAGAGAAAATGGAGAATGGTCCAGTTCCAACGGTCCTCTCCGACATTTTCCCTACCCGTTAAAAGTAAGCGAAGCATTTAGCACTAAATCTGCCGAGCATTCATAGTGACTAACGTGTGTTGCTTCACGAGGATGACAACTCTGAATTTCTTTGGACTTTCCGACATTTTTATCACAATGTACACCTGAATTAAGAAATTTATTTACTCGCATCCCGTGAACGTATATCATTTTATAACAACAGCAAGATACGATTTACTCAAACTTCGTACGATTTCTATTACAATAGATAGTGCATATTTGAATTAAAAAAATTTATTTACCCATTTCCTGTGAACGTATATTAATTTATGAGGACTGCAAGATACGATTTACTCAAACTTAAAACGATTTCTACATATTATAATGTATGCTACGAATGTACCCTATTATTTTATAACAACGACAAGATTCGATTTACCCAAACTTCGTACCTATTAGTTTCGTTATATTCTTAATCAATTATTAAATTAAAAAAAATGATTCACTCACTTCCTACGAACATATATTATTTTATAACAACGGCAAAATTCTATTTACTCAAACTTTGCACATTCCTTGTTATAATAAATGCTCAAATAAAAATGTTTACACAATTTATAACTTCGGCAATTGTAAAAGGAAAAATCATAAAACCAGGAACATTTTGACCCGTCCGGTAGTTCTCGTGTTTTGAGAAAGGAACGTGGACCCGGTCATTTTGACTGGCATTGTCGGTTCATCATTGAATCGCTCGAGTTAGTTGGAGGGCCCTGTACATTCACGTCAATTGTAGTTTACCGACGATTAGGAGAGGGGTAGAATTTGATCGCGACTTCCGGCCGCAGCACGGTCGTCTTGTCAAGAAATGGGGGGTGCGGAAAGGCGGACAACAGCCTCGGAGAGACGGCAAATTGCGGTGAGCTTCGATTTCAGAGCCGACGAGCCACCGAATGCCCGTGGAATTATTTATCGTTCCGCCACAAGGCGGTTCCGTCCGGGCAATAGACTCGTCGAGACGTCGAAGTCGATTCTCCCCGATGAATCGGAGCATCAGCGAACAATAATGCGACTACGCGGGCCGCGAGTAATTATGTCGATGAGCGAACACTGTCGCCATTGTTTGCTATTTCCGTGATACAACGCCGGCCTGGTTCAGCGTTGTTAATGCACCTAGTTATTTCGGCCGGCGGACGAAATAATAAATAGACTAGAGAAATGGAGCTCGTTTAGAGAGAAACAAAGAGATAAATAGATAGAGGGAGAAACAGAGAGGGGGGAGGGGGGAAGAGAGAGAGAGAATGACGACGCAAAAGGATGGCAGCGGTGAAGTAATTTAAATGAGCCGGGGAAACGGTATGCATCGGTCAGGTGACCGCTCCAAATTACGAGCGGTCGGCCCAGTACTATTTATTAGCATAGTTTCTTATCGATTACCATATTCCAGCCGTAAATTCCGATTAGAAAGCGTATCGTAAATCCTCGAAATCAGGTTATTAACCGGTCCCGCCAACGCTTCCACCCATAAATCGATCGGCAATTTATGTAATCGAGTGCACCGGCTGTGTGCGTGCGTGTGCTCGCCCGCGCCTCTATGTTGCGTGCACAGAATAGAGAGAGAGAGAGCAAAAGAGAAAGAGAGGGAGAGAGAGAGGCATGCATCAGACTTCGATGCAAGAGCCTTCTTAATATTCGCAGATAAGACGCGAACGATAAGACCGATCCCGCGTATCGATGGTTCACGGCCCGTTGGCTCGCGCATGACGAAGATTAATACGAGAGATAGCGCAGCCGGTGAACTGCACCGCATAGAGCCGATCCGGAACTTCGGGCCACGTCGGGCCGCACCGCCGAAATTTGCAAATTAATTGTCACGTCAGGAATAGACGATCGGGCTGGCTCCCTTGATCGGCTCTGACACACCGCGCCGCCTGCGAACGGTCCTCCAGACTCGATTAGGGTTCATGAATTCAAGATTATGGCGCTTTGTAGGTACCGAACCTTCCCGACGACTCGAAATTGTCCAACGGGAACGGACAGAGAACTTTCTCAAGCTCACCTGCAAAGATCTAAATCTAATTCCTCTGCTAATGGATCCGTTGACAGCGCTCCCGATGCCACGCGAGCATTCAATCTTAACACTGATTTTCCGATTTGGAGATTTAGAGTTAACGACGAGGTTTTGCAGGGCTTGTTCGAAAGCTTTTGTTAGATCTCACGATAACACTTCTTCTGTAAAGAAGAAGTACATGCTGAATGTTGCTTCTAACTGGAATACTTTTTTGTTTTAACACTAGAACAAGCTGTTTTACATTAGTTTATAAAAGTAACAATAAGTAACAATAAAAGTAACAATAATCACAGTTTTAATAATATTAAATGAAAAAATTAGCGACCCGTCATTTTTACGAGTTCCGTAAACCTAGTGTCAATGTTGCTGAAATTATAAAAATGCTTTCGCAGGAAATCATTTTCTTAATTCAGGCAAAAATGACGATAAAAATGGCAAATGTCTGAATAAATACAGTCTTTTTGTCGTTATAAAGTAATACGCTTTAGTTACTTTTACGGATCGGTAGGTTTAGTGTTAAACATCTTGTCTTTATTCAGTGATAAGGAAAAGTGGCGAAACCTCTGTTCGTGATTTTTACTTTCGAAGATCCAAAACATTGATGAAAAATTTTGTATATATAGTAACAGTTCCAACCTTTAAAACGAGTCTGGGTAGATGTTTGCGTAAGATTTTTTCCCGCAAGTTATATTCTATGCAAAACAATATTGCATAAACGCTGCAAGACACAGGAACTGTATAAACATTTATTTCTGTTTTGAATAATTTTAACGAGTTATAAATAATATAATCGAATTGTTACATTTTAAAAATAGCATCAGATTTTATATTTCACTAACTCATTTTTCTCATAAAAGCATAAAACCGGCAGCCTTATTATAACAATTTAGAAATCCAGAACATTTCACACGCGATACTTCAACTTCGATCTCCGATATACTATAAAGAATGTCTAAGTCCCGAGTTCCCCACCGATTCGATCTCACGCAGCAGTCACGAAAGAAACCGCTGCTCTTCGAATGAATGCCGAAGCAACAATTACTCGGGCGCAATTAGGGTCGGATGGGCGATGGCAGGCGTGTCGGAAAAGCCCGGCCACGGCAAACATTGCAACGCAGAAGCTGGCAGTAGCCCGGCCGAATCGGGACTCGTTAGTTACAGATTCGCGAAACTAGATTAGCCGGCTAATTGTCTTGGCAGAAATCTCCGGTGGGCAGAGGCTACGCGTCTGGCCAGCAGAGGTCCGCCGTGGGATCCACGGGATCCACGAGATCCACGGGACAAAGGCGGCGCGCAGGCGATCGTAATAATCCGAACTATGCGTTTCATTGGCCCCTGTCGTGCAAATTCACCGGCGTTCCGACGCGCTGCGCAACCTTCCAGCAGCCGGCTAATTGCGTGAACAACGGTCTGCGGTCGTGTGTCCATTAATGGGCAATCAGGGATAAGGGAAAGCGATAAGGGAATGCTAGCGAAATTCTTTAGCGTCACGAGTTCTTGCGATTTTTTACCGGGGGAGGGTAACGAGACCGCGGTGTCCCACCAGAGGCATTATCGCGGATTTTTCGTCGGCCGTTACCTTTTACGCTGGCGTTTTTAACGATAAGTTTTGATGGAACGAGCCGAGCCACGTTCGGATACGCCCACTGTCGCCGGCCAACTTCCCGCGGAGCGGCGCAACGTTAATGAGAAAGATATTCCTGGGTTCTCTGTTCATGGCGTAAAATTAACATTTTTCTTTTACGCGAGGCCTTTAAATTCGGATACGGCCGTTCGAAAGCTGCGCGCGCTTTGCCAACAACCCCTTTCCTCGCGCCGCTGCTCCACCTTTCTCGTTTTTTTTCATTAGATTTTCCAACGTAGCTCTTGCCGGGTCACCATCGAATTTAATTCCAGCAATTCGCGATGAACGCCGGAAATTACAATGGCGTGCTCGCCGGAAGCTGTTCGGGCTGTTAGACACGACGGCGGTGAATTTTTCGACGTGCCATTCCCGCGGAATCGAACGCGATTCTGATTTTTACCTCGTTACAATTCGATGCGGTCCGTATGTCATAGGCGGCTGAAATTTGTGGCGTGGTAACTAGGTTACATATTGGTTGGCCATCTATTTTCCATTAAACCAGCCGCAAATCTCTGTCACGGACGACAGAATTGCGGCAGTGTGTTTCGTCGAAATGGGATTATTTAAACGTCGACGGCTCATAAAAATCGGCGACGCGTTCGGTTCTTTTCATGAAAAGACATGTCTACGCTGCGGATTTCATTCATGTTGTCAGAGTAAAGTATATTCTCCCTAATTCGCAACCTCTTTCCAAATTGTCCATTTTTTGTGCGCAATCCGAGCGCGAATGAACTATACATATTTTTATCTTCTCGTGTAACAGAGAACGTTGCAAATAAAGTTTACCAATGTGTGCATTGCTTACTGACCAAATTTATTGTTTAGATAATTTAAAGTTAATTTATAGTAACTTCATGATTTATTTCGATTAGACTTCTTTGACATTTTGGCATGCATAGATTACATTTTGAGAGAGAAATCAAAATTTTCGAAAATGGGACTCGCGCCACTATGATTCTGATCGATTCGCATGAAAATAACATTTCAAATATATTTGAAACTATTATTGTGTAACTGTTGCTCCTAATATTTTTAATACATAACAACTTTAACTCTTATTTTTTCTTTCTTTTCGAATTTTCTAATTATTAGGTATACATTCCTCAGACTCTGTTCATCCATATATTCTTTTCTAGATCCTCCCCAAGAGTCTTCCACAGTTATCCATCTCTTCCATCTCTTACCTACTTATTCCTCTAGTTTTTTTAGTAAAATTCGTTTTCCCTGATCCTTTCTCTAGTGTCTTCCCTAGTTCCTCCTCTAATTATTTCTCTGCCATATTCCCTACGTCGTTCCTCTCTCTAGAGCCTAGTAAACTTTGCCGTCGATACCGGAAGCCATCTTAGCGCAAACCCGTAATGGCGATTTCGAGAAATCCCGTTTGAAAAGTATTAATTGCTCGTTTCGTTAGATGGAGGGAGCGGCTTGAAAAGGATCGAATAACAGGCCCGACAAATTAAATATGACGGATCCCCCGTCGGCGGAGCCTGTTCCGAGTCTCACGAAATAAGTGAATTTCAAGGGGAATAATTCAGCGGGCCGCGCTGGATCCCCAAAACATCTGGACCGCACAATCGGGGCCGCGGTGGCTCGCGATACGAAAAGAAAAACGAGATCCGTCGGGCTAGGAATAGACCGTCGGAGCCCGGCTCGTCGTAAGAACCACCCCTCTGGCGGTTTATTAAGAATGCACGTGAATGACGTGAAACGAATTCTTATGCAAAGCGGCTCCGGAGAGAGCCCGACGCGACGCGAGGCGGCGTTGGTTGGTCCTGTCTAACTAGCAGCTCGCATCATTAACAGGTCTTGTTTGTTTTACAGCGGCGTAGAAAGGACACGCCCATTTCCTCGTCATTCTCCTCAGGTCCACAGGTCCTCTGGACCCAGACTCTCTCTCTCTCTCTCTCTCTCTCTCTCTCTCTCTCTCCCTCTCTCTCTCTCTCTCTCTCTGTCTGCCTCTCTCTGTCTCTCCCCTCTCTCTCTCTCTCTCTCTCTCTCTCTCTCTCTCTCTCTCTCTCTCTCTCTCTCTCTCTGCGCTCGCCTCCTCCCTTAATCTCCTCGGTCAGGTCCGCTCCTGTACACGGTGTGTCCTTCGCTTTCGCGCGCACCGGCTTTAATTTCCAGAGTTCAGAAGGCTGCTGCCCCCGTGGCTCGCGAGCTCCAACATCGGCGACCGGTCTTTGATGTTGCATTATGATTTTTGCCTGGACAACGTAATCACCGAGCGACTTTGTGCTAGCTAGAGAATTCCGCCGGACCACGGGTAAATAGAGGCGCGTCGAAAATTGCTTCGCCCCTCGATGCTTCCCCCGGAAAATCAGAAACGACCGGTAACTCGCTAACCAAAGGGGATTATGTCTATTACGCCTCGCTCATTTCGATCCGCGATAGAACGCGCGGTAGCCGACGATTAGGTACGAGAACCCGAAATGTGTCGTAAACACAACTGTTTGCTTCTTCTTCTTCACATTCTTCTTTGCTTTCACTATGCAGCTTGTTCAAAACGGTGGATTTTTTTATACTCTGAGACTCAATTTTTAGGATTAGTAGGAAGACGAAGGAAATATCTTTGTTTAGGATGATGTAAGAACTGCAAGGGAATAGCTATGAACGTATATCATTTTAGTTCTAACTGGCGATGTTACAGCTTTGCGAGCAAGGATTTTTTAAAGTATCGGAAATATTTTCCTCGGAGAACTAGATTATGTGTCAAAGATTTAAAATAGTACTTTCGGAATAAGAGCCATGACGTCGTCGGTATGTTGACATTTGTTTTCAAAGGGTTAACCCTTTAAGTGTCGAAAATCAGCACCAGGAATTCACACAAAATTTGAGCCGTTCGATTAATGAAATTGAAACCAGGAAGTTAAAATTCATCGTACTGAATGGTATTTACTTTCTCATCCTGGTATCATTCGGTTTCATCGAATGTATTACATTAAACATGAATTTTAAAAGCCAGTCGAATATTGAGTACCAGTCGCGGCATTCAACGTCAAATACGTGTCACGCATCTGTCAGAAGACGAACGAGTAGCGGAAAGCATTTTTCTAACTTGCTCTCTTGTCTCTCACGTTTCGTCGCTTGCAAAAATCAGTCGCGCGGAACGGAACATAATAATAGAACGCAGCGGTGCCAACGTGATATCTCGTGTTGCTAAAAAATACCTGTTGCCACGAAAAATAATTACGCAGCAGCCTTTGTCTCGCAGGTAGTGCCGTCCGTTACGTTTGTTGGTTAACAAACAGCCGGGCCCCGTCGTAATCGATATAACGCGGAGCCTCGCATAAATATTTGTACTGTGTTCTGCGCGGCGATCGAGCATCGGTGCAACGAGATTTTCGTCGGCGCACGAGTTTCGCGTAATAATTAGAATTGATGGAAGCGAAATAAATAATTTCTGCAAACATTAGCCCTGCCCGTCCGTTTCCAATTTCTCGTTTTTATGCGTGTAAACGCGCGCGTGTCGCCGGGAACAGGTTTCGATTATTAAAAACTGCTGTCTAAATATTTTTCAGCGAACGTTTTATCGGCCGGCCTCCTGTTTTTTTCGCCGACCAGCGATCCGCATTGCCGGGACACCCTGTATGCAGGGAGACCCGGTGGACCACTCTCGCTCTCGTCCACCCCGATGCGTGTATACATATTCATGGTGTCATTAGCGCCCCGTGAAACATGCTATTGGTAAACGTTTCTGGTGCTCTCTTCTCATAGATGATTGCGGCCACGCATCGCGCCCGGCCTGCCCCGGTCTCCTTATAAATTATTGCCGGCTCGTTTCGCGGAACGTCAATGCCGCCCTCGATGACAAAGTGGTCAGGCTCGTAAAGCTGCGAAACGTGCAGCCATAACACGACCACGACCACGCCGTGAGCCACGTCCAGAGCCACGCCACGCCGAGGAACCGGCCACAGGAACCCGCGGATCCTCCGGATCGTAATCGCCGATCGATCTTCCCCTTAACGCCCGGTTACCCTAACACCGAGGCAAGAAGAAAGTTGTCGGTTCGACGGACCAGGCCCCTCTTTTAACGGCAACGCGATTTATTAGCCGTATTTAATAATCAACAATGGCGTCTGGCCGCGCAATAAAAACAGCCAACCGGAGCCGCGGCCCGGCAATAAGAAGCCCTGTCCGCCATTATCGCGGCCCGTTTATCGTTTCGCCATCACGCTCTCGATCCTCCCATTCCTTCCTGCCACCGTTTATTGATATTTTTCGGTCCGTCGATTCCCCGTCCTTTAGCTCCTTTTCGGATCGGTCTGCTAACTCTTGAAGAACAGGATTCTTTATTACCTTTTGATGTCACGCGCGCCTATTACGAAGACGCGTCGCGTCTTCCATCCTTTTATTAAAATGGAAATTCAACAGTTGTCCCGTCGTCGGTGTGGTATAAAAATGTGGCTTGTAAGCGTGCGATGGGATACACGCCAAAAAACAATTTCTTTGACAATGTGTTTGAAAAATAATTTTGATATGGACATTTTTCATTCATATGGGAGGATATGCGTTATGCTTTATTATTATTATTATAACTATTGTAATTTTATTTAAAGCACGCTGATAATTTAAAAAATGATGTGTACCGTCGCGACGATACTTGGTTGGGAATTCTTTAAACAATGGTTAAAAATCGCAATTTCATCTATAATTCAATAAATTATTTGTATAGAAAGTTATTCTGAAATTGTTATATAAAAGAAAATTACCGAGCTACTTTTACTAGGATTTCGATAAGAAAAGTATTAATATTCGAAACATCAGCTCCGAATTTTCCAAATACGATTTTAATTTCTTAACAATTTTAATTTCTTAATAATGAATATCGTTCGACGTAATTAAAAAGATATAAGCATTCATTTTGTAAATTATGACTTCTTTGCGCATCTCTAAGCAAATAAATGTCAGTGAAGCATCGTCATAACTTCAAAACCCATCGTAGTTTATCCAACAACCTAATCGAAGTGTTGCGACACAATTTTGTTCCTCCAACATTTAGCGTCGCACGAACAGAATGAATCTCGAGCTCCCGTTTTATCGTCTTCTTGTTTCCCGACGAAAAAATTAGCATCCTCCTTGACTCGAGGGCAGGAATGTTATCTCGCAGTCGTCGGCGACGATACAGGGCGGTTTTTGCAGCTGCGCGATAAGAACATTTCATTTCGTGTTCAGCGAGCGCGTTCAATCTTATTTTACCACGACGAACGGTTTAGTTGGCATGTTCATCGTGACTTGAACTCGTGTCGAGGATTTCTTTCGTCGGCGCGTCGTTGTGCACGCCGCGAAGACGCGAAACGACGTTATGATACGTTTTTCCCCGGGGATTTCAATTTGCATCCGCCGGCTCTCGTCGGGCCAAACACGATGCAACGCGACGCAACGCGGTGCAACGTAACGCGACGCGACACCACAAGAAAATCACGGCCACCGCGCGCCGTCCGACTTATTTATTAACGATGCCGGTTTATTAATTGCGCCGGGATCGGGTCTGGCAGGCTACTAACTCCGGTTATCGATCGGGACGAGTGCAACCGAGAGTCGTTGTCTTACTGCCTGTAATCTTCTGTAATAGGAAACGATAAATTCGTTATTGCCTCCGCCCGGGGAAGTTGTTCGGGGTGTTTAACCCTTTTAAATGCAACACAGCGCAACCGGTCGCTGGGCTCTGAATATACGGAACGAGCTTATTTACCGGTCGGATCGAATGTAACGAGATTGTTGCGGGATTCGTTACCCGGCAGAGAAAAATAATTCACCGTCGCCGGGGGAAAATTTTCCCGGTGAATTTTCATTTCGCGATACAGCCCGTCCGTGTTTTCGATGCAGTAATGTCTCATTAGTAATTTTATACCGCCTGGTAATGTTTATCGCGTCGGTCTTCAATTTTCCGTCGAAAACGCTATAAATATCGCGGAATATTCGAAAAATTATCGCGCATCAATACCTTCCGTCGCAACGAGCGAGGTGTAAATATATTTTTACAATCGCCGGGCCATGAACGCGCGCGTTGTTCCCGTAAATGAAATTTCTGTTAAAAATCCGTGCCTATTTCCCGTGTGTTTTCATGGAATTGACAGTGCGCGCGGTTCGTTTAGATTTATTTTTTTTTCTAAATATTTGAACATTGTAAAATCGATATTATTCTGTACATTTAAAAGTAATTGTCGTCCATCTTGTATTGAAAACAAATATAAGATTCTGTACTTTTCCTTGACGAACATTCGAGGCTTTAATTTTAGTTATCATAATTAGTACTGAGAATCTTATAAATTTACGATACAAATAATACAAATATTGTACTAAATTAAAAATTAAATTTTTATCGTTTATCTCGTCTAGAGAACCACAGTCTAATAATTGGTACAACTTTAAACAATTTGAACTATTAGGTTAACCAGAAAATTCGTGCGATTTTTAATCATTAAGTGCAAAACTATTTTTCATATAAAAAAAATGTCTTTATTCAATTATATATTGGTCGTTGTTACAAATGACCTTCGCCCATCTTTTACATAAATTCGAAATCCCTGATCTTTCGATATGATTTGAAATAAAAGTGTAACCCGTCAAATTACTATCTGCTTTACAGAACCAATCTGAAATTAATTGCATTTTTTTTTGGAACGCCTAACTTCAAGGACCGCTAAAAACCGCACGAACTTCCTGGTCAAACCAATAATTAAAACAAACAATGCTGCTTAATCAAAGAGAGCAGTGCTCGTCCGATGCAATAAGCGTCGCCAGCGGCGTATATTTTAATCCAAGACGTATGGCATCTTTACGATTTGACTCGCAACGATCGTTATTGTTCCGTTTGATTTACAGCCGACTGATTAGCGCGGTGCTCGGGCTGGGTTAGTGTGCCCTTAGAATTCGGCGTAACAGTGACTCACGTCCGATGCATTTAGAGAGGTTTAAGTCGAGCCATTACGGCTCAGAATTACGCGGCAATCAGACAAGGCCGACGCGACAGATCACTCCGCCGCGGCGCGCCGGTAAGGAATGGAACGATAGAATCCTAATTGGCAATAAATAACGCGGTATGCGTAACGGGGAAGATCAGTAATAACGATCGGCAGAGCGAGAGCGGCGGCGGCGGCGGCGGCGGCGTGGCCGATCGAGGCCGAAGTTCTATTTAGTAGGTAGAGAATTAATTACGCCGTCGGTGAATCTGCCAGGATTTAGAATCGAATTACGTAAATGCAATTACAGGGCGGCAGCGCAACAGAGCGCGATTGTAGGTAATTTGTGCTCGCCCGTCTTTCTTTCCGTCCTCCCTCTTTCTTTCTCCCCGGTTCGCTTTTTCTTCTCCACGTTCATTTCCCCGTTCGGTCTCGTTACTTTTTCCCCCCTTGGTCTCTCTCGCTCTCCGTCACCCCTTTTCGTTCTTTTACTTCACTTTCCTCCCGCTCATTCGCTCGGTCTGTCACAACAGTTTCCGGTTAAATGCAACACCGCCGCGTCGTCTCGCGTCGCGTCGGCCTTGCGCGAAACTGTTTTCATGGTCGCTTTGCGATCGAGCCGGCTCGTTCTCCCGAGGTCTGTCTGTATTAAAATAAAGCAGTCCGGCCAATCGATCCAGTCCATTATTTATGATCCTTGTGAAATTGAATTTTTTCACCGGGCCGCCTTCTTTTTGCCGCGGCAATCAAGGACGCGGAGAGGATCAAGGCAATCGTATCTCGTTGCGTCCAGGACAAGGGACTTTCTCTTCGCAATTAACTCTCGGACAGCTGCGTCTACCGGTCGCCTACGCGTCCAACGAAGCGAGTTCCTTTCGAATCGGGCGAATTTTTGCAAACCCTTTTCATGATCCTTTGCGATAGAGACGTATACCCTTGTCCGCAAGTATGTGGACACTTAGGATTTTTAACCCGAGAAAGATAACCTACGTCGCAGAGGCGCCTGCGAAGACTGTTGATTTTTGTTAATTTTTCATAGAGGTCTAGTGATTTAAGTTTAAAATTACTTAAAATATAAAAAAATATAATATAAATGCATTTTATTTTTACAATAATGCCAAACCTTTAAAATGACTAGATTAACTTAAATAAATATCCATTGTTAGTATAAAATTGACGCCTTAGAAAAGCATGCGCCTCTGAAGCGTATGGTTATCTTTTACGTACGTTGTCATATGGTTATCTTTCTAGGGTTAATGAATCAATGAAATACACAGTATGAAATTTTACGATACGAATGTTTGCAAACGTTCATTGTTGCGAACTGCGATCCGCCTCAATTGGTATATATACAGACTTCGCCCTTCCTACCGATATTCAAACGTATTGCCACTTCCTTTCCTCCTATAACATCGCACGTATTCCACCCTCAAAATCGTAAACATTGCTTGGGAACAATGTTTCTCGAAAACCAAATTTTTTTATACCAAATTTCTTTTTTTTATTTTTTCACGTAGAATCATCCCCTGCTCTGCTCTACTACGAATCCGGCTCACCCCGTGTATTCGCTAACATAGTTTAACCCTTAGCGTTCCGAAGGCTCCGCTGCGGAGACATTTGTCATTTGTTCCGTAACTCCGAAGGCTCCGCTGCGGAGCCAAATGTTTTTAGCATACGTTATCGTCGGCGTTAGCAATTGTTATCTGTAGTTAAAACGTGCTAAGTCTGTACCATTACGATTAAACCATTTTTTGACCTTTTCTATGGTCAGCAACATGGAGAAAAATAAATATTATGATGAGAATTTAGAGCCGAGTGATACCGAAGACGTATTTGATTTTGAAGAGTTAAAAGACATTGTGGAAGACAATGTTGGTTATGATTCTGACACTTCGAGTAGTAGTAGCGAAATTATACTACCAAAGAGACGAAGAATGAGAATTATTGAAAGTGAAAGCGAAGATTCGTTACAAGACTTAGATGAATGGCGCGATGTTACGGAAGAATTACATATTCCAGATAGAATACCTTTTAGTGTATTGCCACAGGCCATTGGACCACAAGTTCCTACAAACGTTGAACAGCCGATACAATATTTTAAATTATTTTTCACGGACGAATTGGTAAATGAAATTATAAAGGAAACCAACAATTACGCAGAAAATGTTCTAAACTTGAAAGAAATATCTAGTAACTCTATTTGGCAAAGTGAATACTGTGACACTTGTCCCAGTGAACCCAGAATGCACGTGGGAGATTGTTACCAAAGATATCACACCATGGTGAATTACAAAATTGAAAATTTATCTTTTATTTACAATAGGAAAATGTATATTTATAACATAAATAAAATCAAATGCATTCACAAGGACGTGTAATCTTTTCCGCTCAAAATAAGACTTCCTTTATCTCAGGCGCTCCGCTCCAAAAATGTGCCGGATTTGCTGGTAGGCAGTACTCGAGAAACGCGCGGAGCGCTAAGGGTTAAAAGAGATCTAATTGTGTCGATGAGTAAACATTATCGGCGAAACGCATTGAGGATGAAATCGGTGAATTGATCGTCGACGAGATAATCGTCGGTGAAGTAACGGCGACCCTTAAAAACAATATAAGAGAATAACGTGGCCGTGCAGTTTCCGCGTTAAGTTCTCCTTGGAACAATGAGTTTCTAAGAAGTTCCAGGACACCGGTGTTGAATGGTAACTGTCCCGGAACACCCTTGTACGATTCTTTCCGAATAGGCACGTTTCCGTTCGCCGTTAGACGTCCACGGTTCGAATAGGACAGAGACGTCTCTCGTTAAGTCTAACCCAGATTCGGCTAATTACCTCGGAGACGTTAAAAGACAACTTTGCGGTAGTTGGAAAGACATTCAGCGCTAACGGGCCATTTCGCCGGGATCCCGGAGTGTTTAGAGTGGATCTGGTTGTTCTCCTCCGGTCCTGGTGTCAGTCGTCCGAGAATGTTCGCGAGGAAAGCCCGGGATGATTCATCGGTCTAATGCCATGGACGTTTAGAAATATTCAAAGTTCATTAATTTCCGGATGGTCCTGGGGAGGGATCGATCAGTGCCCGGGGCAGGCCTCGGCGGTTCTCGCTGATGGCCGCGTTAAATCAGTGTCGGCGCGGCCTAATTCGAAGCTCAACAGATCGCTCAGATATTCCTGTTAACTCGCGCGCTGATTAAACGCCGAGTAGCTGCGAGTTAACGAGCCGACCAGGTACGGTTGCTTTGTCTTTATTTTTTTTGTTTCTTTTCGAAAAGAACCTAGGTACCCGACAGGGCGTGGCAAAAAATTCGCCAAGACATAATCGGGATCCCCTGGAAGGGAAAAAAGTTGTGGGGACAGGAAAGCCGATGCGGCGGGGGTGGTTTGATAAAGGACGAGGCAACGAGGCTTACGGAATTTCGCGTCTAAGAGAATTAAATGTACCCTCCCGAGGATCGAGATCGATCATTACGATTAGTCGGCATTAATCATCCGCGATATGAAAGGGAACAATGGCGGCCGGGAAGCTGAGGGGCGTAGTCACGTTGCTAATTACGGTAGAAAGGGATTCCGGAAAGAACAATGCCCGCGCATAGCGTCGTGAAATTTCTCAATGGCTGCCACCTTCTATACAGACCGGCTTTCAGCAAGCGTTTTCCACCGTGCGGCCTGTTTGCGCCCGCCTAACAATTTTATTTGGCCGATTATGCAATAATGAGCGAGGCTTAGGGTGCTAGGAAACATTCATTGGTCGAAATACTTTCTAACCGTCCCGTCTCGCGGATGCTCGCTAATTTTCACGATGCTCGACCACGGCCTTGCAAATTAACCCTTCGCGGGTGAGCATTTCTTGAGAGCATTACGTCGTACACCGAGCTTATGTAAATAATTATGTAATTTTTTGTAAAGTTTTCTTACATGACAGAGCATAAGACACATTTCTTCTTAAATATGGCACAAATTGAAACGTTCCTATAAACATTGAACAATTATTCTTACGACGAAATCTACTATGGACAGAAAAATTGAGACTTCCCTTGTTTCAGCGACTCCCTAAAACTCGGTATAAGATTTTTGTTTGTTAATTTTTGAACTTTGAATCCGTGAGAGCATTCAATGAACTTGTTCACCTTTTTACCTCGTGAGACAGCTAAATATATTGTTGCGAATTACTGCACTTCTCTCGCGTCGCGGCATTTTATTTACAATAGAGTACATAAACTATAATTCAACTAAATTCAATTATGTTAGAGATCTTTGAATTAGATGGTGTTGATCGCTCGACGGTCCGATCCCGACTCTTCTCGATTGTCTGTTGATAACAGACCTCCGTGGCAACCCCTCTCTTCTATTTTTCTTTAAGGAGTTGCTCACAACGGGGCAGTTTCACATTACAGCGACTTGATTTGGACAAGTCGCCGTAACAATATCATAGATCAAGTTTTTCGAGGCTCTTGTAAAGAGCAAGCTTCAATCCTCAAATCCATGATACAATCAATGACGGAAAAGATTTTTCAATGTTTCTACAGACATTGCATTGTTTCTATTTGTACCATTCCCGAAATGAAGAAAAAGAATCTATCTTTAGATTCCCATTTGGCGCATTATACGCGAACATCTCGGAATAAAACGAACCATGGTCTACGAAAATAAAGACTTCAAGCTTTCAAATAACCCTATATATATATATATATATATATATATATATATATATATATATATATATATATATATTTTTGAACAAACGATCAAATTTATATATATATATATAGAAAAATAAAAAATATATAGAATATAAAAAAATATATAGAAAAATGCTAATTTATCGAAAAATCCTCATTGCTCAAGCTGCAGTAATTTCGTAGGCAATTTATATATATATATATATATATAAAATAAATTAGCATTTTTCTCGATGGCACAGTTCTCGTAACCGTTGTATGAGAATTTAATGGAACAGTTTCATTTTGATCGTTTGTTCAAGGTCACCGCTAGTGGAAAGTTGTCTAAGCACATCTGGTTGTCCCACTAATAAACGCCCATCACGGTAAAAACGTGCAGAAGGGAGCTGGAGGCCGGTCCTCGATCTTGTCCAAGCGGCTACGTGCCCGGTAACGCGAATCTGCGAGAGCCAGTGGTTCCGTAGTCTCCCCCTTGCTTCTCCCTCTCGTCGAGTCCTGTCGGTGTTTCATCGCAAAAATCGAGTCAGTTTAGAACACTTACTCTCCCATTAATGCCGTCATCTGCGCGGGTTCGGCCATTAATCGTGGCGAGCTGAAGTCTGGCTTACGAGCCAGTTAAACCGTGGCAACGCTGGCCGGTCTGGTCCTTTCTCTCTCCATCCTTCTCTCTTTCTCTCTTTCCTCCGACGTTCCTTCTTCCTCCCTCGAACCCCACTGAACGCAAGCTGTGTTCCCGCAATTTGTTGCCAAATTTATTACGTGGCCGGAGATAAAAAGTAAAGATCGACCAACGAAAAAAGGTAGAACGAATGACGTATCGTTCCGTTGCTGCTTGCCTTATAACCTCTTCATTTCGACCGGCGAAGGAATAGGAAGAAAAAAAGAGACAAAGAGAGAAAGAGAGAGGATGAGAGAGAGACAGAGAGAGAGAAAGAGTTAGAGGGAGTGGGAGGGAGGGAGAGGAAGACAGAGGCAAAGTGAAGCGAGAGAGAAGCACGAAGAGAAAAGATTGTTGGGAAACTAAAAACGATGCTCGAGTTGTCGTCTTGTAAACCAGACGATAACGACGACCAGCTCCACCCTCGTGATTCATCCCCGACGGCGGCGGCGGTCGTCGCGTAATTATTTCTTTGCAAATATTTAGTAACGAACGTGAATACCGTCGGCGTAATTACGTCAGTAAGACGCACTCTCGTTTACCACTTCTTTAATAATATGTTCTTAATGGTCTACACCGGCATTCGCTTAATTGCCGGCGTTTATCCGCCGCAATTATACGAGCACTCTCTAATCCGTTTATTACCGTCAGCCTTGCTTTACTCTTTTCGAAGTGGCGTTTATCATGCCGAGGATTAAAAGGAGAGCCTCCCCTTTATTAAGCGCTCGATTAACATCATCGTCTCTGTCATCGTCGCTTTTTTACCTCTCTTAGTCACCGCTGTCCCTCCTACTTCCCTACTTCTTCTTCTTCTTCTTCCCTTCTTTGCCTCGTCGTCTACACCCCCGCCGACCCGGTTCGCATCGATCCGCGGAATTATGAAAGTCGCGTACCCGCGAAGTCGACGCGGCAGAATTTCGCGGTCGCGGTACCAGGAGACGTTGTTACACCGTCCATCGGAGCTTCAGGCTCCGGGAAACGTGATTAATACCAGCGCCCCGGCTTCCGGCCGAACGAGAGCTATTAATTAATCAATCGGGCAGCCGAGCACTTCCTGGTAATCAAAATGGAACGGAAATGAACGCGATCGTTCCTCCACTCGTCTCTTTTCATCTGCTCGGGAGGTCCGCAGTATGCGGAAAGTGAGCGAACGATGGCTTATTCCCGCGGAGAACGGTGGATACGAAAATTACTACTGTCTGGAAAAATTATTAACCCCCTCGCCGAACCATTTTCTTCGCGATTGATTAGAACACCTTCGTTTGCAATAACTTTTTAGTAGAAAAAGGGAATTTATATTTATCGCGCGCCTTATGTTTACTAGAATGTTTAATACTTGATTTATGGAGCACCAGAAGCACTAAAACTGTTTTATATCAGTTCGTAAAAGTAACAATAAGACATTTAGTCTGACTTTGAACGACTGTTATTGTAGTATTTGCCGCGAGCAACGGATGTATTTAATAAATAACTCATAAATGTATCTTTACAATCTGAATGATCGTAAATTAGAAATCTAGTGATCCGACATTTTGATGGGACGCGTGAAAGTTAAATATTGACGACAATTCATACCTTATTAACAAGTTATTACTAATAACTAGTAACCATTATGAGTAGTAAACATAACAGGTTATTACGTAAAACGATCATTACGAGCCAGACTCGATGAAGTCAGTAAAGAGCTAATACAGTCATGGGTGTTGGTCATGGTTTTCAATCTAGCACATTCGTCGGTTTCTTAAATATGTTTTCATTCGTTAAAAAAGCGTTGCAAAGTTGACGAATTCTGATAAAACATTGATAAAACGATAAATGACATTGTCCAACGTTTGAGAAAATTATGGAAAGATTGAAGTAGCATGTCGAAGAGTTAAATACAAAAAAAAAAATTTTGTTGATATTATTATTTAGTTAATAATATTACCTGAAACTTCAGAGTTAAGATCTTTTCGGATCTCACAAAGCATAATCAAATTTGGTTTTCATAAGAACAGTGAATTCTCTCCAAACGTCCCTCAGCTTGTAAACAAAAATGGAGAATTTCGAAAGAGAAAATACGATTGCCTCGCGATTCGTTTTTATAGTCGTTGACAATCGGCGACTGTAAAGATAGAATTGTGTACAAAAATAATCGTATCTCCTCTTCCCAAATCGTGCATTTTTGTTCACAAGCTGGCAGAAAATTAAGGAGAATTTACTTTGCGCCTTGCGCAAGTTCGATTACATAAACAAAAAAGAAAGTTGGCCAACCGGGTCCACGAATGAATCAAAACACAGATTGGCGATCGAAACGGGAATGACCCAGTACCGTGAACAAACGGAGGATTTACCACGATCGACCCACTGTCACGACCGAAGCGCCATCGATAGAAAGCTCGGACGAAAGAAACCAAAAAGCGTCGACCGCGCACTTTTCGGGCGGCTAGGAGCCGCGTAATTTGCAATGCGCTTAACTTAAAAGCATTTATCTGTAACCGTATTATTACGAGCAGCACGATAATTCGTTTCGATGTTGCTGCAAAGAGGATTTACCTGTCCGTCGGATGGAAAACGGCGAAGCGTAGTCGCGCGCGGCCTCTCGGCTCGCAGCTCCGTAGGTGGCTGAAATCCCTTCCATTCAGAAGTTTCGATACTAATCGCAAGGTCATCGAGGATACCCCAGGGAGGCGAGCTCCGATAATCTCGCAGCAGGACCATCCCGCAGCGAGTATCCGTCGCTTATCGCGTCGAAGGCATCGAAGCCAAGCGGGCGACGCTCATACTTTTCCATCTCTTATTCCGTGCCCCTCCCCCTCTGCACCCTCGCCTTTTTCGCGGTTCTGCATCAGCTCTTTTTTCTAGTCGAAATCCGACGCCATAAATCCAAGGGATTACAAAGCATCGATCGGAGATTGTAGCTTGTTTTGGCTGCCACGGGATCCACAGGCGGAGGCTCGCTGCATCTACGGAAAAATGAAACGCACTTCATGCATTATTCAGCGGCCTATCGCCCGCGATCCGCTCCGAGCTTGGATAATGTGCGCGCGCGTATGTCTGCCCGGCCGATTTGTCGCTCGATCTCGCAGCTCTTACTCATCGTCCTCCTCGACGATCGCCCGCCTCGTCATCTTTCTCCGCCTCGTCACTCTCGGCTTTACAATTTTCCTCCGAAGATCCGTCCGCAGAATCGCGAGCCAATGCAACTATCGGAGGAAATCCCATAGGGGACAGCTGGAAACTTCCAGCAACCGATCCGTCCTTTTCAAGCCGTTGCTCCAGGAGACTAAGGGTCGCTGCAGACTCCGTTTATCGCGACGGTTACTCGAGAACAATAATTCCAGACGAAACGCGCGGCGCGCGGGCGACTGCGAACTTTCCGCGACTGGATTTATCCAGCCCCGGCTCTCTCCGCGGTTTCTTTGAGAACGATAGAGAGAAGAGAGAGAGAGAGGGGGGAGAAAGATAGAGAGAAGAGTGAGCTGCGGCACGAGGCAAAATGTTTTTGCCAGCCAGCTGAGAGAGTCGCAGTCGCGAGACCCAGGTAAATGGTATCTTTGTTCGCCGGGTACGGTTTTCAACGGGATTTGAATTTACCCGACGCGACGGCCGAACAAATTGGCGACGTCCTATTCGGCCGTGTCGCGGAATCAGAAGTTGCCAACAATTTTTCCGCGGCCCCCTCCCCCCCTCTTTCACTCGCCTCTCTCCTGCCCGTGCTTCCAATTGCGCGCGGCTACAATTGCTGCAATTCCTACGGCGCGCGAACCGACGCCGCCGTGTGAAATGGTTTCTTTGGCGAGGGCTCGACGCCACGGAAAAACAACTCGCTGTAAATCTTCCAGCGTTCACCTCGCCTTCGAACAAGCCATCCGCTGTCTATTAGTCCCGTTTGTTAGGTTTAATTGAATCGGCCGCGATTTGAAAGTTTAAACGGTCCCGGGGATCCCTTAATCCCTGCTAAACGCTTCACTCGTTACTTCGTCTTTTAATGGAGCGTTTGCTACCGACGCGACGGGCTACGCAGTGTTTTATGCTGGTGTGGGAGTATTAGGTGTGGAAGTGAATTAACGTCAAATTGATTGCATGGTAATTGCTATGTTGTTAACCTTTTGTATAAATATTTTTAAATGCCTTTCGGTTTAATTATATTATATATGAAATAATATAAATTGGAGTTCACATCATCATCGATCTGCAAACGTATTGTTTCCTCATGTACCTTGTACATAATCAACATGTTCCACAACGTTCGAGGAGAGTGAGTTTTTCGTAGTGAAAATATCCGGTGTATAATTTTTTGCCGGGAATGTATAAATATGTGACTTTTTTCGGTGAGACTTATTTATTATTATATTATTGTATTATTATATTATTATATTATTATATTATTATATTATTATATTATTATATTATTATATTATTATATTATTATATTATTATATTATTATATTATTATATTATTATATTATTATATTATTATATTATTATATTATTATATTATTATATTATTATATTATTATATTATTATATTATATATATTAATATTATACTATCATTATCAATCTAAATAATTTGATAAATTATGGATGAGATTGTTGTAGCTTCTGAACAATTTTTCAAGATATCTACAACTCTGGATTCTTGATTTAAAAAAATAACTATTAGGGAACAGCAGAATATTTCGATCAAACGAACGAATCCTCAACGTGATCGTTAATATTCTTGTATACCACTTCCTACAATTAATCCTGCATTTTCCGTTCGACTTCTTCGATCGTTCATCATATTCGTTCACCAATCCAAGTCCGCGAGCTAATATTTAATCCAGCGCTGTCACAATAGCGCTGACACCGAGTATCTCTCACGTCCATCACGCACGTGACACGATAAAGCCATTTCCACGATCGTTACCATCATTCGAGACAAGGGGGGACGTCCGCGACACGATTGTCTTCCACCGGAGATTCTCTTAAGACGAGATCGCCGCAGAGTTATTTAAAATAACAAATGTGTAATAAAGTAATCTCGCCCGAGTATCTTGTCCTGTCATTTTCCGGCATTCAAGCGCAACGGCGCGTGACGACACGATAGTATGAGTCGCGGCTCGACTTGAAAGGATCCTGCGACTTCATCTTCATCCAACGGAACAATGATCGTGCAAAGAGACCAGGAGATAAGTTCGTCACGTGGCCGAACTGCCCTTGGGCGGCCTTGAAAAATACTCGCCCTCCAAAACGGAAGCATGTGATCGCGTGCGAGGATATTACGGATTGTTTGTTGAAGCGTGCCAAAGGAATTCTTGCATTTATTAGTTCCGGAGACGAAAGGAAGAGCAAATTAAGTTATCGGTAGACTGCGGATCTTTGGGCGAAGTAAAAATTCACGGCATCAATTGTAAGAGGTACGAAGCAGTAGCTAATTAAAAGTTACGTTCGTCCTCTAACGATCTTAATAAGTTGCGAATGCCGACATTTTTAAATTCCTTTAATCATTTCACCGTTTTACATTTACATCTAGGCATACATATTTCTAGACTACATTTTTACATCTAGGCATCAGTGATTACGATGATTCATGGAACTCTAAATTCTATACATTTCTTATGGAGCACCTTCAAGAGAGGGATGACTTTATTAACCCTTGATTATTAACCCTTGCGCCTCGATTTTTTCACAGTTCATTAGAATACGTTCATTAGCATTTCCCTTATTTTCTCTAGTAATTTCACTGACGAAACGGCATAATTTTTGTTTGTTGCATGTTCTCATTTATCTTCACATCCAGACTTCGATTCTGGAAGAATCAACTTTTGTTCCAATTTAGAAGAAACGAATAACTATAGCGCATTCGTTGTTGTAACGAGAGCGTTTAACACGTTGGCTGCCACACGAATGTTCCTAAAGGTTGCCCAAACCCAGAACAAATTTCAGCGCCTTGTAAAGCCTAACACACTTCGCCTTGCTCAACAACAGATCGTTGCAATAAAAATCGGCATTCAAAGAGGGGATTTTAAAAAGGTGTCAACGTCGATGTCTCCTCCAAGAAATTCTTTCTGGCTTTGACTAATGTGACCGTTGAGAAAGCCCACTGATCCAAAGGAGGCAGCAATCACCGTCAATCCTATCATTCCGGGTCGAATTCCGGCTCTCGCCGCGAAAAGTCAAGCCTCGTTAAAATGGAACTGGCGCGTCCGTGGCGCGGAGCGAACAAGATTACCGTCGATCGCATTAACATCTTTGGAGGATCGAGGAGTGGCCGTAGGCATTCGAGGCTGGGAACCCTTGATCCCCTGGAACCCGCGCGATTATTCCCAGCGTGTCCCGCTCGCGGACAATAAGCCCATCGGTACCTGGGCCGGCGCGGCGCGGCGCGGCGCGACGTCTCGATCGGCGGGAGCGAGAAACGGGTCAGGATTCACGGAAACGGGGCGTGTGTACATCCCTTGAGCCCTTAGCGCGCTCCCTCCAAGGGCCTAATCAGATGAGATCTAATCGCTGATCCGCCTCGGCCGATATTTGTACGCGGGGAAGACGGATGTCGCCCGGAGAATTGAAAAGGTACGAACCGGCCCGAGGAGAGAAGTGGCTTGAAAAGAGGAGAAAAACCTGCGATGGGGAGTAGAGGGGGTGCAGGGGATTAGGGCTTAAATCGCCAAGGGGAGGGGGGCGAGGTGGTCTCGTCTCAAGATTTCCTTGGCTGCCTTAAAAGGCCGTGGGACGATCTCGACTGCGGCGTGTGTACGCGCGTGTGTGGACGCGCTCGTGCAGCCTCCGGCTCCGCTGAATCGCAGATGCACGCATGCAGATGCGTGTGCGTGCATCATCCGACGACGCAGACCGACGGAGATCTCCGGACCCTTTCGCTCTAGAAGAATGCCAGAGATAAAATCGCGCAACCCCTGCGCCGGCATCCCCGACGCGAAGGGCTGTCGGGTCTCGTGTTTTCACGAGTGCACCGTCTGCACGCGTTTACGTGCATGTACACTGCCCGGCAAAAGTTCCGGACCACTTCCCGATATTGCCTACGTGGTGGTCGGGCAACAATGCGCGTTAGTGTCCCACCAGTTTCTACGATTTCACCGGTTGCTTTTTCACGGAACGATCTCCCGAACAAAACGTTACTTCTGAGATCTCTTCTTTCTTTAGAAGCTGTTCAGTGCTGGAGACTTTGATTATGATTGGCTTGATCGGTATCTGATTATGATTGTCTCACCCCTCTGTTAGACGTCTAATTTTTATAGGCGAAATTTTTCACGAATCGAAGCTTATTTTGTCGGTCGAAACTTCAATGGAAGCAGATATATTTTTGTCAAATTTTTTACAGTGCCTCTCGAGATGAAATTTACGAAATAACAATTCAACAAATTGTTACACAGGATATTTGAGATTTAAATAAAAATGTGATGCGCATACATGACAACTAATAAAATTCTGATTGAAACAAGGCTAACTTAGATTGAAATAAGGCTAACAAGTTCAGCGTAATTAGCGAACACGCGGACTTCAAAAGTATGTACTTTGGAAACAAATCGAAAATCATCGAAACGATGACATAAACCCCCCCGAATTTCAGACAGATTACATCGTGGTACACTTTGGAACAGGACCCCTGAATCGAAAGTCCCGGAAGTTTTACTCCCCGTACAAATCGGTGCAATTACTCGTGGGTGCTCAAGATCGCTGACACAACTCGCGAATCTCCGGGTATACCAATTTATGGAGCTGCTCCAAACTTTTGTCAGATAGTGTATACGCATGTGTATGTGTGTGTTTGCGTGAGTACGACCCTCGCGTTCGAACAATCGGGCACGCACACGATCGAGACACTTTCGTGGCTCGCTATCGCGGCCCGTCCTCCCGCGGCCGTCCCTTTCCGTTCCTCTTCCTTCGCTTTTATTTTCATCCCCCCTCGCAGCCCTCCCCCTGGCCTGTCGCCGATTCTGCCCTCACGGCAACATAGTTCATCGGTGTTTTTAAAGCTTCTCCCATACGGAAAGTATGTGACAGTTTGTTTTGAAAGGGAAAGAGAGAAAGGGGTGGGAACGGGGGCGTCGCTGGTTCTCGGGCGTTCCGCTGACACAGACGACGAGCTACTCGCTCGCCATTGTGCGCGATACCTTGAGGACATTTCAAAGTTTAATAGAGTTATGCCCGAGGATGGGGAAACAGTGTATTTGCGGCAGCCCGGGCCACCGGTTCTCCTTTCCACGGAGAAAAGGGGCCGGGAGAGAGCGAGAGAGAGAAAGAGAGAGAGAGAGAGAGAGAGAGAGAGACCCGTGTCTCGACACAACGGTCTCTCCACTCTCGGTCGCCTCTATAGAGAGATCCGTTTTTCCGCGACGTATTTATATAATGGATTTGTCAGCGAGCCGATAGGGTTGCCTCGGACACTGTGTCTAAACTGCACCCTTCATCCCGCGTCACGTATTTCATTGTTGCTAAGCTGTCTCGCGATTGTGCGCCGCCGCGCCGCGCCGTGAAAAAGGAAAATCTTCGGCTCTGTAATCCTGGATAATCCTGTACCGCGGAACTGCTCCGAATATCTCTTGTCACAATCAGCTTCGATCTCTGTGGAATCCGTTTGCACCTGTAGATCGGATCTACGCGAGATCGCTCTGTTTTCTAGATCGTGTAATGGAAATTGTTGTTAACTGTATTTCACAGGAAGAGGAGGTTCGGTTAATTTTACTGTGCTTGAAACGGTACGATCTTATACAGGGTGTCCCATAATTACGTTAACACCTGGAAAGGGGTGATTCCAGAAGTCATTTCAAGTAACTTTTTCCTTAGCGAAAATGCAATCCGCGGCTTTGTTTACGAGTTATTAACGAAAAACAGTGACCAATGTGAGGCGAGATCAGCTGGCGCGAGGCGCCCATTGATTTTTAATATAAATGACAAGATCAAATAAAATACTTAGATAAAAGAGTTGAGAAAGGTATGTTTTTTATTTCTTCCACATTCCAATTAATTGCAATTTTTAAATGACATATATATCTGTTCTAGTAACTAGTCCCTTTAACATCTTGAAAAAACTCAAAAAATTTGGTCCAATTCCGTTTTTAACAATTTCCGAACGCTTTCGCGCGCCGCTGTATGTTTTTCACATTAAGTTCTCTCCTAATTAATTTATTCACTATTTCATTCTATTTAATTATACACAGCACGTTTCTAAACTATTTTGATTCTACGAAAGATTAAAAGTTCAAATCAGTGTAAAGTTTTCAGTTGGTGCCGAGCTGCAGCACCACTATTTACAAACATAATTACAATCTCCCCAGGCAATTTTTCGCAGCGCCCCATTTGCCTCACAGTCATTCCAGCACACCGACTGTTATTGCTCGTGGTGCTCCTTGTGAGCTTCGAGCTTTGTAGTATCTTGCACGTGGTGTGCCGACAAAAACTCTAAGTTGCTAACCGGGTGCTCCAACAACTAGCTTCCCGGGAGACCTCTGTATCCACTGACGACTCGAGATGTATCAGGGTGGATGAACAGATCAGGACTGTCGAGCAATCGTGTGGCCTCCACGAGGTCACCTCGGTTAGCCCTACCTTTACTTCAGGGTGGGCGGCGAGGAAAACCTGCCCAATCATGGCAGGCCCAAAAAGCGAACGCTAATTGGTTGGGAAAGGGTACCGCGAACGCCTCCAGATGAGCTTCCTCCTCATGGGAAAATTTGGAAATCTACCCCATCTGGAAGCAATCGCGCCGAGCGGTCCCAGTCCCAACTCCGCTAGCGCCTGGTCATAAATCAGAGATAAGGCCTTCACGGAGGACCACCATAAACCTGTCGACGGGGCCCATGAGAGTTACGAGGCGCGAAAACTAACACTTCTGCCACGGGGTGACAGGCCCACCCCCCTAGCCATCAAGGGCCCACGTGTCTGGCCCCCGCCGTGAAGCCCAGATGGGGAATCCCTAACACTCTTGTTAAGATTCAGAACAAGAGTCTCATTATGACCTTTATAAACCCTAACATACCGCCCACCTTGAACTAATCTAGTTCAATTGCACTAAAAATTAAGCGAACATATCGTAATATAATGCTAGTGGTTATAAACTAGTACAACAATGAACTATGACAACAGTTGAATAATGTGACTAAAACTACTGAACGCAAACTATTTCTACTTAGTGTTCGCTTAGTCTTCTATGGGCAGCACACAAATTTTAGACGCTGGTCTCTTGAGCATTCCACGGGTAGTGCGAATGGTGGACACTCTGCTGATGCCATCCTGGCCCGGATGCAGCTCAACCACGCGTCCCAATGCCCACTTCAGGGGTGGAAGGTTGTCCTCCTTGATAAGGACCATGTCCCCGACCTTGAGAGGACTGCCGTGTCCCTGCTTCCATTTATGGCGTTGCTGGAGATTATGCAGGTAGTCTCGCTGCCATCGCCGCCAAAAATGTTGGATCGTTTGCTGTAGCAACTGGAACCTGTTAAGCCTATTTTGACGAATATCAGTGAGATCGGCATGGGGTAGAGCCGTTAATGCTTCTCCCACAAGGAAGTGACCAGGGGTTAATGGGTTGAGATCGGTTGGATCGGAAGACAATGGATATAGGGGACGGGAATTGAGGCAGGCTTCAATTTGCGCCAGTATCGTGCACATTTCCTCGAATGTGAGCCTTTGCTCCCCTATCACGCGCCTCAGATGTGCCTTTACTGATCGAACCCCACGTTCCCATAAACCGCCAAAGTGTGGAGCGCGTGGTGGGATCAACTGCCACTGAATGTGGTCTTGGGCCAACGTCCTTGCGCATTTTTCATTGTGAGCACGGGATGCCAATAGCTCACCCAAATCCCTTAATTCATTTCTCGCCCCAATGAAGTTTGTCCCATTGTCAGAATAAATGACACGACACTTTCCTCTACGCGAGATGAATCTCCTAAAGCAATTCAAAAATGAGTCGGTGGTCAAGGCTGTCGATAATTCTAAATGAATTGCCTTTGTGGTGAAACATACAAACAAACAAAGATAAGCCTTTCTTATTGTCCGAGAGCGCCCGCTGTCCACTATCAAAAACGGGCCGGCATAGTCTACGCCGCAGGTAGCGAAGGCGCGAGTGGGGTTAACCCGATCGGCAGGTAGAATGCCCATTTGGGGTTGCGCGCTGATAGGATTCGCCTTGAAACATTTTATACAACCGCGCAAAACCTTACGCGTAATCCGTCCACCAGACACAATCCAGTAGTTAGCGCAAAGAGAAGCGCGCGTCTGCTGGCAACCAGCGTGAAGCAGTCGCAAATGCTCGCGCCTAATTAATAACGCGGGCAATGGACCCGAATTCGGTACTAATATCGGATGCCTCCGTGCGAAGCTTATCGGAGCGTTCTGGAGGCGACCGCCCACCCTAATGATCCCGTGATCATCTAAAAAGGGATTTAAGGAAAGTATAGAACTAGATCCTTCCAAAGGGTTCCCGGCCCTCAACTTGTTCATCTCCTGGCCAAAGTGTTGCTCTTGCACGAATCGAATTACGACGCGCTCGGCCGACAAGAGTTCCCCCACTGACAGTGAGCCACGATACTCGCTATCCGTACTCTTATTCGAACGCGGGCCCTTACGGCAAAATCTAAGAATGTAAGCTACGATTCTCAGCAGCTTGCTGTAACAAGAATGCTTGTCTAACAAATCCATTATTACGTGGTCGCGGTTGACCGGAGTAGTTAGCTGTATTATTTGGGTAGGCCGTGCTTCCGGCACTTCCAGATTAATTAATCGCCGCTCCGCTTGAGTGCGCGACTCGCCTAATTGGTGAAGCCTCTCATTGAATGGAATGGCTACGATGAAGCGACCTTCCTTATCGCGCCTTGTGTTTTTGGCGAAATGCTGTTCGCAAGGATCGCGGGGATCGAACAGGGGAGTGGAAGCACTAATTTCCTCGACCTCCCAAAAACGCGACAAACTGTTCTCTAGTTCGGCATTGGTCGCCGCGTGAAAGGACATGGTCCTTGATTGCGGTGTCGGACATCGCAGACTACCGCCTAACACCCAGCCGAGTCGGGTTTTCTGCAATGTTAAATTCCCGGTTCCCAATTTGATCTGACCAACGCATAAGAGATCCCAAAAGATTCCTGCTCCTATTAACAGGTCAATCCGACCCGGCGTCTGGAAATCGGGATCGGCTAATTCTAATCCGGTTGGTACCGGAACTCTGAACGTGTTCAAAGGGATGTTGGGCATTTCCTCCGTGATAGTTTCTATCACCAAACAGGAAAGACGCGATTTGAAATGGCCAGACGCGGATTTTAACCTTATCTGAGCGGAGGATTGGACTCTACTTTGCACTCGTCCCAAGCCACCGACCATCTTTTCGGTGGGCAGACGAGGCAACCCCATGCGCTCGCAAAGCTCTCTAGTTACGAAATTTGCCTGTGACCCTACATCTAACAATGCTCGGCATTTGTGATACCTTCCCTTGCCATCAGCTACTAACACCGATGCCGTTGACAGAACTACGCAATCAGAGTGGACGTTAGCGGAGCATGCTTGTAACACGTGCGACGAGGATGGCTCGCGGTCTTCCTCGCTGACCAGACTTTCCTGAGAAGTCGTCTCTCTATGGAGCAAGGTGTTGTGTAGCTTTCCGCATTTTCGACACTTTGACCGAGTACACGATTTCACACTGTGGCCAGGCAGTAAACAATTGAAGCACAACCGTGATTGCTTCACCGTGTCGAATCTTTTTGAAAAGGGCATAGCTAGAAATTTGGGACACTGCGCAATCACGTGCTGCTCGTTGCATATTGCACATTTATCTATTTTGCTCGCAACATGAATCGCGGGTACAAAGGTCCTGATGGCTCTTTCACTATGCGCTTTGTTCCTGGGGCGATCAGCTCCATCCTTACTAACGTTCGATCTATTAGATTCTCTTCGGTCGAGATATTGGGACCGCTGCTCTAGGAACTTTGATAGTTCACGAAAGGTGGGCAACGAACTTGAGTTCGTGGTACGCTTATCCCATTCGTCTAGAGAACCCGCGTCTAGTTTTCTAGCTAAACAGGCGCTAATGAGCGCATCCCAAAGTTCCGCGGGTTTGAGAATGGATTCGAGAGCACGCACGTTATTAATTGCAGTATCTACAAATTCGCTAAGCCCTTTGCCACTCGGCTTCTTTAGTGGCTCTACATCTAATATGGAGTTTAAGTGGTGGGTCGCGAGCAACTTCGGATCATTATATTTTTCCTGCAGCCGTTCCCAAGCTAATTTGTAGTTGGCTGCAGAAACACTATATGACTCGATGACGCGAGCGGCCGCTCCAGTCACCGACGACGTTAGGTAATTAAACTTGTCGATGTCACCTAGTCTTTCGCTATCGTGCACCAACGAGATAAATGTGTCCCGAAAACGGATCCATTGGTTACAATCCCCTTCAAATATGGGGAGTTTGATTGTGGGTAGACGAACCGCGGGCAAGGCATCGGACAACGACGGTGTAACGCGATTCGAACTACTCGTCGCGGTAGCGGAGTCGCCACGAGCCTCTAATAGGCGTGTTTCGGCCTTGGACATCGCACTGAAATACGAGTCCTCAAACTGCTCGCGCTCGGCTAACTGCGCTTCTTCTTGCGGGGTACCTATGACGGCGCATTCTATTCGAGTCTGGACGTTATTGAAAAGTTCGTACAGGCCCTCATTTGCTCTTACGCGTTTTTCGAGGGCCATTAGATCCGCGTTCGCGCTCTCGGACTCGAGAAACCTTTTAAATATGGTGAGCCTGGCCTTCACAGACCCGCGCTCAGTAAAGAATGCCTTTGCTGCCTCCATGACGTGCACGACTGACAACAAATTAAAGGGATGGTGACTTACGGACTGGATGGAGTGAGATCAGCTTGACTTCTATCGTCCCACAGGATGCCCGTTGCTTCCTGGCGGCTAGCAGTCCTTTCTTGCGTGATCCTTGCCCAATGTCCGCAGTCTCGTGCACGAAGCGTGGACCCTGATGACGGCTGTCGCTTGTTCCTATCACGTCCAGAGGGGTGGTGAGCTCAATTCCCACGCACGGCAGCCGCACTGGATGTACAAGCTGACAGCGGACTTCCAATAGGTCGAAGTTCTTCTTCAAATGTTATTCGGCAAACCGGCTCGAATAACTCAACGATGATGTTCTTACTGGCAAGAACCAAGGAATACACAGTGGACTGTATCTAATTACTCGAGTATCCGGCTCTGGCGGATCAAATGTTATTGGTCGATGCAACCCTTGAAGATGCACGCCGCTTGCTGCTATCACGTCCAGGGGGGTGTTGAGCCAAGTCCTCACACACAGGCGCCTCACTGGATGTACAAGTCGACGGCCAAGTCTTCAAACAATGTTACAGTACTGTGTGGACCTTTCCACACAGTATCCGGCTCGAAGGACCAAATGTTAATGCTCGTGGTGCTCCTTGTGAGCTTCGAGCTTTGTAGTATCTTGCACGTGGTGTGCCGACAAAAACTCTAAGTTGCTAACCGGGTGCTCCAACAACTAGCTTCCCGGGAGACCTCTGTATCCACTGACGACTCGAGATGTATCAGGGTGGATGAACAGATCAGGACTGTCGAGCAATCGTGTGGCCTCCACGAGGTCACCTCGGTTAGCCCTACCTTTACTTCAGGGTGGGCGGCGAGGAAAACCTGCCCAATCATGGCAGGCCCAAAAAGCGAACGCTAATTGGTTGGGAAAGGGTACCGCGAACGCCTCCAGATGAGCTTCCTCCTCATGGGAAAATTTGGAAATCTACCCCATCTGGAAGCAATCGCGCCGAGCGGTCCCAGTCCCAACTCCGCTAGCGCCTGGTCATAAATCAGAGATAAGGCCTTCACGGAGGACCACCATAAACCTGTCGACGGGGCCCATGAGAGTTACGAGGCGCGAAAACTAACACTTCTGCCACGGGGTGACAGGCCCACCCCCCTAGCCATCAAGGGCCCACGTGTCTGGCCCCCGCCGTGAAGCCCAGATGGGGAATCCCTAACACTCTTGTTAAGATTCAGAACAAGAGTCTCATTATGACCTTTATAAACCCTAACACCGACAACAACTCCTAAAGCGCCGATGCTCATCCGCCGCTAGATATCGCAGCTCCTCGAGTGCGTTCTCAGCGGGAGTGAAATCCGTCTCATCTTCAGGTCATTTCCATCCCCAAGGGAGCCGGGTCTGGAAATGTCCAGCGATCCACACGTGTCAGTGAAACTGAATTCTTCAAGGCCACGTGGCCCCTACGAAACGTTCCAGCATCCTCTGGATCGTCTTTTTTCGATTTTTCGGTCGAACAATGTCCCGTGCTCGCTGGTTATTGCCGTATTTCCGTATTCCTGGTAACACGCGCTCGTTGCTACGTGCCCGAAGCTTTAACGTCGCGCCAATTGCGCCTGCTGTTGTTGTCTAGCCCCCGATCCCCCCCCCCCCTGATCGCAGTCAAATTAGAGAAATAAAATGTACAGTTTGGATCGCATCGCTGCACACCGTCTATTGATTTGAAAACGAGACGAAGAGAGAGAGAAAGAGAGATAGATAGATAGAGAGAGAGAGAGAGAGAGAGAGAGAAAGAGAGATAGAGAGAGAGAGAGAGAAAGAGAGAGAGAGAGAGAGAGAAAGAGAGAGAGAGAGAAAGAGAGAGAGAGAGAGAGAGAGAGAGAGAGAGAGAGAAAGAGAGATAGAGAGAGAGAGAGAGAGAAAGAGAGAGAGAGAAAGAGAGAGAGAGAGAGAGAGAGAGAAAGAGAGAGAGAGAGAGAGAGAGAGAGAGAGAGAGAGAGAGGGGAGACTGGTCTGTCGTCTTCATCTTAGGCTACCGGCGAGACGAGTCGCCCGATCAATTTTCACCCTCCGTCGATCGACTTTGAACAGGGCTCGCAAGTTTTTTAATTAATTACGAACCGCCGGGAGACACAGGAGAGGAGGAGCTCCCGAACGGGCCCGAAGTTAACGAAGAGCACGGTAATATCGCGAAGCCAAACAAAATTAACTTTTCACGGCGTTTAAGGCGCGCGTGGCCTACACGTTGGTACTTAGCAGACGAGACTTTAAGCAGCTCCGCGGCAACTTCCCCGCCGTCAGGGCGCTGCACCTGTCAAAACATCAAAGGCACCGGGGCTGGCGTTTTATTGCCGCGGAAATAGGAACCCTTCGGCATCGTTCACGCGAGGCTTCGTGACACCTTCGTGACGTCTTCGATAAACGACGTCGGGAAAGGTTGCGATCTTTGCATCTAGTTGTTGTAGCTGGTTTATGAGACATCTATGCACAATATTCTGACAGTTTCGGGAGTTATATTGGAATTGTTTTAAAGATTCTGCAGCGCGATGTTGCTGATTTTGTGGTTGAAATTTTTCCGACGAAAGTTCACCACATTATGGTAACTCCTTGTAACTTGTTATCTATTTGTTGTGTAGTTTGCTTGATGGAATTATGGATATTATGGAGGGTATAACGGAAATACTGAATGAAAACTCCATGTGCGTAATACAGTAAATTCTTCCTAATTTTCCTTCAGCTTGTAAACAAAAATGGACAATTTGGGAAGAGAAGATACGATTATTCGAGCCTCGCTGCTCATTTTTATAGTTGTCGATTGTCAACGATTATAAAAACGAGGTGCTCGAATAATCTCGTATCTCCTCTTCCCAAATTGTTTATTTTTATTTAAAAGCTGAAGGAAAATTAGGGAGAAGTTACTGTACTAACGTTTCAACTTGTTTCAAAACTTGTACCGAAATTGTTTTAAAGATACTACTGTTTAAAGTCGGTGATTTCCTAAAAAGTGTTTCTGAAGTCGCTCTTTTTGTTGAAAATTTATGAATTCGAACAATTCTATGGAGCACAAGAATCTTTTTCTCGAATTTATTAGAGATATAAATTTACAATAATCCCTCAAAAGTTGATCTGCGATTTTTTCTCACGATTTAATTGTACCTTGAATGGAAAGTGTCTCATCGAAGAAAACGAAACGCAAAATAACTATTTACTTTCTGCGCATTATTATTTCATGCTAAGCGTACAAATTTCATATCGATCAGAACTCGAAATCGAAGAAGATTATTCGGATGATGTTTACTCTAATTTTCACTTACTAAGATTATTAAAAGAAGAAATACATTTGAAATTCCTTGGGACAATTTTTTCTTTGTCTAAAACTCTGCCATCTTGTTAGAAGAGAGGTTACTCAGACGTTTAATTAGTTTCGGAGGTAGACAAAAAATGTTCAACCCCATTTTTCTAACACAAACCTTTCCAAGCGAATAACACTAATACTAGTTAACAGGGGGTGCGATATAACTTCTAATCGTTAGTTTTACAAAACTATTTGGATATCTGGGAAACCACCCTTGTTAGGGATCACGATCCAGAGATTCCGGGGAAGGCATTCAGAATCGATCACGGTGGCCCGTGTAAGTCGCGGGCGCGGTTTCAAGAGCTGGCTATCGAACAGCCTTAAACCGTGGCCGGAAATCAGCTTCGCTGTTATTAAATTTCCCGATGCAGACTAGCGCAATATCCGCGCGATATCTCGGCGCGACGGGGGCGGGGGGGAAGGGGGCTAAAACGGCCAGGTGGGTAATATTGCCAACTTGTTCATACAGTTACGAACACGCGGCGCTGTTAATCACATCGAATTACAACACATGCAGCCAGCGCGTTTTGAGATATATGCGAATCTAGTTAGCCGACCGCTGGTGTTAATGCGCGCGGAGCAAGGAAAACGGGATAAATGGTCGGCCGGGAATCGAATAATACATAAACGATCGGTGCTCCCAGAAGATATTGGCGTGCTGTTTACATGCAAATGGAACGGCGGATCTGTCACGGCGGCTCGGGAACTGTTCATCGTTCTGCGTTACCGTTAACCGACCCTTTCACGCCCACGGCCCCTTTTCCCACCCCCGAAACCCGTGTCCCCGTTTCTGGCCGATGTTAGAACCGCGATCCCCCGAACGGGATTTTTGATGATACAGAACAGGCGGTGCAGGAAATATTTAGCTGCTGGGAAACTAATTTCGATATTCATCATCGTAGTAATCAGGTTTCCTCCGACAGTCATTCTATAATCAGTAATGTACGAGATACACGAGGTGCTCGAGTTAGCTGGACCACCCTGTATAATTACGTTACAGTAAATGGACTTTGCCATGCAAAACAACGAAATCACTTCCCCGGCAACCCTGTAATATTTTCTACATAATACCCTTTGCTTCCTTTGATTTTGCTTCAGAGATTACTAAAAGCAAAATGTAGAGATTATTACTCAGACGCGTTTTACGATCCTGCTCTAAATAAATTACTCAGATTCTCGTTTAAACAGGACGCCCATTAATTTCTGCGGCAGAAATTCACTAAAGTCACATTTTATCGACATCATTATTTAACCATCCCCTTTCTCTTTAAAAGCTTGGTTGGAGAAACGCTACCTTTCAATTTGTTTATCCTTTCAACCGATTCCAATTTTTGTACAATTTTGTTTACTCGTTGTCTAGTAAACTAAATATATAAATAACAATAATATAAATAATATGTAATAATATAAATAACGAATATAAATTAACTGACTAATATCTTAAAAAGTTCAAGTGTGTAGAATTTTTAAAATGTTATTCCATTTGAAAAAAAACATATATTTTTAAGCCCAGTTGCTAGTCATTTAGGTAGTCCCGTGGCAGCAATCGACCAGGATTATTCAATAATCCGAATTAAATCTTTTTGGCCGCTCGAACATCGTCGTATCAAAGCAGATACGATCTTCTCTCACAAACTCCTTAACGACACTGTAATCACACCCCAGAAACACTCTCTATGATAAATTTAACTATACCCAGATTAACTGTAAGAAAACACTATAGCTTTACACGTCAGGAGTTTCATTCTCCGCCACACGATTCGTCTGACTGCATTAATCGTATAATTATCAATGTGAGCAAGTTTTGCGAGCATCTAACAACTTCTGTCCCACCAACTCGAGGAATTTCGAGCAATACAGTAAGACCATTACAACTTACATAATTTACACAAGTTTGTAACTACTGCAGTCGTCAAGTTATTTTATCGTAAATTCATTTAGTTTATAAATTTTACATCGATACAGTTCCTACATTTTTGTTCGAATCTGTTATTTGTGTATCAGAGGATTCGCGAACCAGGTAAATAAATAAATAACCGAATAAAATAAAAAGAAGACTTAAAGAAAAATGAACCGAGGACGAGTCGGTGGAATCCTCTCGCGAATCAGAGCGCATCGGGCGGCGCAGAAATTTCGCTGGCCTCGCGGAAGGGTTTCCCAGCGGGTTTCGCAGACGGAGACAGGACCCGGGCAAGATTACGCAGACAATTTTTAAACAAGCCCCGCCGGGAGGGCGGGAAGTCGGCTTTTGGCTGGCACGTGTATGGCTTTAGCAAAACAAAGCCGCCGCCGCCGCCTGGAAGTCGATGCTCGCGCGTTAAATACTGTCCGGTCTGGGTCCTGACCCTCATCCTCCCTCGCCGCGTCGAAAAACAAACTTTCACGAAGCTCTCTCGCGTTTTCAGCGTTGGCTGGGTTTCTCCCGGCGCGGTTGCCGGAGGCGCATCGATAACAATATTCCCCGCTCGCCTACTCGTGTAACTGTCACGATTTACATATCGGCCGGCTTGGCACGGAGTCGCACGCGAATCTCGCGACCCTCGTAAATCTTCCTCGAGGAGAGTGGCAGAGTGAGTGAGAGGGAGAAAGAGAGAGAGAGAGAGAGAGAGAGAGAGAGAAAGAGAGGGGAGGACGCGGCAGGAATCGTCGGAAAGGCACCGCGGCGAGCCGAGCCACATCGCGAACGTCCGGGCACGCGTTACACGCGCCTAGCACCGCCGATGGTGGGGCTAATGAGGACCCAAGAGATGCATCAGTCATGACGGCATGCGGTAGGTCACGAACGACGGAGCACCGGCTATTAATAAAAGTGGTTAATTGCGCGGCCGGCTCGGTGATAGCCGACGAGCCGAACTGCACGTACCTGCTGCGCGGAACAACGAGCCGAGCGGACCAGTGCACGCTCGTCTCTGTCCAACCGCGAACCTCCGAAGGCCAGCTTTGTCTCTGTTCAACGAGGCCGGTTAATTATTTCGCGGACCGTCGCCCTCGGAATGCCAAAAAATCCTGCCGCCATGCGCGGCTTTCCTGCGGCCACATCCTCCGAGACTCGCATTGTTCGGCGGAGACACCGCGGAGACGGTCGAGGTGCCTCAGGAATTGTTCAAGAACATTTTCATTCCCCTTTGTGTCGATAGCGCGCATATTTCGCCGCTCAGAAAGCGGTAGAGGTCCTTTAGTCCTTTTTATTTATTATTTATTTATTTATAAATGGGTTTAACCATTTATTATAATGGAAATGTAAATGAAGGAAGGAAATCAACAGTCACGTAACTTTAATCATTCGCTGACAACGTTAGCTGAGAATCTTTCCTGATGTTGTCAGATTGTTTCGTTTTCCAAGATGTTCGCAAATTGAATAACTAGACCGGGGATCTTTGTGAGAAATTACATTTTGTAGGAGCAATTGCAAGAAACAAGAATTAAATAAATATGTACTTCTGCTTCCTATTGCTAATTTTAATACTTCCAAGAGCATACGACAATATTGTGAAATTCTTTTAACAGTAAAATTTTGCCCATAATTTTGTATTTCATCTAATTATTTGTATCATATATTTGTCAAGCTTCGAGTACTGTCATTTTTGAGACATAAGACGACTGAATGAAATGAAATGGTCAGAAGAATGAAGATCGATTTAATTGAATCTGCTTGAAAAAAGTCATCCAGAGTAATTTATACTCGTACCTAGAGTCCGTAAATGTGGAGTATCAATAAATCCCAGGAACGGCGCAAACAAGATTCTCGTAGAAAGGAAACTCCAATTGAACGATAAAGCCTTTATATGTATAGAGGATATACCGGCTAAATAAAAGTACGAAGACCGGCAAATAATCAGTTGAAGGATTATAAGAACATTTAAATCGATCAGTTTTCTCGTGATATTGCGATGGCTTTATCTAAACGGCAAAAGAAAGCTTTGAAGTGGGAGATATCTGCTCCGTTTCTTCCTACTTCTTGAAGATCCTTCTCAAATATTGATTCGAGTATTACTTCAACTCCTTCCGATCTTATGTCGAAGCGATCTCGATATTGAAGTCTATACCAATATCCACTTACCTCTCTGATTTATTTGTTTAATGTTGCAAGTTACATTGTTTTTAAAAACAATGCGGTCCTGAATACCTTGCAATCAGCAGAAGACTAATTTAAAGAATGTGTAAAACATATTTTCATGTCGTGTTAAGGATTTCATTATGTTGCAAAAAAGAAAAAAAAATAGAGCTGACATGATCGTCAGAATTAAGATTCATATTTTCTCAATTTTTAGACACTGTAAAATGTCTGATTCCTTCCTGTGTAGAAATAATAATATAACCTTGACATGTACTGTACAATTCGTTAAAATTCGAAATTATGATGGAAACACAATTAGATCTAATATGTACAAAATTGAAGACTGAGAAACTATCCTAGGATCTTACGCTCAAGAATTCCAGAAGCACAAGTAATCAAGCCCATGAAGAATGCATAAAATCTACAATTCGCAAACAATACTCTCTAAATAAAAAAATCCTTAAAATACAAAATTTTCAAGGAAACATTGTTTCATTTTAAATCGTTTCAAAGATTGAAGGCTGATTATCCTAGGACCTATTGCACAACAATTCCTGAAGCACAAGTGACCCGTTTGGCAAAGTTCACCGACGACCAGTCCATCCACCTAAAACAATGAACCGCGAGAATCGTGTCCACTCGGAAGAAGCAAATAGGAATTGAGTACATACGATTTGATGGAGAAGCGTTAGTATTCGTAATCGCGACGGACAGCCTAAACAGCTGTAAAAACGGCGAATCTAATTACCGCTTAATCTGGCTGGATCCTGTCCGGCTCGGAGTAACTGTGCGTGCGCGTTCCGTGCGGACACTTTTCGAGCGGAACCCCGTAATTTATCGCCCGGGAGTATATTAACTGGCGAGTCTCCAACTTCTGACGCGGCGAAGGATTTGTTGGATTTGATACACGCTGGCGCGGTTTCGTAGCCGGATCGCGGGAATAGTTTGCGAGGGGAATTCATGGCTGAGGAGCAGGGAAGGTCCTTGGGGTCGGCGGCTGGCGAGGGTTGCACCGAGTAACGAGTATGGATCCTTTTATGGTGTTTGTCATCCGTCGCTGCGCAGGCGAACGTGCCGCGTCTCCGAGCCGTGGAAATTAATTCTATTTGCGTGTTGGAATTTAATTGCAGAAATATGCACGCCCGATAATTCAGCGTTACCGCCATGATATATCCGTGACGGACCCGTCACGAGGAAACTTGAAACTTGGGCTATTAGTCCTTTACTTGCAATTAGTCTTCCTTGTTCGCTGTGTTTCGAGCACCAGTAACCCTTTGCGGACAACGATTTCTTAAAATTGCTAAGGTTCGTTTTAGTACATGTGAGAATTATATATATGTGTACATGACTACGTTATGTATCGAAGCCTTAGGTAATGAGAAACGCGGACAATTTGTCGTTGTGTACCTAATCGAATATGCTTGATTAATTCTGGACTAAGATGTCAATATTTCTACATTTATCCCCAAAGGGTTAAAGAAACTATTTAGAGCCAAAGTTTTATTATATTATTTTATAAAAATAATAGGAAAATATTTATTCAGGTGCATCTGTACAGTCTCGATAATTTTGTTCCTTCGGCGAGGGAGATATAAAATAATCAAACTTGAGTCAAATGCAATCATGCCACAGCTTTACAATTTTTAGAGATCCTCCCAGCGCAGCGGCCTTCAGAATCATCTGTTATTTTATTTTCCACCGAATGATTCTTCGCTCTGCCGCAACTCTACATCTTATTGCAGTTTGTCTATCGTAAATATTCCGTCTAATTATTGCAATTATTAATTGTATAGACTGTTGATTTCACGAATCTGTGACAAAAATGGGTAGCTGCAATTTAAAACGGTAACTAGCTTATTCGCGTCTAACAGAATTTTAGCGAAATCCCGTGGTTTCAGCACAGATTACAGTAAAAGCGGGAGCGAGGAATAATAAAGTTCGTTTGAAACGATGCCGAAGATTTTCGGGCTTAGGGTCAGCGAACAACGAAGACGCGTAACGGGGTCAGCGTTGGTTACAACGTGTCGCGTAGACCGCGCGGATTATCGATGAAATGTTAATGGCCGTGGCACGGCGAAATAAATCAAATTTTATAACGGAGACGATATTTCGCGGCAGTCATGCTAGATTAAATACACACGCGCACGGTGGGGAACGGCGAATAAGCCGCGCGCGCAATCGGGCACCCGTGAAATTGAACTATGCCGCGATAAAATTCGATGCCGGTTTCGCGTGATTAAAATCGATCGACGCGTGATTGATGACGCGTTGCTTGATGAACGTGTGCTTAGAGCGTCACGAATAATTATGGCTTGCTGTTCTTTTATTTATACGAGGGTATTTGTTATACTCGGTCACTGTCGGCGCACGTTCATTGACATCGCTGGGCCGCGCCGCGCCGGCGGCCTCATTTTTGCAGTTTCATTCATTTGGAAATCACCTGATATCCATCGGTGACAAGATAAAATCCATTTGGAACTTTTAATTGCTGGAATAACGCGCGAGCCCCGCCGAATTTCCCAAAATTACTGAAAGGGAAATGTTACTTCAATTTCAGTGATTGCGTAGTGACGTCTGAAATTCGAAATTTTTAAGTTCGCCGCCGCGTTATGAATACAAATTTTCCAGAAAATTCGGCTTTCAGTGCTGACCAAAATGAGAATGGATAGTAAACAATATTTTTATTGTTAATATGATTTTTATGGCTTTGTATTATATTCGTACGCGTGAGTGTCGTTCATACTGTAAATTACATAGAAATCATGGTAGATCATATTTCTTTAGAAATATCATGAATTATGCCGTATGAAGTAAACATTTAAAGAACAACAAGAATAATAAGAACAATAAGAATAATAAGAATAATAAGAATAATAAGAATAATAAGAATAATAAGAATAATAAGAATAATAAGAATAATAAGAATAATAAGAATAATAAGAATAATAAGAATAATAAGAATAATAAGAATAATAAGAATAATAAGAATAATAAGAATAATAAGAATAATAAGAATAATAAGAATAATAAGAATAGTAAGAATAATAAGAATAATAAGAATAATAAGAACAGCAAGAACAATAAGAATAATATGAACAACTTACAAGAAATCCATTTCAAGGCGTACGATATTTAGACCTAAAATGGACGTAAAATGGACGTCTTTAAGACGCCCAGTGTTCATTGAGAAGGCTTAATAAAATTGAAACAAGGAAACAAAAAAACCGAATAAAGATCTGAATAAAGATAGGTAGCAGACCTTTAACAATTTAAAAAATTAAAAATAATAAGAAAGACCTAGGCATAATGAGCCTTGAGGCAAAAGGAAACTTGTTAAGAATTTTTGTCATAATATTTTATATATTAGTTTTTATTGTTAATATTTTAATAATAATTTTGCCAATAACATCCGTAGAGGTGAAACCACAATTTCCAAGGCACAAGTACCGAAGAATTTAAGTTCAGTGAAAATTTTCCATCCGCGTGTCATTCAATAGAAAATCCGGCCTTATCAGAGCGCGCGAAAACAGATAACAATGAACAACGAAAGTAACGGAGGCCAGGTTGTTTTACAACGCAGCGACGTCGTTCGAACGAGCGTCGATCGCCGCGCGTTGTCGCGTTTATGATCGTCCGATTGTTGTTCCCGGGGCACGCGCGTCCATTCAGCGATTCAATTGTCCGTTTCGACTGCGGATACCGTAAGTACATGCATTCGAGTACACGCGCGATTATGTTTATTAGCGGCTCGCGTGACCGGCGCACGTGTCATGCTGCTAATGTCGTCCACTAATTCCGGCCGTTGTAACACGCGTAACTGAGACGCGAAACTGTTTTCGCGACAATGTTACCGCTTTAAATTGGCTATTCTACGCTTACCGCATTTGTTGTTCCGAATTTATTCTCTCGGTACTATCGAATCTTTATGAACTCTGCTCGTAGCCTGCGTGTTTTCGAAATAAAGAAGATTTTGGAATGCGATGGTACAGCGACTGTTCACACTGATTTTGAAAGATGCGTAATGATTTACGAGTATTACATTGTGTGCATTAGTTTGTAGGAAAACAGCGATGAAACCGATTGATATATTAAATAATTAAAAAAAATGAGATACGAAATAATTGAAATACTTTAATAATAGTGAGGTATTTTTTGAACTGAGTTAAAATAATTCGATCATTTTCGTGTTTGTAAAAATTCGTTACGTTTGATATTTCTGTGAGATAAAGATATTTCGACACATTTTTAAAACGGGATAATCATTTTGATATTGGACTAAACTTTTCGAATTTTTTTTAAGATTTTAGAAGAACTAGTTTATATTAGACAAATCACCGATTTCGAGGAAATTTTCAGCATGCATATAGTTTACCGAGATCTACAAAACACACTGTTCTAATTTTCGTTACAAGCTCAGATAAAAAAATTAAAGGATATCACTGTTTATTTTTTCTTATCATTCGAACTGATTGATATTTTCGCAAAAATTTTGTTAGCCATTGCCTAGTAAACTAGTTCTTCTAACATCTCAATAAAACTTCAACTCGTTGAGTCTAATTTTAGAAAAGTTATCCGATTTTAAAGAGCGTACGCAGATTTTTTCTACTAACACGCAACCAGAGTTTCTCCTGAATATTATGTTTACACATTTTTTTATATATGGTACACGACGTTGGATACGATTTGCTGCCATAAACGCGTACGACCGGCAACAGCAACAAGCAAGCGCAATCCAATACATATATCGGTCTAAAATATTCTGAGAAGGTCTTGAAAATTGAATCCGTCCGGCCATTGCGGTTCAGAGGAAAAGTGCGTGAATTTGTAATTCGGAGTTCGCAATCTTGGGATTTACGTCGCTGGGGAAGGAAGAATCTACTCAGCGTGCCGGATAGCCAATCTTTCCTCTAACGACAGCGTCCAGAAATGGGATTCGCGGCTGGCTCGCGAACACGGTGTCAAAAACGGCCGGTTAGACGGCTGCCGGTAGGACATTTGTGTAAACCATTTCCCGCTGGCGCTCGTAAACCGGCGGAACGCTAACATCCGGTTCACGAGTGACGCCCTCGTAAAGTTTAAAGGGCACGCTGCGACGTCGCTGCGAAATGCTAAAAACGGCAGCGAGCGTGCGCGCATCTCGGTACATCTCTGATCTCCGTATCCGCGGAGTTACATCGGCCGATTTCGAGTTTATCGAGCGGTTAACTGCAGCGAGATCGCGTGTTCAAAGCGCGTAGAACGCGGTGGGATCGCCGCCGTGTGATTTGCGCGAATAAAATGGCGCAGCAATAATGAACTACGTGACGCGATCGCTAACTCGCGAATCAATGTCCCGGATAAACATACAGAATTGATGGTAATAAACGCGGTGCCATTTTATCAGGTTTTCTAGAGTGAGAGAGAGGGAGGGAGAGAGAGGGAGAGAGAGAGAGAGAGAGAGAGAGGGGTAGGGCCGACGCAGAGGATTTCGTGGACGGGGGCGAGGGCGGCTTGCGAATTGAATTGTAAACCGAAACAAAGCCGCCGGTGTTCCCTATTTGGCGATTCCTGAAGCGTCGGATGGCTCGCGAGCGCTCGCGACCGGATATTGCGTACGAAATAAACTGAAACAAATAAATTTTCGACGTTTATGTAAATAACCGACGGCAGGGGGCAGGGGGCCGGGGCCAGCTGCGAATTACGAAAACAATCATACGTTCGTTGACACGCGGATCGACTGGTCGATGGAGTTACGTCCGCCACCGCGCGCGCGGTTCGTTAAAACGGCAATGCCGGTCGCAGTTTTATTACAAATCCGATGCTCCGGGATACATAAATATGAATGCGAGTGGAGAACAAGGATTGATCGGACGCGTGCCGCTTGCCTCCATTGGCATGATTGACTGCTGCGAACCGAGTTACAGCGGTTACATTCCCGGTCACCTGTAATGACGATTGTTCTTTAATTCTCTTGCGAAAATTGCGTTGCCGCGATTGTTTCTTAATGCGACATTTTGGCGAACCAGCGTTGTGATCTCTAATCAGAATTGGGCACGTTTGGAGAAGTTTGGCTAATGAGTAAAGATACGGCTAATGTTAATCATATTAAATATATAGTCATTTGTTACGAATCATTTCCTGAAACGTAACTGCTTTCGTTAATTAGGCAAACCTACCTTCGTTGGTTACTATTACATTTTAGTCGGTATTTATGATTACCTATTAGTCAATAGTCACTTGGCAAATAATTCTTTGTTGGTATTTTCTCAGGGATCTTTATATTCCTATAAGACGATTTTATAGTTTTTCTCGAGTACACATATTAATGCTTTTACTAACTCTAAGATTCTCTCTACAAGATTTAAGACTCTAAAAGTCTTAAGATAAGTCTTTTACACGAAGATTAGCCAATAATTTCACAACAAGGGTCAAACTCATTTATTTTTAATCTTTTTACATAGAAATTTATTTAATATCCTGGCGAGATTTTTCTGATTAAGATGAGACCAAGTATGATATACAATAGAGACTCTCTTAACTAAAAGTTTACTTTTATAATATCCTGATACCAAAACATTCAATTAAGTAAACATTTTATTCAAGTTCTCCGCTAGGTGATAATATACCTAAATAATATGCAAAATAATTAGATGATAGAACGCTTGGAACAAGAAACTTTTTAATCAATCATACACACCAAACAAATATATGTATGAACCGAAACTATTAACACTTATTATTATATGCCATAAAGAATCCTTCAATTACCCACAGAAATTCTTCGATCCTGCTTTTCATGCAACAATCCACGAAAATGAAGCTAGACCTAGTTACATTATTTTCAACTGATCAAACTCCCTGATAGGAACATTTCCATTTTGCACACCTGTACAGCGTAGCGACGAAGTAATAATTACCGGGGTGTTTATCACCGAAAGGGTTAACGGGGATTGTCGCGTTCGTTGTAGGCGGGTTGTTGAAGGAATGCAGCGGGTACCTGTCTCCTCGGAGCACCCTGAAAATGTCAAAGGTAGCGCAAACAACAACGGGATAATTTGCCGGGCACTCTTCCGCGTAATTCGTTTACCCTTAATTCCTCATTGAGCCGAGTCGTGTCTATTATTCCGGCGCATCTCCCGTGCCCGGGGACTTTGTTTCGCATTTACCCTCGCGTTGCTGGCTGGCCCCGTACGGTAGCGTTCGAGCGGCGCGTGGTGTTCTCGGCTTGGCTTGGCTCGGCTCGGCGTGGCGCGGCGCGGCGCGGCGCGGCGCCGCGAGCTGCAGTACATTTTACGGTTGGCTAGCCAGTAATGCAGTAATTAACGTTTCTTTCATGTACTCTTTTGCTTTCACCGCTTTAAACCAGCTGCGTTCCGCGGCCTGTGTGCGTAAGACCCGCGTTCCCTCGCTGTCCACCGTATCTCGCGCGCCCGTACACACACATACACACAGACGCTCGCGCACGCAGCCACGCGCACACCGATTCCCACACAACGACGCGCAGTATTTACAGAGACAAGAGTACATTCAACCTTTCCCCCGTCTATTTTCACCCTTGTTCTCCTGGCCAAGCAAAGACCCCCGGCGGTGCGCGCCGCCCTTCTCTCCCCGCCCCCTTCCGTCCAGTTGAAAAAATAATTACCCCATAAGCCGGACCGTTTCCGCTGGCTCCGTGGACACGCATTCTGGCTAGCGTTCACGCTCCTAGACCCCGACCAGCCCGAGAATCTGACGGCCAGACTCTTTCAACGGGGGTCAGGGCGGGGGCCAACCGCCCCTGACTATCTTTCAGGCAACTGGTCAGCAAGGGGCGGTGGAACTTCGCTGGGGAGGAAAAATGTGTAAAATAGTATTTAGCTGTGCAGGATATCCCCTGCGGACTGTCCGACGATTCGCTTGCTAAAAGTCTCGATGGTCAGAGCCTCTGGCGTCCGCCATTCCCAAACCTTGCACCCTATTTCTACTTTCTGAACCCGAACCACTATTGGGTAAACATTCCATCAACCCTTTCAAGATTGATGTAGTTAGCTGGAAGACGTTAGGGTCGCGTATATCTAGATACTGAGGCTGCTACGAATGATTCACTCGTTTTGAGTAAAATAGTAGAAAATTCTCCCTAATTGACGCTCAGCTTGGAAACAAAAATGGACGATTTGGGAAGAGGGGATACGATTATTCGAGCCTCGCGGCTCGTTTTTCTCATCTTGCGAAACATTTTGTTGTTTAGATAGTTTAGAGTTAAGTTAACTTATAGTAACTTAATTCGTTCATTCATTCATTTATAGCAATTTTCACTTGCCTTATTAACATCTTGACATGTGTAGATTACATTTTAAAACAAAAGTCAAGATTTTCGAAAATGAGACTTATGCCACTATGATTCTAGTCCACACATTTGGAAAACTTGTTATTGAAATGAGAATCTTCATGTGGAATACAAATTTTCCCCGCCGAATATGTAAAACAGAAATTAGATAAAAATGTACTTTTTCGTTTAATGATTGTTAATACAGTGATAATAAGGCTACAATATTTCTAAATTCTTCTTGTGTCTTCATGGCTCTGTTTTTATTTGTTTGCTATAAATTCATGTAATCCGCAGACTACTTTTATGCACCATTGCAATAATTATGCGTCTGAGGAACGTCGAAGTTAAGATGAAATAACAGAAAATCGTACACCTTACATAAAAGATGTAGATAATTAATAAATAACATCTTATCTAAAAGATATATAAAAGATGGCTTATATAAGAGTATAACATGCAATGCAATTTCATTATATTAATTATTTGTCGAATAATAAAAATAATTTCGAAACAATCCATAGTTTGTTGATCCCATGAACGAGATCTTCTCGCAGCCGATTCTATCACGGATTTTAGTCAGAGGCGATTCGAACGGGAAGGAGTGCATTGGTGATGCAGCCGGACAAAATGGCAGCCGCCGTTCGAATATCCATTGTTCCGATTCTGTTCTGTCCATGTGTGTGGACCATATGCATTTACAGACGAACGCCGAAAACGATACAGAGTCGACCGTTATCCAATTTCATCGGGGAACCAGTGTTTTCGGTAGCGGCGTCGCTAATCAATCGGCGAACGTACATTGTAGGATCGTAGGTTGTCGCTCGAACGCTGTTGACTCTGCTGTGACGCGAACTGCGCTGCGTTCTGTCTCTGTATCGCGGTCAAGTGGCGCACTCGTTCGAGCCACTCGAAGTGGCGAATTTTAATTCTGCTGTCCGTCTGTCGATCAAGTGCCGCGGGACCATCAACGTAGATTAATTCGCTGGGAACGAAATGCCTGAGAGCTCGCGGCGAATGCCATCCAAGTGGTCACCATTTTCTGAACCTATCGCTGCGAGTTGCCGCGGGAACGAGGCAAAAACGTGGTAGATAATTAGAAACTCGGTCTTGAGGTCAATCAGTGACCATCGTCGTATGACCGTTTGTCCAAAGGGAAACGAGAGTGCCCTATTCCTGTATGTCTGTGCACGAAGAAGCGCCGAATATCAACTCCATAAATTCTCACAATATCGAAGTAATTTAACGAATATATGAAACCGAGACTGGAAAGTTAAAATGTACTAGAGGAAATATTAGTTGAACATTGTTTTGTGCTCTAAAAATCCTATTAACATTTTTTCCTTAGGACTTTTCAAAGCCTAGTTAGAAATAATTATCATCCATAAACGCAGAAAATTTTCTCAGATTTTTTAGCAACTCAAACTGTGGTATTGGATTCGTGAAATAATAAGTCATGCTTCGAATGAAATATAAAATATACATAATTATTTAAATAGAATATTGTATGAAATTACGTTGATATAATGAAACAAGTGATGTTGGAAGTGCCATAATTACGAGCAGTTTTGTTACATCCCCCGAAGTGGGGCGTCCGAGTGCAACGGGTCAATATTTGGGACGAATCATTGATTATGCCAGCTCCCATGTGGAGGACCGCCAGTGGCACGGAAATCTTTGCGCCATCGGGAATCGTATCACGGAAGCGGTGAAAAATGAAATAGTTATGGCAGCCGGCTCTGTCGCGAGCGCGTTACCCCGACCAGATATCCCACAGATTTTTCCATTCGCCTGGCTATACGAGGGGGGCCGGGTCCTTTTATTGGGATATTTTTATTGTTATATCAGGGACACGAAAATTGAAGGCGGATAGAGGAGAGGCGAGCACTTTGCATTCACTAGCCGCGACGCTCTCGGCCGCATAAAAAGCGTGTTCGATCGGTAATCGAGGGAACCGGGAGCGTCGGGCTCTCGTAAAGTCGAGGCAGTAAAAGAATCCGCCGCTTCTCGTGGTCCGAGAGTGGACCGAAAACCGGCTGACGGCGGAGAACAGGCCAGTCTTAAATTTATTTACCCCCGGCTGTCTAGCGTTTTTTCGTTGTCCGACCTTGCTCGACCCACATGCACGCCCGTGCACCGGGCGAATAAAATTTTATCGTCGCTCCGATCGATGCACTATCGTCCACCCTCGCTGCACAGAGATAACAACTCGCTCCTTTTCCCTCTGTCTCTGGCGAACCGCCGCTCTCTCGAGCATGATTAGGTGCTTCTCCAGACTACGAATCGACCTGTCGGCGATTGAAACAATGCTCTGGAAGAAGGAACAGATGCTACACGCTGTTAACCAATTTTTGCTGCTCCGTGATAATACGCTTTACCGACTTTATGCTTTTCCTCATGATTCAATTGTTCCAGGCTTGCATTCTTCTTCGGGTATTTATTAGGGTATCAGGTCCATTAGGGTACTCGCGTTGCAAACGCGTGAAATGCAATCCTTAAAATGGGGATGCCTGTATAGTTTTCCAAATGGCCACTAAATGACCAAATGATATAAAACAAAAATTACTTTCGCAAACATATGTTTTTTTAGATATATATTATTTCATTTGGAAATATAGTTAGTGGATAATGTTCAGTACCCCTCGAATGGCTACAATTTTTCTGCTTACAAATACAAGCTCTTTCCACAGCAGTTTTCATGACATTACGTAAGTTTTAGCTCTGAGTTTTAAGAATTGACTTTTCACTAGAATTCTTAATGAATTTTATTCACCGCTGGAAGTCATATATGTAGCTGTTTTAATCTACGTGGGATGCGCCATAACCTACAAAAAGAAAAGAAAATAGAAGAGATTGAAAATGGACAAGATTCGACTTCTTCAAACTCTTCAGTTTTTCAGTGGTCACCCTGTAGGAGCAACTGAGGACGATTCTAAGGGAAAATATTTGCAAGTGATGTTTATTAACTTGATGTCAATAATTATTGTAATTAATTATTGTAATTGTAGTTACGTAAATTTTAGCGTTAGTCAACGCGTTGCCTGCCACAGGAATGTCTATAAAAATCGCACGAAATCAGATCAACTTATCTCATATTGTAACAATAGAGTCAGACTATGCTTAAAATTCAGTACCAAGTTTGCGAAAAAATATGTCGTCGCCCACATATGATCGACATGGCGGTCAATACGTCAAGGATTAACTAAGCTGATTTTGCAGCATTTTTAGCATCATAATTGAGGCAGGGGGTTCGAAGAAAGTTTCGATCGTCGTACAGGAGGTTCGACGGTGGTAAATATCGTGTTCCTGGATGTCCCATGGAAACAGCATGGAATCCATTAGGGGGAGCCGAGAACCAGTGATACGGCTCACGAGTGCAGCGTGCCGGAAGCACATCGGAGCGTAAACACGGAGGACTGCCAGCTATTATTCGATCTGCTCAGGGATGATACCGCGCACGGATATGTTAAATGCTCCGGTAAAAACAGTATTACCGTCGAGCACATGGAAATCCGACGGGCGAATCGTATCTGGCGTGGAACGAGCCTCGCCTCGCAGTCCGCGTATCGTGGATCCTATATCGGGTAGCGGAGAGCATCGTTTCGCAGGAGGATAGGTCGCGATGCGAAACGAATCGGGCGAAGAGGAGGAAGAAACGACGCGGCTTGCTGGGAGTTCCGCAACGATTATGGGCTCTCGTCTAGCCCGGGGAGAGCGTGGTTCGCGAGCGAGCGACGCGAATTTGCTACGCTCGTGTGTAGATACGCTCGTGCGCCGCATATCCGCGAGCCGCGAGACGAGCCAGCCTCCAGACCCCGACACGGCCGTATTGCGTATTCCAGACGCAGTGTAATGCACTTTCGCGATGCGTTCGAGGAGGCATTTCAGACGTTCGTGACGGGGCACCGGGCGGGCGACGTGCGAGCCGGGAGAAACCCGGCTGTCCGCTTAGAAACCGCGTTCCCGCTTGTGCAACCGGGGCGAACTGGTTCCGGAAACGGACGCTGATTAAGCGACTGATGGACGAAGAAATTATGAGACGAGCCCGCTGCTCGGATCGTTGCACGCTGTCCAGCAGCGTCCGCTTTCTCATTTCCATTTCAGCGAAACCTTTCCTTTCGTTGACTAATTTCGTGCCGCGGTCTCGGGACGGCATCCTAGCGTGACAGGTGTAAAACACGGAATTTCTTTCGAAACTTCGTTCTCCGAACCTGCGGCATAGGTAATTGCATTTTAATGGAATTTCGATTCTCTTTTACATAAGTTTTATGTGTCTCTGAAAATTACAGAACACTAAACTAACTTTGAATACTATTCCATTGACGCATAGTTCCATAAGAAGAATTTATGCAAGACAATCTTGAGTATCAAATGCGCAAAATTATTTGTGCATTCTGGTTTGTAATGTAATAGTGAAATAAGGAATGAATGAAGTCTGTTATTAAGCTCGTTCTTTATCATGTTTCAGACGTGCAAACAATGCGAACTACCCCGAGGAAATGAAGAATAATTCTGTAAGCAAAACATTATATCATTAGGTATGTGAATGTATTTTTGTAATTTCGGTGCCTTTTTGCAAGACATGTGTACGTAGGGATTTAGCTTACTTTGATATTAAAGCGTTGCAACGTGTCTCAAAGTTCGACACCATTTATTTTCTAATTTATAACACCGAAAAATATGCGTTCAAATTTCGTAGCATCAATTTCCGAAGTTCAAAATGTGTTCCAATTCAAAATCACAAGATTCCGAAACCGACACCGAAATCGTTGTATTAGGAAAGACAGCCTGAAACGAAACATTCCATTCTGTCGTGCGTACCGGTGCGCTTCTAATCGATCTCGACGGCAGTTCTAGCATCGCGACGGATCGTCCGGATGCAGATCGATGGCTCTGTCCGCGTGTCATTGCAACAATTACACGTTGCTCCGCGCGAGCAGTCCATTCCGTGGGAAACCGAAGATTCCTCGTGTCAATGGCAGCGAGTAATCGCGGCGCCGACGACACCGGGATACAGGATCGCTTCTGTTGTATCCAGGAATCGGGAAACGTCGGATATTATGGTGTTATCTCCGTCGTTTCAGCGATCGGAGAAACCGTAAACGCCGGCGAACGGTTCGACGATCGGCAGTGGGCGAAGAAGCAGCCTCTCGTCGGGGAACTTTTTAAGAATACGATCGGCCAATAAACGAATTTAACGAGATCACCGAACGGTGAAATGGAACTGGCGAGAAGGAAGTCGATTGCCCTCGGCGCGGGATCTATTCGCGCCATTTGCCATGACGAACTTTCGGCAAAGGATTTCCTTTCTCGGGTGCCGGCGAGTGATAATCGACACGCGGAATCTCGGTCCGCTCTTTACTCAGGTTGTTTAAGCGAAATCTAGCCGTTTTTCTTGCGGACGGTAAACACTAGAAGAAAACGAACGAGGAGGAAGTTACACTGTTTTTTACAAGCAACGTAACGGTGTCTGTAATTGCTTTTTATCTGTGTTATTTCTTTTTTACAGATCAAGGTGACCGTCAGTTTTTTAAATGAAATGGTGTGTATTTTTTATATCATATGAAATCGCGTGCCAAAACGAATTCATTTGTATAGGAAATAATGACTTTCAAGATCTCGCAAGATTAAATGGGGGCATTCGTGAACAAAGAAATCATATTGAACACGTAATCGAGTCGGGGCTGTAGTAAATGTTCTCCACCTCTAAAAGTATACTATGAAAAATACATATAATATAAAGTTCTAGAGACATTAAAATATTATATTACATTCCTTTTACAATATAATAAGAATACAATAATAAAATACCATATAATAAAAATATCTGCGATAATGAAAGCAAATAAAAATATCTAAATAATAGATGTATTTAAATAAATATATTATCAAGGTGATAATTTAAGATTATTCAGATTGCAAAGATACATTTATGAATTATTCATTGAATATATTATTTCAATAAACTAATATACGATAACAGATGCTTTTAATGCTCCGTAAATCTATCATTAAATCACCTTCCAATAATGTTGGCTGCTCTGATCGGAATTATCGATGTTAAGAAAAACAATCGATAATTTTCGACAGCGAAAGCCATCGATAGTACTGTCGATAGTTCTCCACCTCTACTGGCTGGCTGGCGTTAGCACAAACACTCTGCACTCGTGTAGCCGAGGAATGCGTCGGTCCGTTGCGAAGCTACGCTCCGCGGAGACGAATAGTCTCTCCCCTCCTCGCGTTTTCCTTCTTCCGTGGCAGGCCGCGGGATCGGGATTTTTTAAATTTCCCTCGGGACCCCGTGGCTGTGTAGAATCGCGGCCGATACACCGGGGGATCGAAGGTAACGCGAGGAACGTCTCCCTCCTCTTAGCCAGGCCGCGGCGCTCGGCCCGATTGAAGTATTGCTCTAACTATTGGCCGGGACCCGAGCCCGAGAGTGCTCGGCCGGAAAGATCGTGCCGCAGCTGGATACACCGTGACTTCCCGCTATCGGGGAAAACGTAAAAGAGGCAATAATATGCCCGTAGTAAAGGGGGAAAGTGCGCCAGTTCGCGCGGGCTTTTATTTACAGTCGTTGTAAAATACTTCTGCCCGATGCGACACCGTTACCATTCGCCGGAGCACCGAGAGAGCCCCGGACCCCGAGAAAAAGAAAATTTAATGACCGGCCGGGCGGCCGGGATAGGGAGAGGGGGGAGTCTATGGGCGTGCTCCGACGTTTAAGGGCGAGGGCGCCAGGTGAAATGTAGGGGAAATTAATGCTCCGGCCTCCGGGATTCAATGGAATGATTTCGAATGCTGGAGCGTAGGTGAACCGCTTGAATACCGAATGAAATTTCGTGCGCTCAGACGCCGAACCCTGCAGGATCCCATGAATTCTTGTTAGTTAGGCTTCAATAAAACCGCGCCGCACGCCGGCATACCGTCTTCCTCGGTGCGTCGCGTTCTTGCGTTCACGGGACGCAAGAAAACTTGACGCCGGGGCTAACGAGCTTCGGGAAACCGGAAGTGTCGGGTCGCGTCGCGTACCCGGAAGCGCTAAAAAATTTCGGAATTTCCGGATTATGCGGACCAGCGCGATTTTCGAGAATCCCGGTGTCTTTGGACAGCGGGACTTCGGCGCTCGATTCAACTCGTCTCGAAATTTTCGGATTCCCGGGCACATGTACTAACGAGGCACGCGATTCGACGGGAAGACCTGAAATAAGAGCGATTTTTCCTGCACCAGATACTCTGAAAAAATGCGGTCTAGTGTGCGTCCTTAATGCGTTTGCCAACGGTGTCACGTGTCCCCGTCGGCCGCCATTTTACGTGCGCTTTTATTTACCACTGCACCGAGTACCGTAATATTCAGCATGTTAATGAGATTTTTTTTCCTGTCTTTTTGGCGTTCCAAAGGGACGTGTAATGAAAAAGGGGCATTTAATAAAATGTTGCCACTGCCGAGGCTGTTGTAGAAGCGAATGGTTACTGCTAACGCGTTAATCTTTCGCTTCTTGCTGCATAAACTTAATAGGTTTTCTATTATTTCCGTTCGGGTGTTGATCGGTGAACGATTTCTAATCGATGAAACGGGATTTCTTTGAAAATAATTCGTTATTTCTTTAACACCAGATTTACACTTAGATTTTTCACTAATTTTTTGATTTACGAATATTCATATCGTAAAGATACATTTATGAGTTATTTATTCAGGTTATATGTTACTTACGGCAAATGTTACAATAACACTCGTTAACAGTCAGAATAAATGTCTTATTGTGACTTTTATAAACTAATATAAAACAGCTGTTTTTTGTGCTCCGTAAATCTAGTGTTAAATGACTACTATTTTTAATCGAATTCGAAGAATTTTCTTATTTCATTCATATTAATCTGTAGACAGCGGATGTTACGCATTTGTCCCAAAATTAACTAGGTTAAATACGAAACAATCCAGAAATTGGAAGAATCTATGAACGCTTTTACATATTCCATAATATATTGAAATGATTAAAAGAAGTACATTTTTATTTGACTTCTGCTCTTTAAAATTCATTAATAAAATGTTTATTTTGCATAATGATCTACGGTCTAATTAATCAGTAACCCATGAGATTGTATTCGTGTAGATCTCTCGAAATAAAAATGTTCGACTTCGAAACTACCACAGTCTTCGAACTACCAGCAGCAGTCTTCTTACATCCCCTGAGCGTCAAGCAGCTATATACTCGATCATTTTTCGCTCCCACTCTAAAACCACTAAACAATTAACCGAGGACATTCAGAACTACTCTAGATTTCACCGCCCATTCGTCCAGCAGCGCCTCGATCGATTCAAGGAGTCGATTGCAGTAGTAAAACGGTTAAATGGTTGGCATAGAACGGAGGAGGAGGAGGTCGGTTTGACATTACACGGATGAGAATCAACATCCATTATGAAACGTTCGTCGTTGCGGCCACTTCTCACCCCCGTGTCGAGGGGTAAGTTTCCGGGAGAGATGATGTTTGCTCGCTCGCGAGCGGAGCAGCGTGGCGGCTCCCTCTGTAGCCAAACATTGAATTTCTCTTTCGGTCTTATTCTCCTATCGCCGGATTGTGAAAACAGGAAGCGGCGAGCGATTAACCCCGCTTAACTCCGGGCGAACGGCGCCCCCGCGGATATTGTTGGATATAAACGTGGAATAGTCGTTCGCCCGCTGACGCGTTCGCCGAGAAGCCAAGAGGCGATCGCTGCTCGGGATCCGTCTCCATATGTTCTTGGTGCGTTTATTTCGGTGAGAGACTGCCTCGTAAAGACATCAAAGCCGCATCCTCGAACGGCGGGAATAAAGGCCACGGAAGTCCATAAAAGTCGAGTAGCGAGGATAAAACGGGCTGGGGGATCGATGGGCTCGCACACGTGCGCGGTCCTCGATCCGCGCGAGCACTCCGCTCCGCTCCGCTCTGCTCCGCTCGCGCTAGCACCGCCGCCGGTGATTTTAAGCAACGTTTAGAACGTCGCTCATTGTTCACGGTGAAAAGCTGCCTTGTTCCCGGCCGTGGCAATTTTTCACGCGCTCAACGGGATCGCGAGACACTCGTAAACGCGATCAGACGTGAAGCGAAAGGCAACAGGGCATGTAACCGATTGGGAACGATCTCTCTCTCTCTCTCTCTATCTCTCTCTTTCTCTCTTCCCGATCCTCTCTCGGCCCTTTGAGTCTCTCCGCGAGAACTTTATCACGGAAAAACGAGAGACCGAAGAGTCCCTCGTCCCCATTCGCGAATCTCTAATAACCGCGACCCGATCAGCAACGGCTTTCGGCGCTCGACTAATTGGACCGGGGACTGGGAAACCAATGAACCGATTCCATGTTGATAATACAATATATTCGAGCCGTTTCTATACGGGACGCAGTAATTTCAAGGACCGACGACGTTAAGTGGCGAGGCCGATACCGATGTCTGAAAGCGAAACACTTGCGAACAGAGAGTTACAAGCGTGATCGGTCTGTAGTACGTTGTTTCTCCGACTGTTCCCCGTTCCATATTCTACCCGCTCGCTGGTTTTGTTCGTCAAGATTTATGGATCTTGCGGTGAAGGGGTTGATGACACAAAGCCAGATGCTTTGAAGCCGCGACTAGTTATTCCGGTTATAGGATACGCGATGGACATGCCCGGACGAACCGTGTGACGAGGAACGTCAAGATGCGCTAAAAATAATTTGTTGCAGTGGAAAATCGTTTCGTAGGGTTCGATACAATTCTCGATGGTTTCCAGCGATTCCCTTAAACGCGGTGCAATTTAATTCGCGTTCATTTTCGAGCACGATTGTTTTCAGTGACCTATCGTTTCAATTCATTTTTCAGTAGGTATGCGTATAAGTCACCGAGATCTAAAAACGCGTATTTTTAAATTTTCGTTATAGGCTCCGATGAAAAAATTGAAAACATGAGATTTTTATTTTGGTTGTCATTCTAAGTAATGGAAGAATTAAGAAACAGCGTTTTAGTCGTTGTACGATAAACCAGTTCCATTAACATCTCCGAAAAATTCACGTCATTTAGTTCAGTCTAGAAAAGGTTACACCGTTTTAAAAGATGCTCGGATACTTTTCTTAGTTTTTGAGAACAAATATGATATGTGAGAACAAATTTATTGCATCAATTCTCCATAAACGTACGTTCACAGTCTCAATAATCGTAAATTCCAAAATTTGGAACGCGCCATTCCGACGGGTCCCGTAAACCTAGCGTTAAAGATGGCTGAACATTTCCAAGCATTCTAAACTCATGCATATCTCTTACCACAAATTTCAGCCGAAGTAATAAGCATATTTTTCCGCCTACAACTCGCACGTAATGGTACTCGCAGCCCACCAGTGACCAAGTCCTGCATCAACCGCAACGGCCACGCAAATGTTCCGCTGTCGTTCCGATAGGACGATCTTCGCCGACCGGATGTATCGCTGGCCAAGCCGGATTTTTAATTCCAGCCGTAATAACCATTCGTCACAGAGAATCGTCGGCGTCCCAATGGAGAACAACGGCACTTCGGCACACAAGCGCGGGTCACTTTTCAATTAAAACTCGCCGCGAGCGATCCAGTTGCCCGCAATAAAGCTCAGTCGTAATTGTTTAGTTAGGACCGAGTTAGTTCAAAGTGGACTATTCCATTCGGTATCCCCACCGCGGACACACTTGACAGCCGCAGGAGGCGCATCCTCTTCCGGCGAATTTCGCTGACGTTGACAACGGTTATTAATAAAACAGGTGTTCGCTTACAGGTGACGGGAACTTTGCAGACACCTCGAAGAACCAGCTGCGTCGAAGCAAATTGCCAATCTGGTTGAACGAGATTTAGGATTTCGCGATTTTCTACACTGAAATGTAACGTCTAGGCTGAACAAATTTTCTTTCTGCATGTAGCATAAGGTTCCCAATTATCGAGGTTGTCCGAAATACGATTAATTTCGTTTATTTTAATGATAATCGCAATAATATGGCAAATAGTCATAAACAAAAACATTTTAATATAACATTTGGTATTATATTAATAGAATAAAATCACTTAAGTGCTCTATTAGTTTACTGCAAGTTCTAAAAAAATTATTGAAAGGTACTAGGTCCGTGTTTTGTCGTGAACGATACCTTTCAAATACTGATATGGTTAAAAAATCAATTTTATGTAAATGGTCACAATTTTAAATAGTCTTCAGTTAACTGAGACGCTGTCTTTATACTACAAAAATCATTAGATTATGTAGAGTGTCTCATAATTAATCAATATCGATTTTTGCACCTATATATTTTACTAATTTACATCGCATTCATTAACAGTTTGCAGATGATTTTATTTATTTTCTACGTTAATCAACTCGACATTTTACGATTGTTAAATGTGAAGGAAAGAGATTGACCAAATATACATGTATAGATATATTAGTAATTTTTGTAATACGAAAAAGAACAATCCATTTTACCGAATAATAATTAGCATTTCAAGTTTCATCATCAAAGTTTACTCATTTCTGCGCTATAATCACAGTCTCCCTTATCGCAGAGCGCCACTAATGCCACAGACTGCGTAGTACAGAAGATTAATTGCTCGAAATGGCGTAGTAATGTTATGAAAGAATGTCACGAAAGAACGGCTTAGGTTTGCCTCACAAAATTCATTTCCAGATGTCTTTCAATTGCCCCATACCACCACGCGGCGCGTTCGATAAAAATTAAAAGGTTTTGATGCCCGCCAAAATGACTTTCGTCCGGATCGTCGATTCGCAACGGCGGTCGTTAAACCTAAATTCGCGTAAACCGCGGCGAGGGTGGACGGCTATCATGCCGCAATAAAGCCGGCTTTAATAACTCTCTGTTTACCGAGTGGACGATTTCATCGGCACTCGAGCGGCTTTTTTCCTCTATTTCTCCCCGCGAAGGCAATTCGAGACCCGATGTTTGACCAATTCTTGAACAACGGCCGAAGTAATAACGGCGGAGCCCTTCGCGGAGAAGTCGAAGGGTAGCCCGGGGAAGGCCAAGGAGAGCGCCGCGCCGTGAAACGGTATTAAATTGATACAGTGACTTATTTTTATTTGCCCGGGAAAACTTCGCCGCCGAATTAATTCAAATCTATGGCCCTGTGCCGCGTGCGTATTATAAAAGTTCCACGGCGGCGAGCCCCCCGCCCCCCTCGCGGCCCCGCAGACGCTTTCTCCCTCGTTCCGCCCGCGCGACGTCAGTCCTTTCACTCCCGGCAACCCTCGCAGCCCTGGCTCCGTGTACGTACGGTACACGCGGAAGCTCATAAAGCCGGACTTTTTGTATTCATGTACGTGACTGCAACTTTCAACGGGCCGCGTCGCGGAACACGGGTTAAGTATATTCAAGGATTCACCGCCCTCGGGACACTTTTTTGCACGCATCAGGACGCAGCTTTTTCATAAGCGCGCGCTCATGCTCGCGCGGTCTCGTCTCGTCGCCTACGTGCTTCGCGGGCCAGCCCCGGCCTAGCTCCCAGGCTAGCTTCTGCCTCTTCTCTCCTCCGTTTGATTTATTTATTTCGCGCGATTCTTCGCCGACGCGGCGCTGCGCCGCGGCTGCTTCACCTGGGGAAAAAAGGATAACCGAGTTACACGCAGCCGAACGGTTTTATAAATAAAACCGAGCGCGGCGTCGATCCTCTGCGGAGATTCCGTGAGCGGAAAGCTCGCCGCAGGATCAAGCGCGAGACAATAATCGCATTCGGCCACTGCAGATCGGGATCTTCCTCTGGCAACCGCTTCCACGGCCTGTTTGTTCCTTATTATCGCTATCAAGGTCTTGGAAGCTGGTAAATTGACTTTCGGCCGGTTTATCTTCCGATTGGGATGATGTTTGTGCATTACGGAAATTAGATTTTGATTAGACTGGAAACGGTAGTTCGTTCATTAAGCGATCCCTTGGTCAATTTATCCATTACCACGAATGGGGATGGAGGAGATGATTGCGGAGCTATTTATACGCTAGTGGATGCGATTAATTGAATTCGCGTTTTTAGGACGGGGAGAGGGAGGAGGAAGCGGTTTACATGACATAGCCGAAGTTAGACGATTTAATTTTGTATGTTCAAACTATTATAAAACGATGGAATTGACGCTTTCGAAGTAGAGCTAGGAATAAATAATAGGTGAGATCTAATTGACTAATGCAAGCCGAGAATCTCCTATGAGGATCTGATGAAATCTTGATTTCATTTCCGCCTAGAAGATATTTTCATCCCGTGGAAATCAATTAATTTCAATTATTGAAAAGCACGTTCGGAAAGCTTTTATCCGCCTGCAGACCCGCGATCTGATTACTATACGTAAAATAAGAAACTTCTGTCCCAGGATAAACTTAGAAATTCCGTTCAGGAATAGCGCCACTACAATTTTCAAAAGGATCCTCAGCCGAGGCTACTTATTATAAGAGGCGGCGTCTCTCGAGAAATTATTTTCCCGGGAATTTTCGAGGGTTCATTCTCCCCGGTATCGGTGGGTGCGATCAGCGACCGGAAGCGGAAACCAAAGCGTATTTCCCGAACGGTCCGGCCCTCGAATCTCCCGTTCCCGAAAAGATATGGCCCTCGTTGGAAATACAATCACGGAGAGTAGTAGCCCGGGTCCCGTGTAACGAGCAGCAGCGATTTACACGATCGTGGGAGATATATTAACGAAGATAAGTAGGGGCGTGAAATGAACGCGGCCGATGGGCCGTCCGCCATCTTGTTCACGAGCTGGCCCGGCCGCAGAGCCGCATAATTTCCGGAGAAGTATGCGCGATCACGCTTGCCGCTCGCCGTGCGCGACGAATTTCGAAATGGTTCCACCAACGAGGACTGCTGGATCGACGGAAAAACAATTTGTCGGTGTTCACGGGGCTCGGTATTCGTGTCTCGGATACTCTTCGAGGACCCTTTCCCTGTTTTTTCCGGCCCTGGCCGGGACGAGGAAATGACAGCGGGATATATTGCGCGAACAGGCCGCTATTTACGACGCTGCCAGCATTATTCGCGGAAGAGTCTATGCGTTTGTCGTCGCGCTGGATTTATACAACTGCAAAAACCGACGAGCACTGCCCCTATCCGTTAATCGTGACTTTTATGGCTTTCGTTTAGTCAATACGCTCGATAGATTACAGTTTACGCGGTGTTGAAGTATCTGGATTTGTGGGAGCTGTTCCCGTGGCCCTTGGAAAACGTGGATGAGCTGATGCGATAACGCCAGATATACTATGCCCATTTTTAATGCTTTGAGGACAGAGGTTGACGTATCGACGAAATCTGGAATGCACATGCTGTTCCACTAATTTGTACCAATCTATTTCGATGCATCGCTCAATTGTGATCCACTATTGAAACAGAGGCACGGACGCTAGAATAAAAAATTGATAGAGCATGTGGAAGCGGATGTAAAAATTTTACCTATATCTTCCAACATTATTCTTCATAAATTCACTCACACGAAGCTAGCATGTTCTAAGCAAGAACATACTATTCAGTATTATGTACTTCATTGTTTTCATTGTTCCGATTTATGGGACACTTGACATTTTCAGAAAAATGCCCGTTCCAAAATAGGGACATTGAATTTGAAATACGTCGGCATTACGTTATCTAGAAACATCGATCTATCGAACGGTAGTATAAGTATTCAATAATAACACTTTTCAGTTGGAATAAAATCGATTATATTCTTATACCTCCCGAAAAACGTTCCACAATAGGTACTTTTACATTAGTTTGCTTGTAAATAATAAAACAAAAACATAGAAATGATTTCATAGATAGTAAATCCATGTGAAATAAAGTTACTTTAGCTGCTCTCACTGTTTCCAGTGTTAGTCATTGTACTACCATTGTATTATCCAAAGAAAGATCTAAGCAACCCTTTTGTTTACACGATAATCCCAAATGATTGTTAGGTTCGGTAATATTACCGGAGACACAACGCGTTAGCACGCAATTCGAATAATTAACGCCATTAAACAATTCACTAAGAAGTTTCCAGCTGTAAATTCCGGACTTTCGAACAGTTATAAAGTCATCACCGGTGGGCAACGTGTTGTAAAGTTTCGTAACAGCACGATCCGTAAAATATGTATAGAACGACGGTATCGGAGAAAAAGCGGCGTCATGAAAGTGGCGCAAAGTAACAGTACGACGAAGCAGAAGAGACAAACAGTGTCGGAGTTTGGGCATTAGCGTCATAAAACAGGCACGAGCGTTTGAAGTGACATCGGTTGTCCATTAAGTCCGCCTAATGCCGCGTTTATGGGACTATTAGCGTGGTGCAGGTTTACAGGCTCTCCTCCAAAGAAAACTATTATTATTATCTATTGGTAGGTGGTCTAAGGAGCCGAGGCACGGTTGAATGCAAACAAATTTGCTGCTCGAGCGGTCGGAGGCTGATTTCCATGAAGCTGCCGCCGTCGGGCCGGACGAGGCTCCCACGAATAGAGGAACGAAAACACACTTCTTGGTAGCACGAGAAATCGTCCGCTCCGGGCACCCCCGAGAATGGGCCTAAGTCCCGAGAGGGGGACCCGAGTATTTCGCTCGCGGAACAACACCTCGGCGACCCCCCTCGAAAAATCATTAGCACTGCGTATGCGTACGAGGGTCGAAGGGGGGCGACATCTTCCGGTATCCGCGTCTCCGATCCTTGAAGGACTCTCGGCGCCTTTGCGAGCCTGGCTCCCGGCCGCGACGTCGTCGGGGCATATTGCGGAAGCCGTCGAGTATTTATGGTACTCGGGGCATTATTTGTGCGTGGAGGGGTCCGTTATAGGGACGTCGAGTGCATCGCTAATATTGGCACACAGTGCCGGCGCTTGGCTGAGCACAATTGGAGCGTTGTGTAAGTACAGACTGCAGCCTCATCAATTACCCGTTCAATTAGCTGAGCCCCCCTCGCGCGGCAGCTCGCGCGACCAAGTGGGGACCGCGCCGAGAGGGAAAGGAAAGTGAACGCGAACGGCAAGCGGTGTGGCCCGACGCAGTCCTGAAAATCTGCTCCGTTTTGCCCCGCTTTGCTCCGCTCGACGGCTTACGCCTGCCCTCTCTGCCTCTTACAGCTACAGCTACAGCACAGCACAGCAGCACGGTCTGCCTCTCGATTTCATCGATTGTTCGCGAGAACCGCTCGGCTACGAAATTCATACGCCGCTACCCCTACGATTCCAAGTTTAGTCTAGCGCCGCGAAACCGTGCTGTGCTTTCCATTCGAAACGTAACGGCCGTATGTTCCTCGGCAAAAATGAAATTTTGTGCCGCGATGTCTCTCCACGCGCTGGAAATGGAATCCCAGCGATTTCTAATCTTCCTATCAAACTGAGATTTTACGGGCAGGAGAGTTTGGACAGTAAAACGGCTCTGCACATGTGCGCATTCTAATCAAGTTGTTTCGAATATATTGCTTAACCCCTTGACACATAAAAACGTCTCGGTTATTTTACATGTGAATATTAAATATTGTTTAATATTAGTAGTAAATGCGATTAGCAACATGTATATATTTTATCAGACCAACAAAATGTCCATTTAGAATTTGCACGTACATTCTTTCTGAACACTTCTAAGAAATTTTATAAACTTTTGTATGGAAAATAATTGAATAAATTACTTCGTACAAGCATACGTTAGAATAACAACTGGTTAACATACGTTAGAATAACAACTGGTTAACATACGTTAGAATAACAACTAGAATAACAATTAGTTAGATTTAATGCTCGTTAGGTTTAGTATTTATTGGAAGCCTGTTAATAGAATTTTCACTTATTTTTATATACAAAGAGGAAACTTAAAATTCGTTTTCTACATGATAATTGCAAACGAAATTATTAGTATACGTTACTCGGGACGGCTAGTTGTTGTACGATTGAAATTACTATTCCCATCGAACAATTAATTAAGAAGTCCGTGACTGTAAATTGTCGATTTTCAAAAATCATGAAATCATTACCGGTAAATAATATGATGAACTTGAACAAATGACGAATTGAAATATAAACGATTTGTTTGACCGAATTGAATTTCATTCAACTCGTATGTCAAGAAAAATTAAAGATTCATGTTCATTATACTCAGAAATCAATGGAAACATTGTACAGAAAGTCGAACTAAACATATTATTTTTCCACGAAAAATCGATCGTGGAAATTATCGACACATATTGGAAACTTTGAAAAATGACTACGTTTTCAACAAATGATAGCTCATTTCAGTAAACACGAATGATTACGGGACACGCGGTGACGATAGAAAATATAGCGTGCTTGTTGGAAAACGTTTTTAGCGACAATTCTTGGTACGCTTGTTTCTCTTATTCGGCGGAGGTGTACATTTAATTGAAACCGTTCTAGCACAATGCTTCTTTGTGAATCTAGGTCACACTCGCTTGAAACATCAGAAGCGTTTGTTGTTTCTTTTTGAACGTTTCGCAAGATCGTCGTTAACAATTGGAAATTGACTTCGTTACTGCGAAACTTTATTACAGGCGGGTTCATTAAACGCGATATACCCGCGTAAGCTTTGTTCTCTACTGCGCGAAATGCAGCACCGCCAGTGCCCACTATTCTAATTGAAATAGTGCCGAGTACATTTCACCTTTTGAAAGTCCCGAAAAAGCTTCCGTCGCAAAAAACGTGGGAACCTGTAGAAATGAATTGGCGATAACAGAAAATATTTGCAAACCTCCGTGCGCTCCTCGGTTAAAATCTCACCCATTTTCTACGAGAATCTGTGACTCGTCGTGCTTGTCAAGAATATGAAATTACCAGTGAAACCTAATTGGCGCAATCAACTCTTTGACTGCCAAGCCAACAATCTCAAAAATTCAGTTTAAGTTGCACGATATCAATTACTTCAATATTCTTACGCTTTGCGAAACCTAGTAAAATTAGGAAAATGTAATAAATTAGTGTAATAATTAATTCTCAACCCTTCGCTCACAGATTTTTCCGATACACCTGCCAGAAATTCTACCAGCACCTATGGGCTTAAAGTAGCCTAACATCTTTTTGTTATCCTTATGTGCACAAGGATTCTTATAAAAACAAAAATCGGAACAAATTTTGCAAAAATTGTGATTTCGCTGTACCAAGTCGAATTGAAATAAAAATTCACTCGTGTGAAATTGTATAAGAATTATGTAATAAGTAAGAAATTTTGTGTTCTCATTTATTTATTTTATACGATTATCTTACAGTATTAAAAAAGATAATAATTAAAAGGAAGCCACAAAGTGGCCATATTTGCCACTTTGACACGAATGTGTATATAGCGTCGCGGTATGGGCGACATTCGAGTGCAAAGGGTTAAAATGTAAAACGTCACTGAATGTACATCGATCGACGATCATGCAAGCAACTATTTTTGAGAAACGTGCGAGGATCAACTGAACTATCTTCCAATTGGAAACCAAAGGTGCGCAATCACGTCGTCGAAATTTCGAAAAAAGGCACTCACCGGACCGCTGAGCCTCGAAAATGAGGAAAATGGCGAAGCGGCGCGACGAAGTAATAACGATGAAGAAAAGGGGGGGGGGGAGCGTAGCAGGCGGAAGAAAAATATTGGGCTGCCTGGGGGGATTAAGCTCTTCGAAACTCGTAAACCATGGTGGTCGGGGTCCGCGCCCAGCACTCGCGACTCCGTTAAATTTATTATTCTCCTTTCGCTGCGTTCACAAGCTGTAGCTTGATTTAACGGGAGGAACGTGCCCATTCAGCGGAGGCTGTTCCAGCGTAGGTTCGTTCGCGAGCTTGCCCTACCGTTGGATTGCACTTCCGTCGACTGTAAACCCCGCTGAACGTATTCCCAGGCCTCCGAAGAGCTGGGCTAATCCCAGGAGGAGGAGGAGGAGGAGGGAGTAGTCATCGTGAGCGCATCAATTACAGACGGTCCCGGAACAGTTCTCATTAACGTCGCGGTGGCGTATCGAGGCCGACGGTGTTTTCGCAAAAAGAAATGGGGAAAAAGGTAACCGCTCGCATCCGGCCGGGGCCGGTAATCCGAGAATATTAACCGGGGCCATCGGTAACAATATCCTCCGAGTGGCCGCGGAAAGACTGACTAACTGATCAAATACAGCCCCGGGGCTCTCGGCGATGCGGAGAGGGTGGTCCTTTCGAGTTTTTCACCCCTTGGTAATATCGGCCGATATGCCCGCGATACGTACACAGGAAAAGTCTCCCGCTTTCTCTCTTCCTCTCTCTCTCTCTATCTACGTCTCTCTCTCTCTCGCTCTCTCTATGTCTCTCTTTTTCTCTTTGCGAGCCCCGGATACGACCACGGCTCCATATTGGTCACGCCTGGACGAAACGTGTGCGTGGAACCGCGTACGTGTAACCACGTACCTGCGCCAGGAGAATTGCCAATATTGGACGAGCCTCGCCGCGTTTATTATCGCGAAAGCGAAGCCGAAAGTAGTCCTTGATATATTGCCGGCGTTCCCGGTGTCGTAGCTCTACGATTCAGACATTTAATCGCAGCTAGAGTGCCGGATCGCTGACCCACGGCCACGATTTTCTATCTGCCCGCGGTCACCCATCCTTATTGTTTTTGCGGCCGCGTAATCGACGCCCGAGAGATTACGAGTAAATTAGCTTGTTGCTAGCCGGATTTGCTTTCAATGCGATTCCTGATTTCGCCACATTTGTTCGCCCACCGTTTGATTACGATCGATTTTGTAATTCGATCACTCAATTTGACGATTCGCCCCTTTGATTACGCTGGATTTTGTGATCCGCTCTTCCACTTCTTGATTACGTTCATTTGTGCAACACGACGCCACGCTGAATACGGATTGTTGATTACGATTTACAATTTTCCGAGTGGATATTTTACGCGAATATGTTGTTACCAAAGAGCGGATAGAATGAAATCGGTATTCTTCAGTTTCACGGTGTAAATAAACTGTCAGCGTGCGCGACCGTTGTTGCACTCTCGAGAACAACGCCGCGTGTTTCGTGCACGCGGGAGAACGTTTAGAAAAATTTCGGTTTCAAAAAAGAGCACCGGCTCGTCGACCAGCAACAATGAAGAATCGCGTTTCATTGCCGTCAAAATATATTCTTCGGAAACCATTGTTCGTTGATAAAATCGATACGCTTCTACGCCGTGCCGAGAACATGTTCTATTCTCCGTTGAAACAAAGATATTTGGATAATTGCAACTTGGAAAAAGAAACGTTTTGTTCGATGGCCACAATGAAGAAGCATGTTCCATTGTCATCGGGAAAGGTTTTCGATATTCACCGCATGAATATTCAACAACGAGACGGTATTCAGACATTGTACGCTGCATTTTACGTAGATAAATGGAATAGATAAATTTTTAAAACAGTCATTAGTGGCAGTAAAATGTTCTTTACAGAAATCATTCGCTCGTCGAGGATTCGGACAATCGATTCGCTTTGATGTACATTCAAGAGGCAGACTAAATTATCCATGGAAATGCATAATCGATAATAAGGCAATAAAAAAAGAATTGTATTATTAATCGGGAGTAATAAGGAATTTAATTTCACTATTACCGAAATACAATTCTTTTCAGGCCTCGTTCGTCAAAAGTATAAAATTCTGATATACATAGACACGTTTCTGTTACTTTTGTTCCAACAATTACACTTGAAGACGTTAATTGTTTCAACCTAAGAAGTCTTGGCCAGTAACAACGAAAGTTCTAATTTCAGCGACATCGAACAATCCTCTCCGAAATTCAGTATTTCACAGCGTTGCACAAAATCGATTCGTTGACAATCAGACGCACTTCTAGCACCACTTCCCGCTAGAACGGCATTCTAAAAAGCAGCGATTTCAAAAAAGCTGCTGTCAACCGGCGACGGCAGAGGGAAGAAGCCAGTTCCTCTCGCCGAAAAATCCATTTCAAAATCCATCGCTCGTCAAGAACAGGTAAAATCGATTCGATCGTTAACCAAGCTCGGTGGCGGACGCTCCAGCGCTGCTACATCGAAAGGAGCGTGTAAAAGCGAGCGAGTGGATTTTTTTTTAAAGCGTCGCTGATATTTCAGCGGGACGAACGTTTTACTACCGGCATCGGCAGCCTCGGAACTGGAACAGGAACGAGACCAAGAACGGGAATATCAGGATAGAAAGACTTTCTGACCTGGCGGGGCGTTCCGCGCGATGGCAGCGAGTTGCCGCCGCCAGAGAAGCGAATGTGGGAGGTGTGCTGCAAAAAAGAGTGCATTCTGAAATACCACGGCTGCCTTTCTGGAATTTTTATTATTGGTTCGTACCTTTGTTACCGCGATCTACACCCGCAAGGACGAGGAGCAGAGGGGCGCGGAAGGGGAAGAGGAAGCGCGCGCCACAGCCACTGCGACGGAAGTACGATTTCCAGCCGTGTATTCCGTGCTTCGCTCTGTTGTTCTTCCAGTTTTTTATTTTTGTTGTGTTTCGTTTCGTTCCCTTGTTGCTGTACTTCTTTTATTTTTTCGGCGGGTTCTCCCCCTCCCTTCCGCTCTGCCAAACGTATCGGCGATCGATAAATTTAATAAAAGTTTACAGTAAATCGAGTCAAAGGTAGCCTCTGAATGTTCTTTCATCTGCAAACCTCGGTTTGACATTGCATGCTGACGCGCACGCGGCACACCATGCGTGTGTGGACCGTCACGCGAAAATACGTTTTTAAAAGGTCCCAGCGAAAATTTCGTTAGCGGCGAATTGATTTTTATTCGGTGTAAGTAGCGGCTCGCGCTCGAAACATTTCACGCGGATTTGTTTACACGATTTACCGGCGGCTAATGAAATGTGTTCCCCGGCGCGAATCTGGTTTCTCATTTTCGCGTTTGACAGCGACCCACCGTCCGGAGGAAATGCGCCGCTTGATTTGTTTTCGCCCGGCATTGTGCGGGGCAACATGCCCTCGACGAACACCCGGCCTGCGTTGCCTGTTCGAAAAGTAACGAGATCCCGTACCATTTTTTATTAACAACTGAATTAACCATCGACACGCTCTTCGCGTCGGAACCGGTCCTTTGGAAGTCCGCGCGCTGTTGGGAGCATTGTTCTCGTCGTTGGTTGCGATGTCGGATATGTTCGGCTGGAACAACCTTTAGTTCGTTTGTTACAACGATGTTGATTTTGCAGCGCGCGCGCTCAAAAAAACTTGTGTTTTCGAAACATCGAAGGATCGCGCTGCCGAGCACGACTGTTCGAGTATCCTTTTTCGGAGAAAAATTCGTAGGTAGCGGTGTGACAGTCGGCTGTCAAAATATCGGCACGATTCGATCAAGTTTCATTTCTGGCGTCGTACAGATTATTAGACAGTATCTGTAAGTAACTCGCAAATTACTGTAAATGACTTATGAATGACTCGGTCTAGTCACATTTCTGTCTGTTATTTACGTGTTAAAACCTCCGGAAGATTTTTACTTTCTCTGTGTTTCTGTGACTGGAAAGCGTTTAAGTATATTATCAGGAGTTAATAGCATTTTTGGTTCAATTTCGCCGTTCTCTATTCAATTTTTAGAGAACAAGTGAAAATGCAAAAGCTTTTTGCGTACAAACGATTGCTTATTTACGTCGATTGCGACAAAACTTCTGATATCCCGATTTTAATTCAGCATTCATAACTGAAAAGTTATCCAGCTGAAAGATTAGCACTAAACCTATCATGGCGGACAAAATGACGGGTTTCGCATTTTGTATGTCAAAATGATTGGTCTTGTAGAGATACTTTCGTATCGAATAATTGGACAAATTTGTTCAATCAAATGTATATTATAATAAAAATAACAAGAAGGTGAAATAAATTCTGTATTGTTGTTCTTGTAAAGCATCACGCGTGAGCTACTTTTAGCGCTCGGTAATAGCGCGAATCACTGTCAATCAAACACGTCGTCACTATCGAATTGAATTGTTCGCCGACCACCCTCTAAGAACGCATTCATTCGTTGCCAGCGATCAATCCGCGTGCCGTCCCATTAATTTTTGTACACAGCCGGCGTTTCTCGCGAGGCCGATGATTAATTCATCCGGGTCTCGATTTCATTCGGGCGAGCCGATGGTTTCCGAACGATTCATTCGTACAATTTGCGCGAAGCAGGCACGCAAATTCCGTGTTTCGCCGGAGCCGCGGGGGATCGCTGTGGAAACTCGGTCCGCGGAACGATAAATAACGAATAACATAATTTTGCCGGCGTTATCGCGAGCGGTTCCCGAGCAATTCCTTGAACTTGACCGCGCAATGTTAGCCTCCGGAGCGGCGAGCCGCGATTAGCTCCCCGAGCCGGTCAGCAACAGGTTCTGCGATCGGTATTTGCCAAATAAATATCTCTCCGCGGGAGAGCCTGAGACAGTTTACAGCGCGTTATTAATATTTCGAATGCTTGCCGGTGCCCCGGTGTAATGCGAAATCTGCCGGGAATCCTATTTATGCAAATCATTTGTCAAATTAATGAGACGGGCCACGCGCGATCGGCCCTGCGTGGCGAACCTTTCAATTAACTTACGAGCTTTAATCAGCGGCCATTGTTACGCGGTTTTACAATGAGCCGTATACGTATCGTGTTCCGTATCCTATAAATTAAAGTTATTGCCTCGCCGTGGTGCGCCGGGTCTTTGAATAATTCCCGCCACAGAGATTGCATTCTGCATCGTTACAGCGCCGCGAGGATGGCTGAGGAAGCGAGGTGATCTCGCAGGCGTCAATATTTCCGCGATACGACGTAGTTTTTTTTCCCGACGGAAAACTAGCTGGCGAATTTGCTGCTGGGAAATTTTGAAAAAATACTCGAGAGCGATGCACGCATGTATATCGTAAATTAATGTTTTTGTAGAAATTGCTTGTCTTGTGAATTACACCGAAGAAATTTTATTTTGCAACAATATCCGCGGTCTAACAATGCGTCTTTAAAAAGCAATGAAATCTACATAAATATATTGTTTAATTTGCGCTTCAATGTTTAATTACCAAAACTTCATTTGATCACGAGGAAATTAAATTTTGTTTAATTGGTCTCGATTGCATCGAAGCGCAATTAAATAATAATTATGTATATTTCACTGTTGTTCAAAGACACATTATTAGACTACGGATATTGTGCAAAGTGAAATTTCTTCGGTGCAATTCACAAGTGCTGCAGTCAAACAGAAGTTTACTTCCTCTCACAGAAATTCCAACCCCTTGCCTTATGATTTATTTGCAGGCTATTCTCGCTGCAGTCGCTTTGTTGCGGACAATTTCCAAGCTGAGAAAGAAATTAGACGTTCATCGTCGGCGCGTGCTTCTGACAAAAGTTCGATGCTCGAGAAATAATATTTCTCTATAATCGATTTCATGAAAGAGTTTTTGATGGAAGAAATAATGCCTGAGATCTGCAGCCAAATTTATTTCGGTACGAGTCTGGTATCTGTCAATGGTTCCAAGCACATCTACGCTCGTGCGACGTTATAGCGTGCGATGTAGTAAATCACTATGTACTATGTATGAAATGCTAACGCAGATCTACAGTCGCGGATGCGCCGAGGACGGGCATAAAAGAGAAAGATGTGCATCTAGATCTCTCAAAACATTTTCATAGACGTTACATCTTGAATATCAAAACGTCGCCTCGCAGTCCTGCAAACTGGCTATACCGGCTTTATTGTGTTTCCGTTGAAAATCATAAATTGCACCGTTATTTTAACAGTGTACACTTTGATCTTGAAAAATATTTCCGCGAATGTTACGTCGTCGAATATCTAAATATCATATCAGCGATTTTATCAGCGATGCACACTTCGGTCACTAAACTTTATTTGACGAAAATCCTCTATCTGCATCGATTGATGTTACAAAATATTCATGGACACGTCAGGTATATGTATCTCGAGTACGAAAATAATGTTCTACGAACGAGAGTTTCACAATTTCGAACGTGAACTTTGTCAACGGTGCTTACGTCATTCGACCCTTTAGCGGTCCGCGCACCGCACAGGCACACTAAATTAACAAAGAATAGTTTGAAACTGCACGAACCTTATTAATTTCGAAACTGAGTTCCATTTTCCATGCATACACAAGAGCTTCTACCACGAGCTTAAAAGTTGATTAACAGTTCTGGAGTGGCACATATTGAAAATATTCGCGCGTTAAATGGTCTCAACGACCATAGTGCCGAGGAAACCGTTGAAAATCAAGGTTCTCGCAGCGAGCGAGCAATAAAGAAGAGATCCCGGACGAACAAAAGGATCGCAGGAACCGGTCCGATTTCGCATTCGACGCTCGGCGTGGTAACGGGTTAATGCGATCGATGTATCGTCGGCTCGATACGCGGCGGGTATCGCAAAAGATCGGTTGCACGGCAGCGCAGCTCGGCGTGTCGCCGAGGATATTTTTCCGCGAGTATCGCTGGCCTGTGTTGTCGCCGTGGCGCGATGGAAAAATCGTGTTACCGCGTGTACAGCCGAGGAATTTACATGAGGTGGCAAATAAAACGAAATTGTGTAGCACACTTAAAAAGGTAAACACGTTTTACGAGGTAGATGGGCTCTCGCGGCCGCGCCAGCTCTTTCTTACGCGAAATACGGGGATGAATAAACAACGATATGCATACAATGCGCAGGACGCCGAAAGCACGAAGCTGCTTCTTCTTCGCGGCGCGGCCCCATCGGCGCGGGCCGACCTGATAACAAAAGAGAGACGGCCGGAAATAACGTCGCGAATTAAACGGGAATTTGAAATTTAAACCAGTCGCGCGGCACTTACATCGCCGCGCGCGACATCGGAGCTTCCGGACGACCCGGAAAATCGAGACCCGGTTATTTCCAGCGTGTCGCGTGACCCTGCGAACAGATTACTCGCATAATTACGGCGACACATCGTTACAATGGGCGCCGAATGTAAGTGGACACCTTTTAAAACGGTATAATCTTAAAACTGGACTAAATGACTTTTTTAACACGTTCCGTGCCACGTGTACCATCGATGGTACACGCTTGCATGTTTACTTAGTGAACTGAACAAATTGTTTACAAGAAATTTAGAACCGAAGAATCAATTTCCACCGCAAGAATGGGCGTTGATAAGTTTTTGTTACGTTGTTATGTGTACGAGAATTAATAATTGCACGTAATACATCAAGTTTTAGTAAAATATCAAAGTGTGAAGATTCGAGTAAAAAAAGCTCGGCACGGAACGTGTTAAATGACAGAAGGGCTAGACTACTAGACAGTGACTAAGATATCTTTTTCCAATTTTGCTATTTCTTGAAAAGACAAAAAAGAATATCGAAACGTATGTTTATCAACTTTTACTTATTCTTCGATACCTTAGTCGATTTCCACCAAATTTTCGGTACGCGTGTAAATTATCGAGAGCTAGAAAACGTATCTTTTAAACTTTCGTTTCAGGCTCAGACAAGTTCAATAATTACGAATGTGGACTTAACCCTCTAAGTAGTCAGCGAAATTAAAAAATCTGGGCTAAAATTGCCTATCGTCTTTTCTTTCTGGTATTAAATGGTTTGCTAAGTAACGCGAGTTTTTGATTTAATGGAAAGCGAAGAAATAGGCAAGATAAAATGGCGAACGGAATATTTAATTTGGACACGATTAACTATTTAATGAATATTATTAGGAACATAACTGTCTTCGGTCTAAAACTGGTTCTCGCTGTTTAAATTACGATGGACCCAACGATAAATGTCTCCCCTTTATAAAGACTGCAGCAACATTGCTTGTCGCCATCCATTCAAGCTACAAAACTACACAAGAAACTGAAATTGCTGGTCAAAAATTGAGGTCCGAGGAGAACCGAGCGACTTCCAAGAGACGTTAACACGTGTCGAACGGTTAGACGAGTTTATTTGCTCGGTGTAGAAAGGATCGAACGACTTCTCGGACCGCGGACCGGGTCCAGGCGAGCCACTCGAGGGCAAAGTTTTCGGGAACCGACTCGGCGCGGCGGCGTCGCGTCGAAACTGATTCCGCAGGATCGAGGAGCCGAACGCCCGACTTGGAGAATTAGTCCTGACCGTAGCCGAGCCAGGGCCAACAAGTGGTTGTGTCTAGTTAACTTGCGGAGTCGTTGCTGGAGACAGTTCCGAAAGACACGCTGTCACTGGGGCAGCTCCGAGGGACGGGGACAACTGCGTTCCGCAGCCGGGATTTAGGGTACATATTGATCCGTGGCGCGGCACCAGATCCGCGGAAGGATCTGCCAGAGAGTCCGGCCGACTTTGGCCAGCGAGACAGGAACGTGTACCGCAACATAAATCTTTCATCCTGATGGAGTTTACGAATTGTAATATCAATATCTCCTCTCACCTGTTGCGGTTCGGTCGGCGCAGGCTTAGCCTGATTATTTCCACCGGTGATTTTTATTGTCTAAGATCTTTGATCTTTGGGCTTGTCGTTTGGATCACCGGTAGCACATTTCTCTCGGTACGACGACATTTCTCCATCAGAGTATGTACTCTGTAAAATGTGAACTGCACTGAAAGTACAAGGAGGTGTCATCAAAGGGAATTGTTTCAAGATGGGCGGAGCATAAGACGCTTAATCCCTTGCACTTTAATTTCGTTCACAGGTACGACGATTAACACTTGTCTGTCACTAATAAATTCCTGTGTGAGAAAGATAATTTATTAACGTATGCCAATCTTTATACAGGGTGTCCCAAAAATGCCTCGCAATCCGAAAGTGGCGGGTTCCTCAGGTCATTTGAAGCAACTTTTTTCTTCAGAAAAATTTTCTCCGAGGCACCGTTAACGAGTTATTAACGAAAAACAGTGACCAATGGCGAGGCGACCGAGCCAATGAGCGGAATTAGGCTTCGTGCGCTGGTTGGCTGGACCGTCTCGCGTCAGCCGTACTCGATTCTTATTGGTTACTGTTTTTCGTTAATAACTCGTTAACGGTGTCTCGGAGAACATTTTTGTAAAGCAAGAAGTTGTTTCAAATGATTCGAGGAACCCGCCATTTCCGGGTGAAATCCAATGTGAGACATTTTTGAGACACCCTGTAGATAACATCAAGTAGATCATGTTCCAAATCTTCGTAACGAGTCTGACAGAATAATAAAAGACAAGGTGTTAAGAGATCGTTTATTCGAGGGATATGTAGATTACAGGTGCTATATTACACAGATATTATTACAGATGCTGAGTATAAACGGTGAGAAAGTGGTGACTTGTTTGATAGATAAATAAACATTATTATTTACTCAATAATTCCTTGATTGAATATAGAAGCATGTTTGACTGAATTCTGCACGATTAATGATGAATACTTGATTGACACGAGACAAATCTCGTGCACAACGTAGCAGGGGACACTTTGACATGTTTTAAAATGTTAGAAATTTGCTGTACCATATAAATAATTGCTATGCAAAGTAAAAGTCGCGGAAAATCGTTGAGGAGTCGTTTGGGCCGACTCGGTGGACCAGTCCTCGAGCATAGTGTCAGTGGAAGAGTCTTTTAGCGTGGGCGACATCAGAAATACGGTGAAACAGGAGAGAGAGAGAGAGAGAGAGAGAGAGAGAGAGAGAGAGGGAGGCTTCCCTTTGTGTTGCGCAAACAGAATACGCGCGCGCGCCAGGGCAAACGTAAATCTTCAGCGTTTGCTGTTATTACGAGCGCGTTTTGAAGTGAGAACGCCAGTTTTCGGTAGCCGGGCGCGGTCCCGCTCGGCGTCGAGGGGGCCGCGGGTGAAAGGAATTTGAACAAGCTCTAATTACCAAGCACTATAATTTTCCGTTGAAAGTAGCGGACCGAAAAATATGCTTCATATTTCGCTTTGCCGCCTCGCCGCTCGGTCTGCATTAACCCGCGCGGACGTGAACGCGCATAATTCTCTCAAAATGTGGCGCACACAAGTTGCTCTGTCTCCCGGCGGCAGAGAAAGGGTCAGGAAGGAAGCAGATAATTTTGAATGAATTGAAGCCGCCGCGCAACGAGCGCTCTCTCGCTCTCTCTCTCTCTCTCTCTCTCTCTCTTCGCCGCGCTCCGCGCCGCTCCGTCCCGGAGTGTGTCGCGCGACCCACCAACACAGATACCGTCGGCGAAAATTATGAATGCGGACGGCAAAATATGTAGATGAAACAACGAAAAAGACAACGCAACTTCGCCGTGTCGTGTCGCGGCCGCGCCCGGTCCGCGCCTCGTTCCGTCGCGCCTGTGTCGCGCCGCATATTATTCGGCCGGCCACTTTCTAGACCAAGCCCGAGGGGGGTTACTGATCGATCGCGGGGCCGATCCACGACGGCCTCTGCGAGAAACGTGAAAACACAATGCGTAAAAGTGTCCCCTTCGTACGGAACGACACGCTCGCGTCGTCGCCGCGTGTCAACAGTAATTAACATTCGACCGGCAAGGTGGAGTGCCGGCTGGAACCGGATCACGATCGTCGCCGGTGTATCAATAAACCGAATAATACAAGACAAGAGCCGACACTCGGCCCTGTCGAGCCATCCACCTGGAAACACGTCACATCGGAGCCGCGTCAGAACTCAAACCTCCGACGAAAAAATTCGTTTCCGAGATCCGTGTTCCCGTGTCGCGGCGACACACCGCTTGCCGCAACCATACGCGCTCATCACACTCCGATACCCGAAGCTAACACGATCTACCTGTTCTCTTCCTTTAGGCTCTAGGGTTACACTTTCTTGCTTCGTGGAATTTCGACGGTGTCCCGTGTCCGGCAGATCGTCCAAAGATTCTGTATAATCAACGCGAAGCAGAAGTGACGATAATAACGTTCGCCGGTGTAAACGGACGTCTTTCTAGCGTTTCATATTTTATTGTTCGAAGAAACGACGGCGGCATTGCGTTTTCGTGGTAGTTCGAAGATATAATCGATGACTTAAAGCTCGAGCGTTATATCGTGTACGTCGATTTAAAACGTCCGGTCTCGCCGACTTTATGTTTCGAGCGTCCGAAACTTCCTCGTTCTCGCGAACCGAAATAAATCTTATCGTAAAGCGTGATCACGAAAACACTGCATTATGAGAGAATACAATATGTTTCCAAAATTCTCCGGTAAAATACGTAGAGGGAAATATCGCGAACGAATCTGGGCATCGATCGACCAGGAATCTCTCTCGCTCGATGACTGGCGAATAACTTTCGAACGAATCTCCGAGCGAAAAAGCAGTTTCCGGAGTGCTCGGGGCGAGTGCATTGCTGTTTGTACAATTGATTAGTTATAGAACGTACGCCATACCTAAATCGTCCCTCGTGGCGTCGAATAATGGCAGGAACTGCTCGCAGCAGTCGCGTATCCGGCGTCGGGCGGGACGGGAGCAAAGAAACGTTCTCGTTCGCTGGCAGATTGGCTTCCATAAACGAATCTGTCTGGGGAATTCGATTTTTGAGTCGCGCTGCTCGCTCCGCGCTCGGGAACGTGTAAACAAAGTAAACGACATAAAACTTGTTGACCCGTTTTCGGGATGAAAGAGAGATCCGCCGGGGAATAGAACGCGAAAGAACTCGACCGACGAGTTTATGAGGGGAAATTTATAAGCGTAACTCGATTTCCCGGTCTCGCTGAAAGGAATGTTATTCAATACGTGGCGCGGCTGGCGGCAGAGACGCAGGCACGACCGTACGTCGAGCAGCGAAAATCAAAATCGCGCGTGACATGCTCGAAGAATGCGAGCAGACAAGCCGTGGTCGGTCGATCCATGGACGGGAACGACCATGCTTCCCCGGCGATTGCCACGTTCGATCGATCGACGTTCGCGTAGATATGATCGTTCTTTTTTTTTTTTGCAATCACCGCCGCATTTTCTAATTTCTGTTGTCAGCATTGCCGGAGACTTTAGATTGTTGTACAGTTGACAGGACAGTCGCTACGGAGAACTCAATGAAACGATGAAAAACAGGTTTTAAGGGAACGTTGTAGGAAATTAAGCTTCGATGCTCGTGTCTATCGAATATTCGTTAATGACGAGAATTTTCCAATATTTTCGGTGACGTTCCATTTTACGCCATTTTCCACGAAAATCGTATTATCAGTTCCCTACTTGCTGTTCCATGTAAAAATATTTTAGAAGAAAATAAACGATGGATAACGAAAATAGAGGCTCGAAGCTTTAAAATGAGTTCAGATTTACCGTCGTATAATTTTTTTTTTTTATCAAACTATAACAACTCAAATCTCAACTATTAGCGATAATTTTATAATTTTATTAGAAATAGCCAACGAAATTTTATTTAGCCAACGAAAGCCGATTAATACTGGCAAAAGTATGATTATTGCTCATACCTGATACGGTTCTACTTATGCGAATTAATGAACGTAGTAAAATCGTTCGTTTCGAATTTCGTCCAGCTAGATTGACGATTCGTAACACCGTGCGACAACAGATTCCCTGGTTATAACGTCGGTCGGTGATTCGCGAACAAAAATAACATTGTTTTAAATTATGTCCACGTTTCACCGATTGCCGGTCGTTTAAATGTCTCGTCGTCCGAATGAAATCCCGTAAAAATTAATTCGCTGAAAGCTGTTTGAATGACGGGCCCCAACGGGTCAAGCATATTTCACGCGGCACGGTGGCCGCCGTTAAAACGGAGTTACAAAAGGTACGCGTCTGCGACAGCGCATTGTACGGCGCTCGTTAATGCGTTGCTAATAAACCAAATCCGTGCTGGCTATTGCGTTTTTTTCGCAGTAAATCTGCGTTTGCGGGTATCGAAGGCTCAAGACGGGCGCTGTTAATCACTGCAAACTGTGCTGTTTCCACATGAATTTTTCAATTGTTGTAGTCAACATCATGTACCATTTTTGTACATTAGACTGTGTAAACTGAATGATCGAGTTCTGTATGATACATTTAAATTCGAGAACGTATACCGTGATACGCGATGCTCCTGGATTTAATTTTGATAAACGACTTCCGAAGACTAAGCAAAAACACTAAAAATCTGGCAGTAATAATCCTGGTATCGGTAAAATATTTTATGGACAACTGGTTATCACGATTACTACCGATGACGCCTATTTGCGTCGAAATGAATTTCAGGCTGCTCGTCCGCGTGAAAAATATTGCAGCACCTACAACTTAAACCAAAAATATGTCTGGATTATTTGAAACAAAATATGATGGAAAATATTACCAAAATATTACCGAAAATACGTAAAATAGCTATATCACCAACACATTATAATCCGCAAAGAATAATTACTGTTCCAATTTCTCATAAAATTTATCACGACTGATTAATCCGCGGCATTATTCGAGCGGGACAATTAGGTCAATTAGAAAAAGGACGAGCTTACGGGACGACCGTAGCACCGGTACAATTTATACCGATGTTGAGTCTTTTCTAAATATTTAACCAGTTTCGTGTTCAAACAGTCCCGGCACCAGGGAGATCCCGGGCGAGCTCCGCTTTGTTAGAAAATTTTCCTCGAGTCTCCCAGCGCGACTTCGCGTTTCCCTTTTTCCACGGAGATCTTCCTTCGGAGAGTCTGCGCCTGTGTCGGGGGGGATGGGTTTCTCGCGGCTCCGTCGAGGACTATCTACATGTTTTGCTGGTTGAACAGGCCGCAATGGTCGGTGGTTGCTCGAGGAGAAACGATCTCGCGTTCAATGAACTGTCGAGGACGGTGAACGACGACCGACGCGGCGCGGCGTGCACGCGTGTCTCTCGTCGATTTCGCCCGTCGCGACGTCGAGACGTTTCGTCCCTCTCCGGGCGAAACGCTGACGGATAAGCTTAATGTAGTGACTAGAGGTCAGAGGGGATGATCTCGCGCCGGGAAAACGGTCCCGTAATTTCACGCCAGACCGCGAACATTGCCCGGATTTGAAGCCGCGATCACCCCGACCGAATTTTTCACTCGATCGAGACGATGAATTGTCCTTTCCACGCCAGTTTCTCTTCCCCTCTGCCATTCTACCGGCTGGTCGTAAATGCCACCCCCATGGGCCTCCAAATATGCTTCGGTCGCTCATATCGATATTAATCTTAAACGGACTTGGACAAAAATTTGATTTGAAATGAAAATAAGAAGAAACTATGTGAAATAATTCATTTCGAATCGTTATTTTCGTCGTTGTTATTTGAACATAAAAGTAATGAAATAATTGAAATAATAGCGATCTCAGATGATGAATTATTTCGTTATTCTTTATTCGTTTCAAACATGACCAGAGAAATCATTCTCAGAATAATATGCAACAAGAAGATTTTACATCGAAAATCTTTACGTCGACTTGTTCGAAACAAATTTTCTTTCCAAAAGACACGATGCTTGAAATATATGCGACAAAAAGATTTTATTTAGATAAATCTTGATTAATGTTTGCATTTAACTCGTTGCAATGCTATTCATTTCAGAAGATAGTCGACGACCTCGACATTTTTCGCAACATGACTTAAACCATTTTTTCTTTTCTGCAGATGATTTTTTTCTTCAGCTAGATCAAACGACCAATTAAATTTCTTCTTCGAGAGCATTCCTTTGGGAAACCACTGTTGCTGAAAAGGCGTGTAATTCGTTCAGAAAAATTGCTCGACGTCTAATCGAAAAATAAAATCTAGCAACCTAATTTTGAACCCGTTGCGAAATGTTGCTCAGCACGGCAGAAACTGATCAGTCAATCAGGATCGGCGCGGACCACCCGTCTTCCTCAGGCCGGGAAACTCCGCGTCCGTCTGCCAACGAACTAATTATCTCCGGCAACCCCTCGAGTCACGATCTTCCCATCAAACGGGCGGATCGGCTAGGAGCGTTGTTTACGCCTATGCGTGACGCGTGGTGTCCTTCGAAGTCGAAGATAGTGCGTAGTCACAGGGCGTTGTAAAGCCAAGAATGGAGCGTGTCATTGGTTCCGGGGACCCATTACTGCCGGCCATAAAAAAGAACGGTTTGATAATGCCGCGGATAATCTATCTACTCGGTTCCTTTATAGGGAAGAATGGCTTGATAATAGGAAATCGATTTACTGCGTTACGGAAGGAACCGAGCCTCCCCCACCCCCCTGGTCCACCTCCTACGGCGATCTCGGCCATCTTTCCTCTATCTCGGTGTTCTTCGTCGCACGTTCGGGCTAGACCGAAGTATTACAAACGATAACCGACGTTGGTGGGCGCCGGAAGAGGAAGCGGGGGGAGGGGCGCCGGTTTTTCCTCTTTTTCATTTCTGCGTCAGAGCCGGGGCACAATGGCGGACCCGGCGCATTTTCACCGCGAATAATATTTCCCGCGAAGTCACCCGCCGCCCACGGTAATCGGTCTTTGTCTCTGGAGGCACGCGATACAATGGACACGCGCTGTGTATGGGATCTTTTATGCCGGGGCCCTGGTGATCGCTGGCCGTCCACGGCGACTCCGCGCAGTCCCATAAATCGCTCATTGTCGGGATCATTTCCACGATAAGCGATATCGGCGCCGATATTACGCCCCTAATTATCGCCGGACGATGAAAGGAACAATAAGTTACGGGGCAACGGCCGAGATTATCTCGCTGAATACAGGAATCCCGCTGCCGAGAGACTCGCGCTTCGAGAACGGCCTCGGTACGCGGCCCAAGCGACCAACTATCTCCTTTCATTTTTATACCCCGAAGTTCCCAGTCTCTAGATTGACGCGAAACTTGGCCGGATCACAGGGGCTGCCGAGCTATATGAAGATTGTTTCGGAACTATCGAAGAGGCAATAAAATCTTTCGATCGGAATTAGACGAGACAAGGGGCGAACTTCGCCTAAGGGGACTCTTCCTCGGAAATTAATAACTCAAAGGTGCCGGGATGATGTTGCGTTTTTCTGAATGGAGCTGTTTGGTTTCTCTGAGGTCGTTCGACCCTGGAAGACAGCCTGGAAGAACCTAGGCGATTGTTGTCACTATGGTGTACACAGTATTCGATTCGACGTGGTAAGGCAAAGTTGCCTAATTCGTACTGGGGTCCACTAAATCGTACCTCCTATATTTCTATCGAATTATTGTACATTAGTAGCATTTAGAGGCAGTAATATAAACTTAATTACCAGTTTGTAGGCGTGGGCAAAAATTCAATGCCGTTAAGTTTGTTTCCGTTTGTTGAAAATCAGGTGAGTACAATATATGTTTTGGGTATAGTCGTATGGCAAATATTAACCAAATTATGACATTTTGCTGTCGGTTACTAAGTTACTTTGATTAATCGATTTAATAGGATTGCATACAACAGGATTATCTACATTTGTTTTATATAACAATTGCAATTCTTTTGTAGGTTATATTGATTTTGTTAAATAGAATTTCCCAAATTGTACCTCCCAAATTGTACCAATAAATTGTAATGTTTTTTCTAAGTAGTACGATTTGGGATACTCAGACTATCTTGAGCGAGAGGAGCATATCAATAACATCTTCGATGATAATGCTGCAGCAAAAAGGAACATATATTTCAAATAATGTTCGTCGAAGAACCGATAAGATTGAGTTACTGAACGTGATTTAATGGCGCACGATTGCTATGACAGGGTCTCCATAATGATACTATGACAGAAAGGATCCTTGAAAATTCTCTTCCATTAATTTATTTACAAATTCTGGTAATCTTCCTTTCGTGTTAACTGGTACATACTCAATTTCGTAAAAGATGCAAAAATTCACGGTCTCCACAGAGAACAAAAATCGGAAAGACTGCAATTCTGATTTGTCTTACTACCCTGATGTATCACCGATCGCGCACCAAATTGGATGATGTCCCATTTTCACAGCCCCTAAATCCTCTTAAGATTCTTCCTAGGGTGATCAGTGATTAGGTGCACCCTCACCGCGGTACGGAGATGTTAATTCCCCGGGAACGTTGATAGCGGTCTGCAGACGTCGCACGAATTAAGTCGTCCTTCAATTCTAATCTCGATGCAACAATCGCGGCCGCTATTGAACGTGATTAAATTATTGTTAGCTTAGGTAACACGGAGCCGGTCCTCGCGACTCCTGCGGCGTCGGCTCGAGCAGCCTGCGTGCGCCGGACTTTATCCAACTTCTGCCAGCTACTAAATTGACTACTAAAGATTAATCCCTTAAGCCCGTTTAGCCGTATCCACGGGACGGGTTACATTGTCGCCGGAAAACTGGTAATCCCGTCGCGTTCGGAGATCCTGTTATCTGATCAGCCAAGAATTCGTTCCTTACGTGGACGTCGTATGATGTCGAGAAGCTCGAATCGTTGCGACACCTAGAACAAAACATGTCCCCACAATTCATAATTTCATACGATGTCTAGGGAAATCGGCACTCTTACGTTTATGCGGTTACTGAATTTGTATATGTTATCAAAAATATAAAATTCGAGAAGAGAGATCGGACATTATTGAGTTCCGTGAAGTGGAATGTTCAACCGTCGCGGAACCCTTTCGATTCAAACAGTCATAGAATGGCGCAGAAAAGTCGAAGCTCAATACTTTTCTGCTCGCTGAATGGAGGAGACTTGATACTACAAAATGGCATCAATTTTATTTACCAGAATAAGTTTTTGAATGTCTCAGGAATTTGTAAAATTGAAAAAATGTCGCAGACGAGAAAGGTAAAAAGGTTAATGGTAAAATGGTTCTGCAAATGGTTTCATCGATGATGAATTTTACTCTCTTTAACCCTTCCTTAATAATTTCTCTAATCGAAAGGAACAATTTCTGCTTCTTGCACACGTCCTGATCTACTTCCATTCCCAGATTTTGATAACAGAAGAATCAAATTTTGTTCCAATTTTGAAGACACGAATAACGTTCATATTTACAAGTAACCATAGTAGATATATCTCAGCAATCATGAACGATATTTGACAATTTCAAATGGCACTTGATGCTCCGAAATTTACACATCACGTGTCTACAGCAGCTGTTTGCTGTTACGTCATTCGAATATCCCAGTGCGGCTAACTGGTCGAGAAAAAGTGTCGCTGTACGTCGTTGTTCGAGCAACGTCGACGGATCGTCAACGCGTGACCATGCAACTTTCCGTCGTCATCGATCCCGAAGACACGGCTCACGGCTTTGGATTGAGAGGGCGTTCTAAGAAATTAATTGGCTCCGGTATCGGCAAGAGAAAAATGGATGCCTGGGAAGAAGGGCGCGACGACCCCTCTGTCCGGGAATTTAGCTCGGTCATTACCGGGTTTATGCAGATATATTGGTATTAATGACGCCGATGAGCTCGCGGGTTCTACGATCCCCAAGAAAATTGCACCGGGGGCAGGCCGGGATAGGGTAATCGGCTTTCGGGCTTGCATTTTATCTTCGGTTCTTTGATTGCAGAGGCGGCTGCGACGCGTCGTGACTGAGATAAATCCGCCTGATACCGGATACCCTTTAAATTTACGGCGTCCCAACAGTTTATGAAAAAGCCCGCGATCTATCTACCTCAATTTTTTCCAGCGCGCCGTCGGAGGCGGTCCGCTCCGCTTCTTCGAGCGTTTAACTGCCACGGAATTCGAACTGCCGAGAAAATTGCCTTCGGATATTCTTGCGAGTGCCGGTTGCGACTCGTTCCTCGAAGCAGGACACCAAACGGAAAATCTCGGCTTCGACGGTTCTTGCGTTCGAAAGATACAGGCTGCTCGGGTTCCTTGACAACGCGCCGCGGAGATTTCGGCCTCAAAATCTAGCCAAAAGTCAATGTAAAAAGTCTCGTGAGAAATGCGAACTTTTTGCTTTACGCGATAGTTGATTCGCATTATTATTTGATTCACTAATTCAAGTTTGATTCACACTTGCAATGTCGCAAAGAAATTACGCCAACTTTTTTCTTTGTAGACGATTTTTTAGGTAAGTAAATATTTAAATTTCTGTGCGTTTCTTAGTGATGCTAAAATATTAGTAATTCAGTGAAATATATTTTCTTTCGAACAATTCATGTAGAATTCCTAACCGTTTTTAATTGTTTTAGAGAAACGTGTGAGATAAAAGGTGGACAACTCAAAACGACGAAAGGAAGCTTGTATTAGAGTAAAATAATATAAACAAACAAAATCTATTTCATTCTCAAATACTTTCGATCTCGTAAAAACGAATGAAATAGCTTTGGCCAGCTTTTCGGACCAAATACTTAACAGTCGAAACTTTCAGGATTTAAAACGATTGAGAGAATATGCAGTTACGATTTCATTAACTAAACTACGTTAATATACTAAAATTTTTCAGCCTGGTGATCTGGCGACGTCTGAAATTCTCTTCGCTAAATTCTTCTTGACGACGTCTACTCCCAACGAATTCTACTTTTAGGTGCTTTATGGCTGAATAAATCATTTGAACGTGCCTTATGACTAGACTGCGAGTTTTATGCATTTGCGAGAAAAATGAGTAGCTGCAATCTAGAATAAAAGTAAGATTTAAAGAATTCAGGAAAATCGACGTATTCTCGATTTATTAACACATTATTGAGCGGAAGATTTTTGTAGTAATTGACGCGTATTGCCGACGATTTTTTCTAGAAGCGAACAAAAAAGAATCCACGTATGGTTAATTCACGTATGAAGAACTTTTTTATAACACGAGGAATTCATTGGAAACTTTGAACATACGATAGGCTATAAGAGTATGATGGGCTGTTATACGAGGCAACTCCGTGGAGTTGGACGCAACATTTATTACAAATAGCTATCAAAAGAAGTCATATGGCCTTTTCAGTCAATAATGTGTTCATACTAAATCCACCAAGCACTGAAAGCGTCTCTTAACTTATACAAATGACAAGGCTAAATGTATCTTGACGTTTTGCCAGTTTTGTTACAACGTAAGCTAGAATAAAGGGATTTATTAAATCGTTTCTCGAGAAAGAGTCTTGATAATTGCAACAATTTAAAAAAAAAAATGCGAGACCGGTCGCTTTGACCGCCATGGAAGATTTACTGTTAAGATCGTTAGAGGAAGAAGCAGATTTTCGTTTCGGTTCGAGTATCTCGCAACTGATGCAAACCTAGTTCTGTCTCATCGGACAAAGTATCCAAGTCCTACGAATGCTACAACACACCGTCAGCCCACTGGCCCAGTGTGCAGTTGCGAAGGCCTCGTACCGCGGCCATCAACCAAGAACGCCCTTTTCTGGTCGCGGGAATAAGGGGCTCGTAATTAGCCCCGTTGTAGATCCCGCCCAAGACATTCCTCTAGCATCCGTCAGAGCTGTCCTTATCGTTCCCTCGCGTCCCGGCAGGAATCCGGGATTTCTAGCGAGCAGGGACGACTTTAAGAGGCGCTTCTCGAAAAACTGTCTGAGGATAGAGATTCGCCGGGAGTATCAGTCAGAAGCGGCGATGGTTTCGGGAAAAACCGCGATGCCTGGCTACGATGGTTGGTAAAGGAGGCTCGGAAAGTGGGGTTCGGCGGGGGTTGGTGCAGGATCGAAGGGGTGCGTCGCGTTTGGGGCTTGAGAAGGATGGGATAAGACGGGCAAGAAGGGTGCTCTGGAACGGCGTCGAATAGGACGGGTAAAGTGATTGCGAAAAGGGGGTCAGAGGGAAAATGGGGTACGCTGGTTTAATAGAGTGAGCCATGATGGATGACTCGGGATCGATATTAGTTCTTCTTTGGCTCGGGAGTGTCTGCGCGACACGAGTATCCTCGGCATTTCGGAAGCCGCGATGGACCGTGCACGATATACGAGCCCGCATACCGGACATTTTCGCGAGTGGACGTACGCGAGCTTGCACAGGCGAGCTTACAGACGCCCACGCCTCCCACGACACTCGTGACTCCGTTATTACAAGTCTTATGGACGATGGATGTCGAGCAAGAATTCCTAATACCGAGTTCGTCGCGCCGCGCCGCCGGATGGCCACGATTTTCTTGGACAACGATAATTGTAGCGGGAATGGAATTCCGGCGTGCAAGAAACACCGAGTAATGAGTTATGTTAGCCCCGTTCGGGCTAACCATAGTCCTCGGCGATCATCCCCTTTTCCGACCGAGGCCGACGCTTTCGTGGAACTGCCCAGGCAAAAAGAAAGTTTATCGCTCCCTGCCGGATGGTAATAGGCGTTCTTGCCTCGCGTCTGCATCCAAGAAAAATCGCATCTCTGTAACTGCCTCGTGTATCCACCAGTTGTACCTGCTCTTTAACACTTTCACTGCCGCGCCAACCGCCGCGAATATTTCGTGCAATGCAAGTATTTTGTTCGATCAAAGTAAAATTGGAAAGTCGTTTTTACGCTTTACTGAAGGTTATTAAATCATGAAGATGTGATAGATTAGCGTAGAAATTAATTTTCATTAATTCTGAACAGATAATTCCGTCATCCAAATACGAGTGACATGGTGGTCAAAGTATTAAAGTGGTACATATTTTTTCTAGTACTTTTGCTTTAATCTTTGAGTCGACGTTAACAATTTTCTGCAATGTTTAATGACGTTTAACATCGAGAAGCATTTCTTACCGAGGTTTTCTGCTTTCCAAGATAGTGAAAATCTGTAAAAATTTCATTATTTATTTTATCGTGTCACATTTGCTATGGAGATTTTTATCGCGATTTATTAAATATGGGCATTAATCACGTCTATTATATCGAAATAAATCTTTACACTTCTATTATCAATATTTAGACATTGGTGTATAGGTTGCAGGTGACATACAATAATTAATATAGCTGTGTTAGAAATCATAGTGCAAGCAGTTAAACACATTTGGGACTAGTATAAAAAATGGTATAAACTTCTATTATATATCAAGCCCGATTGACTTTGTTTACAAAAGAGCATTGAAGTCAACATTTTTCTATTACATCCTTAATAAACAGTTTGTGTCATCTTATCTTGTTCAAACCTGTATAATATTCGTATCTGAAACGAAATAAAAAAAAGAAACAATGTAGAGCCATTTTGAATGAAAAAGTCTCAGTTACCCTCAGTTTTCGTTGCAGAACAGCCCGTAGAAAAAGTCTTCCTCCATCTTCTCGCGCCTAAATAGACACGATGTGGCGATAACGAGCGGACTGCTCTTGATTCCTAGAAAATTCCCGAGCATAAACAATTCCGTTCGCTTATTTACCGAGGTAACTAGCACCCCGATCCAGAATTAGATCAGTCTCGCAATTACGGAACTTTTAATAAACGCAAATATTAGTCCCCGAGCAGCGACGCGGTCGCCGGCCGTAAAAAAAAGCTAATTTTCTTTGGTGCCCGTAAGAAGCTCGTTCTCGCTCGGCGACTTCTTCTCCGAAAAGAGCGTATCCGGCCGTTTCCGGTGCGGATGCCTCGAATGTCGCGTCGGGACCTCCAAGTATCGAGGTTCGTCAGGAAGTTCCGGCGCTCTGGGACACTCGGAGGGCGCGGGGGCGGACAGCGATATAAAGTTACTCGAAATTACATCTGCATATTATTTCAATTTTGTAGATTGTTTAACTGCAGTAACGCCCGGATACCGGCGCGACGGTACGAGAGGGGGGGAACGCCCCCGGAAAGTTTTCTTAGGATAATCTCTCCTAGGTACCGTGGCGCAGGCAACTTGCCGCATCTCATTGACTGTGTCGGAAGGAATTTGTTGCTCCCCGTGCCCGACCGGCATCCACCCTGTCCAAAATTAATTTAGTGGCTGCCGGAGCCGGCGGGGAAGGGTAACGCCGGAGCTCAACGAGCCGCGAAGCGAATAAATAAGTCGCGCTCCGCGCCGGGGCCACGTCGATGGAACGCCATTACCCGATCCCCGTGGAAAAACCGTAGGGAGAATACTCGAATACTGTTCCCGGTCCCGACGTGGCTCTCTGCCGACCACCCTTCCCTTTATCTCCCTCGCTCCCTCTCCTTCTCTCCCTTTCTCTGCCCCGTCCTCGCCGACCACCCCCGCAATAAACAGCACCGAAAAACAAACCGAGCCGCGTCGCGCGTAAATCATCCCGCAAGTTTACATTGGATCGGGAGATACGCGCTCGCGGTTCCAGAGGAAAAAAAAAGCTGATCGGACGATTCGACGAGCCCGTTCCCGGTGATAGAACTTCCCCGACGGACCTACGCGTCGCCGGAAGTACATTATTCCTCGACGCGGCCATGGCTGTCGCGCGGAAAATGCAACACCAGAAGTTCTCGTGATTCCGATACGTCCCGTCGTTATGGCTCCACCGATTTTTTGTAGTCCCGCCCCCCTGTGCCATTCGACTTTGCACGATACAGCTTCGAGAGCGCCTATCAATTTTTCTGAATATGTTTTCTGGACTCGCTCCATCGAGAAGCATAATTCATTAAACGAAAAAGACGCGACCAGGTGGTCCCGGCCGCGTTTCGCTGAAGATACATACAAATACAACAAATTGTATTTTAGAATCATATTTATTTGTATTTTTCTTCTTCTAGGATTGATAGGAATAAGTAAACATTTCACTCGAGCATGAAGAGTTGAGCGATGAAAAGGTGGGTCAAAATAGATCCGAGGTACGGTGTTCGAGGGATAAACTGTTCAGCAAGCTTGAAACTATGGGGGAAGCCACATGGTGTGACCACAGTGCTCGAGAGTGAGTTTGTGTAGCATGGAATTCCTTTTATAGTGGTTGAACTCTGGATCTTCGCAGGGATATACATAGATTTTCGTGGATTTAGTTAACGAAATTAGTGTTGATCGAAAATTTCTTTCATGCATCGCGTTGAAACGAGACGGAGGACTTGATCAAATTTGTTCAAACAGTTTTATGTTGACGGTTTAGTCGTGAAAGTAGATTTAAAAATGTCGAACTTTAAGTCTACCTTTCATGTTCATATTGTATTAATTAGATTATGCTATTATATTAAACTAATTTTAATAAAGAGATATAATATATATAATAATAAATTATATAATATATATTATATAATAATAATAAATTATACGTAATATACATATATACATATTTATTACTATTATATAATATATAATATAATATATGGCGGGTTAATCCTACAATGGAATCTCCGGGTCTCTCATGACCCCGATAAAACATTCAACACGTCAATTTTCGCTATTGCAAAACAATTGCAACTATTAAGTTTCCTTAACTCGATTTAAAAAAAAAATCCCGGTGTGTCATTTCGTAATTTAAAAGACAAAATAATGCGGCAGGGTTAAACTGACAAATGCGGCTCTCTCGCCGATAACAAAGTTGCGGCACGGGTTGCACGAAGAATTTACTCAGTCTCCGAAGAAACTCTAAGAAAGTTGCTAGCAAAAGAATAACCATTCTCTCTTGGCGCGTCGGATTAAAAGGCGCGAGTTTATTATTGTTCGCAGAAGCTCATCGTTTCTTCCGTGTCCAAACTTGGACCAGCCGGCAACGAACGCGTTAATTAATATTTAAAGACTCCGGTCCGCGCCGGCTCGATACGAAACCGCCTGCTATAACAGGATCATCGGAACGAATGTTTTCCGGAACCGCTCCTAGCCGGAAAAGGCACAAGGCGATCCTCAATTTCAATTTGCAGAGGGCACACTTATCAGGGCGTGTCGGGCTGACGTTTGACGGAACAGAAGTACTTCCGCGATTAATTCCCGCGCCTCTCGGCATTTTGATCGGCGGGATACGACGGTGAAATAACTTCGAACACCTTTCTCCGATCGAATCGGCCGGCGAGCGGGGGTGGGACGAAGGCAGGCGCGGTAAGAAGCGAGGAAAAAAGGAGGAAAAGAGCGAAACCCGCCGGGAAAGAAGAGAAAGGGGGAGATCAGCGATGGTGGGCAGCGTGTCGTTTGTATCAATTTACTTGAACCGCCCTCACGCCCACCGGCTTGCTTCAGATTTAATCTAACGCCGCGTCGAGAAGGGTAATTCATTAAACAAAGACCGCACTCCCGGCTCGGCCAGGTGGTCGCCCCTCGATTCGCCGAAAATACGAAGACGCCCTGATGTTTCCACTGTGAGCTCCGACAGCGTGGCTCTATACTATACCACATTATACTGTATTATACTACGCTACACTATGCTATACTATCACGTCGACAGCAAATTGAATTTTAGAACCATTTTCATCCGAGTTTCTTTTAACTGTCTACATCAAATTATATTTAACTTTCACATAATCTTTTGGATCATAGTGAAAAATGAAACATTCTGTTCACATGCTCTGTTATGCTTTTGGAAGAATAACTCTCTTGAAGCTCGTTCGAAGATCGATTTATTAACTCTTTGCATTCCAATGATGACCCTGAGGCATCACTAAAAGCTGTTGAAATAATTTTTACACTGTCAAATATGATTATATTTTAAAGACTGTTAATAATTTAACCGTTGTTCGAATCGCAATACAATTTCATTTACATGAAATTCGGTCATGCGCATCGGGTTAAACAGGTGCAAAGGGTTAAACCTGGTTTTTGTATTTTCATTGACTGTAACGTTGCGTTGATCCAACGTGATCCGCGTGATCCAATTTGAAAGGGTGACAAATATCAGAAAGCACGGCTTTGAAGAAAATAACCTTCTCTATGTGCCGTTAAAAAAGCAGGAGATACAGTAATGTCTCTCTAATTGACGCTCGGATCGTCCACAAAAATGGACAATTTGGGAAGAGGAGATGCGATTATACGAGCCTTGTGGCACGTTTTTTATTGTCACCGATTGTCAACAATTATAAAAACGAGCCGCGAGACTCGAATAATCGCATCTCCTCGTCCCAAATTGACCATTTTTCTGCACAATCTGAGCGTCAATTAGAGAGACATTACTGTATTTCAACGAAAAATGATTCAGCCTACATAGTTAAGAATGGAACGACTACAAACGAACGGATTCGTATAGAAGAGAATTGACATTTAATTGTAGTATCGCACACGCGTGATTCGAATTGGACAGACCGTGACGCATTACGGCAACGGTGCACTTTTTCGCGGCCGGCAGGTTAATTGAATAATCGGGCACGCCGAGTTTGCGGTTGGTGATCCTTCGATCGGTCTTGGAGGAATCGGATTACCAGCGGCTTAAAATATCGTATCGAGCCCGGGCCGCGATACGAGCAACTCGAATGCGATCGCTCGAAAAAGGATATTACTTATGGATACGGCCGCTATTTATAGCGCTCGCGATAGAGCCCCAGCCACCCGCGTCCGTGGTTTTTATTGCGCGACCGCGTCGTTCTGATGATATCACTGCTTTCAGGATTATCCGTATAGGTTCCGGGTATTATCCGTCGGTTTCCATCCTGTCGGTTTTTTTTTTCAAGGGCTTCATTTTTTCAGACACATTGCCGGTATATTGGATGGACGGCCCGCGGGGGGCGAACGGCTCGAACGGCTGACTGGAGGCGGAAAAAAAAAATTCGATACACCGCCCCGGCCCGGCAAGAAAATATTTCATCCCCCTTTGAATGTCTTCGAAAGCCTTTGAGCCGCGATCCAAGAGAGAGGAAAATGTAAAAAACCAAGGAGGGGAGAGGGAGAAGTGGAAGAAGCCGAATCATAGTGAAGAACACGGAATCGCAGTCCGTGGGCGTTCGCGCAAAATTGCGAACGCATAAGAACGTGAGGTCGGAAAGTTTCGGAACGACCGCCCTAAATCGCGTCCCGCCCTGACTTTTATAATCGTGGATCGCCGATTTATCTGGCGAATTAGAAAACTTTAATTACCCGCCGAGTATTTCGAGGGGCTGGGGGAGGGATGGTTCGCCGGTATCTTCCGCGGTAGGGATGATGCCTGGGAGAACAAAATATTCGTTTTGAGTGGCTCGTTAAATTCCGGGGGCGCTTCCGCAACCGCGAAAACTCGGCCAATAGATCACGGGAAAACTTCCGGCACGTTCGTGCTAGCGATCCCCTGGACCCGGGGGGTCCAGTAGGGCCGGGGGAATTTATCTATACGGACTGCGCACTTCCTGCCACGGGAAATCTTTTAAATTTGAAGAAACACAGTTCTCGAACCGCATCGTGACGATTCGAGAGTCCTGCTCCGTCTCCTATAAAAGGTCATAGTAGGTCTCCCGTAAGAGTCATGGCTGATCGGGTGTGGCGCCATGTTTAATATCGTTGTGTTTGCGGGATAATGTCGTTTTCCTTAAAATACGAGGTCTGCAAATATCGATCGAGATCTGCAAATATGATAGCAAGGCTAGACTTCATAAATGTTTGTTTCGACGATTATGCAAAATATTTACTTTTCTATTTTGTGGATCATTCGTTAATGCTAAACCTACACAGATCTGAATGTAACATGGTGTACTGCTTTATAAAAATGACAAGATTGTATTTATTTTCGTCATTTCTGTTAGGATGTGTCCAAATTTATTCAATGATTTTTTTGTGAAAGAAACTTTGTAATTTCAGGAACTGCAAAACAAAATTAGTGAGGGTGAAAAAAATTATTTTTAGTGTGTGGGTTTCGAAGACGCCTGTCTAAATAAGTAGAATTATATTTGACAATTTCAAGATTAGAATTAGAATACAGGTATAAACTTGAAAATTTGTATGTATGTACATGTCTGTCGAGGGAAGACATTTCTATTATATTCAAGACATCTCCACCGCATTTTAGATAAACATATTTTGACATTTCAGATTAGACACCGAGTAGATCCTCGCCCAAAGCTTCTCCAAAAACACCCCCAAAATAAACACTGAAACGAGAACAATTGCAAAGAGGCTCCACACTAAAATTTTGGATCCACAAACCCAAAGTCACACTTAAGACGGTGTTCCGGACAAACAGACGCCAGACCCTTCGAATTTCGGAAGCCGAGATTGAAAACTGCGCTAAGCCCTTCCAGCTTCGCCGCGCCTCTAAACAGATATATGTATCTGTTTGCGGAACAGTTCGAAACAGGTAATAGAGTGAAACGCTAAAACGACGCCCATTATCGTTAAATAATTTAATGCCTCGGGAAACGTTCCAGCGCGGCCCGAATTCTCGCATAAATTTCGCGGCCGCATAATTTCCGGCGACTAGCTCGCAGCCCCATAAAAATGAGCAACGTCCCGGCACGGTCTCGAGAAGCGCACCCTCTCCGATATCCTCCCGCGATCCTTAGCGAGATCCCGCAAACTACAATGTTTCCGCGCAGACGATACCCAGCTGTTCTAAGCGGGGGCGGCTGCCGGCAGAGGAGTTTAATTTCGTATTTGCTTTAATTTTAATTTCAAACCGGCCGTTGGAAGCCCGCAGCGCCGAGCCGCGCCGGTCGGCGGCCGTCGAGGGCTCCAGGCAATTATGATAATATCTTGATCCGATAATGGGACACGGTCTTATTCTTACGAATTGTCGCGGGCCGGCTGGGCGAGGAGCCGCGCGGGGCAGCGAGCGGCGCCGATTTCACGCTCGAGAACTCCGGGAATGGAGCTAGCAAAGAGGAATTAAGATCTCGCGAAGGCTCTCGTTCCGACAATGCAAAGAACCTGGCCGAGAGCGAGACCGTGGATCGGAATGAGATGGATCGAGGCTAGAGCGAAGATGACGGAGAGGACCGCGGGGAAGCGAAACAGGGGAACCGTTTCGTGTTAAAGTGAGAGAAAGATGGAGAGAGGGTGGGCAGGGGAGGGAAAGGTGAACAGGAGGTGGATCGAGGAATAAGGAACAGCCTGGACGAAAAGTGCCGGAGGGGTAGCGGAATCGAGAAGACGCGGGACGAGGCACAGAAGCAGGGGGTCAGAAGGGACATTATACTTCTGCAGGCTCTCTGTCGTCGGCTCTTTGTTTATATTCCCAGGACAGCCGACGGGGACGGACCGTTTGACATGTCGCCGCTCGCAAAGATGTTAAAGGACAAAAGCGATAGAAACCTTTCGCGTACCCCCTCTCTGTCTTTTTCTCGCTTTAGACTTACTTCGACTCTCCCTTTCTTTCTCCCTCTCTCTCTCCCTCTCTCTCTCTCTCTCTCTCTCTCTCTCTTTTTCTCCCTCTGTGTCGCGTTTTTAGGACCGTTCTCGCGACCATTGAAACGCCTCGAACGAACGCGGTTGCACAAGCTGCCGGTCGTACGCACGTAAGTGCCATATCATTATGCGGCCGGATAATGAACCCTCGCGAAGTGTTGGTGGGATAAGTAGCTTCCTATATTTCATGAAACGACCTACGGGGGGGACTGCGTGTTCGGTCTTTTTCTCCTGTTCTTTCTTTTTCCCCGTTCTTTTTCGCCGACCCCGCCACGACGAGGGGAGGCTCCGTTTCAAGAAAGAAACACGGAAACGGACTTCGAGGACCATTACAGCGTAATGAATTATAAATCATAAATAGTATTGAATCGTTTTTCACGCGCTAATGCCGCGTTCGGCCATCTGCCACCCCGTGGCACAGTCGCTTTCCACCTATTTGACTTCGCGATTCGCTTTCAGCTGACTTTTTGACCCCCCTCGGCGAGGCTTTTCTTGTCCGCGACACGTTTGTTCTCTGTGGTAATTTGTATTCATCAGTGTAAATATTGCTTCGGAGTCTATTATCATTGCTAAAACTCGCGACGATCTGCTTGCAGGATTTTTGTACAAGCTGTGTGTGTAAAATTAACGCGTTAAAACGCAATCGGAACTGTTAACCCGTTGCACACGAAGCCTGTTTCATTCTACGTTCGAAATAGTTTTATATATATATATATAACTACAATGTTTCCATTTTGAATGACTGGAATGAAATTCACGTACAGTGGTCCACGAAAGTGTGCGTACACATTTTAAAACGCTATACTATTTTAAAACTGAACTAAATGACTTGAATTCTTTTTTAGACGATAGAGGGACTAGTCTACTAGACGATGATTGAAATGCTTCTTTTTTTAAATTTTGCTCTTACTTGGAATGACAAGAAAATAAAAATTTCTCGTTTCTTAACCTTTTTATTTGAGCCCATATCGAAAATTGTATCGAAATCGGTTCACGTTGTTACGGGTTACAATAAATTAAAGATCGCAAAAATCGCGGTTTTATCACGATTTCGACCAGAAACAAACAAATCTATAGTCTTTAAAATTCTTCTCTTTTCATTCCAAATAATAGCAAAATTAAAAAGAGCTTTTTAGCCATCCTCTAGTAGACTAGTCCCCCTATCATTTAAAAAAGTATTCAAATCATTTGATTCAGTTTTGAAAAAGTTATTGCATTTTAAAAGGTGTACGAACACTTTTGTGGGCAATGCGATACGAAATATTATTGTATAAAGATTAAAAACAATTTCAAACGCAACGGGTTAATAACTCTCGCATGAATGACTATAGTTATTTTTAGCACACACACACACAGTGCATGCTGACAGTCGAATAACTGAACTACCGACAGCAAAGAAAAATAATCGTAGTCGATAATAATTGGCATTTTCCAGTAATAACATTTATCTCACCGTCAATGGATATTTAGGTTTGGGATGAGGTGATAAATAATCGTTTCACCAGATATCGTTCCGGCGGGCATCGACAGGTGACAGTAAACTTTCCGACCAGACCGCGTCGGTGACCGGTGACCTACGGTGCCAAATGTACCGAATAGCGATTGATTGCGCAGCACGAATCAAAGGACAAGCGAAATTAGTTGCAGCTAAAATTAATTACCATATGAAATCAGTTACACCGGCCGACGTAACTACACGGCAATGTTCGTAAACTTTTCAGTTTATTTACTTGTCCAGTTTATCACTGCAACTAATGATGTAACACGCCGCGGCGACATTGAGCAAGATAAATGCGCGAACTATGACGACGCAACTCGATTTAAATAACTTCATACGGTGTTTTACCGTTACGTGCTTCATGAAATTAAGTCGTCTCATTGGGAAAAGCATACAAATGTTCTTTGGTGGTCAACTTATTCATCAGATTTGAGAAACGGACTCACGCTGCATTGCTTGCAAAAGTTTCCAAAGCCGTGATTTCGTATTCAACATTTTTAACTTCTTTTAGCTGTGTAGCTTAATTCTTAAACTGTGTACCTATGAATTTACGATACAAAAAAGAAATTGTCTACGTTAATTGTGTAAAACAAGAGTTACACGAAAATGTTACCTTTCTGTTAACAGTGTCAATAAATTGAAATTTTATCATAATTATCATTTTTATCATGAATGCATAACACCCGCGTCATAATAATACGAGTACGCCAAGATTATGCCAAGGTTATTCTAAATGAAATACAAAAATCGAAGAATACTTTCCAATTGAGGAATAATTGCAAAACGCGTTGGAAGGAAAGGAAACGCGAGTAAAGGAAAATCTGCAGGATTTGACCAGAGCCAGCCACGTAATCGCCGCAAGCCCGGCGAGGGTTAAACAACGAAGCATTGTCGAGTGTTCGGAGGGTCGATTTTCGCCTGCCGCGCGGAGAATTCGAGCGGAGGCGGAGACTGCGAGCGTTGTATCGCGATAAGAGCCACGGCCGTAGCACGTGGCATTCTGTATTATTAAAATGACCGATGTCACGCGGGACCTGGCCGCGCGGATCGCACATGCCCGGCAATTTCCCCTTAATCTTCGTATAGCTCCGATCCGAGTAATCTGCTCCGCGGATCACGCGGCTCCTGTAATTAGAAATAACTCCCGCCCGTCCCGCGGTAGTTAGCACGGCGCGCACCGATGCCGCACCGTAACGGCCGGGGAATATCTGCCGTCGAATAACTTCGAACAACGTGTCCCCCCCTTCCCTTGACACTTCATTAACCCGAAATAATTAATTCCTATCTGGTAACGAGGTACCGGTCGTTAAAGTCCGCGACACTCGTAATACGCCCGGTTAATGATATCCATATCGTGTCAGCCAGGTAGCAGGGCTCGCGTGCACGTATCATAAGCTGACGTGAGATGTACAGCTTACCTTTAAATATTTCACTCCTCGAACTTCCGTTCCCGCCTTCGAACCCTTCTCCCTGTACCGCTCTTTGTCTCCCTTTCCCTCTCGTTCTCCCTCCCCCGCCCCTTCTCGCTCGTTCACTCTCGTTCACTCTCGTTCACTCTCCCTCTCTCCGGCACGCAGCCACGCAGACAGGCAGGCACGCACTCGCGTTAAAAATTGACTCGCGTCATTTGAACTCGCCGCTCCCCTTTCTTCGGCTCCCTCCTCGTTTTTTTTTCCTCGTGTCGATAAATTCGCGAAACTACCTGACGTTACGCTGTCATGCCGTCGTTCACGGATTAATCAATATACCGGAACGATCATCGAACTCGTCGCTCCTCCGACCGTAATCCCCGCCGATGAACTTTTAATTTATGCATGGGCTTTTTCGGGTTACACCGTTCGTTATCTTCCATGTTCACCAACCATTCTCTCTCTCTCTCTCTCTTTTCTCTCTCTTCCTCTTCCTCTTCGGCGGTTTCGAAACGGGGAAAAAACGGGGGTAGCTTGTACCAATTTCGGAGGTTACATCGATTACTCGGGAGTCAACGCGAGCCAGACCGTTCTCGCGGGGTTATTTTATCTGGCTCGGTCCGGGGCCCGCTAAAGTTTCTGTGCTCTATCTTCAATCTGTTGTTGAACTTTGCCCGAACTACGGAAGGTTAATTTTACAGCGCAACCCCCGCGTAACGAGTTCCGAGCGCAATCGCACATTCAATTGAACGAGCCCCCGTACATTTCATCTATCCACTCTTCCCTCCCTCCACCTTCTACTCCTGTTTCTCGCCGGTTTTTTCCTCCTTTTCAGCATCCTGTTTCCTTTTTGAAGGTTCGCGCGCTATCTCGTGCTCGTGACAACCGCCTCGCCCCGCCAGATGAGAGTTAATGGAACTCCTTTCACGGTGTTCTCGTTGGCCGGTTCCAATTTACGTTTTTCAGATTAGTAAAACCGAGCGGCGCGCGAAAAACACTAGCGGCACCCCTCCTCTCTCTCTCTCTTACACTAGCTCCCTCCCCCCTCTCACACTCTCTCTCTCTCACTCTCTCTCCCTCCCCCTCTCACGCTCTCTCTTTCTCGCTTTATCCCGCTTCTGCTGGTGTAACGTGAATGCGCGTGGCGCACGCGGTCTTATTATCGACCCGGAATGAGACTGTCTCTTTCGAAAATCAGTTCCGAGACCGGAGACCCGACGCAAATTGCAACTTTCAACGGCGAGCTAGGCGAAACACGCTTAACCGTTGACGAGCGGAGCGCCGCGGTTAGACCCGGTATTAACTACCGGCCGCCCTACGAAAAACCTAAAAGGAACGCTTGCAAATTAGACGGGGCGGAGGGGCGGCCGCGGGAGACCAGAAACCCCTTGACTCTCCATGCCGCGGCTAAATACCAGTAATTAAAACGTCGAGGTTTCGCGCAGCCGTCCCATTTATTTGATATTTGTTTGCCGCCCGGACCCGAGCGCTGCGCTCGTCTACCCATGCTCCATTTCCCCCTCCAGCCCCCTTTCCAACCACCCCTTTCTTTTTCGACATTCTTTTTTCTTTCTCCCTCTCGCTCTTCCTCTTCCCCGCCTTCGTTCGACTCCTCGCGCTTGCTGTTTTGCTTCTTCGCCTTCTTCGCTTCGACCATTTTTCTTCGAGTTTGTCCTTTTGTACGTGGTTTTACAGGAATTATGTAAATTTTGGACGACGTGCAAATTGCAATGGTTGTCGTGGCGCGGCATGGTTATCATTGACAACGCGAGACAATAAGGCATTTCTTCCATCGATTTTTTAGTACTTTGGTACTCCTTTAATTAAGACGATTTCAAACACGCCTACAAACTAATTAAAACATTCGATAATCACCACTCAGTTTCATGCATGGCCAATGACGTCAGAACGGTACTGACGACTAATATAACGCGATCGAAATCGACAGAACATGATAAACAGAGATAAACGCGAGACGGCCGAGCCAATCAGCGAAACTGGGCTTCGTGCACTCGTTGGCTGGGCCGCCACGCGCTAGCCGAGCTCGCCGCTTATTGGTCACTATTTTTCGTTGATAACTCGTAAACAATGCCGCGGATTGCATTTTCGCTGAGGAAAAAGTTGCTCCAAATTATCTCGAGAATCCCCCATTTCCGGATTGCGAAACATTTTTGGAACACTCTCTAGTGCAATATTGTATAGATGGTATACAAGGGTCAAACAGTTTATTAACATCGCCGATTGTCTCTCTGTATGAAAAAGACGAGTTTCAAATGACCAGTTAAGAAACTATATTTTATTTTCGAATGTATTTGATCTGAAATGTATTTCGTGTTCAAAATACGAATAGGTGCGTTTGAGAGACACGCCGCGGAATATTATTAATTAGTTTAGCTGTGCAATAAAAGGGTCGTATAAAATTGCCTCGCAATGGTAATTTTGTGTGCGTGCACGTTGGTAGCGAGGGCAAGAGCGCAGGTGAACGCTCGCCGAACAGGAGAGCGGTGTGTTCGTTCGTACGCGTCGGTGCAAGAGCGTGCGACAATGGGTCCGCGTGCAACCGCACACGTGCAGTGGCAATGCAACGTGTCCCCGAACGTGCATCGGTGTGGCCTGCTTTCCCGCGGAGGGTGGATCTTTGTTGGTCGGGAGGAACACGTTTCGGGGTTGCTTTTAACCCTTAACAGCGGTGAAAGAGGGGCCGCGTAAACATGCGCGGCAGTTTAATATTGTTTTCGGGCCACCTTTGCGCCGAAATCGCGGGAAAAATGTTCTCCGTTAAAACCTTCGGTGGCAGCCGACCGCTCGATTCCGCGATACATTGAAATCGCGCAAGATCTCGCTGAATTTGTTTCCCAAATTAGAAACCTGCCGAGGGTTTTACGTAATAGCTGTCCTACTTTTCCTTCGCTCGGCTGCTGTCGAGCACTGAAAATGACTGCATGTAATTTCTAGGTAAAAATTACAAGGGTCTATTGTTCGAGCGAGACTTTTCTCTCTCTCGCGGAGGTTTTCCCCGGTCCCATGGAAGCTGAGGACCGGCGGTGTAATTCATGGTAAAACCTGAAAGCGAACGTTTGTTCGTGCGCGAGCGATAAAAAAGGCCGTGTAGAATTGAAATTCGTTTTATCAAGCGGGGAGAACCTCGCGCGAGAGAGAAAGGATTTCTTTCGATTTCGTTTGCTTTCCGGCGAATCAACGTCCCCTTTCTGCAGATAAATAGAATTAATGCCAACTTTCTGCGCGGACGGTCGAAAATCTTGATTCTCGAATAGAAACAGCGGAATTTTCGGTACCTCAAATATTTCCCAATTCTCGCGAGTTTCTCGGATGACAATTCATCCGGCGAACTATCTCGCGCATAGATGAGGACAGCAGAAGGATATTCGAGGCAGCGTTCGAGAACAACAGCCCCCGATATTTCCCCGCTGCGAAACGAATCAACAATGACTGTTCCCCCGTAACATCCCGCTATCTCGTACAGAGCGGATGCGTTGCACGAAATATTGGCCCCGCGAACGCTATTACCGGGACGACAAACGGCACGGACGAATCCATCACGATGCTTTTTCGCCCGCGAGACGGCGACTCCTTCGGATCTCCGATACAAACCGAAGCGTTCTGAAAATCTGACTTGCGTCGTTCCGGCCCGGCTCCGCAGATTTATATGAACGTTCACGTTCCGGTGTAGTGTCTGCTGCTGCGCGCATCCACCTTGCACACAGCTACGTGTTCGAGGGTTGGATTCGGCGAGCTCGCGCGAGTTAGCGTGACAGGGCGCGCGGGTTTCGAGTTATAGCGGCGCTAGCGCACAGGAAGAAGGATGGATCGAACTGCATGTCGAGGAGAAAGAGAGACAGAAAGGGAAAGATAAAGGGAAAGAGAGCGGGAAAGAGAAAGGGGAAGAGAAACGAGAGGTAGGAGAGAAAACCGCGACTACCACGCGCTTCGTTCCGCAGCTGTTGCCAAGCCTGTGTGTTACGACTGCACGGTTTGTTCATTCGCCGCGCATTCGACTCGAGTGCAGTTGGAACGAGAGAGAGAGAGAGAGAGAGAGAGAGAGAGAGAGAGAAACGGAGAGGGACAAAGGTAGAAACGCGGTAGGACGACAGAGCGAACGAACGATGGAAAGCGAAAGACAGAGAGATCGGGAGAGAGGGAGAGAGGCGGTTCTAATGAAAGGAGTTTATTAGGACGCGCGGCGTCGGACGAGAAACGAGACCGAGGAGAAGGGCGCGAGGGTGGATTTGCATCCCTTATGCGTAATTTCGCTTCGATATTAGATTAGTTGGTCCCGCGTTATCCGCGCCTCGGAATTACGACGTAGCTGCGCTGATTAGGCGTCGGGGGACCGAACGCGTCGCCGGCTCCCTCTGTTTCCACGCTCTCCCTTTTTCTATCCGCCGCTGCACCTCCGCCCCGCGCTCCTCGCCAGCCCCCCTTTTCGCCGTCTTTTTACCTTACGGGCGAAATAAAAGCTGCCGATGGCCCCATTGTCTCGAAATTAGCCGGCTGAATGTCGCGCACCGGTCGAGTCCCTTCTCCCTTTCCCTCTTCCTCTTGCTCTCTCGCCGCTGCCGTTGCTGTCGGCCGGGTAAAATCGATCGTCGCGACAGTATTTCCATTGTCGCAGTTTCGCCAAGCTTTGCTGCCGGTGTTTCGACGCGGAATTGGCGAAAGGGAGCCACGCGTTCCCGATACGAAAAGATCCGCGAGAGGAAACGGCCGTCTCCGTCGCTCGCTGCCTCCAAATTCCGATAACGTGGTCAGAACACCTAGAAATGAATTTTATCGTTGGTTATTTTATACGCCTTATTGATGTTCGCGTGGTAGGACGTTGGAGAAAATGGTTACATTTTTGTATTCGGACGACAATTGCGGCGGAAGCTTCGGTTAAACAATTGTCATGAAAATCAGCACAAGCGTGACTTATTCGGAATAACTCCTGTAACTTCCCTCAGAAAATATTTCACTCAATTCTGTGACAGCGATGATGTTTGGGAAAGTAGAATATATTTTAGTAGCAGCGTTTAAAAAATTGTTAACCATCGCACATGTAAGTTAGTAACAAGATAAGGTGCGCGCTACGCATAAATTGTAAAGATGTAGAGAAAAAGTTGTATATACCTCAACATCTCATCAAAATTCTTGTTAGTACTTTTAATTTATATTTTTATCTTGCAGTATCGCTATTTTGTGTAATGTAAGGTATTCATGTTAGTAGTTTTCAACATGTTTCTTTCGAATGTGACGAATGATGCTTAAAAGTGTTTCAGAGAAAAGTTGTACGAGTTTTGGAAAGTTTTGTAAGGCAGACACATAAACAACATATTGAAATTTATAGATCATTCGTTCTTCTAATTTAGTTCAAATTATTTAAAATAATTGAAGATGAAATAGAAAGGAAAATATTTTAAAATAATTAGTAAGATTAGTAATGAATCCGTCACTTTGTTTCTTGAAATTTTGAGTCCACACGCGTAATCAACGGCCATGAAAACATTCAATCACGCATTTTCAATTAAATCCGGGTCGTCTTTAGATTATGATCACGTTTCCGTGATTTGAGACCACTGTGCGTCTCGACCACCTCCGTATCGAACCTGTGGTCGAACGTCTACGGTAATTCGAGACTTTTTCCCGTGCGACGCTATTGTGAGAGACTTCCTCTTTGGAAGCTCGTTCGACTGTGCTCTCTCCGTTAGATCGAGGCCTCCTACGTATACATATAAAGTGAAATTCTTTCTCGCGGCCGCAGCCTACCGGGTCCGGGCCGAGGGAACGCGGGAGGAGAGAGTGGTCTCTTCAGATTTCGTTGAACTTTCGTCGGTCTCGTTCGCGACGGTCGTTTGGATTTGAAACGCGACTCGAGCCGGTCGGGCGACGACGAGGGCGCACCGTCCTCGACGCCGTCGTCTTCGCCGTCGTCGACGCTGGGAATTTTAGGACACGGCCGTTTCCGCGACGAAAATGTTCCATTGATGCCGCGTTTATAGGACCGTTTATACGTGACACGTATATCTCCGCGGGTATTCTTGTAAGTCGTAGAAACTTTAACAATATCGTCCGAGGGGGCGGCGAGATTTTAGAGCCGACGGTTATGATGCCGGCCGCGTCGTCGTTCGCCCCGTAATGGTACCGTTAGCGTGACCTATGGCCAACGCCGACATCGGGACCATGGCCGTTGCAAATTTTATTTAACAACTCCATTTGCGTTGTCCGGTCGCGATCGGGCGACGTTACTCGCGCCTTCCTTCAAAATTACTGCCAAATTCTACATCCTGTGCCTCGGGAACGCCTCCCTCCCTCCCTTCATCTGCTTTCATATTAGGTCACCCCTTAAATCGTGACGTTTCGCGACTCCAGTTTTCGTTTCCTGGTTCCACTTTTTTTTTTTTTTTTTTTTTAATAAAATATCGACAGTTTCGAAGCACTTTCGATTCTTTCATATCAAACAGCAGCATTGGTAAACTCAATCTTGGTTTATTGGACAGTTGAAATACTCAATTTGGAATTTTGAAAAAAGTGCCTTTGCCGACTCGCAGCTGAAACACGCTACACATTTCACAAATATTTTTAACTCTCGTCTTCCGTCGTGCCGCGTTTTACAAAACTATTAATCCGAAACGATTACGTGCGAACTGTTCCACGCGATCGTTTCTACGAAAATGAAAAAAACGAAAAAACTTGCACGAAATCGCAGAAGCGACTCGAATCGATAGAAATTTGACGCGAAAATCATTTTCATCGTCGTTAAGGTTCAACGACGAGGCGAATTTCGCTAGAATTTTTCACCTTCCGTTGCGGCGAAATAAAGTTGCGTCTAGAATAGATTCTGTGCCCCGGTTTTTATCAACTCCAATCATGAACCGATCGATGCGTCGTTACAACCGGCCGTGAGTTTCACAGTGCTCGAAATTAGGACCGGGAAGAAAGTTCGAAAAACCCGCAATACCGCTTCGCGTTTCGTCGATTCTGTCCGCCGAGGCAGCTACAATGGACCATGCAGGTATGTGGTTGTGTAGACAGTGGCAACGAAGTCCGATACTCTTGTACGTGCCCGGGGATCCTAAACAATCTTTCGTCGCGGGCGTCCCTTGTTCCGAAAGCCCCGCTTAAATGCATTCGCCACGATCCCCGGGTCCGGTTGCAATAAGCAAATACGAGCGAGATCTGTGCCCGTCGATCGGTTCGATCGCGGCCACTGTGGGCGGACAGAGAAAGAAAAAAAAATGTGTCCGCGGCCGGCGCCGAACGCGATTCGATATTTACCGGGCGCCGCGCCGGGCGGTTTGCTCGCCGCCAGAAAAATCCCAGGCGCGAGATCAATCCGCCGAAGTAAATAATAATGAAAGCTTATCGATCGGCCGGCCGTGCCGTGCCGGCGTGGCCGCTGGAACCGAACCTGGCCAGCCCGGACCGGATACGGGGAATTACGAATCGTATCGGTACACGGCTTGAATATTCAAAGTGATTTAACATTTCCTGACCGACAGCAGCGCGAACGTTGTTCCCGTACCGCGGGCTACGGCGAAAAATCGGATGGCCGATCGATGATCTTCGCGGCCCAACGTTCGCGAGTGCACGCAGCTGACGATAACGTTATCAGTGGCGTGTCTGATAAGTCGACGCGGAATCATCCGGTCTTCCCCGACCTCGAATTGCATCGTCACTGGTTTCTTCAAATCTACAAGCTGATGCATTCGACGCTAGAGAACTCGGTGGTTTCAGGAATTTTTTCTGGGAAAACTGTGTTGGCTTCATTTTTTAAACTATTACCTCGGTTAAAAGCACGCGGATTGGACAATTTGTGGTTATTTTTCTGCAGCAGAATCTTAACACCATGCCGTCCAGTGGCACCACGCTGGTGCCATGCAAAAACTATCTGTTTTGTATGCCGGTAGTACCACTTTGGTGCCATTTTAAAAAACTGAAATAACATTTGAACTATATTTCTTGGGTGTTAAAAGGCGGCAAACTAACTATAGCATTGTGCTTATTTAACTAAGAATTAAGTACGAAAATTCTTGTATGACGTATCTTAATTTTAGGAATTTATATTACCGCCACCTTCGAAATTTTTTTTTTAATCTAAAATTTCCGAGCTATTATGCCGGCGTCAAACAAAAGAATCATATCTGAAATCTGCGGACGGCATAGTGTTAAGAAATGACCGAGTGACAACAGTCTATCTCTTGCGAGTCGTTTTTCCGGAGGCTCGGCACGATGAGCAGGATTTCTTAAAGCCGAATCGTGTGACACAAAAAATTGACGAAGTTTCGGAAGAATTTGACTTCCAACAACGTGACAGTCATTTCTTAAATCCCATTCGTCGTGTATTCTGATTAAACTCCGAATTTCATGTATTGTCGCTGTATGACCGTCTAAAACGCAATGTTTAACGCAAAACTCAAGTTTGGTGAATTATAAGAGAAAATCGTTTGATTCATTTAAACTCTGAAAGAACCACTCTTCGATTCTTGTGTAAAAATTAACACAAAGACACGCAAATCTGAACGATTGAAGACAATGAGCAGTGCACGATGGGAAGAAAGAGCTCTACCAATTTGAAATCGTAAGATTTGTCTCCATCTGACAGATGGAGACGCGGGAGGCAAGCGGCTCCAAGACTTGTGACGCTATTAAAAAAAGTTCATATGGAAAGGGGAGAATAAGATATACAGAAAGGTCCCGAACACGTGGGTTCAACACGTCCGCCAGAGTGGCGCAAGTTGTCACCGATTCCCAGAAGTTTCCTTTTCGCTCGGTTTATGTGTAGGGGCGTAAATACTTGGGCTGTGCAGTAGAAACAAACAGATTCACGTAGCGAGCATACGTCTGAGAAAAGCTGGAAGTTCCAATTCCAACTGCGAGATACCATTTGAATTCCGGGAAGTATGAAGCTACCTGATGATTCACGCGTTACCATTAACAATTACACTCCAGGTATCGCGACTTTAAAAGCGTGTTTCACGTCACGATTCGCTGGCCTTGCTGCAATCTTGCCTTATCGATAGCTGAATGACGAGCCTCGTCGAGCTCACGAGGTTCTTTAAACGAATTTTTCTATGAGTCAGATACGCGTATCGTCTTCCGGTTAGTTTAGCAACAGCGTTGAACCCCGGATTTAGTTCGAACCGCAATCCCCTTCTGAGAAATCTGCAATTAGACCGTGTTATTGTTACCAGGAGCTACTGTTATCCTTTCTAATGACGAATTAATTGAAACTACGGCCGCATGTGTGCTAGAACTTTGAAATCACTTCGCCGTACCGATGGAAACGGAGATATGCTTGCTGAGTCAACAAACTTAAGGAACTGCAAATAATTTGCCGAAGAGTATCGATCGTCGTTTCTGACAGTATCAGATTCGTGCCAGAGATAAGAGAAATTACGATTGCGAACATGTGGATCTAAAGCTACGGTGCTGTTACTTAAAGTATTAAATTATTCCACGATCTTAATAGATTGCTGATTTTATCCACCTACGAACACAGATAAAGCAGTTGTAGAATTTCGAAATCCTGTTAAAATATCGCAACGTTCGCGTAGGACAATTCTTCCTCTGCACAAAAGATCCGTTCATTAACCGTTTCAGTCCCAGGGGTTATTCAGCAAACACGGTCGAAAAGTGGCGAACAGCGTAATAGCGCTTGTCTTAATTGGTTGCGAAGAGAACCAAGCGGCGCGATAGCGCTCGTCAAGATTGACAAACAAAACAAAAAGAAAAAACATGAAAAAAAGAGTAGCTACGCGATGTACGTGCGTCACTAAAGTTTGATCGCGATACAAGATCTGAACAGCGCGATCGCGCTGCTTGGGACTCAAACGATTAATAATTACAGGAAACGCAGAATGAATCAGAACTGAAATACTTATCGCTCTGTGTCTCCGGAAACGAACTAATCTCTCGTCTTAAACGACATTAAAACACCGGGTGATGAAAATCATTCTTGTGCCTTAACCCTTCCGTGTAAAACCAGGTATCCATTTCTACATTTCCTTCAATAATTTATAACGTCACTGACAAAATATTGCGATACCGTTCTTCGTACAATTTCTTACGACGCGATCAACGTTCCGTGGAAAGAATTTATATAAAATACTTTAAACAATTAAGCCTCAAATTTACGTTTAAACGTTGTAGTTTCAAATCACTTTTCGCCAAAATCTTTTACAAGAATAAGCTGCAAAAAATTATCGCTGCATACAGTAAGTATTAGGTCTACCGGAAAGTTCTGTACGTTTGAGAAATGAAAGGAAATAATAGATTTTTCATAAATTTAGCAATATTTATTGTACAATATAGTTTCCGTCGTTACTTATGACCTCTTGCCAGCGTGATGGCAATTCGTGAGCAACATTTTTCAAAAATATATGTCTCAAATGAATATGTGCATATCTATTGAAATTTGCAATGACATTATCAGACAGAACTTTCCGGTAGACCTAATAATTTCTCCCTAATTCGCGTTCAGATTGCGCACAAAAATGGACAATTTGGGAGGAGGAGATACGATTATTCGTGCCTTTCGTCTCGCTTTTACAGTTGTGCCTCGTATATCGGAATAAAACGCTTGGAGTAGCCGTTTGTCCAACAACATTCAACATTTTGATTTGCTACTCAAAGATTAAGTTGTAATGAAACAGCATTTTCTCGTTACCAGAGCCGCGGTCACAGTGCCCAAAACTCTTCTCTCTCTCTCTCTCGAGCAAATTACGTTAACATCGTGAGTGAAAAATTGATTAAAAAATGCTCCGCAGTCAATTATCGATCTCCAGAAGACTGTCGCAGGGAGAAGCTGGGGAAAGGAGATTAAAAGGGGGAACGAGATTACCGGGCGGTAAGGGAGCCGCTTTCGCGAACCGATACGGCAACGATGATAGTTAGGGCGGTTGAAAATTTTGCAGAAACGCTTCTATCCGCCGGTGGTGGCCGGGATCTCCGAGGCCAGCGTCGCACAAAGGCGAGGCGAGTTCTACTTGGTTTGTTCGGGGGGGCCGGAGCGGTGCTTACTACCACCGTGCTCGGCGGTCCACGGTTCTTCGACGTTGTTGATCCTCATTGTCGTGTAGGGCACGATCAATTGAAAGCGCTCGCAGCGGTGAATGTCCACCGATATCAAGTTTCCGGTTAAATGTCGTTCAGGTTGTGCCGGTGCAGCTTGAAAGAGCTCCCCCGTCCCATTGAAACCAGATCATGTACGCTCGTATAGTTGCATTCGACGTCGATCCTACGCGACAAATTAACAATCTAGAATGGCCGACGGCAAAAAAATCTCGCGTCGCGACGTCGTCCCCCGTGGTCCTGATTCCCCCCCATAGCTCGCGCGAATCGAAGGAAATCGTGGAACCGCGTTCCTTTTTTTTTCGATCCCGATGCTTTCGAAACGACCGAGCGCCGATAGCCTCGGCGTTCAACAAACACGGATCGAATGATATTCCGCGCGGCTCTATTTAACAATGTTTTCCCGGTTTTTTCAGCTTTTTTTTCGACGGAACCCCCTCGGTAATTCGAAACCGGACGTATCTTTCAAGTGTCCTCGTGTTCGTCGAACGGCCGTCGAAAACGATTTGCCAGCGTTTCAATTAATGCGACGCACCGTTCCCAGCGATTCGTCCCGGCCAGGGTATAAATGAAAATATTTATGTGTGGGGACGGTGTTTTTGTACACCGTGAATGTCATTGGTATTTTTCGGCTTTGCGAAAACATTTCGTGCAAGGTAATAGAGTTTTCGCGGATTTTCTGAGATTCTCGGGTCGCTTTCATTTAACCATTCGAGGACGGATGTCGATTTATTGACGGCGTCATAATTCACTGATTTACGTAACAAACAATCCAGATATATTATATTCGTGTTTCAGTTGTTCATTCAGTTGAACAATCCCTGGGAAGTCTAAAATTTATCGTTGTAGCATATTGTACAATAATTATTTTTACTAACCATTATGAGCGATGGTATTTTCTTTTGTAAAATTCTTATTTTGTTAAAATATATTCTGTTACTTTATTTTTGTTCTAAAGCGTTTCTCCGTGTATAAATGAATAAATAAATAAATAAATAAATAAATAAATAATCTAGTTGTCTAGTTGTCCGAGGAAAATATTTCTGATACAAAGGGTCGAAAGAATTGTCCCCAAACTCTATCACAATTTTACGCGAAGACAAACGAAAGAGCAAACAATAAAACTCGAATGTGCTGCATGTGTTGTACGCGATATCAATGTTGTATCGATGCAGAAGGGTATCAAGGACATTCATGGTGCACTATTCTATATGCAAGGGAAAAGAACGGAAAAATCGAAGCGCAACTCCGAATAGCGGCGAGAAATCGATTCGAATCGAACGGGGCCCGAGGCCCGAAGCAGACCCGCCGGAATCCGTAGGCGGTGCGGTGGCGCGCAGACTCGAACAAAAACGAGGCCCCCATTCTTCGCATCCCCGTGGTCTGACTCGCATCAATCGGCATCGAACACGAGTAAAAAATTCCAGCACGCGAGCCCACCGCAGCTCGTCTTTTTCGCTTTGTTCCTCGCGGACGACTTTAACGAGACGAGCCACGAACGGGCACCGGCTACGTGTTTACAGGAACTTATTGCAATAAGAACGAACGACGCCGGGTACAGGCGTACTGTGATTCGATTGGTCAGAATTGAAGCCAATCCTAGTAGCGGAAAATTTCGAATGACTTCGTGTTTTTTATTTCTTACAGACGTGATAAATAGTGTACCAGAAAGTTATTTTTCAAACGGATCGGTCGACAGAACCCTTAACACGTTCCGTGCCGAGCTTTTTTTACTCGAATCTTCACACTTTGATATTTTACTAAAACTTGATGTATTACGTGCAATTATTAATTCTCGTACACATAACAACGTAACAAAAACTTATCAACGCCCATTCTTGCGGTGGAAATTGATTCTTCGGTTCTAAATTTCTTGTAAACAATTTGTTCAGTTCACTAAATAAACATGCAAGCGTGTACCATCGATGGTACACGTGGCACGGAACGTGTTAACGACGTACAAGTACATAGAGAATAATGAATGGACACTTGCGTCACGTCAGTTAATAAAGAACAGATTTCAAATTGATCCGTCAATCGAATAATTCGATTTAAGACAGAAATTAAGAAAACGAGATGCTTCGAACAACGCGGTCCAAACAGCCCGTAGCCTCCTTATGTTCACGTATCCGACAGCGAAATTTGACGAGCAAATTCTCTAAACATTCCTCTTTCGATTCCCGCGGAAAACAGTCGACATTTTAAACCTCTTACTCGAAACCGCCTCCTCAAGTTCCAACTTCTCCGGGCAGTAAAATTTTACGGATCGAACCTCAGCGAGGATCATAGTTTCCGAATAATTTCGCGATCGATCTGCGCAATCGGGGGCGTTCACGTTCTACGGTCAATCTTCCGGGGAAGAACAGCTTCTCGAGGAAAGTGGTTGTCTCATTTCCGATGGCGGACAGTTCGATCCTGCCTCGCGCTGCGTCGCCGAAAACGCCGCGTCGAAAACGCGGTTGTTGTTCGCCGTCGCACAATAGTACCTGCCTTTTCCCAGAAAGTTGGCCGCGATTTGTAACTTCTTATGATTTTAAAATTTTTTGATTTTTACAGAAATCGTCGCCCTTCTTTTTATCGCGGTTGAATATGTTATCGAAAATGCAAAATTCTGAATGGAAAATCAAACACTACTGACGTAAGAGATTGTTCTTAACTCATTTCTTGCGAATGTCAATAATTTTTCGTACATCTTTTTACTACCTGTCTCAAAAAAATTACGGCACTTTTACGATCTCAATTTCAACGCCTTTACCAGTGTACACAAAGGGCGCTGATTAGCGCTACTTGACACTTCAAACTCGAACATCGTACTTGACATCTCATTTTAAGTCCTGAATGATACGACAACGAGTTAGAACATAAGAGTTGTTGAAAGCAGTTGGAAGATGAATTTTAAGTTTTGTACGCTATTCTAGTGGATGATTTTTTTTATTCGTTCACTTCTACACGGAATAAAATGAAGGTTAAGCTTGCAATTATCCAGTTAGCTGTGGCGCCTCCATTTCAGAGCGCGCACCTATATGTGTCGCGAGAATCAAGCGATGACGAGTATACTCGTCGAACACAATGTAAGAGTCGCTGTTAAAATATTGGATCAAAAAGACGGTTTTATTTGATAAAATTAACAATTTTATTACTAATATTTACTTATTCACTTGACGTTAACATATACCATGTACATAATAAACGAAAAACCCAAGGATAATCGAATACTTATAAAAGTTAACAAATTCAAATTGTTGTTATAGAGAAAGTGGTATTTAGCAAAGCAAGGAACAATACATAATGGCACTTTGCACGTCGAACACCAATACCGTGATTCTTTTCTAATTTTATTTTTTATCAATGTAAACAACTTCGTGCAGGATTGGCCTCGAAATATTCTGAACATCTTGAAATTTGAGAATTTTCCTTAAAATTACAATTTAAATAGCCAATGGTCGCTACTTCTTACGCACGTCATGTCACGAAATATTGTCATTTCTCCGTGACGAGTATACTCGTCACAGCTAACTAGTTAGATCAACCCAGCGAAAAAGTGCCTTACGCCAGTTTTCCTTTAAACAGCTCCTATCGAGACGGGAATCACAAAACTTACTTCAAAAATATTTTATCGTCCTGTACAGCGAAATTGTACTGCGTCACCTCTTTAAAATTGCGGTAGGAGCGCGGCCGAGCTATGATACCCATTTATTTCAGTCCCTTGTGCAAACTCGAAAGAAAACGCGCGAGGGCGACCGAGGTTGTCCTGCCCCCGGAAATCGACTCGAGTCTAACGAAATTATATTTTGAAATTCAAGCGCCCGGAGGCAGGGCTGGAGAAAGGGGGGAGGGAACTCGTCGTCGAAGTCGCGATACGATTGTCCTTTAAATTCCGATACCCCGGCCTCCTAGCCGGAGGTTTTCAATTTTCTTTCCCCCGCGGAACCCTTTGGGCTTGACGTCTGCCAGCGTCTCGATCTTTCAATAAATTGTAAATACTGCCGAGTGTTCCAATATTGAAAGACAGTCGCGGACTGATTGGCAATTACTTTCAGACCAGCGATTCCCTGCCCCGTACCCTTCGCCCCCCCCCCCTCCCCTCCAGTCGTCGTCGTGCCTTTTATTTTTCCGCTATCCTGCTACGGAACACGTAAACGGCTTCAGCCGATGCTAAGTTAGAGATTTCTTCAGAATTTTTCCCTCTCTTAGGTGTTAATCCTTGGAAAGGTCGGCGAAGGTGGCGGCCATTTTATATTAAATTAGCCGCCAGAAACTTTGGATACAGCTGGAGGTACGTACTTCCTTAATTCGGGAATTTCGGTGCAGCTGGTATTTTATTCTTCGGTTCCGTTTTAATTTAGGAAAGACAGCGCTCTGTCTTCGATCTTTCGAGCTTGAGAACTTTCTCTTTGCAATATTAATAACCATTCCGCTTTTATCATAAAAGCTTTTCATCCTGACGTTCACAAAATAGTCTAGAAAATTTGAAAGCTGCGGATAGCTAATAAGTTGTACCATAATTCGGGTCACAAAGAATCAATCCGACGAACCCTTTCACAATCACACACACTTTCATTATTTACAATCATTAGAGACTTAGAAAATGCCGTAAGTAGCCTCCGTAAAGAAACTGAAGATCCAAACAGCGTTTCAATGTAATTAAATTTTACGAATTCCCAGAAATTATCCAATTATACAATGCATATCACGGGTCCGCGCGGACCCCACAACCGCAATGGTTCCAAACGAGGTCTATCGAATCAACGAAGTGTCATTCATGCATTTTCCACGGCGCAGGGGATTCTCTGGGAACAGGCGAGCCGAGTCGGCTTCGAAATGTTTTCCCAGGCGTCGAAAATGAAAGAATACGGACGCAGTATGGATCTGACCAGGTGTTCGCGGTGGTGACACGGTATTCGTTTTATACACTTTACTTTCGTGTCGCATCGACAATGACAGGCTTGTTTGACAAACACCGATGGGCCGTGCGTGGTGGTCGTCCATCGAAGCACGCGCGAACGCGCGGATTTTTTCGTTCCGACTGAAAACACTGCGAAAAATCCGATGTAAATCAAATCGCCGTAAAGCACGCTATTGTCTGACACATTATACCGCGCGATGTCCCGCGGCCAAAAATTTCTGGGCGTCATAGATCGACGCTGTTATACGACCCGTTAAAAGCGGTCCGAGAAGTGTCACCGAGGCTGACCGATCCGCAACTCTCTCTCTTCGTGGTTCATGCCGAATGCGTTGCCACGGACTTGGCAGTTCTCGCTCTCTTCTACTACCTCGCTCTCGCTCTTCTTTTTTTTAGTCGAAAACTACGAGAGAATCGATGTACCATGTACCCGCGCAGTTTTTCCCACGCATTCGTTATTTTGCCAAATGGGAACACGCAGCACTTTATACGCTCCGAGGGACGTCGAATAGATGATATTTCGAGAGGACACAGTCCTTGCGCGTGTATAACGACCACTCTATAAATTGGCTGTCGTATCGACTCTGTGTTCGTTACGGGGTCGCCGCCGCCAGATCGCTGTGATTACAGACGGTTGCGAATTTTCTAGGAACTCCGAACTAGCACTGTTGCATCTTCGTCTCTTACACCCTTCGCTGCATTTTATATTCACCGTTCTCTGCTACTAAGGGGCTCGCTAATATCGTCATCGTCGAGTATACTAACTTCTTGCGTGACGGACGCAAATAAAAGATAGATATCCCAATTTCTGTGTCCCCGAATTCAAAACGCATAGGAAAAGAAAAGCTTTATAATCTATACTTATATATACTTATATAATCTATATAAGATATATACTATATATCTATGTATATATATATCTATATAAGATATATATATATATATATATATATATATATATATATATATATATATATATATATATATACTATAATAATCTATATACTTATATAATCTATACTTATTAATCTATAATTTAATAATCTATAATTTGAAAGGTATTGCATTGTCTATCTGTTACGTAGTAAATATTTTTCGATCGATGCTACAGCAGTTCTGGCGAGCTTGAGTAGTATTATAAAGTAAGTATAAAGGCACAGAAATTGAGACATCCACGCTATTTCCAGTGGTCGACAGTTATCTAACTTTTACACGTCATTGGTGATCACTATCATTTTTTGGAAGCATATCAGGTTTTCCAATGTTTTGCTGTCAGATCTTCATCAGAGAATATCAATCAGGCACTGCATACCAATCCTCTGTTTCTGCGCAGACGTCCATAATCCGTTGTTCGACAATTCTTTGACTTCTACATTTCATTGGTGATAGCTATCATTTTTTGGAAGCACGTCAGATTGTCCAATATTTTGTTGACAGGTACAGCTTTGTCAGAAAACCGAATATAACTCATTTTCTGACCTTTACATCTCATTCGATGATCGCAATCATTTTAGGGAAACATATCAGATTTTCCAATATTTCGCTGACAGATTTTCATCGGGGACATGAATAACACTGAAGTATGTAACCCATTTCAATCTTCTACCTCTATGAAGAGATGCATGATCTGCTGATCGACAACGCTACGTTTGCCTAGCTTTCGAAATGTCCAACGAGTCGGTAAATATGCGAAACATCGAATTACCCAGTCAATAAAATCTGACCCTGAATTAGACATTTAACAGGCTGACTCGTTCCGTTGATAAGAGACCAAAAATCATTCCCCTTTGAATTCGAGTTCGAATCGATTAGAAGCCTGTTGGCTAGGTTCATTAGACGAATCGAAAGGTCTTGGTATGACGGTGAACCGGTGACTGATGCGTAACCGGTAGACGAGCCGGGTAGCTTTTAATAACATCGATTCCCATCGGGGCGAGTATCGATAGGCGGCGCGGTTTTGTTTGCCGAACGAAAAAGGGCTTTCAGAGAAGCATTCGACGCGAGTATTTACGGGGAGGGTGCCACTGGTCCGACTCGAGGCACTCGAGAACCCGCGGAATCATCGAGGAGTATCGCGGGAGGACGTGGTCTCTCTTTGACCCTCGGCGGTTGCGCCTCGGCAACTCGTTCCCCCCTGACCGCCTCGCCCCACGGGGCAATTAATCCCTTTTGCTCGATTAAACTCTTATCCTAGCTTTAATTAAAACTTCTTTTTCGCCGTGATTCTCGCCGGGCCGACGCCGAGGCTCCGCCGAGGCCACGAAGATCGCGCTGTCGCCGCGATACGCCTTCTTCTTACATGGAAACTGAATCTGCCCGCTAATTGATTTTCGAATCGGAGAGGAAACTTCCAAGTGGACGCGGCGGGACGGAGGGAGCGGGGGGTTCGGCTCTCAATTGGCCCGAGCAACGAAGGAGATCCGTTCGAAGGGAAGTTCGAAACGGCGAATGGTGAAACACAGTGTAAATAAGATAAACAACGGCCGAGGCGGGGGGGAAAACGAAAGTTATCTAGCGCGAACAAGTGTTCCGCGGGGCTCCCCACGCGCACACCGCCACCTGTCCGGAAGACGAGCGTGTACGTGCAGCTCGCTCACCAACAGCCTGGCCAGACCTATTTCTGGCTAACGTCGGAGTTTAGGGTGCCACGGTTGACTTTGGTCGGGCTATTTCTCGCCCCGGAAAAGGAAACTTTCTTCGATCCCATTCCCCGGCGACGCCGTCCGGGGGTTACAACGATCCTTGATCTTTTTCCTCTACCCTCTCCCCACCGGCGAACAGGTTTTAATTACGATCCGGTGCGGCGTGATCTTCCTTTCTCGCCGGCTAAGGAAGTATTAATTACATTTCGAGACAGTCCGGTGTCCCTGTTTTCCCCGATTTTTATCGGAGCACTTGCGTAATCCCGAGCCTCGTTAATTATCCTTCGATGGAGATGCTCACCGAGGATTAAATAACGTCCGCAAATAACGTTTTCCGCTGGCTGGATAACGACCGGATGAAGATTTTATGAAATAATCGAAGTTACGACATTTTCTAAACTAATCGTCTTTTTATTTATGATGAGATAAATCGACCGATGCGAAGAAAAATATGTGGTTATTAGACTGCGGGCGTTTCTGCAATGAATATAGGTTGTACTAATTGTAAGAGACAGGGTCAGATGCACATTCGATTCTTTATTTCATTATATTTCTCATTGCTTCTCACAATGAGGAAAATTAGGGTTACGACACTATTACCCTTGACCGCCTCATATTCGAGTGATAAATTTTGCTAGACCGCCCTATATTTATGACAAAAATGAGTGGATGAAATTGTAGACAATATCAAAATTAGAAGGTTATTGAAACAATGAACCCTTTGAGGTCGTATTTGTATGCATTGGCGGCATTGCAACTGTACATTCTATGCCACAAATTCAAACGAAATAATTTGATCATGAGCAAAATTTAATGTTCATTATCTCGTTACACATTTAATCATTGCTTTGCTGATTTACATGATATTCATGAATAATGCTACATACGCGAATATTTCATTTCACTTCATTCATTCATTTATTCACGGAAGAAACTCTTTAATACAAAAAAAGATATGATACGAAGAAAATATTACCGCTTATAAAGATTAGTAAATTCATTATTGTACAATATATATGCTGGAACAATAACTTCAGACTTTCCAAGGATTTTTCAATTATTTCTCTTTGTACGGAATTAACTTGATTAATCGTTCAATTAATACAATTTTCAGGTCCGTATGTTATGCAAACTACATCGTTATAATATCAACATAACAAACACAATCCTCTCTGAGTAAGATGTTCCTAGCACGTCAAAAAAATCCTGTAACCATTGAAGAAAGAAAGGAATGCCCAGTGATAGTTCGAAGTCTGGACAACGATCGGACCCGATGAACCCGTAAGAGCGACGATCCTGTAACAGGTGATATGCGCGAAGATCACGGCTGTCGGGGCACGCGTCAATTAAGGCGGTGATCAATCTTGGGAGCAAGAAGCCCACGTAGAAATCTCGCGGCGCTGTGGCTCCGCGATGGAACGAACTCGTTGGATCAGAAGAGCGTGGGCGTCTCGCCATTCGGTATAGCTAATCGAGCGGCGCGTAATGCCGCCTAATCTTTGCCTCTTTCGAAGTGCCGGCTTATCGCGGCAACACGGTGCACCGGCCGCGGATTCCCCGAAATTCAATTCACCGCGGCCGGCTACACACAATACAAATCATCCTGGATCATCATCGATCAAGTCGCCGGTCCCCGGACGGCCGTACAAGAATGAATCAGCGGGGCTTATTCGGAGCGTATCGAGGACCACGATCCTGCGGAGTCAGTCGTCGCGTTACACACGAATCGAAGATCTCGATATACGGCCAGCGAGGAGGTGGCGAGGGGGCGAGGGGGCCTCGTCGACGTATAAATACGTGTCCGAAGGCTCCGTTGCCTCTTCTTTCTCCCGCTCGCTCCAGCGGCCCTAAAGAGAAATAGAAAACCGAACCGATCGGTCGGCCACTTAAAAATTGATCGAAACCTTTTTATGAGCAGTCCTCCGGCAGGGGTGGTGTGCTCCGAATATCGGCTGGATCGCGATAGAGGGACGAGCGGGGGGAAACTCGCCGAAAAAAGAAGGGAGAGACCGGTTCGCAGTGGTCCGTGTTCGCCAGTCGATTCGCGAACTCGGTACTCTTTTTTTGCTAGACATGTGGGATCTCGTATGAGATTCGTTTCGGCCGGGGATGCAAACGTTAACTTCGTTCCGCGCTCGCTACTCAAGTCACGGCTCGATTTCGGAGTTTAGCCGGCTCGATGAATCACGTTTTCGCGTCTGAACGTCTTACTATTAGATGTAGAATAATGCGAACGATCACTGATATCGCCGGAAAGATTGGACTGTGAATTTTTATGCGAGTAGGAGATCCAATCTTCGCGTTGTAATCATCGTGAAACGGTTTTCACTGCTCGACGCGTATCTCGGGACCTGCGAACAATGCGCCATGCGAGATTGGACGATGAAAAATTGTGCTTTAATCATTCACGAACAGCGTTTCGAAATGCTTCAACCAGGCGTGCAAGCATGTGCGAGAACTCGTGAGTTTAGGTATAGGCAAAATATAGGTTCAAACCAAAGTTCGGTTCGAAATGCACGCATAAATGGAAGAATTAACGACGCGTTTCTTGAAAATGCTAAACAGACAGCTTTGAAACAACGGTGTGCGAAGCGGTTCTCGATGGAACAGGACCGTTAGTGTTTGCTTTACAAAATTTGCAGTATCTTTCTAATGGACTCGGCCGAAAGCTTTTCGCACCTCGCGATGCAATCATTTCTTATCTTGAACGTCGCTGCTGCCTTTACTTGCGACGTCATAATAGCGAGTCGACGTCACGCAGAAATCCGCGTTTCTCACGAAAGCAGCGTTTTCGAGGGAATTTTACGAATATATTTTTGGCTCGTAGAATAATGGAAAACCGGTGGGAACGTTCGCAGACGAATTTTACGCGGGGATCGAAATTCGAACTCGATGTCGCAATCGACATGATCTCGCGACGGATGTGATGGTTCGCGGAAACCGGGATCGATACAGTTTTAAGAGATCGTTGCTCGTCTCTCGATGAAGATATATACGTCGTGATCGAGTTTATGCAAAGATCCCCGCGGAAGAAGGCGTAGCAGGATCGTGTCGATGTTATGAGGCAACTCTAATCCAGCATGATCGCTTTACGATGATTTAGCGATCGAGAGCCGTGCTCCGAAGTATTCGATGACGAAGCATTTTCTCGCCATTGTGCCGGGATTTATTGGACGACCGGTGCACGCCGTAATAGCGAGAATAACAATAAAAAATGATTGCGAGCACCAGATAGTCGTAACAAATCTGTCGGCGAAAAACAGTTTGCCCGTTGCGTTACCGTGTTCGATGGGATTTCCGGTTTTACTTTTTCATTTCTGGTTTCGAATTAGAAGTAACAGCTTTCGAGACTTTTCTGCCGTTACGGTAACAACCATTCCGCATTTTTCTCCGGGAACGCTGTTTTCAATAGCGCGCTTCGAATTTCCCTTCTTCGCGCAACTACGCGCTTTCCGGTACTGGAACGTAAGCTGATAGCTTCGAGCACAGACTCGGGAATCGCAGTAAAAGATTACGATTATTAACATAAACGGATTTTATGCATTTACGAGGAAAATGAGTCGATGTAGCTTTAAGGAGAATGAATAAACGAGTAGAAGAAAAGCGTTACTCTCGAACTGTTCTACATACAATGATTAGACCGCGAATGTTTATGCACGATAAATATGCAAAATTCGTATGACATTTATACCCGAAAAATATGCAAAATATGAAAAATATGCACGAAAATTTGTAAATATACACGATATTAAGTACATGCAATATTAAATGTTAAGTTTAATATTAACAAGTATCGAGACACGTTTTACAGTTATTCTGTTGTATTACACTTCGAATTACAATATGTTACAAGCATTCATTCTAAATTTGATGGCATCAATTGGTGGCGTTTGCGAATCCGAAGATTTATGCTTATAATTTTATGGTCGCACAAAAGTTTACGATTAACTACGAACTTTATCTAGATCGCGAGATACAAGATACAAAATTGGCGAACGATAAATCGTTTTATCGCCTCTAGAGTGGGTCAACCGTTTTTGCGATTGGACCACGATTATGATCCATCGATGTTGACAATGGATATACGTTCTTTCTGAATGCAAGAAGAATCATCGCGGATCTTATGTTCCCTGTATAAACTTGCGCATGGTATGACCAACAATCATAGCGTTTCTTCTCTTGCGAATTTTAATACTAGTGTTAAGACGGAGACATTTGCATCCGACGTTACTACATTTAATCCAAAACATTATAAGCTGTCTACTTGATTCACTGATTCCCCGCCATTCGTCATAAATTACGCTTTTGTATTTCTGTAAAAATTGGTATTTACCCGTGTATACGAATGAATACATACATAAAAAGAAAGTATCGCTTCTACACATTTCCAAGCAACGCACAGTAGAATAAAACTGGGTTAATTGGAAACAATCTAAAGTAGAACCAACACGCGAGGCTTTCCGTTGAACCGAGTGTAGCGCGACTGTATCCGAGCCAAATTCAAAATGCAGAAGAAAAATTGGAAATGTAAAGCTGGAATGCAGTTCGCGGAGGAGGGGCGGGGGGGATGAAATGTATCGCGAGCGAAGTGGCGCGAGCACGCTTTCATTTCCGTCCGATCCAAATGCGTCCGACGTTAGCCGGCGAAACAAAGGAGGCGATGCAGCGGTGTTGCGCGAGAATGCAGCGCGAAATAAAGGGAACGATCTGTCCGCGGGATCAGAAATAGAGTTTCGCGGTGGCCGGGAGCCGGTCGAAGGACAGGGTCGCTCATAAGAGGGCCCAGGGAAGACAGAGGAACGCGCGGCAATCGGGAATCGCGACGGCGATACGATCTTCTGGTTCCCCGGGCGGATCGGGGTGGTCGTGGCCGAGCCAGGAGAATAAGATTTCATCGTGTAGGACGAGGGTGGCCATCTACGTCGAGGTGTAAGGTGTCCCGACGATCTCTCGGCTCACGCAACATCAGTCGGCCGCGCAGCTCTTTCGACCGCACGGAAGATGGAAACCGGCTACGTGCGCACCTTTTCCGTGGTGTTTTAGACTTTTTAAACTGACAGGTGTCTGCTCGCCATGTGAAATAGGTAACGAACACCTCCGGGGTCTTCGGCCTCTCCGGAGATCAGCCTGCGGTCTTTAGCCTCTCTATTTCTTGGAAAGATGAGACTGTGATATGTCGATTGAGGTGGATGTTTGAATCAGGAGTGCCCGGTCGGGATTCAGAAGCGTTCCAGACCGTGAATTTTATGCACTCGTGACCGCAGAGTGGATTTTCAGGGTGGATTTGACCCGATCGTTTGACAACTTGCTAATATACCTTGAAGATTTATGTACTTAACTCTTTATACAATGATTTCTTGCATAAATGCGTTTATTAGTTGCATTTCGTTCTTAATGCTAGATTTACGGAGCACTAAAAGCAGCTGTTTTGTATTACTTTATAAAAGTAGCAAAAATTTATTTCGATTTTTAACGAGCGTTATTGTAATATTTGCCGCAAGAGTAACACATATATTGAATAAATAACTCATAAATGTATGTTTGCAATCTGAATGATCCAGATTATAAAATTAGCGACCTGTCATTTTTTTCGAGTTCCGTAAATCTAGCTTTAACTATTTTTCCACGTGATTATGTATCGAACACGTTCACACGGCTCCCTATGATTTTCACGAATGATAGGAATAATAATTGGAATGAGCGATACTATTGCACTTAATAATTTTAAAACTTTAACTTAACGAAGCAGATAAAAATGAATAAAACTGCGTGTAACTGAGGGTTCTGCGTGTAAAGGCGAAGTGGAGATGGTGAGTCGTGTATTTTTCGACTGGAGTAAGAGAAACGATCGTCGTGATTGATTGATTTAAAAATTGTACGGAAAGGAAAAATGACCATGCAAACTAACGGTCACCCGCAGGTACGTCACGCACCCTCGAGTGACACACGCGGAGAATTCGCTTGTCTCAAGGATTGACTGTAGCAGGCAATAAACCCGGCAAAACGAACCGCCTCGACTTGACGAGGCATGCGAAAGAAAGGAAGGAAGGTTTCGTGACCAGCTGTGGATCATAATGAAATAAAATATAATATTCAATTTTAAAGAAAGTGCAGACTTTTCGAAAAAAACTGTATGCTACGGATGGTTGGTATTTTTCGAAGAACAGATGGGTTCATAAGGTAATTCAACTGTTTAATGTTTTTACGGATGTACAATTGTAGTTGGGAGTTTCCTGACTTGTTTCGGTTTCGAATATGGAACATCAACCCTTTGCCATGCCTTGACGTGTCTGACACGTGATGGAGATTTCTAGTAATAACCTGTTAAATATGAATGCTATGCCGTTCTCTTTAGTCTGAATAAAATTCTGATTTCTTCTCAACAGTGTTTAAACATTTAAGTAAATATAGACACACAATAAATATAAATTATCTTTCTTCTTCTTAGAAATTATTACAATCGAAAAACTTCTAATCATAGTAACTATGAAGAAAATGGTACGGCAAGGGGTTAATAATCTGCCTGATGAAACGAGACTTTGATGACAGATGAAACATATTTATTTTCGATTTAGATATTTAGTAGATCATACATAAGAAATCTTCATCACGAGTATGACTCGTTGTATAGTACAAGAGGTTAACTTAGGGTGGTTTATCCACTTTCAAGCAGATAAACAGTCGTGTATTAAATAAAACAATGAAGTAATACCTGACTGTATCAGCCACTTTGCTTCCTGCCGACAAAATCTCTAGATCAAGAAGAACATACCTGAGTCAGTACGATTCACAACTTGCTCGAAGAACATTCTTGAGTCAGTACGAATTCACAACATGCTCGAATCACAATGGAACGTTCAAAACGGTTGTAAAAGAAAAGACGTCCTCATCTTCGAAAATGAACGATAACACAAAGAACTACACTTTCGATGCCGTTCCCCTGCAACGGATAAGCACCTGCGGACGATGCGAAGCAATAAAGCAAACGTCCCGGCTTCCTGACGAGATAGACCCTCGATTACAAAGAGTAAGCTTAACTCCGCGTTCAAGCAAGATAAAAGATTCAAGAAAACCGGAAGGAAATCCCCGGATGTCGTGGGATTCGAAAACAAGGGAGAGGACGCACCGATAAAAGGCGAAGAAGATGGCAAAGATAGCAGAAGCGTCCGTTTTCCGCGGGCATCGTGTAAGCATATACGTCGTTCGCGTGCAGAGAAACGCGGCGTGTCCGTGGACGATGCTCTGGGAGAGCGCGCGATTTCCCAGTCGGCGGGAGAAGGACAAGTAAAGGGTTCCGAGGGACCGTATGCCGTCTTCCTTCCACCATGGAGGGCCACGGCGATGGGCGCGTGCTCGACGTAGTAGGATGCCGGTCCTTCCTGCGTTGGCGCGCGCGCGCGCGCGTGTGTGCGTGTGTCCCTTTCCCGTCTGTGTCGGTGTCTCTGTGTCGGTGCTGCCGCCGCTGGTGGGGGAAGGAACGATTGGTGGACGCAGCGTCGAGTTAGATGCTGAGGAGATCCGAAGCGTCAGTTGCGCGGTGGCCGCCGTACCGAGTGCTACGGTGTTCTCGGTGTCGTACCCTGCCGGTCGGTGCCATACGGTTCAGTCTCCTCTCTCTTGCACCCAGCGAGCTGTGTCGAGCATTTTCTTCGGGTACCGAGTTCTCTTCCCCGACCGATGGGATTTCGGTGAACGGACACGGCGACCTTCGGGACAGTGTCCATCCAGCCCGCGGATAGGGAACTGTGCGTTAGACACTTCGTGGAGAATTAAACCCAGTCGGAGAACGCTATCGCGATAGCAGGAGCGCTTTCGTAGCAGCTCTTGCGGATTACTCGGATCAATTCGGAGGAGCTTAGAGAACAAGGGACGAAGCCTGGCCTTTCCCGAAACTCGAATTCGTTTGGTACAAGCTCTGAATAGTCGGTCCCGTGGCCGGGCGCTCCGGAGCCGGGCCGAAACGGAGTCGTGTGAAGTGTGAACCTCGGAGTGTGAGTTGCCGGTAAGAGCAAGAGGAGTCGGGGCTCCTTAACCCCCCCGAGTTGTCGGAAGCCGGGATTCCAGCATATGATTGGATCTTAGCGGAGACAGGTGCCGCGGGAAGTTTCGCGTATCGATTGTACCGGTGCCACACATGACAGTCGGTCGGAGTAAATATTGGAGGGCGTATACGTGCGACCACAGCGTGCGTTAGTGAGTCACCGGCGGTGGTGGTTTCCGTGTGATGGTCAGGAGGTGGGTGGCCCAGGGAAGAAGAAGGCACCACCGAGTACGCTAAAGATGCGTGGCCTGGTCGGCCCCCCCGCCCTGGCGGGCCGGCACCGTGGCCCGGCGTCGACGCTGACGTTGGCCTGCTACTACTGTCTCCTGATCCCGGTGTGCCACGTGCTCGCGGTGACCAGCGAGCTGCCGCCCAGGCTCGACCTGCCGGAGCACTGCTCGTGGGAGTCGCGGCAGGACGGCGCGGTCACCTGCGTGCACCAGACCGTGGGTGGCGAGAGCTTGAAGACCAACTTCTCCCAGGCGACCAGCGAGTACGTGACCTCGGTGAACGTCGTCTGCGAGAACACCGACGCCCTGGACGCGGGCGCGCTGAACGTCGACGGATTCGTGCAGCTCTGGCGGCTGAGATCGCTGAGGCTGACGGGGTGCAAGCTGGTCCACTGGCCGGCGAAAGTGCTCAGCGGGCTGCGGGACCTCCGGAATCTGACGGTGCGCAGCCTGAACGGCCGGAAGGGCAAGTACAGCCTGGAATTGGAGAGCGGCGCGTTCGACGCGGTCCCGCAGATCGAGAAGATCGATCTCTCGTGGAACAACATCTGGCAGATCCCGGAGCACTTGTTCTGTCCGCTGTCGAACCTGCTCACGCTGAACGTCTCCTGGAACATGCTGAACGACATCTCCGAGCTAGGGTTCAGAGACATGGCCGAGAAACATCCACGGCGACCAACGGACTCGACCGCGTCGCCGTACCCGTGCTCGTTGGACGTGCAATCGCTGGACGTGTCCAATAATCAAATCTCCGTGCTGCCCGCGTACGGGTTCTCGTCGCTGAAACGGCTGAAGGTGCTGAACATGTCGAACAACGCGATCGCGATGGTGGCGGACAAGGCTCTTCAAGGGCTCCGCTCCCTGGAGACGTTCGATCTGTCCGGGAACCGTATCGTCGCGCTGCCGATGGAAATGTTCCGGGAAGCGGCGAAATCGTTGAAGGAGCTACGGCTGCAGAACAATTCGATCAGCGCCCTGTCGCCCGGGCTGGTGGCGGACATGAACCAGCTGGTGGCGCTGGACCTGTCCAGGAACGCGTTGACCAGCTCCTGGCTGAACTCCGCGACGTTCTCCGGGCTTATTCGTTTGGTCCTTTTGAACCTGTCCCATAATCGGATCAGCAAGCTGGACCCGGCGCTGTTCAAAGACCTGTTCACCCTTCAGATACTGAACCTCCAGTACAACGAGATCGAGACGATACCGGCGGACACGTTCGCGCCGATGAATAATCTGCACACGCTAGATTTAGCGTACAATCGATTATCTTATCTGGACGCGTACTCCCTGAACGGCTTGTTCGCGCTCTCCCTTCTCTCGCTGGACTCTAATCAGCTCGAAGGAATCCATCCGGATGCCTTTCGGAATTGTTCCAGTATGCAGGACCTGAATCTGTCCGGGAACAATCTGGACAGCATACCGGTCGCCCTCAAAGACATGACGTTGCTGCGGACGCTGGACCTCGGCGAGAATCAGATCAGGAGCCTGAACCGGCCGGGTTTCCGCGGTATGTCGAGCCTCTATGGATTAAGGATGATCGGGAACGAGATCGCGAACGTGACCGCCGAGGATTTCGCGGAGTTGCCCGCGTTGCAGATCTTGAATTTGGCACGGAACAAGATCGACACGGTCGAGGACGGTACGTTCGCGGCGAATCGGGCCTTGCAGGCGATCCGGCTCGACTCGAATCTGTTGGAGGACGTGTCCGGCGTGTTCACAGGCTCGCCCGGCCTGCTCTGGCTGAACATGTCCGACAACCTGATCGTGCACTTCGATTACGGTTTCCTGCCGGAGAAATTGCAGTGGATGGATCTCCATAAAAATCTGATTATGGATCTCGGCGTCGCGCCACAGGGGATGAGATTGCAGACGCTCGACGTGTCGTTCAACCGGCTAACGAGGATCCACTCGCGGTCGATACCGGACTCGATCGAGCTTCTGTTCGTCAACGACAATCTGATACAGACCGTCGAGCCGCAGACCTTTTTCGACAAGAAGAACCTGACCAGGGTGGACCTATACGCGAACCAGATCGTCAAGATGAACCTGTCGGCGTTCCAGCTGACCCAGGTGCCGGCCCACAGGCAACTGCCGGAGTTTTACATCGGCGGGAACCCGTTCATCTGCGACTGCACCACCGAATGGCTGCAGAGGATCAACTCGTTGCCGTTGAGACAGCACCCGAGGGTGATGGACCTGGAGTCGGTCTACTGCCGGCTACCATACGACCGGCACAAATCGTTCATACCGTTGCTCGAGGCGAAACCGTCCCAGTTCCTCTGCACGTACAAGGCGCACTGCTTCGCGCTCTGTCATTGCTGCGACTTCGACGCCTGCGACTGCGAGATGACCTGCCCGACCAACTGTACTTGCTACCACGATCAATCCTGGTCGGCGAACGTGGTCGACTGCTCCAACTCCGGCTACAAGACTCTGCCGGGACGATTACCCATGGACGCGACCGAGGTCTACCTGGACGGCAACAACTTCGGCGAGTTGAACTCCCACTCGTTCATCGGCCGCAAGAACCTGCAGATCCTGTACGCGAACGACAGCAACATCATCGCGATTCGCAATCACACGTTCAGCGGCCTGAAGCGGCTGGTGGTGCTCCACCTGGAGAACAACAAGATCAGCGTGCTGAACGGCGTCGAGCTGATGCCGCTCGAGAACCTGAAGGAGCTCTACTTGCAGAACAATCTGCTGGCGTACATCGACAACGGCACGTTCGTCCCGCTGCGGCAGCTGGAGGTGCTGCGGTTGGAGAACAACCGGCTTGGCACTTTCGCCGTGTGGCAGCTCGGCCAGAACCCGTACCTGGTGGACATCGGGCTGTCCAGCAACCCCTGGGGCTGCGAGTGCTCGTATCTGGACCGGGTGCGCGAGTGGATGTCCCGTAACCGGGCGAAGATCAGCGACTGGAGGAGCGTCACCTGTTCCCTCGGCATGCCTATCACCCTGCCGGCGAACGGCTCGGCCATAAATTGCGCGGCGTTGACCGGCACGACCTCGGTGATCGAGACGCGGCCGCTCGAGACTTATCTGCCGCTACTGCTGGCTACCGCGGTGCTGATATTCGCGATGGTGGCGCTGGTCTGCGGCGCCTTCAAGCATCGCCGGGCCCTGAGGACATGGGCGGCGAGCAGATGCGGCCTGAGGGCCTGCTACAAGACGGCTGCGTTCGAGGACCAGGAGAAACCTTTCGACGCCTACATTTCCTACTCGGCGGTGGACGAAGCGTTCGTCTCGACGATCCTCGTGCCGAACCTCGAGACATCGTACCGGCTGTGCCTGCACTATCGGGACCTAGGAGCCGGCAGCAACGTCGCGGACGCGGTCACCGAGGCCGCGGACTCCTCCAGGCGCACCATCCTCGTGCTGTCCAAGAACTTTCTGCACGGCGAGTGGGCCAGGTTCGAGTTTAAAGCAGCGCTCAGGGACGCTCTGAAAGGGAAGGGACGCTCGGTGATCCTGCTCCTGGTGGGCGGTGTGTGCCCTCGGGATCTCGACGCCGATCTCAACAAGAGGATCTCCTCGCACACCGTGCTGGTGTGGGGGGACAAGTTGTTTTGGCAGAAGTTAAGGTTCGCCATGCCGGACGTGTCCCCCATACCCGTTCTCGAGAGACCGCTGCCGTTGCCGCCGCCGCCGCCGCCCCCGGCGCAGCATCAATGGACGTAGAACAGCCATTATTTAGGTAAGAGCCATTATTCGATCTTCCTACGCTTCTGTCCCTCTATCGGCGGACGACCCTGCGTCTGCACCCCAAAACGTCTTTCCCTGTTCAGGGGAACGCTGGACAGCCGAGAAACCTGCGTGTACGCTTCAGAGTTTACTCCGATACTTCAAAAGACTCTCGCGTCACCTATCCAGTCGAAAACAGACACGACAAATTTCACTCTTGAATAGCATCGCGGTACACTCTCCCAATAGTTTGCTTCTCGATGGCATTCGAACGGCTTCCACGCAATTATGCAAGCATGCTCGCGTTCGTATGAATTTTAAGCCTTTGCTCTACGATTTCTTTCACAGCTACGGTAATTGTTTGTCGCTAAGAAATTCCTAGGCGAGACAGCTAATTCGTATTTATTGGATGCCAATCTTCGCTTCAATGCTGAAATATTAATAAATGTATAATTAGCAGATCATGTTCCAAATCTTCGCAACCGACCCGACACGATATTATAGTGCAAGGTGTTAGAAGCGATTCTTCTAATAGTTTGCAATACATACAAAAAATAGTTGTACATATATTTTATTGTAGAAAGAAGTACAGTAAATTCTCCAGAATTGTCTCTTTAACTGTTAAACAAAAATGGACAATTTGGGAAGTGGAGATACGATTATTCGAGCCTTACGCCTCGTTTTTATAGTTGTTGAAAATCGGCAATTACTAAAACGAGCCGCAAGGCTCGAATAATCGTATCTGCTCTTCCCAAATTGTCGATTTTTGTTTGCGAGCTGAGGGACAATTGGAGAGAATTTACTGTAGTTTGTAAAGAGATGCGTTTATTTCGCTTTCTACATATCGAGAAGAATTGGCAGGAGTATTTTACTATTGGGAGAGACTGCCGCATAGATATTCATCTAAAGGAGAAAAGAGACCAAAGATGGCCGCATTGTCGCAGAACATATTCCCAAAAGGGATAGATAGTCTTGCTCTAAATTAAGCACGCAGCTGAAGTAGCTTTCGGTGAAAATGCTGAGAACCGACAAATCGAGGATCTGTACATAATCGGAATTAATCGAGATCGATTAGTCCTCGAGACTTTTACTGCTAGTTTCGACGGCTTTCCGGGTCCGATGGGAACTATGGCAGGCCGTTCGCAAGCGCGGCCGTTCAAAACTACGTAATCTCAATGACCGGGTATTTTGCAACACGAAATCATCGCGACCTGGTCATTTTCTAAGTAAAATCTCTCGTTGCCCGGGGTTCTAACGGGTTTACGGCAGCACTTAAATGGTTCGATCGGTCCGTAAAGCCGGCACCCGTTGCCCCCCGCGCACGCCTTCCTCCGTGACGTCGACGGTCTGAAATTATATATCATTTCCGACTGACAAACTAACGAGACTACTGTGCTAGCCATTGAACGGCCGGATCGGGCCGGGCCTCGACCTACAAGCCCGATTTAACAGGCAGCGCATTTCGCGCCATTGTGATAGCTGCCGGTGAATGGGGTCATCTTCGGCGGGCGGGTTTTGCGGGAGCATATGGACCGGTCGAAAGTGTTCCACGGGCCGGATTACCGACGCGAAATTTGTCGGGACCCCGGGGCCCTCGCACCCTCGGGGCTCTGTTGTCGTGCCCGTTAAATTTGAAAACTCTATTGATCGGGAATCGCCCCACGTACGCGACAATTCTCACCCACTTACCAATTAAGTCGCTTTTATCGAATGGCTCCCTGCCAGCCCGTAAAGGAATATCGTCGCAATTGCGCCGGGCGCGCACGCCGAACTGTGCGATCAGAGGAGACGAGACGGGACGAGACGCGGCGCATTACCTTTTATCGATTATCGCGGGCCTCGTTGTCGTTCTTAATTCAATGGAAGCGGCCGCAACGCGACGCGTTTGCCACCGACAGCCTATTGGCCGCCGTCTAACGTTAACGTGCCCCCGTTTCGGCGCCTCCGAGCCTTTCAACCACCGTCGACGCGCCAGCACCCCGCGATAACGGGGTAATCTCGGCTGCTTTATTAAACCGATACGCTCCCTTTCGCGTGCACTTTTTTTCGCGAAATCGTTACTCGGTTCGCAAGTACCGGCCTGATGAGACCGAACGGTCCCGTTCAACCCCTGCTACCCCCATGGAGAGTTCATTCGATACATCTGGGCTCCGTTCCGCACCGCTTCGCGCTGCTCCGGAAATTCTTGCCCTCATATTTTGCATTTTAACACTTTCGCTATTGTCGGCGAGGTGTACGGCGACCGTGGCGTCGTTGATGTTATTGTATGCAAGAGATATCTCGTGTGAATAACGTCTGTGCGATATTGTGGAATAGATATCTCGCGTATCTCGTTACGGTACATAGTCTATTTGCTGAGCGTTTCGACGTTGGTAAATACCTCGGAGAAGAAAGATGACATTATACCTTTGCAAATACAGTTGGAGGGATAATCGCCGTGTGGAAGTATAAATCTGGAGTTTCTGCCTGATTAGATACATTACTTTCATAATGTAAATAATAATAAACGGTGTTAAAATATACATTCTCTAGGCTTATCATATAAAACTCCATGGAAAATGGATGAAACAGAATTTCTTGATTTAGAAGCTGGTGAGAACAGATGAAATGTTATCTTCGAAGAGAATAACAAACGACGACACATTGCAAATTTGATATCGCTGCATTAAGGAGTATTCTAGTGTATAACGCACTTTTTTTTGTTTTCTTTCCTCGGTATTTTTTTTATAAAGAAACCATGCGACTTCTTGCATCGACATTTTCCATACATATTTCATACTCTTTCGACAATATTTACAAACTTTAACAACGAGAAATAATCAAAATTGTTGGTAGTACGAAGAAAGCATGTACTTTCAGAGAACGAAATAAAGAAAGATCGAGTGTTTGGAGGTTCTAGATTCGGACACCCTCGCAAAGAGAAAATGACAGTATAAACCCTGTTTTCTATCGATTCACAGGCTGCAATAATTAACTGTCGACTCGAATACTGTCTAATAGTCACAGGTGTACCAAAGGTGCAAACCAACGTCGCGATCTACTCGGTAAATTCATAAGATAAACTTCCATCCCACAAAAAGTATGAACTTTTGGAGCAGAACTACCCCTAACGCGGCAGGTTACCCATTATGAGATCTGTTAGTAACACCAGCCGACCGCCAATCAGTCCGCTTTCATCTGGCCAGGAAAGAGTGATCGTCCCGGGGAATCGATTCTCTAAAACAATCGACGCAGGGGTGTCGCCCTCCGTATAAAGCGGAATATCGCGACGCGCGCTTTGTCGCGGTGATACGAGAAAATTAGGAAAGTCAATTGGTCGTAGCGGTCCCCCAGATTTCTGCGACAACGTCCCTCGGCCACCCTCCCGCGGCCCCGATTCTCTCCCTTCTCGTTCTCGGATCGGATGGCCGAGGTTCCAGCGCGGGGCCCCGCGCGTTAACTTTTCGTGACAAGCTTCAGTTTCAGCTGTTCTCTCCGCGATGGTCACCGCCTCGTTTACCCGGGGGGGTTGAATCTCGAAGGGCGGGCAAGGGCAGTTGCGCTCGGACCCTTTTTATCCACGTTACTGACGCATTCACGCCACGGGCGTTTCCATTAGCAGCTGATCCGCCGCGATAAGTCGCACCGATACGGGCCCCGGCTTGCGACCTACGGATAACCCTCGATCCCGACAGTCTTACGGGTTTACGCAAAAAATATATTAGTCGAACAATGTGAATGGGAACGTGAATGGGAACTGCGAGCCATTGTCACGGCAAGATTGTCACGCCAGCGGCAGCCGAAGCTGCTGTGTCGCGCGACACGCTCCCTTCAACAGGGAAACTCTGATTTGCAAAGGCCTCGCACACTCGACGCTCTTGGCAAACCATGAAATAAACATCGGACCCTTTCCCAATAAAACCTAGTACTTTTACGTTGCATTGTTTGCGCACGATTTATCAAGTGGCATCTTCTTGCGTATACAAAAATTACGTTAATTCAATGTTCGCGCTCTCCCTTCGCTTGAAAAATGGATAACGATCAATGTAGTTCATCGAATAGGTTCGTTCAGGCGAAAGTAAAGAATGTGCACATCCCCTTCATTTTATTGAGTTCTAACATAAGTTCGCACCGTTTCTCACAGACGTTTTAACGAGTTCACATCGAGCCTGCAAATAAGAGCTGAAAATAAGATATTTTAAAAAGTGTTGAAATTGCAAGGATTCTTTCATAGGAAATAATTGAATAAATTTCTCAATACAAGCATATGTTACAATAAGAATAGCGGAGAGTTTAAATATATTTGCTAGTATTATTTTTATAAGGCAATATACGTCAGTCGCGATCGGGGCTCGGTGGGTCTAGCGTTAAATAAACAAAGCCGTATTAGCGTATATCAGAAAATGGATGTACTTTTGTTACAATCCAATTTGCAGATGTTATTAATGCGCAAAGATCCCCTCGATTACTAGTCCAGTGACAATAGCAACAATAGGTAGCTCTCGATCGGCTAAATCTCCGGAAGCTTTCGAACTTGCCACGGGATTTATGGAAACTAACGTCGATGGGAAAACATGCTGAAATACCGTCGAACGAAAGGAAGACCATAAGAATTCGACCACGCGAACCGAGGATGCCCTCGTGTCCCGAATATCCTGGTGGGCGATATCTATCCCGGAAAAGAGGCGAGAGAGCTAGGCGCTGGTCCGAGTTGTTTTGGTCGGCTAAGGAGGAAGAGAGGCGCGCTTTGTAAGATCAGCTCGAAAGGCAGACGGTAAAGGAGAAGCTAGGGTTTCGTCAGGATTCTCGCAGGGGAGAAAGGATATCGTGCTCTTTTTACCGTGATTTATTACACGCCATACGCCTAGCGGTGGGGTTTTGTTGTCAGTTTCGATTTCGGCTATGATGTACGAGTCGCGCGGAGAGGGCGAGAGCAGAGCAGCGATAGAAAAAAAAAGAACGAGAATGGGTTTCCATCGATTGGTCCGCTATCAGACCTCCCCCCCCCCCCTACACCAAATCCTGCCCACTTTTATTTTTGTTTGTTTGTTTAAATGTATCCGGAGCTATTTGGTCCCCATAATTCCCTTTGTATTTATGTGTTTTCCAGCGACACGGATGCGACGACGGAGGCGTGTGAAACCGCGGATAAAAATCGGCTTCGCGCGGTCCCGGCGGATCGGACCGGTGAAAAATGCTTTTCACCGTCCTCGAACCTCGAATACGTGTCCCGCCTTCCTAATTGCACGTGAGTCTCCCGCGTTCGCAACCATACTTTCGAGAGAGCGAGAGAGAGACGGGGAGAAAGAGAGAGACAGAGACACGGAGAGCGCCAGCGAGAGAGAGCACGTTCGCACACACGCACGCACGCCGGCCGAGGTCCGAACCGAGGAAAAACGAAAGGAAAACGCTCTGAAATCGAAAAAAAGGGGGCTCTGTCTCTCCGTCTCCCGCCTCTGGCCCCCTTTCTGTCCGTCGCTTTGAGTCTCGTGGCGTCTGCCGAGGGAACAGGTAGAACCTGCGATCCGCGTACCTGTTACCGCCGGCCTTTACATTTGTACCTGACAACGGCTGGACCGAATCTGGAAGACAAATGGGATTTGCCGTCGACCTTGCTTGCGTTTTTCCCGGGCCGGAGGGACGCTAGAAATTAAAAGAGGATTTGTACCGGCGCTCTCCTCCCCCGACCGTTCCTTCGACTTTTTCCCTCTTTAACTCTTTGTGCGAGCCCTTTCTCCTCCCTCGATGGGTGGTCGTCCCGGGCTCCAGATCTTGCAGCGTCTCTCCAACTTGACGCTCCGATTCTCAGCCAGCCTTTCGGAATTTTTCCGAGGGCCGCTGTTGAATATTCTAACTCGAAATTTTGTACGCTCGGAGAATGACGTTCGAAGAATGCGGTCGAATTTTTCCAACCTGTTATGATAATTCTCCTCGAGGTTACAGCGCTAGGAATAACGAATTGACTGTTGCATACGATGTAAGAAGGAGAGGTGGACCGACCTCGTTTACTCCACCATAATGTTTCCATCGGTGCTCACCGATACATTACTGTTTAAAATTATATTTGTATAAGGGTGGCACTACTATAGCAACGTTACTGTATAGCAAACCCAGCGGGCTATGTCAGAAGTAAACATTTAAGATCGCAGGAGTAGGGATGAAGCCGCTCCATCCCTCCATTCTACATCGTGGCATTAAACGATCGTTTCACAAGAAAAATGCGGACTTGCTCTATGCGTATAAATCGAAGCGTCGCACGAACTAGAACGAGCACAAAATATCGAACAAGAAAGGATAGACAAAACGATGACTTTTCTCTGTTGTAAAAATCAAGTTTATCAAAGACTGATTTATTTCTAGTTCGTACGACGACGGAGGAAGACGTGCATGTAAAACGTGCGCGCTCGTAGCTCGGTCTCTGAGAATTGCATTCAAAGCGTATGTACCGAACTTTCGAACTGTTCGCTGTGGCATATCGTTAAGGCGTTTAACCGTCCGAAAATGCGAAGGTGAAAGAAGCGATTTTCCCAAGCGTCAAACCGGAGAGGCGCGTTAAGGTGCGCGAGCGTCTGGCGTTTCCCGGATTTTCTTTGTCGGATTATGAAAATTAGATGCGGGTCTGTAGCGAGCGAGCCGAGCGGAGTTGATCTCCGCCGTTGTAGTAGCGTTTTAGGACACGATAACTCGCGATAACGTTCGAGAGCACAGCGTGGACACAGTTGCGGGCGTGCGGCCGGCGCGGAGAAAGCGACGCCCGGCGTCGTTTCTCTTTTAATTAATTCCCGGTTCGAATCCCGCGGTGCTTTTCCGCGTGCCGGGATCACCCGTGGCCGGGAAACGTCTCGGCTTTTTGCCCCGGCGAGCCATGTTCAACGCTCGATTATTTATTTAGTCACAGGCGTCAAACGGCGCGCACTCCAGAATTAATTGAAAGAAACCGCGCGGCCGTGCGCTTCTTGCTCATTAGAATTTTCTACGCGCATTACGCAAATTGCGCGCGATAAACTTTACGATCCGTAGCGCGGGGCGAGCTGGACTGTGCGTCGGTGCCCCGGTGCTCCGGGACGGTTTAATTACACGCATACCGCTGGAACATCGTTGCCTGGACAAAAATTGCCAGCCGGATCCAGATACGCTGCGAACGTGAAACGAAAAACGTCGGTATTAGGCTGGCCAAGAAGCGACGTCGGATTTTTTCGATGAGAAATCATCTGCGACGGATTTCGTTTTTCCGGATTAATTTCTCGAGGAATCCTGTGCGTTGCTGTGCGGATTATTTTTGGCTGGAAATTGGAGCAGGACACACCTGTCTGTGCACCTGCCGTTCATTCACGCTACCATTTGCTGTGTACGTTAGAAACCGTTCGCGTTAATCGCGTCGTATATTTGCCATTACGATAATACAAAAGTGCGTTACGTTTTCGACGTGAGATCAATCGTTGAGATAACCCGACGCATCTTCCCGTTGTTCATCTTTATCATATACGTTAAAATTGAATCGAACATAATGAACTTATCGAAGCGATCTTCCATCAGAAAAATCCGACGCTGTTTCACACTAAACCTACCGAGACCAAACACTAACTATACCGTGCGTTGCTTCGTAAGAATGATAAGATCGTATTTATTTAAACCTTTCGCTTATTTATAATGTATGCTGGCATTCACAAATTTATCCCATTATTTTCTACGAGAGAATATTTACGATTCAGCAACTTGAAAACAAAGTATATGCGAAACTGAACCGTTCCGATCGACTCGGTAGGTTTAGTGTTATTGGCCGGCCCGATGACAAAGGACAACATAAGAAAGACTGCGCGCGCAAGTTTGTGTTCACGCTGAAGAGAAATAAAGGAAAAGAAATTGCGGAGAAAATGCAACGTTGACGAGAAAGTATCATTACTCCACACCACTGCCGGTCGAAACGGTGAATCAACCTTCGTAAATCCACTCGTCGCGTGTTCACATAAGAAAGTCGACGTCGCTCGTATGGAACGAACGCGACGAAGCTTGATGCATCAATCGGAGACAATAAAATGATGCGTTCGCGCGCGGACTGCCGGGAAACGTTCCCCGACATCCCGGACAGCCGTTTCGCGTCACCGCGGATCCGAGACAGAGGAGACGGCTGGCTCGACGTATCCGCGTATCGACAAGTCCCGGTATTACATCCTGAGATTGGCATATCAGTCGTCGTCCCGTCGCCGTTGCATTGTCCGCCGAGCCCCGGCGAAATGCACTTCCGCGCGCCCTCGAAACCCAGCCCTCCGCGACCCCTCATTGTCAGCAAGGTGTTTTACGAGGCCACCGGGTCTTCCTAGCTTCGCGACCCCGCTTCTAAACCGTTCTACGCTTCTCCTCCCCACAAGCATTGTCCGCGTCAACCTACATCCTTTCGAATGCCGCCGTCTCTCCTACGCTGTAATTGTATCTGAAACCCTTGGAAACGTTTATTCCGCTTTCAATGCGGTTCCTTGAAACGGAAAGTAATTTGCCCGGCGACGCTCGACGTGACGGCTTTGTTATTTACTGTTTAAACTGCATGCGTTCCTCGGGAATAGTTTCGCTAAGACTGCAGTTAATGCTTGCCATTCGTTTTTGCTTCACGCTTTGAATCGGCAAGAGATGTTTCATTTATGTCACGTTTTAACGATACACGTTTTACAGCTCGCGAACACAAAGAGACATTAATCGACCGTATCGTTCGAAACGATGCACAGTCTTTATTTGAAAATCGTTGGATTTGCGTGCAGGCTCTTCCATACGAAACGATACAATATATAAAAATTGCGGAGAGTTTAAATAAATTCGGTCTTCTCGGTCTTCTATAGGGACGCAGATCGATTACTTTTAATGTTCGGCAGGTTCAGTATGAAACGTTTCAGTCGTTAAAAGAGGAATCGCCAAGATTTTATCCGAGGAACGATTATTTTGACTCTTTTTCAAATTACGTCATAGCTAAAGGACGATTGAATTTATACAAATCTGCGAGGCCTACATCGTCCCGTCGGCAACTCTCAGGCTTATCGTATGAAAACCTTAACGTTGCACATTTAATTATTTTTAATAAATAATCTATTGGGTCGTTCGGAAAGTTGTTTCGTTCTTTCGCGAGAAAATGAAAGACGATCTTTTTAATGTTACGAGTAAAAGCAAACTTTTCGAGATTTTTCTGGTAGCTTTGAAATCTTATTGTTTTACATTCGCAAAAATGCCGAATCAAGTGTTTTTTTAACATCCTTACGAAATGAAATTTTGTATGAAAAACGGAACAACTTTCCGAACGACCCGATATTTCGCTTCCAGTTCAATGAAAGAACGATTTTCCAACATTTCAAACAAATCTCCTCCACAAAGAGTCGAATAATCTCATAACCCAGGTACGCTTGTAGCCCCGTAATATCGCCTCGCTTCGAGCATCTGGTGTTAACACAAAAATGATCCCGTCTACGTCGTCGTGCCGTTAAACGAAAAGGGTTTCTAGGAATAAAGGCGGGGATAGCCGGCGACCCAGAGACCCAGAGAGGTCGGCGGAAACCGAGTATCAGGCTGGATGTTTTTAAAATCATTTCGTTTAACGAACGTTCCATTATGTTCCGCCACAAAACGCAATATCCTTTCGCGAGAATTGATAACCCGAGGAACGGGAAACGAAGCGAGCCGAGAGCCCCCTTTCCCCGGGTTTTCCTGGTTCCTTTAGAATCTCCGCCGGTCTCTCTTTCCAGCTCCGAGCCGCACCGAGTTTCCCGCCTCTCTCCTCTTCCGGCGTGTCTCTGCTCGGGCGTGAACCTCTCTCCCGGGCTCTTGACGTTTCGACCGAGCGGCAGATCGCGAAAGTAAAACGCGTACAGATATCCGCTCCCCTTTCGACGCCGGCGAAAGAGCTCGCTCCCGTCCCCGCGGCTCGCCGAGCGTAACGCCCGCCAGGTGAATCGTGAGGCTCGAATGAATGGTTGAATAACGAGCGACGGTCTCGAGCGCCAGACGCCGATTCTACTTTGCCTGGTAAATCGCGGAGGACGCTCGGCTTCCGCGTGTATGTAGAAATCTGTGCCACCGGGCTAACGACTGTTATGAAATTTCTGGGAGCGCGCGCGCCGCGCACCGACCGTCTAGGACACTCGAGGACTTCCGGCCGAGGATTCGTTTTAATGCCGACTCCATTGATCACCCGACGAATTAACGAGCATTGTCCCGACCGACGAACCGCCGCTGTTTCATACGGCGCGTTCGACGACTCGCGACCTCGTACTTTTTTGTATATATATTCGAGGAATTATGTACAGTAATGTCTCCCTTACTGACGCGCGGATTGTGCACAGAAATGGACAATTCGGGAAGAGGAGATACGTTTTTATAGTCGTTGACAATCGGTAAACATAAAAAACGAGCCACAAGGCTCGAACAATCGTATCTCCTTTTCCAAAATTGTCCAATTTTGTGGACAATCCGAGCGTCAATTAGGGAGACGTTACTGTACTCGGAAATAGCGACTACGATAGGATCTGTAATTGTCACTTCGTAAATCGGACCCTTGTATGCTCCTCGAAGACATTCGGTTGTTCGTGAAGTTCGCTATCATCTGAATAATTACTAATGCAGCTGATATCGCATCGTGTAGAGCAAGGAGATCCTTGGAAAGATCGTTGAATGAACTTCCGGGACAACCTGATATCTGCACGCAAAGATCCCTTCATAGTTCTCATTCGTTTCCGTTGTACAGTTCGACTCGAACGATTGTGCTTTACTCATAATCTCATATTCTAAATAAATGTATCAAGTTGCAGCACAATCGTCGAGAATTAAAAAATGTTTTACGACATGGAAAGGGTGAACGTTTTCTCGAGGAGCGTGTAAGGGTTGGAATAATCTGTTTCGTAAGCTTGTAAGCTGCGATAGCGTCGCAAGGTTCGATTAATGTGCGTTATCATAAATAAATAAGGTTCGGGCATTCTGCGGTGGGGAAATGCCAAGAAGAAGCTCCACGGTGCTGCTGTTCGTTTCCGTTATCCGTGGTGTGGTTTAGATAATCCTCGATCTAACCCCATATTCCTCATTGCAGAAGAGGTTACAAGTTTACAAAGACGGATCCTGTAATTTCATGTTAATTTGTATATAATAACGGGATGGGTAAGTTGTATATCACTGCTGTAAAATACTATAATTTAGTCGTAGACGTAAGACATTGTATTCCGTGAACCAAGTCCTTTTTCATGGCTGTGAGGCTGAAGAATAATAAAACTCTAATTTAACGTATCATCACGATTTCCTTATTATTTTCGACGATTCTTTACTCTTACGCTGTAAGTATATCCTTAACCCTTTAATTACGAATATGGCACAGAAACGTGAACACGGTATGAGAATGAATAAGCATAGGAGAAAGACCAATCGCTGTGCCTTCGGTTTGATTAACCTCCGACATGATTAACTGGATATTTATCGAATAGAACATATTAATTTTGTTATTCCCTTATTTTATTCATTTTTCAACAAATAGTTTAACCCTTTGCACTCGAAGCCATTTTAGCTGTAAATCTGAAATAATTTGTCTGACTTATAGTTAGAATTATTACTTTGTATAACAAAGTGCACTTTATGCATATGAAATTGAGTTTTGTGACTCATATGACAATTACACTTTTAATTTAGATTTCTTGAATCTAAACTTTGATAATATGAAAGTTATCTTGGAACGTGATATAACCATTTCAATGGCACCTCGCCACTTGAGTACAAAGGGTTAATAAATAACTTCTAGTATCGTCAATTATTCGCCAATCTTATTTCTTCTAACATCGTTAATTCTTCATCGGTCTTCATCGATATCGTGGAAGACCGCCACGAACGAAAATCGATCGAAATGCAACGGTCTCCCGAAAGTTAATACATTAAACCGAAGCCGTGCATCGCGTGATTTTGCGGCAATTATCGCGCAGGAGCTCGGAGGAGCTTCTAAAAGCCGGGCTTGATTAGAACAAAGGAAAATAGGATGGGCAGCCGTGTAAATGCCAATATTTGCTACTCGTTATCAGCCCGGCCCTCGTGTTTCACCCTCATTAGCGTGATCGTAGTTTCCTGTCGCGCATCGAATCGCTAATGAAACGACCGGCGCGACGGATCGCTCTTATGAAGTAATAACGTTTTCGTCCGCGACGCGGCCAGCCCGCGTCGCGATTTTACGACGGGAAGACGAGAGGGGGCCGCGCGTTCTTAGAAGATTCTACTAATCTTATCGGACACTGCCGGCATACACGCCGCGCGAGCACCTGCATCGCGCAATGTTTGTGCAGCGAGAATTTTTATGGCGCTTTTAGCTACGATCTTGTACACGACTCCCGGCAACTCGCACCGTTGCTTTCTTTTTTCAGCCTGGTTTTCCCTGCCCCCGTCGGCACCGCGAGCAAGAACACAGCCGGCCCCGCTCTTCCCGGTAAAGTCGTTAACAGACTTATCTCGGTGGCGTGTTTGGTCAATTTGGAAAGCGTCTCTTCGCTTTAGCGCTCGACGATTCCCGTCCCGGCCGCCCGCGCCGGCTAACTTCGTCATCAGACCGCTTCTTGCGTCTTCCTTAAGAGCTACTTCCACTTTTAATACGCGCTTCGTGCTCCTTATCTTATCAAACTCCTCTCTCCCTCTCTTACTCTCTCTCTCTCTCTCTCTCTCTCTCTCTCTCCGTCTCTTACTCTCTCCCTCTCTCTCTCCGTCTCTTACTCTCTCCCTCTCTCCCTCTCTTACTCTCTCCCTCTCTCCTTCTCTCTCCCTCCCTCTCTCCCGCGCTTACTCTCTTTCATCCCCTTCACCTTTTTTCCAGGTTTTATTAGCTCCAGCGCGCCGTTCCTCTTCATTTCCATAGGCAACGGGGTCGTATGCGCCACGAAAATTTCATATCACCCTCGATTCTACCATCTTCGATCCTACCATTCTCTTCGATTCTTTCCAATTTGAGGCTCCTTCGTTGCACATCTCCTAATTCGGTCGATGGCTTCTCCTGGCTGTGCGTCGCGGGAATTTTGGTGACTTAACTCTTTGCCGTGCCAAACGCACCAAAATGCTCTTGCTTTATTCGAATCGATATATCGGAATTTGCGTTGCGTTCTATGGTCGACACATTGAGCACTGTTGCGAGTAGATTATTTTATGCAAAACTTGATAAAGACATAGATAACAAAATCATTTTAACGATAACACGTATAGTTTATCTTTTGTGATTCTCTTTCTTTGGCTAGGCGTAAAATTCCACTCGGGCTCCGTAAATGGGAGCGGCAAAGGGTTAAGAAGCTCGAGTTTAGGGGACATAAACGTACGGATAGTGGAACATTTATTTACGGTGCCTGATTATATTTTTAGAATAAAGAATGTTGCATGTGGATCGGCTCAACGTGTTTCGTTATAGCGAGTTTTGATATCAATGGTTCGGATAATCAAGCTGTACTTTGATCGTTCAGGTGTGTGACTAATTCTTCGTTTATTTTTAGAAGTTAACACATTCTATCGTACGTCATCGATATACAGTCAGAAATAAAAGTATTGGCATAGCAAAATTTGTATTACATACAAAAATTTTAATGAATTGATTCAATAACAGTGTCCTACTAATTTAGAAGTGTAATTCCTTCGTTTATTTATTTATTTATATATTTATTTTACACTGTTGATAAAAACCAATAGTCTTAACAGAGGTACAAATAGACCAGTATAGCTATAGTAAAAGAGAAAGGAAAATACATAAAAGAAGGAAAAAGCATATAAAAATAAATAACATCTCTATATTAATTTTAATATAAAGTTTGACAATTATACACGCACTTTGGACGTATACATGTATCATACTTTTCTGAACAAATTCATGGGTCGGAGATATTTAAATTAATTTTTTGTACACGTTATTTTTTAAGAATCACAACACATCACATAGTATTGAAAGCGAGACCACCACTTTCCATTCTTTAAACAGTTTTCATAATTTCCAAAGCCAGCGAATTCGTTTTCGCCGCAATATGTTCCGCGTAAACAACACTGGGATCCGGAAGCCTTAAAATAAGTTAAGATAGATTTCGGTATTTTCGGTTATGTCAGCTAAATTGCTTCGATTCCGTGGAGTTTTTCGTGGCTCCGCAGCGAACGTGTTCATCGTTGCGGTTCCGCGGGGAATTGCAGGAATGTTTATCCGCGCTGCGGAAAAATATTACATTAGATCGTTCTTCCCACCGTATTCACTCCGCTGAAATTTTTCACTCCGACGTCCCTTGTATTTTTATCATAGCCGGGCTGTAATACGCCCGCCGTGTATACAGCCTCCGTAAAATATGGTTACGTTGATTACACTTTTTTTTCTGCTGCCACCGCTGCCGCCCCCTGCACACCCAGTGTCCTTACAAACAATTCCAGGATCCCCATTTCGCTGCGCTTTTCCCCTCGCGTGCTGTTCGATAGGACGCGAAGGATCGGATATGAGTCACCAGAAGGGAACGAGAATTTTCGTGGATTCATACTAGGAACGATATAAATCGATACGATGCATAAGGCGGCGCCTCCGATGATCAACGTGTTCTCCCCTTTAACGCGATCGCTGTCACACCAGCAACCCTAAAAGTGCCGCATGAAATGAAACCAGTTTGTCCAATGCTGTGAATGGTCTGCGGATTTTTCTGCGCTTATGGCACGTTTCTTAATCACTAAGGAACATCTATATTAAATAAAATTCGAATCTGAATTCGACCGAAGTTTCCTTCATTTGGTATTACTTAAAAAGATTGATGTAATAATGTGAATCATTCGATAAAAATGATTTAGCAGCGTGCGAGATGAAATTGTATTCACAAGATGCCATTTTTTAATAGTTAATAATTGTTCTCAATTTTCATAGCGAAGCTTTTCAAAACTAGCAATATTGTTCGGTAGAGAGAAATGTTGCACGTGATTATAAATTTATTATATTTCTCTTACTCCCTGGCTTTATTTTAATACGTATAAAATGGTATTGTTATTGTCACTCGAATAGCTTGCGTAGCGTTCTGCGAATGTCTCCACAGTGTTTAAAACGAGCCAATTAAATGAATTGAAACAACATAAGCGAAATCTCTGCCCATGATTTCAAACGAAAAGCTTTTAATGCAGGTTGATAACATTTGTCTCTGTCAGGAAAAACAAATGGTGCTCCCGTGGAGCACGCAAAAGTCGCGCGACGTTAAACATATTATGGTAAAAATTGAAATAAAAATTTCTTTACGGCAACAAACATCATCATATCCTAGTCAAATTGAAAATTCGCAGACGAAGCATTGACATTAAATCTACCATGCCGGTGAAAATATTTTTAAACAGAAATCTAAGTTGTAACAGATTCTTAGTTTCGTTTTTTAATGTAATCGATTTTTTCAATGGAAACTTAAATTACGATAGATTTTGTTAACAGGAATTTAAATTGTGATAGATCTTTTAATAGAAATTTAAATTCGAAAATCCACTAGCTGGGATATCTAAATCGGGTTTCACATTTTTTCTATGAAAGTTGTTGCAACGATAGCGTTTCGTAGAAAATGAGCTTCATTTTAATTCTTCTAAAGCAACACATGTCGCGTTCATCGCTCGGTAGATTTAGCGTTTAACGCGCGTGTCTTGCCCCATAAATTTTTCCAGAGGGACATCAACGCCGCGGCATCGATAACGAACAAAATGTTCACGGCGTGGCTTGTTTTGCCGCGGTAAATTGCCCGGAGCGTTTCATTTCGAAGAAGCCATCGAAGAGTTCCGATCCGTAGGAAGAAATTGGGGTGCGCCGTAAACCCGAGCAGTTAGGGGTCGGAGACTCGAACTTTCGTGCGGGATCTCCAGATCGTCGTCGATCGGATCGCTATCGGATGTCGCGAAACGAAACACGGTTTATTTAATGGGGTTGGGAGAGGGAGGGCGGGCGTCGGAGGAGCTAAAGGAAACGGGACCACGGGAAAGAGCAACGCGACCACCGGAAATAACAGACTGACCTTAGCGCGGCCACCGGGCGCAAACTTTCATGATGTTATGAGTGTAAACTCGCCGCGGTCTATCGTGGGCGCGGTGGCTCTGATACTCTGCGCGCCGTTTTATTTATGAAACGAAAACATTCCGCGCTGTTCAGCTCCGCTCTTCTCCGCTCTGCTCCGCTCTGCTCCGCTCTGCTCCGTTCCGCGCCACGCCGCGTTGGCGGAATAATTTTCCTCGAGCCGACACGACCCGCGACGTTTCGAATTAGCCACGTCTGGTTACACTTTTCCCGATACAAAACCGGGATATCCCCGATGTCGGAGAGGGATATCCTCGGTGTCGGAGCGGCACGACACCGCGGCTAGCGTTATTACGGTTCAAGCACCGGCCATAAGAGAGAAAGAGAAAGAAAGGGAGAGAGAAGGGGAGAGGGTGGTCCGTCGCCTGGCGAATCCGTCGCGAATCCTAGATGTAATTTCCATTTAAATTCGTGTCGAGCTGAGTAAGAAGAATCGCTCGGCTAACGGTCGTTAATAAAACGAAGATCAGCCTTGCACGATCCGAAACTTCCCTCGGGGGATGCGCGTGCTGGATGTTCGGCTGTGCTGGATATCCTAACACTTTATTCAGCGAAAATCTGGTAATAGCTTTTTTAATTAATGCACTACATCTCTAAGAAGTTTAATAACTCTTTAAAGATGCGTTATTTAATCACTTTCCTTGCCCTTTGACGAGTCTGGCTCGTGACGAAGATTTGATACATGATGTATTAATAAAAAAAATCGAAATAGGATGCGATTCTTCTGTTATCGAAGTCTAGAAATGGAAGTTAGTGGAGACATACGAGAAATAAAAATTGTCTCATTCTATCAGGGAAATTATTAACATATAGGTGACATTAATTTCTGATTAGTTTTGAAAATTCATTTTTATCGTATCATATTGGAACAAACGGAATTTTACTGGGATGTTCTGGATGCAAAAGAGCTAAAATATCAACCGCTGTGATACATTTGAACTTCTCCTGTTTCAATTTCATTAATTAAATTATTTAGATTCTGTGGGAATTTTTAGAGTTGTCAAACTTTCTTTTTTAGCTGTGACAAAAAAAGATCGTAGCGCAAGAAGGTAAGGTAACTTATTTGGTTTGCGAGTAGAATTTCCATCGAAGAATTTATCTGAGAGTCCTCCAACGTCAATTTGTTATTTATGAATCTAGCTGTATCGAATAATTGAAATTAAATCCTTTTAGGGTGGTTTAACTCTGACGTCTGAATTTTGGATGATCCTCTGGATGAAGATGAATAGAGAACTAGCTTGATCGATTTTTTACAAATTCTTTTGTAAACAAAATTACATGATTCACGTTTTGTACATAGTTCTATTAATCTATTTACGAAATGTGTATAACATCTATTCTTCGAGCTATAATTTGTGACGTCACATAATGAACACTCTTGTTAACGCGACAGATGGCTTTTCCACTGATCAGGAGAAACAAAAGCAAATATTGTGTCAACTCGCGCAAGTGCTCGATTTCATCGTAATTATAATAAACATCTCTTCTTCGATGGTCCAATATTGGCCGCATCAAGAATCGCAATCATTATTACATCGCCCTAGTAAACACGTTTATTTTCCACTTCAAGTTTCCTACGCTTGATTAACACTTGCCCAGGGGAATACAACCAAACGCCTCTCGGAGGGCTAATTATAATAATAATCAATGAATAAATGTTTAACTTTTACGCACGTTCCGATCCGCGGTTGCTTGCATCGAGTGCATAATAAACAAGTTAATTACATGCACGAATTATTCGCCAATTTCGAGCTGTAACGAGGTAAAATATTAGATCGTTAGCAAAGTTCTTTCCGCGATGTGCTTGACGTTACACCGGCGTAATTGTCCTCCTGTTAATGTTTCATTATCCCCGAAGCTTTCTAGGGAACACGCGACTCGATTCACTGTAAACAATAATCTCCAAGGCAACGTCTCAATTACGTTAAAAAATAGATTACCCGGACAGCGGTGCATTCAATTACGGTGCAGCGTGCAGAGATTGCATCGCGCCAAGGATTAGAATCCACCGAAGGCGATTTTCGCTCGGCGTTCTCTCTTTTGCCGCTTGTTAATTTATATTTTCCCCGGCGTCCATTACATCGCATTAAGGCGAACACACGGTAACGGCGCTTTAATATCCGGGACAGGGGCGGCCGGGGCTTCTAAGCGTCGATACAAAAGAAGCCTGTAATCGCTATTGCATAACGTTCAAGAACTCGGCTTTTTCCCGGTGAATTCCACGATTCGCCGTGCCCGCCCCGTTTCCCCTGGGGTACGACGGGTCGGATGGGCCGTCGTCCCATCGCACGTCTCGTTACGCCGTCATTGTTGCCGTTGAAAGCGAAGATGTTATGATAGGCCGGCGCGGCCCGTTTTGCGGATTCACGGCCAGAATGGAAGAAAAGGAGGAAAACGATCTGGAGTCGGACGGAGACGGACCGACTGAGAGACGGTGAAACCAGAGAGAGAGAGAGAGAGAGAGAGAAAGAGAGAGGGTGAGAGGGGAAGCAGAAGCCACAGAGACACGATCAGCCCACGGAGACTTCGATCCCTCTCACGGTTATCTGCCCCTGAATGGGCGCAAGAGCTAGGAAACACCGAGTCGCCGTTTTGCTCTTTTCAGAGCGCCCCGGCTGACACTGCGATGACAGGTAGAGTGGCGGCGCAATTGAAATAACAACGGCGCGCTAAGAAGGAAGCTGCTGCACCCACGGAGAGAGAAAGAGAAACACGGTGTCCGACCGAATCCCCGAAAAGTTTCTTTCAAAGGGATGCGCGACCAACAGCGGCGGAGGCGCATTCGTCTTCCTTCTTCGGGTCCGACGAATTGCAAAACGGCCAGAAAAATGGTCCTTTTGAGAGGCACGTCTCCCGAGCCGTGACAATGGCCTCGTGCTCGCCGATGCGTTCCTCCGCCACCCCCCACCCCGACGATATTATCGTTCCTTCCGTATGAATTAAATGGCCGCGCTCTGCGAAAGCTCGTAAATAATTCAGAGCTACACCGGCGAGGGCCGCGTCAATACTCCCCGGCTCCTCCGCAAGCTTTCCGCGGGAAATCTCGAACAGGTACCCGAACCACCTTCTCCTTCGTTTTTCTTTCCCGCCCACTTGCTCGCCTCCTCGATCCCCCCGCTCGCACGCCCTACGCCGAGGCGTGGAATCTCATCTCGGAACGGAGAGTCGCGTTGCCGCGACGTTTACCGGCCTCGTTCAATATGGAAAGTCGAGACTCGGAAAACACTGCCAAAAATTCCGGACTCCGTGAATTATTCCTTTGTCCGCCGAGCCAGATCTCGGTTATTGGCGGGCTCGTCGATCCGGGGCGAAGTCGGCGATCATGCGATTCGCAGGAATTAACCTGTTAAACTGGCCGGCCGCTTTTGTTACCGTTCCGCGATGGAGGCAGTTCTTTTTGTATTGTTCAGGACTCTGCGAAAGTTCTTTCTCATTTATTTTCTATTTTCTGCAATCGATTTAAAAAATTTTTGGTTTATTAATACTTTTAATTGAGCGACACACGAGTGGGTTAGAATCGTAGTTCTTACATGTGTATTGTTTACAGATCAAATTTATTGTTAAGATAATTTAGAGTCAAGTTAATTTATAGTAGCTTTATAATTTCTTTCATTTGTCTTTTTAACAGTTTGGTATGCATAGATTACATTTTAGGAGATAAGTCAAACATTTAAGCCACTGTGATTCTAACACACTCATATGTGTTAATAGGTTAACAGATTAAATTCTGAATTTTCAAATTTTTGAAGTTGTAAACGTTGTTTCTTAAGAAACGGCTGACAAAAATTCCTAAATGGTTCCTGTTCTTTGAAATAGATGCAGGCAATTTTTATTTTGCATGATAGATATCTCTAATGTTTTTTATATATTATAATATATAAAATAATACATTACATATTATAATTATAAAAAATTATAATATATAAAATAATACATTTATTAGGATTTTTATTCCAACATTTGTCCCAAGTACGCAACAGTATCTTTAATATCTCAATATTCGTGAATCAAAAAACTTGTAACCCGTCACGTTGACAAACTCCTATAAATCTAATATTAAAGATCATGGCAAAACCGCAAGAGCCATCGAACGGAAAACCGAATGATCCTTCCCGAAACTGCCTGAATCCACTTTCACCGGTTGCAAGCGTCGCGCTTCCGGTCGAAATCGCAGCGAACAACGTCGCGTTCAATAATACCCGTTTCCATTAAAGCAGAAACCGGCGGCCGGAATTGAACGGCCCCGAAAAAAATTACCATTTACCCCTCGGAATATTTCGCCGTCGCTGTCAATCTCTCTCCGCGGCGCGGCGCGGCGGTCGCTCGCGAGCATTCACCGTATCCATTAATCAGGGACAAAGAAAAAAATCGCCGGCGCGGCGCCGTTCAAAAACGAGAAAGTAATTAACGCGAAGGGGCGGGGGAGTCTCGTACGGTCGAAACGTGCGGAATCATGCCCGCCGGTGGACGAAGGGTAGGGGAGAAGGAGCAGCGGTTCTGGGTGAAACCTGAAAAACCCTGGTCGAGTCACAAAGGACGAGTCATCGCGGGTCAGGCCGGGCCTGTCCGAAAAATTTCTCTCCCCCATTGAGCCCGTTCAGGTCGTCGTGTCGCTTCATTGTCGTCGGCGTTCGGTTGCAACGCAACCCCGTAACAAATTCGCCGCTGGTGCCGGGCATAATTGGCTTCGTTCTTCTCCTTTCAACGAATCCGGCCGCTCCTCGCTCTCTGCTTCCCCTCCCTCCGAATATTCTCGCCCCTCGCAAGCCGGGGTTGGCTTTGTGTCATCGCGGAAAATATTCCGGGGTAACGTGTATAATCTCCCGGCGCTACTCGTAGTCATGGATCCAGTTTCCCCATGGCCGACATCGTTAAATCGGCCATATGCTTAAGTCTAGTCACGTTCGCGTTTCTGTCTGATAAATTGATTGCGTTTCGGAATTCTCCACGGTGCCGCAGCTGTTGGCTCTGCGCGAGATCTGCGAGATCTGCGAGATCCGCGAGATCTACGACAGCCGCGCCGTCTAGCCGGTTCGCGTCGCGTTTTGGCCCAATTTCCATCGGCTCGTCGCTTATGGGCTTATGACTCCCGCCACGCCTCGCGGAAGTGATTTCCTTCTGGCGGCTTGTCCCGCGAATATCAGACGCCTGTCCTTTCGCTTGTCCCACGAACCTCCGGCCGATTATTCCGCTCCGATCCCCGCCGCTCAACCCACCCTCGCGAACGTTTACTTGCACGTCGATGCACCAGCTGCTCGAGGCTGCGTTTGCGCCGCAGCTACGATCAACGATTTGCACGCTTTCTGTCTGGTCAGGATCTTCTGTCTATATGGCCACTCGTCTCTTTTTTTAATTTCTTGGGCGAACGGAAAAGCGCGGGTCGAATCTCGATCGAAACGAACATGTCTAATGAGCAGACAACTGATTCTATGCACTTATAGCGAAATTAATCAATTACGGAGCGAGGTATATTGAATGAAATACTACGGTGAAATAAAGCCGACAGAAGAATGTCGGAATCTTGTTACATTGTTCTTAATCTATTGAAACTATTGAAAGAACAAGTATATCTTGGATTAACTCTTGCTCTGTGCGATTGATGCAGACAATTTTTATTTTGCGTGAAAGTCCGTTATCTACCTATCAGCTTTATGGGCATAAGCTGATCATATATTGATTGTACTTCGAATAGGCTTTTCTGAACAAATAATAACTCGTACTCTTTTGTTCGTTTATCAGACAAGTATTATCTGTTGTAATCTTTCAATGTTAATCGATGCATGATCGATCATCGTGTTCTTCCACACATGATGCAGCTAGCGGTGCACGAGTCAAGTTTGTCCGTTCTATAAGTGTGTGCTACGTATGTGTTCTTATTGCACGCTTTTGACATCGTCAAGCAACAACGTCATCAAATTCTCATCAATATTTCATTACTTCTAAGCCTTCGCTTATCTGTGTACTCCATTAGCTCGTTCGCGAAACTTTCCGCGGCTAGCATTCTTTACAAAATAATGACCTGATTTTAAATAACAACCTCGATTATCCGGACCTTCAATTGATTAATAATAATATTATTGAGCAAACATTTTCTTTGCGTGGTCAGCTCAATCTGAGACAATCCACATTTAGCGTACAAATTAATAAAGAAGAAATCTGGGACTTTAATTAGTAATTGTTCCATTATATCCGAACATATATGTCACTTTGTTTGGCTCGGTAATCAATGTGCTACTGTATACAGTAATTTCTGCCTAATTTTCGCGCTCAGATTGCGCACAAAAATATGGAAGAGAAGATACGATTATTCGAGCCTTGCGGCTCGTTTTTATAGTTACTGATTGTTAACAACTATAAAAATGAGCCGCAAGACTCGAATAATCGTATCTTCTCTTCCCAAAGTGTCGATTTTTGTGAGCAATCTGAGCGCGAATTAGAGAGAAATCAGAGTACAGTAATGTCTCTCTAATTGACGCTCAGATTGTCCACAAAAATGGACAATTTAGGAAGAAGAGAGACGATTATTCGAATCTTACGGTTCATATTTATATTTACGAATTATTGAGACGAGCTGCATGGCTCGAATAATCGTATCTCCTCTTCCCAAATTGTCCATTTTTCTGCATAATCTGAGCGTCAGTTAGGGAGACATTACTGTAATCACTTTCAGAAAGGAAGCAGTTGCGAAGCATGTCTTTAAAAACTTGCGCAAACATGAACCCCGTCAATCACCTTCCATCTAACGATAGTCTCGATGACTATTATTCGAAAGCCGTTTCCGTGCTCGTTTCTCAACGAAATGCGCGGGCGTGTGAACACAGAATTGCGCAAAAAAAAATACCAGAAAAAGTGGTCAGAACGATCGTGGATCGTTCGAAGGAGCCAGGTCGAATCTGCCGGTATTCCGAGACAGTTTCTCGCGTTCTTCCCCGAATTGGTAAGCAACAATGGGCCCAATTGAGTCGCGACGGATAAAATTTTCTTCGCGGCGACCTGCGAGCTTATTGATATTCGGAGCTTCCATCGCTCGTAGACCGTGGAGAGCGCACAATGGGTAGAATCGGCGGAAACGGGCGGCGCGGCGAGCCCAAGCATTCGATAATTTGCGGGTTTGTGTAATCGAATAAGGAGGGAGAAACGGGGGCAAGGGGCTCTGGACGGAATCAGGGTAGCTGCTCGCCGGTACGAATTAACGGCGCGTACCAAGAAAAAAGGGGTTCTCGTGAGGGAGAGAAAGGGATAAGGGGAGAGGGAGAGTGGCGGTAGGATAGAATGGACTGGCGGCAAGGTTTCGGGGCCATGGGGAACGACGGGGAACAAGGAACGAAGAAGGACGAACGAAGAACAACGAACGAAAAACGAAGAACGAAGGACGACGAACGCCCGAAGGCGGAGGTGAAAAATCCGAACGGCGATGCTCGCTCCCGTTGGAACCGGCGCGGCCGTCATTAGAGGCTCCGGAGACTGCGCACGAAATTACGCGCGGATCCCCGTATGATCCTCGCTTTATTAAATCTACCGTGTAATTTTCATTCCGTACGTTCCAATTCCGAGGCCCCCACGTGCGTGTCTTTGTTCCATTAGAGCGCGCCGCGTCTTTCTTTGTTTTTTCCTCCCCTTTTCCCTCGATCCGTCCAGCTTTCTGTTTCACTTTTTAATAATCCCTTCTGCGGTCGAGCGTATCGACTGCGCGACGCTCGATGGATCGGAAACGTCGGATCTTCGTATCCTCTCTGGGTGCGAGAATGTGTCTGGGAAACGTTGCACTGGGAATCCTGAAATTGACGAAGCTCGGCGATTCAAAAGTCGTGCCCCGGTGACCCGAACAAATTTAACCGCGTTTTTCTCCGAAACTACTGGATGAAACCGGTTGCCATTTGACGGACGTGTTCGGCATATTACTGGCTGCGGCTGGTGCTTCCGTGTTCCTTTTGATGCAGAAAGTAGGTTTTGACGAGGCAGGGAGTTGCTATTTTCCTGGAAAAATCGCTCGCTTGTCAAGGACCGTTGACGTCAACTGCAACTTTATGAATTTTTCACAAAAATGCTTGGAACAATTCTGAGTATAGCTTCAGACTTTCTAGGACAGATACGCGAGACACTGAAAATCTAAAGCTTATGATTTCTGTTAATCAGTTTGCTGTTGCGACCTCTTTGACAAGAATGCAGCTAAAATGTATTTCAAAAAGCGAGCGATTCATTTTTTTTCTTAATAATTACATATACCTCTTTGTTTGTTCGTTTTATTTCGTCTTGACCTGCAAATATTTAAAACATCGTATTTACGAATATATTTTAGTTTTCACTGGAATTCCAATTTAAACAGCAAATTACGCACGATGAGTTTAATTTTCAGAACACAAAGTAAAGCCATTTCTTTCAGAACGACTATCCTCGTAAAAATAAGCTAACTGCTTGAATCAATTCACAAAGATCACCTTAAATATAATCTTCTACAAAATCAATGTTATTCAAGACGACATACTCGTTAGCTATACAACTCTATGTATCCTCGATTTAAATTTTCACAAAAATTGTAAATATTACCTCAAACCTAATAGAACACACCTGCGGAAGGCGAAGTGTCTGACGCTTCGAGTCTCCGTGAAGTAAATTCGTCAAGCTAATCGTCTAAGCGGGAACGCCTTTCGAATCGTCGTTCCCGAGAGGCCGAGTCATCGAACACGAGCGTCTCTTCGACCGGCGATGTTAATTTATTCGACAAACAGAGAGCTGGAAGAATCGTACTAAGACAGAGAGACGCGCCCGGCGGTTCTCCGGATGGCGCATTAACACCGCCATATAATTCAATGAGCGGGTCCCGGATCAGCGCCGCGAGGAATCGATAATTTACGGCGAAGATTCGTCACGCCTTCGTGTTAATTGTTTCCAGTCGTGGCGGCAGTTTATTCGGCGGATGGCTCATTAAGTGGGTCCCTTATTTTCGTGGCGGGTCCACGGAAATCGTGTTAGGAGTCCCTCTAATTAGCGTTTCCGTGGGTCTCGCAGGGGTGTCGAGCCGCGATTAATTAAGCGGCCGCGCGACGCACGAAGAAACGCAGCCGAAAGCTGGCGGAACGCGTTTCTTTCGCAGCCTCGTAGCACGAAGATCGATCGCGAATGGTGAGAATATCGGCGGATATCGATTACACGTCTGTTCGATGGAGAATTCCTAAAATTGCTCGGGTGGAGGATCGAACGTCGAATAAAGGCTGCCGATGAACTTTCGATTGATTTTTCGGGGCGAGTTCGCAGACGCTCGTAATTCGAAGTTGGCCAGCGTTCTCTCTCTCACTCTCTCGCTCGACAAGTGCGAATTGAAACGGGATTCCCGCGGTGCGGAGTGCCGTCTCCGGCCGCCGGAACTATTCCTCTGTTTATGCGAATTCCGAACGAACGAACAAAACCCGGCTGGAACTGTTCCGCGGGCGCGCCGCGCCGTTTTAATTAATAAGCGGAAATACGGCCGACAAAACGCACAGACGCATCGGTGCGGGTGCTGGTTGCTGGCTCCTGGTTGTTACACACCGGCGATGATGCTGCATGTTGGATGTCGGGCGACGGTGATTCGCGCACTCGCGCGCGCGCGCGCGCCCTCCGCCTCGAATATCTTCGGCTGCCCGGGCTTTATTCGAAGCGACGCAACGCGACGGCGCTCGATAATGCCGAATATAAGCCGGCGCAAATATTTGCCGGCTCGGGTAAATAAAACGCTCGTTACTTCGAAATTATTGACGGTGTTTTCGCTGCTCGTAACTCGTCCCGGGCCGGGCTGGGCCAGGTCCGGTCGGAACGGATCGGATCGGTTTCGCCGCGCTGCGGCAACCGGGAGGATATCGGCGCGGAATTATGCATTGCAGACTTCCCGGTGTAAGCCGTGTTCGCTTTTCAAAATGATTCGCACTTTATTCGATTGCCTGCACGTCGACTCCACGGTTTTTCGCCTGCCTACCTGCCTGCCCGCCTCTCTGTCCGCCGTATTCGTTCATTTATTAATCTGCGATAGAGCCCTGGACGCGGAGTCCATCCGCGCTGTCATGGCCGAACAGTGATAAAGTTCTTCTACGCAGCGCGGATCGTTCGATTTTATTCCGTTCGCGGTAGTAATTAAATTTTATTAGATTCAGAACGCTGCCAGTCGCCGGGAAATTGCGAGAGCGATGCGCGTGCAAGGATGATGATGTTTACTTGCCGTTTTTTTCGAAAGATGCACTTTTCTTGCAGGATGTGCGTGATTTTAATTTCGACTCTCGTTCCACGATTACCGGGTCATTTTTGATCCAATGTATTTAAATCGTCATCTAATTAATCAAGTTGCGACAGTTTGATGAAATAAATCGATGTTGCACTAGGAACAACGCAAGGACTAATAAATCTATACGAAGTAGGTATCTACGAAGATATGGTCGGAACAATTGACAAATAAAGCTGAGAATCGTCATAAACATCGTGGATTGTTCAGTTGCAAAAATGGTGTTCAGTTGTTAAAATGAATTATTTTGCTACGGATTCTCGCGCAATCGAAATTAATAAAAGTTCCGAAAAAGAAATAGCAAACGAGAAATTTTCATAATGTTGCTTTAACATTGTTTACGTAATTATTCATCAGCCACAAGCATCGTTACGAAAAACTTCGAAATTATCACAGCTCCGTGCCATACAAATTAATCCTTAAATAGCCGATTATATGGTTTTCAAAATAAATGCAGTTGCTAGAACGCGGATTGCATGCTAACGCCGTTTCCGAGATAAAAGCTTTGTAAAATAATACGTTTGTTTTCCGTTTGCTTCGAATTTAATTGCGAAACGGAACACACTTTCTGCACAACATGAAATCCAATATCATTTTCCAAATTAGCAGAGAACGTAATAAAATTGTATTGCATCCCTGTTCTTTGTGTATAATGCAGCTCGCAAAAACGGGATGATTACTATCGCTTGAAATTGACCCAGCGCTCGAATGCCAACTTCGCGAGCTTCATTACATGATAGCACGTCCGAGCAACGGCCGAAGAACTGTACTATACCCGAGCCTCTTCAATTCGAGAAGCACCGGCGGCTCGCGTCGAAGTAATTAATACCGTCCACTAATTACGGAATCATAAAGTATGGTCGTGGTGATTTGTCGCGGCCGAGCTGAGCGGCACGCAACAAGTAAATTTTCGCGTTAACGCGAGGAACAAAAGGTACGCGGCCGAGGAAAACGATCCCAGCCTCTGCTTGAATTTCCTGCGGGACTCTGGGACGCTCCTCGCCCGAGAGTGGTAGGACACTCTGCTCGCGAAATTACTTTTCTTTGTCTCGTAACGTCGCGATACTGACCGTGTCTAAAGGGACCGAAGCCGGAGACGAGGAAAAATCGCCATTGTTCCGCGCGCTGAACGTTTCGCCGAGAGAAACGAAGGGGAGATCGTGTTACGCGATACCGTTTGCCTAATGTAATCATCCTGGGTACCTGTCGTTACCTTCCATAGTATTCGAGCCAGCCGTCGCTAGGGCTTTTCGAGTCCATTTTGACCCGAGAGATCTCCGCGGAAATCACACCGTGTTCTCGGATCGATTTTTAATTAATCTTTATTGCGACAGATAGGCGAATAGCCAATCCGTGATGGCCGCACTGTATTCAATTTTTAAATAAAATTATTTTAATTTCAAGCACGCTTAGTCCGGATTACTGATAGCGCTGCGATAGTGACGCACATTCAATTTTCAGTTAAAATAATTTCCAGTGGACCGGATAGGTACTCTTACCAAGGATGAATGCCAGTTAACGTGAACACGGAGTATTCTATTATTCTATGAAATACAAAACACTGCTGGCAGTAACATTGTTTCTGCTTCACTCAGATCCAGTTCAATATTCAAACGATTGTCGTTCGAAAACCAGCAACGCGCTCATTCAGATAAAAAAATTTGAGAATATAATTTGAACATTCTAGAACATTATTTCATAGAACTTTATTAGAACTCGATATCTCGAGTATATAATAATTAATTGTTGATTTCATTGTTCTAACGACAATATCACTTTTTCGAGAAACAAATGTGGGAGATATTTATCAAATCTTGTTAGATTTAAAGCGACATCTAACAACTCCAACGTAACTCTAATCAATTTTTAAATACAATTATGTGTGTCAAAATGTTGCTTGGTAGGAAGATTCACAGTCCAGCGGTAGCCAAAGCAGCTGCCATAAATATTACACTATAAATCGGCAAGAGACCGGGGCGGGGAGCATTAAAATTTCAATTTTTAATCCGAAGAAGTTTCGCTGTTTTCCGCCGCGCGGCCTGAATTCACGGCGAAGACGCTGCAATTAAAATATTAAGGCGTTCTCTGCGGTCGGCGAAGTCTTCCGCGCGAGTTCTTATTAAAGACTGGTGGCCGGGATCATGCTGGAAAATGAACCGTTTCTCCGGTGGTTTTTCGGCGGGGCCGGTCACCGCACCGACTCGGTTCCGTGGCCGATCCTGGAAAAAGGGGAACGCTTCTTCCCCGGGTTCGAGTTACGTTTTTGTCGATGCGCCGGGAAATTAACTCTTGACCCGGCCGCGGGGCAGTTTTATGAAAGCGATAAATCTTCGCGTGGCTTACGTATTTACCCGGGAACAAGCGCTAATGGCGCAACCTTTTTATCTTGTCCAGAAGCCGTCGGTCACCCTGAATCAGGGGCGCTTCGTTCCCCTAACTGAATCGGTTCTTGCGTGCGATAGGATCAGTTGAAATATCGACGTCGAATTAATCAAGTCCGTCGTTGTTTCCCAAAGAACCAGTTTGTGTAGTTCTACAGATTGTGATAAATAAAGTTTAATTATGAACACTAAACCAACCGACCTGTAATGATGATTAGCGTGCATTGACTCATACGAGTGAAAAGATAGAATCCACTTGGATTTTGTAAAGTTTTAATTATGAGACTTGTTTCAATAATATAATTTATTCAATCATTTTCCACGAAGAAGTCTCCAAAGTTTGTAGTATCGTAAAATAATAAATCGGTTATTTCGACCGTGGTAGGTTTAGTGTTAAATGTAAATATTGCGTTCGATTCTCCGAAGAAGATTTAATCCATTTTGAGTCGAAACCGCGAAAAGGAAATCTCTGATCAAATAATTTTCGCTAAATTAACACGATGATCAACGCACACAATCTACATATACATTTCATAATCAATGACCTAACACTATAATTACATTGTTAGATTACGGGTTTTTAATATTTATACCAAAACTGAATCAGATCAGGACATCAGAAGAATTTAATAAGATTACATTGTTATATTATTTACAACGTTTAGAAACTGTTCAAAGCAGGAATACATTTTTACTTCATTCCCGTTCCTAATGATCGGTAAACAAGATTTATATTTCTCATTTATTCTATTTTACTTATATTTATATCTCTGTTTTCAAATTATACGTCATTTACTAATGATACGTACGCGTTTGATTAAAACTAAATATGTTCTGCGAGTGTTGGTTTTCTGTACATGAGTGTGGATGAATTTAATGAGCGAGAGTCATTTGTTTAGTGTCTCGTTAAGTATTTTATGATGTGAATATTATATTACGTGTGTGCCCCCTATCTCGTGAATGATTGTTATTCGTCATTAGTGTTTATACTTGTATAAACAATTATTATACAGGTCTCGTAATTACGTCAACACCTGAAAAGGAGTGATTTCTGGGGTCATTTGAAGTAACTTTTTCCTTAGCGAAAATGCAATCCGCGGATTTGTTTACGAGTTATTAATGGAAAACAGTGACCAATGAGATGCGAGCTCAGCTGGCGCAAGGCGACCGAGCGGTCGAAGCTCAGTTCCGGCGATTGGCTCGGCCGCCTAGCGCTACGCGAGCTCGCTTCTCATTGGTCAGTGTTTTTCGTTAATAACTCGTAAACAAAGCCGCGGATTGCATTTTCGCTAAGGAAAAAGTTACTTCAAATAACCTCAGGAATCACTACTTTTCGGGTATTGATATAATTATAGGACACCCTGTATATGTATATCGTTCTTCGTCCCATTCTACCCAGGTATTCAACCTTCAATATGGAATAATTGATTTGTGAAACCAATTTATCGAACATTTACAACGAATCTCAGTAGAGTCAATTTAGAATCATGAATCTTTACCATGACCAGCAGATTGTCCAGGCTTCCAGCGTTCGCATACTTAACTAAGTATCGATTAAAATGTATCACTGCCGAGCCCCGGGCCGCGAACAATAAAGAGAGGGAAGGGTACCGTTTTACTGCCGCGTTCCCCGGTTTATGTCCTTTTTAATTACTCGGAGTTTTAACACGCCGTAACCGCGGTTCGCTGCCTCTCGCTTTTTACGAGCCATCGAAGGATTTGTATTTTTCATAAAAGCCTCGCGGAAACCCGGCTTGAAGACCAAGCAGAATCGTTTCGACGGTCCAACGATCCGAAGCGACGGCAGGCTATAATAAACACCTCTGATTTGAGCATTCTCGGCGAAGTGCTCGTCAAATGTCGCGAGGCGTTCGACGTAATCCGCAACATCGACATGGATCATCCTTCCTGAGTTCCAGGGTGGCATCAGTCACCGTTTAAGCTCGCGATTTCGCTCGTTATAAACACTCTGTCCGATTCGTCATCGTTTGCGGTTTAACGCCGAGATCTACATGTGGGCGAGCATAATGGAGATTCAATAAGTGCGGCTTTCGGGGCTGTCGATGCAGCTTGAGCACCGTGTCGCTCACACGAAATCTTGGAACAAAGACTCGCCATTCTATATTTTCCGTTTCTTTTTCTATAAATATTTCTTTCTTTTTTTTCTACGTATATACTTTAAACACGTCTCAAAGAGAAATAATTCCAGGTAACGAACGAACCGTACCACGCACGTTACTTTTAGCCAGAAACGAGAAAATAAATAACGAAAATATTGCGTCCGTTCGGAAAGTTCTTCCACGAGCAAATGGAACATGATTTTTTAACGTTTAGAGTAAAAAAGATAGAAACAACTTTTTCACATTTTTCTGGTACCATCGAAATCTCATGCTCGTAGAGGACCAGTTTTTTCATTAGCAAAGCATAGAATCGAGCGCCTCTTTGACATCCTTGCAAAACGAAATTTTGTTGGAAAGCGAAAGAAACTTTCTATACGATCCAGTAGATAGATATATAACAAAAATCTCACGTCGCATCGTATATCTTGTGCCGAACGAGATTAATAATAAACATCCTCAACGCACAAACGTCTTGCAAATGATTGTTTCAGAAGGGTTCGCCACAGGCATCTATCGATTTTCAGCACAAAGACGTTAAGGAAGCTAGCTTTCAATAAATATTCTCAAGGCGGAAACTTCATCGTCGCTGATCCGCCTTATTTTTCAGTTATTCTACGATCTTAGCTTCGATTAAAAAGAAAAGATTTATCGGTCGTTTTCGATTTTGTAAAAGCTAGGATTCTGTGAATGCCTTAGGATTCCGGCGAAGCTCTATCATCTTGTCGGGAAAATCAGCCGTGTTTCTGTGTGGCGGGGCACGCGGCCACTCTATCTAGGATCGTAGAACTTGTAAGTCACGGCGAACCCGATTTCACAGTTGCAATTTTACGATCGTGGATTGCAGGAGCCCGGGGGAGCCGGCGCGGCGTCTCGATCGTCGTCGTCGTCGTCGTCGGAGCAGCTCGCGTATCCGGTAATAACGATAAATAATCGTAAAAATCCACTATCGTTCACGGTTGGTTAACCCCGCCCCTTTCCCGTTCGCGGAGGGCGAAAGCAGCCTCCTAAGAATTCAATGCGCGGAGCGTCTAATAAATATTTCTTCCCCGAGCGTCGCGCAGGGACGCACGGGAAAAACGTGGCCGGCGCTCGAGTGTACGGCAACACACCGACACAATGGCTGCGTACGTTCTATCATATAAAACAAGATATATACTCGAACAAGAAAACGTTACCAGTGGCATGGAACGCGTCTTTTTCTGACCGAAACTCGAGGTTCCGTTCGGGCTTCTTGGGAACTTGGTCATCGATGGTCTTTCAGGACCCCGATAACTGCGGATTTTTATACTTTCTTTTTATTGAATAATGTTTCCAGTTCGAGGTACAGTCCGCCACGAAAATACTGGGACACTTCTTGAAACGGAATAACTTTTTCCAAATTGCTCCGAATGATTTGAAGTTCTTTTAGACAGTTGAAAGTGACGTTCAATTCTGAGAAAGTTATTCCGTTTTAAAAGGTCGGTCCCAATATATTTGAGACCGACGGGCACTTGATAAACTCGAGTTGATAAAATTTTCCGTATCGATTTCAGAAAATAGAAACTAAGTAGAAAGTTTTATATACTTTTCAATAATTTCGGTAGATTAAAATTAATACATTGAAATGTTTAATTTGTTTAATTTTCCCTAACTAAAGCATAATAGAAATTTCTCTCTCTTGCAATAACAAAAAGTATAATTGTGAAGCCATTTTTTCCTGTCTATCGCACATCGAATCTTTATTCTTATATTTATCAATTATTTTATTAATAGTCTGCACTTGGGGAATTTTTTCAGATCATCTCCACACTAACAATTTAAATGTAAAGTAATATTTATTTGAGAAGTAATAAGTAATGCTCCGAATAAAATATAAGATGATGTAAGATTGGAAATAACTGTATTCAAATAGAATTTGGCTATGAGATTCGAGTGCGAAGGATTCAAAGAAAGCTATTTGTGATAAACAGGGAACGGTGAAACCAAAGTGATTTGTTCCACGACATAAAAATTGAAAAAAGGTAAGCCGCACACTGAATGTACCAGCGTCAAAATATCACGTCTAAATCTGTACAAGTAATTTCGCTCCTGTTTCCGGGCATTCAAAGCGTTAAAATGTTGTCGCCTCATGGAAACACATATTACAGAAGAGCCGAGTTTTGGTCAGAAAAATTCTCTTTCTCTCGTGCAAAAGTTTCCCCGTCCGGAGCAAGGCTCCCGAAGACGTCGGCGCCGCTAAAGCGTCGAGCGTCGACTCGAATTCTCCCCGCTGCCCCTCGCCACCGAGATCCCAGATCCGTGGAATAGAAGGTCGTTTCGTTATCTTGGTCACGTCCCGTCTGGACCCCTGGGCGCGTTTCCACCGTGGAAAAGAGATACTCGAATATTTGTTGGCCGAATCTCCCGGCGATCTATAACCGTGGAATCTATATACGCGTGTACACGCGGCGCTCCGCTTCGAGCCGCAACGGAACCGCCGCGGAACCCGCCCCCGTGCACCCTGAGATGCATTACCGCGCGAGCCGCTTTTAAATCACCCGTAATTTCGTTCCGAAATTCCACCCCCGAGTTCACGCCAGAGGATGTTACACTTTCAACGGTGACACGGGTCTCCGTGGCTGTGCTCCGGCTGCTGTCGCCCTCCCTCCCCCTCGACCAATATTATCATCCGCCTTGCGTTCGTTCGTTAAAATTCATGGTGTTTCCCCGACGAGGACCCCGTTCCCGGCGAAAAATACACGGGACTTCGGCGAGCTTCCAAAGTGAAACCGCGTCGGATAATGCCGCGAAAATCGCCCGCCGGCTCGGCACCGACTGCGAGCTGATAGCGAGCCTTCGGAGCTGGGTCGATCGAGCGATTCTGCTCTTCTTTATTGCCTGTGGCTCGATTATCTCCAATTTTCGATAGTCCCGTTTTGAATGTTCAACACGGAACTTTTACACGGGATTCGTCAAATTGACGTTGAAATTGTAAAGGTTTTCGTCATCCCTGTGTCTAGTGTCAAGCGTTGGACGGAGATGTTTGGATCTGTTTCAATCTAGAATGTCAAAATCGTCATTTGCATGGGTTAGGGTCATAGTAGCGTGAGTCAGATTTTCCTCATTGTGAGAAACAAGGAGTGTTATTGTTTACTAGGCCAAATTTATTGTTAAGATAATTTAGTGTTAAGTTAATTCGTAGTACCTTTATCATTTATTTCACTTGTCTTTCGAACATTTTGGCATGTAAACACTTTTATTTATTCATTTTCTTTATTTCGGGGTAAGACATATTAAATTCATGAATGAACAAGATACAAGAATACGCATTTATTCAAAAATGAGGCAAATGAGAACATCAAATTTAATATGTTTTTTTTACTCAGAAATAAACAAAATGAAACACAATAAACACGTTTAAATTTCACATTTCTTATTCGATAAACATGAAATTAATTATAACCGAAAACAAACGAAAGGTACAGTAATTGATTATCTCACAGTAATCGGCTCCACTACCCCATGTAGGAGGTAGAAATCACTCGGATAAAATCAGCCTCGCGTAGCGATTGCTGTTTACACCGTTGCGAATTCTGTTAGCGATTTTTACTGCTGGAATTTACAGTAAACGTCTGTAATGAATTTTCCTTGGACATTCCGTGACGGTATCGTGCACGATATCGTTCCGTCCGGAAGGAATGGAAAGGAGAGATTTCCGAAGCAACGGATCGGCTTCCGTTTCCCTTTAATTTTCGCAGATCTCGCTCGCGAAGCTTCAATGGACATTTGTCCCCCGATCGTCGGAAGTATTAAGGAGATATCCGACGGAAGATAAATCGCCTCGAGTGGACGTTTTTACGTCGGACAGATATGATTCATCCGGCAGTCGGAGGGGCCCCGATATATAAAGGATTTAATTGATTTCTTTCTTTGCAGCCCGGTCATCAATCTCTCCGGACGATACGTCTGGAATATATCTGTTATCTTCCGCGCCAGATAATCGGTAGTTGCGTAAAATGATTAAGCGGCCCCCGTTACTCATCGAATCCGCTTCGCGCGCCTCCCCTTCCTTTTCCTTTCCCGCGGGTTACGCGCCAGCCCGAACCCATAAACGTCGACGAACTTTCACCAAGTTTCAGCCCCCTCGTTTTAATGCCCCGCCGTCGGTGCTCTTTCTCGGGTTCGATTAAGATGGTACGCTTTTAAGTGGAATTCCAACAGGCCGGCCTAAAAACTTCCGATAAAACCCGACACCTCAGCGTTGCATAAATTCTCTCGGAAGCCGTCCGGATGGCGACTCGACCCGACGCAAACTTATTGTAACACGAACACACAATTTCCACCCTTTATTGTGAAACCGACTGCCGGTTTATATGCTTTCCCTACGGTGAACATTTTCTGCTTATTGGAGGACGTTACTTTCGCGATTGAAGGTTAGACCTCGGATGTTTTGTTAGCCATTCTTCGTTTCTTTATATCATTTGTTGGTAATAGTTATTCTAAGGTTGTCTGTGGCTGCCAATGGCTCATCACCGATATGTAAAATATGTAAGGTATATCTTATCGTATTTTTCTACCACTATTGCTTTACATTTACAAATAAGGATTAGCATCGTATTATCGATCCAATTGTTTTCCATAATTTTTGGTGAAATTTGGTCGTTTAACCCCTTGCACTCGAGTGGTGATTCTGAGAATTGTTACATCACGTTCCAAGATAATTTTGATATTATCAAAGTTTAGATATAAAAAATTGTTAAAAGTCTAACTGTTGTACGAGTCATAAGACTAAATTTCATATGTATAAAATGCACTTTGTCATGTAAAATGGAAATAACATAAGTCAACAAAATTAATTTCGATTTACAGTTAAAATAGCTTCGAGTGCAAATGGTTAATCCCGACACATCCTGTACAACGAAGACTTTCTACAAAACGAAAATGTTTGTTTTGTAAAATGTAATGTTCGCGAGCTCGTTCTCGTTCCGTTGAATTATCGCCCTAAGTTTTTCCGATGACCGCAAAATCCAAGCGCTCGATCGCGTAATTACAGCAATCTCGGTAATCCGGCAATCGCATAATCGACTCTCGAAAATCTTCAGCAGCCTCCGGCACTTCGAAAATTGAAGTAGCCGCGCTGCAACGTTTCCGAGCACTTCACACATCGCCTAATTCCTTCGCGGGAGGAGTTGTAGCCCGGCCGCGGCGCTTAAACCCTCTCGGGACGGCCGGAAAATCCTCGGTGGCAAACTTTCCGCCTCCAGCCCCGCCGTGACCGAATCCGTAGCTTACAAATTTTCGAGTACCCGGCCCGGGTTCCGGGCGCGAAGCCGCCGGCAGCCGGGAAAAATAAGAAGAACGGCCGGGTAGCGACGGGCCGCCTGTATACATTACGGTTCGTTGGAAAAGTTGAATCATCCCCTCTGATGGAATAAGTAGCGCGTCGATTTGCGGGAGCCGTTCGAGAGTCGTCGTGGAAACGAAGAAGCCGGGACGATAAAGATGGATACGCGAGGATAGACGAGAGGGAGGCTGGCTCGGGCCGGGTCGGGCCGCGCCGGGCCGGGCCGGGCAAAGACAGAGGCTCGAGCGAGGAGCGAAGCGCAGGAACTCGGCGAGCCGCCGCTGCGGAACTTATAATGGAATCATCTTGCTGGCCCGACCTTACCTAAGGAAGCCGTGGGTCCGCGGAGAGCCCATAGAAAACTAGTTCCCTGTAATTCCTCCTTTGATGGGGAAGCGACTCCGCCATCCGCTCCTCTTGCCATTCCTCTTGCTGTCCGACTCTCTCTTACTCTCCCTCGTTTCGTCTCTCTCTCTCTCTCTCTCTCTCTCTCTCTCTCGCCCGTACTCTCCGGACACACTCGCGCACGCTGGATACACGTTGTCCGAATGGGATCGCACTCGACCGTAAACTTGACACAATTGTACCTCTAGACGTAGCTCGGGATTAGCACAATGGCTTCGTCTCTTCTCGTCGACCCCCCACCCCTCGGCCGACCCACCCTTATTTCATCGCTGCGCCCGGGAATATTTGCGGGGAAGAGTGCAGAAAATCGGTCTGCTCATCTGCTACATTCTCCGTGAAAATACATTTGGAATACCGTCAGTGGAATACTCGAGGTAATCGTAATTATTGGACTGCGGATTTTATGCATTTATGACAGGAACGACTAGATCAAATAACGACGCATGAACGCATTAGGAACATTTTAGGAAATTGCTATCCTCTGTTCAATTTAGTGAAATTACTGAAAGTGGAGATATATTTTTATTTAATTACTGTTTCTTACAACCGAGATAGGATATTTTTATTTTGCTTAAAAATCCGCAGTCTGTATTACACAGATAATGGTTTGTTATTCTCATGATCGGATTTTTCTTTTCGAATAGCAACTATGAACACAAACATTTTTGTTTGCGAGCTATGATGTTTTTTTTATGTCGGATAAAGCTGATTATAACAATTTACTTGAGATACGTTAATTGCAGAGGCCTCTTGTAGATTTTACAGCAAAATTGCGTTACAAGAGTCCGTTTAAGAAAACGTTCATTTTATAAAAGTTAAAGAATGCTCTAAATTCTACAATGGTAAATACTTTTTATCAGAAGATATTCTGAACATTGACCGAATAAGAAGTTGAGAAATCGAATAGAAAATAGTTATAAGTTTAGCAATTAATATCTACTTTCCGCGTCTACAAGATTAGCGCAATTAAAAAACGATGTACACTAATTTCTCCCTAATTCATACTCAGGTTTCGCACAAAAATGGACAATTTGGGAGGAGGAGATACGATTATTCGAGCCTTGCATCTCGTTTTTACAGTTGTTGGTAATCGGTAATTAAGGATAAATTACTGTATTTCCGGAGGATATCGAAATATGGAAATGACGAAAACCAAGAGAAATGAAATTATAAATAAAATAACGTAAACTGAATAAAATCGAATAAAATCGAGACGGATTTAAGAACACCGCGATCCAGAAAGTTGCATTCATACAAATGTTTGCTTAAAACTTTATAAGCAATTCCTCAGTGGATAGGTGGAAGAGACGAGGGAAATCGTGATCAGGAAGTTTGCGAATGTTTTTCACGTAAGCACACCCATATGCGTCGTCGAATGAGTATTGCAAGGCAGGACGGTAGACGAGATAGTGAACGAAACGATTCATCGGGGTAGAAACACGACGACAGAAGGATGTAGGAGAACGTACTCGCAGTTTTCCATTTCACGCGCGTTTCCGGCCGGCAGAGGGAAACGGAGCAGCATTCCTGGTATCTAATAAAACCGTATCGAGGATCGAACGAGACGTACGATCGTGCACACCGACGACGAGACACGTGGCCGGTTAGTCGTTTCTCCGGCGTGCTCTACTTCTCGAATAAAATTCTGAACGGGTCACATTGTCGTCCATAAATATTTATATACCCTCGGATTTTATTATTTACCTCCGCCCGGATAGACCGAGCTCTGAATTGTACCAGGCGATGATTTTATATTCACCAGTTCGGATTTTCCGCTTGGAATTTGTTAAACATTCAGGACCGAACCTGTCGACGTTAAAAGTCGTTGCGTCACGGCTGCATAAATATTCGTTATCGCTTCAGATTCCTTTGAACCGGGCGAACACGTCAATCGATAGTTCTTAGGGACTCCGGACTGCTTTGCTAACAGTCTCGATGTAATATTTTTATCGAATGCAATGAATCATCTTTCTACATTACTCGAAGAGGTTTCGAACGATAAATCACAATTTCTATCAGCTGTAGGTTGATCGCGAAGTCTCCACGATTTCTTCTATTACACATTGTCTCCAAAGTTCTGTTAATTACTGTTGATCGAATCGGTGTCTCAGGATTTTAAATAAAGACTTAAAACTTGACTCTCCTTATTTGTCACATTGCGACACCACATTTTTTAATTCTAAAGTTATTGAAACTTACGAACACAATGTCGTGTAGGAAATTATTGAATAAATTTCATCATTCAAGCACACGGTATGTATCATAAAAATGGCAAGATGTCTAAATAATTACAGTCCTATAATTCTTGCACATACATATGGCTCAGTTTTACACATTCGCATTACGCTCGCAACTATTCAAGTTCGATCAGCCCAAAATTCTGCATGCGAAATCTTCAAGATTTTCTTCTATTACACATTGTCTCCAAAGTGCTGTCAATTACCGTTGGTCGAATCAGTGTCTCAGGATTTTAAAGAAAGACTTAAAACTTGACTCTCCTTATTTTTCACATTGCGACACCACATTTTTGAATTCTAAAGTTATTGAAACTTCCGAACAGTCTCGCGTAGGAAATGATTGAATAAATTTCATAATTAAAGCACACGGTATGTATCATAAAAATGGCAAGAGATGTCTAAATAATTACAGTCCTATAATTCTTGCACATACATATGGCTCAGTGTTACACATTCGCATTACGCTCGCAACTATTCAAGTTCGATCAGCCCAAAATTCTGCATGCGATAAATTCCAACTGGAAATAAATAGCTCCCGGTGTCTTAACCGGCCCAATTAGAACATCTCCGTGTTCCCATTCTCTGTAGAAGATGCAAGTGTCCGACATGCACTGGTGTACGCGTGTGTGTGGGCGGTTTGCGCCAAACGTGGAGACGAGCCAAGAGAAAAGAATTCCGAGAAAAGGGCACAATAAGATGCTGCGGAGATACGCAATCCGGCGGTAGACGGTGCGGGGGGAGGGCGGGGGGACAGATAGATGCGCGGATAAAGAGAGATGGACACTGATACGCCGTGGACGACGTAGGGCGGGAGACTTGAAGGGGACGGATGCGCACCGAGAGATAAATGGAGGTAAAAGTGGCATGACAAAGAAGACGCGCGCGGTGCTCCTCGGCCCGGGAGGAGCGCAGCCGGAGGAAAGGTGGGACCGTATTGAATCGGTTCATAGGTTTACAGCCGACCACCATTATTTTCGTCGCGCATTCTGGACCCATTGTGTCGGGGCGTGAGGCTGCGGAGTGAGCATCTGCCCGATCGAGCTCATGCGTTCCGTTCCCTGCGACACACACCGGTTGTGTCCCGGCTCTGCTTTCTGTCCAATCATGCACGCGAAATATTGGCGCCGCACCGCTTCGTCCACCGGGCTACCTTCCGCAAGAAAGGGAGCCCGCCTCCTTCCTGCAACTTTTCGGCGAAATGTAAACACCGAAATCGACGGAACGCGGATATTTTGAGTCCTCCATTCGCGTCGGATCCGTCACGAAAGGCGCAAATCCTCGGTAAACAGTCTTTTTGGAAAGGCCCGCTTCGAGGTGATCGCGTATTATTTGGTTTTGTATACAGTGACTGACAAAATAGCAGGCAGCGAGAAGAATTCTAGTATTCTGTGAAAATCAAACCCAAAATTCCCAGCAAGAAGTCACGCGATTAAAGAAACTGAATCTAGGAAGTTAAAGTTTATCGTGGTGACTCGGAAGATTCTTCTTACGTGAAAGTGATTATACTGCTGCGATAAAGGGAATAAATAAATGATTTTGTTTTTGTTTATGTATTTTACATGATTACCATATAGTACGAAAAAATATAATAATTAAAAAGAAATAGCACTTTGATATGAATATACAGGGTGTCCCAAAAATGTCTCGCAATCTGAAAGTGGCGGGTTCCTCAGATCATTTAAAGCAACTTTTTCCTTTATAAAAATTTTCTGCGAGGCACCATTAACGAGTTATTAACGAAAAACAGTGACCAATGAGAGGCGAGCTCAGCTGACGCGAGGCGACCGAGCCAATGAGCGGAACTGGGCTTCGTGCGCTGGTTGGCTGGGCCGCATCGCGTCAGCCGTAATCGATTCTTATTGGTCACTGTTTTTCGTTAATAACTCGTTAACGGTGCCTCGGAGAAAATTTTTGTAAAGGAAGAAGTTGCTTCAAATGGTCTGAGAAACCCGCCATTTCCAGATTGCGAGACATTTTTGGGACACCCTGTATAATCCGAGTCCGGAGGGTTAACTGTGCGGCATCCTAAACATTGTAGTCAAATTCAGTTTGTTCGCATACATTTCAATAAAAATGAATCTTGAAAACGTAAATCGTTTTCACTTTGGTGTCAAGAATATTCCGTTTAATACTGGAACAAAAAGGAATCGCTTTATCTTCGCTCACCGAAACTTCAATCCTTTCAACGAACAAACTTTGACTATTCTTCGCTCGCTTTGTTTCTGTACGGTCCATTTCATTTACCGATTGTTTCTGAATGTGTCGCACGCAAAGATGCGAGGAAAGCGAACTGATGTTCAAGCGTGAAAATTGTAGGATATCTCTTTTCAAGAAGTATCCGATTGTTAACGTCAGAAAGGGCAGCGCAAGAAACAAAAGCGACATTTCTCGTTACGGTTAAAGTAGGAATAGTTCTGATCCAAGGGACAACCCGGGCAACATTCTTCGCCTAAGTTGAAAATGAATTGCTCCTCGTCTTCCATTCACGGTCGAAGCATACAGCGCGCATAACAAACCGCGGCTGTAACCGTGAAGATCGATACAGCATTCAAAGAGACGGAATGTATTCAAGTTTGTTCGTGCTCGCGGTTGCCGAGGTGTGGTATCGAGCGTTCCACCGGAAGACAGGTTATTAAAAATTTTCGACGCGTACGCGTGTTATCGAGATTATCGATCGAAATGATTCATGCGTGCCTATGTAAGTGTTAACACGCCTATATCGATGTTGCGCGCGAAGTAGCGGTGATAAACGTCGTATTATCATCGCTATGTATCCGGAAATGCGATCACAGAATTAAATGCCATTAACACGCTAATATTCTTCTAGCGGATTGAGAGTTCTCGGTACTCTTTTTCTGTTCGACGCAGATTTCGACTAAACTAAGGGTGTAAAGGGTGTTCCAGAAGTACTTCTCAATACTTGAGGAGCTGCATATGGGATTAAATAGCATTAACACGCTAATATTTTTCATATTTTGAGGATTCTCGGTACTCTTTTCCTGTTCGACATAGATTTCTATTAAACCAAGAGTGTACAGGGTGTCCCAGAAGCACTTCTCAATACTTGAGGAGTTGCATATGGAATTAAATAGCATTAACACGCAAATATTTTTCTAGTAGATTGAGAGTTCTCGGTACTCTTTTTCTGTTCGACGCAGATTTCAACTAAACTAAGGGTGTACAGGGTGTCCCAGAAGTACTTCTCAATACTTGAGGAGCTGCATATGGAATTAAATAGCATTAACACGCAAATATTTTTCTAGTAGATTGAGAGTTCTCGGTACTCTTTTTCTGTTCGACGCAGATTTCGAGTAAACCAAGAGTACACAGGGTGTCCCAGAAGTACTTCTCAATACTTCAAGAGTTCCATATGGAATTAAATAGCATTAACATGCTAATATTTTTTTAGCGGATTGAGGGTTCTCGGTACTCTTTTTCTGTTCGACGCAAACTTCGACTAAACCAAGGTTATACAGAGTGTCCCAGAAGTACTTCTCAATACTTGAAGGGCTGGATATACACGTTAATGTACAATAATGCACGTGGAACATAGGCAATGTTCATAGACAATGTTTTACTCATTTTAGTGTGTTGATGCAGCCATTATTACATTTCTGCGACACCCTGTCTAGTTTTGGAATCATCCGAAGTTAAATAGAAAATAAGGTGAACGGAATCAGCAAGAAGAGAAATTTCCAAATGAACGATGAACCCGGCAAAAAGACCTGGACTATTTCGTGCCATCCGTCTTCGGTACAGTGTTTTCGACATTCCGGCGAGGGTAATGGAAACGAACGTTACAAAATCACATAAAACCTGGCACCGGTCCAGCCAGACGTGAGTTGTAACTCTTGTAATAAAGGTCAGAGCCCAGATCCCATAAGTAAAAAGTTCCAGCGATCCCGAGCTCGGATTTTCTTAAAGATGTTACAAGAGAGTCGGTGAAAATATACGAATGAAAATAAATGGATAAGCATGAAATCGAAAGAATTAACTGAACGAGAACAGCGCCGAGACTGAAAATACAAACGAGAGCCAAACAATAGATTATAACCATAGCAACATCGGTCCGTTCGCATTTTGTGCAAACAAATCGCGGCTATATTTCTCGGGATACGGTGGTTAAAATAAAAACAGCGGATCGCGATTACCGGTGCGCCACATTCTCGTGCTGGTCGATCCGGATTAATTCTTAGAGGCACACTCCAATTAAGAAACACTCTGCGCGAGGATTTATGCGGAACAATAATTCGCGCATTACGCGGTGCCGCGTAATTTCCTGAAGAGGCGCGGTGGGGGCACAAGGGGAGAGACAAAAAAGAGAAGAGCGGTGCACCGCGGGCGAACGAATTTCAAGGGAGAAGCGCAGTGCATCCCGGCTGTTGGACGCGCGCGGGGCTGCACAGCGGTGCATTTATCTGGCTAACCGCCGCGTGCCTGTCGCTCGGAATTGCGATTCGTGTCCCATTGTACTTAAATAGTTCGAAATGTCGCCGGTCGATTTAATTTCGGGATACGGCAACTATTTCCATTTGCGGGATTTATAACCGCCGTTTCGCGCGGCCCTCCGTAATTGCATATCGTAAAAAATGCTGCGGCCCACATAGCGTTTTCCCGTTCCCGCCCGCGACGCATAATTTCGAAGATCGTCGGCCACCGGCTCGCCGCTAATAAGAGGCTCGCATATATTATTTTGTTATTATCATACGGCTTAATTAATCGCAATTACGTTTGATTAAATATCCTGCCGCGCGACGAACGATAATTGTAACAAAACGGTCGCGCGCCTCCTCACCGCTCCCCCCGTGTCCCGTGTCCGCCATGTTGTTGCACTTCGTTAGAGGCCGGTCATTGCATGTAATATTTTTTGCTCGTGCCCCGCTCCTCGAATAATTCGATGAACAATTACTCGCTAATGAAACGACGGGGACAAACTCGTCGAAGCGGCGCGCGGCTAAACTCGTCGAACGGCGAAAAACCACGCGAAAGTTGGTAACGCGCCGATCGATACTTCGGGCTCGATGGAAATTTTAGGAGCCCCGGAATCGATTGTCCTCCCACGGCGAAAAATTGTACGCACGTATAATGCGCCTTGAAACGGCCGCTTAACATTACTGAATAGAAGTAGAACACCGTTTATCGCAGCGTGTCGGTGAACAAAGTGGTTCGAGTAATTGGTACATTCAAATAATGGAAGCTCAGTGTGCCCGCCCTGCCTCAGGCAATGATTTCTCGCTCGGTTAACTTGATTCGACGATGTCCATTCGTTCTAAACCATTGTAACGCTCTCTGAGTCGCGCGCCCGGACAGAGCGGCCGGTAATTAAATTTTAGCGTATCGATTGTTTGCGTTTTGCGCACGAAAATCATCGCATTATGCGATCCGCGTCACAGAATTAGCATTTCGGAGCGAAAAAGCTCGCCGCTGACTCCCCCCCCCCCCCCCCCGTCCAACGTTGCAACTTTACGACTCGGTAATTGCTCTCGCGAAATTTTTACTGGCGTCGGTGAGATTTACCCGCAAAATTCGAGCGCCGTAAAAATATCTAAAAACCTGACAAAATAAACATAGATCGCACCGATCGAGTTGGTTCAAGCTTCCGGAGGCATCGAAAAATTTCAAACATATTATGTTAGAAAATTACACGGAATTTGTAAATAAAACAGAAACTACTTGATTATTCTAATCTTTTTAATAAATGATAAATAACGAATAAACATTCGCGTAGTTTTCGAAGCGATATTCCGGAGTTCTTTTATCATAATTTACGACGCGTTTCATGAACGTAATCATTACAAATAGGCCACAAGAAATTTCGTTAAAAATTCCAAAATTGAAACAAATTCTTTGTCATAAATACGTACTGTAAACAGGATGATTGATGGATCGTGAACGACCTCGGCGTCACAATTGCGGGATTTTCGAATGAGATATTCCGGGTACATTTTTTACGTACAAATTGTTCGAAAAGAAAGACCGATTCCGACGAATATCCGAAGGTCTTGCGATGCTAGAAGCGTACCGCATCTTTCGTGTACCCAATGTCACCGCAAAAGCCACTTCACGACCCCTAAGTCCCCGCGACAGTTGCCGCTGCATACTTCTCCCGCTTTCATCTGGCTGCTTACAGAAATTCAGCGCAACTTTCGCGCAATCTTCTTTCTCGACGCGTGCCCTTTTGATCTCGCAGCTTTCGCGCCGCTTTGTTCCGTTCCGCCGCGACTTCGGCAAACGAATATCCTCTCTGGTGCTCCCCGTTCGGCTCCCCGGCCTGCCGGATTTCCAAGAAATTCTGCTCTCGAGTGGCAGCCAGTCAGCCGAGATCCAGCTTTCAAATTATTAGCTTCCGCGCGGACCGGGCCGTCCGGCCAGTAAAAATCGCATAACCGATGCAAGGTGCGACCAATCATTTCCGAGGGTCAGCGAGCCGAAAGAAATTACCGGGCGCAGGCTGTGTGTACGCGTTCCTCGAGGAACCCGCGGCCTTGGAGCACCTGCTGCTCTGTTATACGACACCCTCTCCCGTTCTCTGGCCGTTTCTCTCGACTGATCCTCGGCCCCCCGACCGTCCGTCGCCCGCCGTTTCGTCCACTTTTCGTCCCCTGGCTGCGCCATTGCGCTTAAATATTTCCAAAGGACGCCGTTGCCCAACTTCCGCCGGGGAGAGCCAACTTTTGGCACCCGCGAGCCGGCGAATTTACCGACTACACTCCGCCCACCAGTTATCACTCGGCTCGCACTCACCCAACCCCCCTTCAGACCCCGTCAACCCCGCTGGTTCGATGTACATTAATACCGGGGGGCGCGGGCCAGATGGCGGTCGCGTTAAAAACTTTTCCCGATCATGATTTTCCAATTTGAATGGCCGGGCACGTGCCAGCGACGATTACCGGGGGCCCGCCAGTTTTATGTCTTTTTGAGACGGATTACCGGCCGCGTAATTCGCACGCGCTGTCTTTCCATAGCACGCGACCGACCCCATGCCTATATGCATGGTGTACACCGTCGGTTATTCAGGGGCGGACCAAACGATACAGAGGGGCCAACGAAAACTTTACTTCTGTCTGACCTCCTTCGGAACTTCGTCCTCGAATGGTCCCTTCTTCTCTCGCGGATATGCCTGTATCTGCTTGCAATCCTTATTTCCAAGTTTTACGGAATATTTAACCTTTGGGCTCTCGGCCGTTCTCCAACCCGGTTCGACTTTGGCGCGCGTTTATTCTCGTTTGCGGTCCTCGACGACGCTCTCGGGAAAAATAACTTTTCGGGAAATATTTTGTTCGTGCCGGGTTGCCGGAAGTTGGTTTCTATGTCACCGTGGTTTTTAATGACTTGTATTGTTTTTCCTTGAGATTTGTTTTTTGGAAATTGTAGGCTGTTCTTCGTGTTCCTAAGATCGCGAGCATTGTTTGTTCGTAGGATTAACAATTATATCTTTGGCTTTTTCGAATCCTAAAACCTTGAAAAATCGTAGTCCCTTCGATCATCATGTGACATGGATAACTTTTGAATTGTGACTCTTTGAATGTACTGCATAATTGTGGCTTTTTCGATGCACTCCGTAATCTTTCAATTGTGGCTCTTCGGATTTTCAAGACTTTGAGGATTTGTATGATGATCCAAGTGACGAGTGTTGACCCTTAACCCTCAGGTACCTTCGCTGTTCAATTTGCGTAAGCGGTTTCTTAAAGTAGACTTCCACCCGATTCGAAAACTGAAAACATCTGTGCAGGCTTTATATTTTGAAATAATTGTTTTAGGAAAAATAGAAAACTGATATATTTTCGAACACAATAACGTATAACCTAATATTTATTATATACTCGATTACATATTTTACTGATTTACCCGAATGACAAAGCAGCAATAGGGTCGGAATTATGAACACAAAAATTACGCGTGCGGTAGAAATCTACCCCGCAAAAATACTTCAAAATCAACGTGTCTCCTTCTTTATTCCCAAATAATTATTCCCAACTATGTAGTTCGCATCTTAGTTCCACTCAATTCAATCTTCCGTTCGGTTAATATCGAAAAATGTTCGATAACGAATACTTTCGGGTGGAAACAAAATTTACAACATACAAAATCATTTCAGTAGAAAATCGATCTTCGGTTCGCGTAACGATTCGTCCGCGTTAAAAACCGCAAGCTTAACCGACGACAAGAAGCACAATGGAAAACCGACGATAATAATGAAGAACGAACCGTGCCGAAGTTAAATCGAACGACGTTCCGCGTGGGCGGATGTCGAAAGGGATACGTGGCCGGGTCGTAGAACGTCCGGATAGAGTAGATCGGGCGGCGGCGGTGGATCGAAGCCTGGATCGCGTTTCGCGAGATCGCAAACGGTTAATGCTCCTCGGATCGAGGGCGGCGAAGAAAACGTTCGCAGCAATCCGGAACGACTGGAGGGGTTATTCGAAGAGCTAGGCGAACGATAGCGGCTGGAATAAGTACCGCTCGCCGGGAAAGCTCTCCATTGGATACGGGAATTGGATGTTCAGGATCGGGGATAGAATCGACGGGCGCTCTCAAACAATTCTTCACCGTGTATTGACCGTGGGTAAATCAATCAGAGACAGTCGTTTTGACCTTTACGATCAGATTCCGCTCGGTTGCGCCGCGCCGAGCCGAGCCGAGCCGAGCCGGCAGGGATGGAAAAGCGGCTGGAGAATGGGAGCGACGAATTTCCTCGGTGAACGCGAAAACGAACAGGAACAGCCGGCAGAGACGAGGAGAAACTGGATAGAAAGGACTCGCGGGGAAACGTGTGTACAGGGAGCATTGTTTATCCAATCGCAATTACACCGACCGGGACTTCATTTCAATCGAGCCGGCCCGCTCGACGGAAATCTTTCGCGGACGGTTCGTGTCGCTTCTGTAATCATTCCGCAAAGTTCATCCGAACGCTAAGCTAGTTTAGTTACCCGATTACGAACAGTGTAATCTTGAGAAATACGAGGATCGAGGATATCTCGCGCGTTGGATCTCGCGTTCGCGACGCGCTTGGTTCCACAGTAATGTCTCTCTAATCGACGCTCAGATCGTCCACCAAAAATGGACAATTTAGGAAGAAGAGATACGATTATTCGAGCCTTGTGGCTCGTTTTTTATGGTTTTTATTTTATAAAAACGAGCCGCAAGACTCGAATAATCGTATCTCTTCTTCCCAAATTGTCTACTTTTCTGTAAAATCCGAGCGTCAGTTGGGCAGACATTACTGTATTTCGTAACGCTCGGCGACTTTTAGTCCGGATTTCAACATCCCCACCGAACTTCCTGTTGTTTCTTTTCGAGGTTCGGTCGCAACGGTTCCGCAACGAATTAGACGGACGCAACAGGGAGAGAGAGGCAGATTAATCGCGCGCGATTACGGCGCTCGATGATTCGGCTGTTCCACGCTCCCAAAGCGCAGCCTGCCGTGACCAATCGCGCTTTGTTCCGAATTCTTTCAGCGATCCCGCCCGGTAATTGCCTTCGAAAAGGTTTCAATTCGGACGTCGATGGAACCGGTCCCCTGCAGCAAGACGTTTCGCTTTCTAGGAGGCCGTCGCGTCGGGAGTGCGGAGATCGATGGTAGTGACATTCGGTATAGCGAGAGTCTTGCGGCAAACGACTGGCGTTGCGAAACCTCGAGGAACCCCCCCATTTTAAAGACTTATCCTCAGCCCTCAATCCTTTAAGAAGGGTTACAGAATACAATGGTACAGCGGAAGAGGGGCGGAATATTTGACACGCGCTGTCGAGCGACAGAAACGAAAGAAGATGTGTGCATAATACGCTATTATAAAACATGTGTTGCTTTCAGGGGGCGACTTACTATTATTTCGTTTTTATTCATTGTTAATTCCAGCCACAATTACAACTTCCAAATGTTTAACCCACATTCGTCCTTCCATTCTTCACACACGCACGATTTATTCTACCCTCTTCCTTTACCCTGCGCGCGCTCTTCCCATACTTTCTCTAATTTATGCTCTAGTTTGTCTAACCAGTCCACTATTTTCTTGTCCTCCCTTCCGCATAATACCTCGCCCAAGGTACAGCTCCCTTTTTCTAGACCATAACAATCATCCTAACAGATGCTTCAGCGTGCCCCTGTCATTACGTTACATATTTTGCATCCACGCTCACTAATCTCTAACCAATATCTATTATAATTTTCAAAATTTCCGTATTCCGGCTTAACAAATCACTTCCATTTCTCTCATCTTTTATAGTTAGGTGTCCGGACGACTTATTATTATTTCGCAATAATGAATGCATTATGAAGACGAATTATTGTCATTATCAGTGGACTGCGCTCCTAACAAAACTGAATTGATGAAATACAAAACTATGGAGGCAGGAGAATTTAGATGTATATTGTTAAACCCACTGATCAGTAACAGAAGCTAACATCTGTTGCTTTATAACGTTGAATAGCCTGTATTTATTTACACTTTTCGTTATTTTTATTGTAATGTATGCTGCGATCAACATATTTATCAAATCATTTTCTGCGAAAGAGACTTTTTAATTTCAGCAATTTTAAGACAAAAAGCGTGTAACGCGAGATTTTGACAGGTTCGGTAAGATTTACTGTTAAACGCTTCTTACAAACGACTGAGAAAATTTGTATTTCGCACAAAGATCCACCGTCTAATTTTTAAACAGTCGTCTATCATTCTCCGACGCTTGCTCGCTATCTGTCTATCGCGATCCTGTTCTCTTCTATTCCGGCACCCCCGATATCAGTCCTATGCGGTTTGGCCAGGCGTTTATTGTGGTGGCTTTTTTCCCGGCGGCAGATTTTTTCGCGGTCGTGAGATTTATTCGAAGAGTAGCGCGAAAGCTTTGACGCGTCTGCGTATGATGGACGAGGATTTCTGTCCGGCCGCGGCCGGTGGTCGGCGGAGAGGGCGGACCGATACCGGTGAAAAATCGCTCGAGGAATGGAGAGTGTAATCCCCGTGATTTTTATTGTGACGCTGGTTCTCCTCGTTTTGCTGGCGTTGCGAATCTGCAACGGCTGAAAAATTGTAAACAGGAGGATGAATCTACTAGGAACGACGGCTGGATCGAAGCGAACGACTGTTCTGCGCGAACCCTGTGAATTTAATTGTATGAGAACCGTGCGAATTTATCGACTCTTATTAACGCTTTCAATATCACCTGAGTACGAGATACGGAATAATTTTAAATTATTATATAATATGTCGGATTTAAAAATGAATTCTTGCCCTCTTACAAGATAAATCTCTAAAATTGAATAATATATGTTGCTTCATATAAATGACAATACGGTGATTATTTAGACTTTTTAGTTATTGTCATTAGAACGTATGCTTGCATTAAGGAGTTTCATTAATATTTTCCTACGGAAGAGTTTACATAGTTTCAAGAATTTTATAATGTAGTGCAGAGTAGACACTCCCTTATCCGAACATTGATTTTTACGATATCCTGTGGTATTCAAACGTTTTGTTACCTAATCATTGTATTATTTAGATGCATTATTGCCGTACATAGATTGTTTTGGTATCAAAACATAACTAATCAAAAATAAACTTTGGGATGATAGATTCTCTTATCGAAACTTCTTATTATGCGTTACATATTATAGAGCAATATTATTTACAACAGGAAATTTTATAATCATTTTTATATATCCCATATTGCGTTAGTTTCTTCGTTTCGTTTCAGCAACGATGATAATGTTGACACATGTGGAAGGTATTAATACTATGCCGTCCGGTGGTACCACTTTGGTGCCATTTTAAAAAACTGAAATAACATTTGAACTGTATTTCTTGGGTGTTAAAAGGTAGCAAGCTAACTATAGCATTGTGCTTATTTAACTAAGAATTAAGTACGAAAATTCTTGGATGACATGTCTTAATTTTAGGAATTTATATTACCGCCGTCTTCGAAATTTTTTTTTAAATCTAAAATTTCCAAGCTATTATGCCGGCGTCAAACAGTGCTGGATTAGTTCGACCACCGCGTTACTAGATTCCTGAAGATGTTCTATCGGAATCAGTTTTAAGAACCTTGCAACAGCTGCTCTCGCGCAACTGGAACATCATCATAACAGAAAACCTTTTACAGAGACTGCACTTGGACAACTGATCGATAGCCTCGCCAGAAAAATTAAAAACGATCGAATCCTGCTACTTCTCAGACCTTCCTCGTGTACTCGGCGAGGTAAACGTGGTACGAATCAACGGAACGCAAGAACGTACGAAAACGTGTGTAGCACGTTTCGACTGATCCCGTGCATACACAGCCAGACGGATATAATCGTCGCTAATTCGCAGTCCAAAGTAACCGATTTTAATTAACGGAAGTTTGCGCAGCCAGGGACCGCGTATTACCCGGGATAACCGGGCCGGGTAGTTCGTGATCGGGGCGTTCCAGTTACGTACACAGAATGTAAGAGGACGAGCAGTCGATTGGTTCGATTTCGATAAGTAGAATGGCTCCGGGGGGTTAGGTTGGAACGAGCCAAGGGAAAATGGCGTATGTCACGATTTCCGTTATCGTAGAGCCGTGCTCTTGCTTTCTGCTCTCTCTCTCTCTCTCTTTCTGATTCTCTTTTGCTTCCTCTCTCTCTCTCTCTCTCTCTCTTTCTCATTCTCTTTTGCTTCCTCTCTCTCTCTCTCTCTCTCTCTCTTTCTCATTCTCTTTTGCTTCCTCTCTCTCTCTCTCTCTCTCTCTCTCTCTCTCTTTAGATCCTAGCCGCCACCACCGCGCAGTTGCATTCCGGCAACTACTTCGGAAGTGCACTCAACCGGCGCTCGACGTTCCTTAGCTGGGCCCGTGTGCGCGCCCGGGTGAACGTGTACCACCCACACTTTTCAGCCGCGGTATTATGCGCAAGTCCCGGCCCGTAACTTTTCCACCGATGTCGACGAAAACTTTTCTACCGTTTCCCTTCATCGAGCCCGAGCAAATAATTACTGTCTCGACGAGAGGAGGGCGCCAGGAGGGGGGCCTCCTGCGCCGAAACTTCCGCGAAAACATGTTCATTTGCCCGCGCGGACGGCGACGAGCAGCTTCGAGCGCGTGGAACCTCGCGAAACTCCGCGAGGAAGCCTCGCGACTCTGCTTTAAATCTCATCCGACCTCCAAAAATAATTACACGGAAAATACCGGGACCATAGTTTACCTTAATCTCTTGGTTCACTCTGTAAATTAACGCATTTTGTTTCATTCGTAGTTCGACTGCGGATCATTGTGCAGAATAATAATTGTCTGCATCGATTGCGAGACGAGCAAAATTGCACACACACACGAGCATAATATTTCTCTTTTTAATCATTTTAATAAGTGCAAATTAATACGTTAATGTTCTCAGTTTCTTTAAAATCTTCTCACTTTTTTAAATTATATCTAGCCATTTTGACCAAAATGTATAAAATCCGCAGTCTATTCGTAATGTACTTCTTAACATTTTGACTATCCACTGGTTATTTTTATTATTATTATTATTATTATTATTATTATTATTATTATTATTATCTTATTTATTTTATTTTTGTTTTCATTCTCCAAATCTTCTAGCATCTTAAGGGACATAACGAAACTGCTGATAATTATGGTACTTTCAAAATTAACAATCTCCATTGCATAAAATTTAATTTGATCAGAATAATTATCTCCAACGTTCTATCATTTCATATTTCCCTGAAAGCTTTACCTACTACTTCACAAATAAATACGTTGCAGCTTTCGGTAGACGATGAGAGAAAATACTCCGAGTGCAAATGTTAACCAACTGCGAATCATTCGACATAATTGGTTTTAAATTTGACATTCAAATCAGGATGAATCATTTCAAAGTGTCAGAGAAATTCGTCCCGCAATCCAGATAGAAAGAAATGACTTTACATTTCACAAACGCACGCTGCACTTCGCCCATACCATGAATGCACCAGCAGTCTAATAGCAACGTTCCAAACACTCCCTGAATCTATAATATAAATCTGGGACAGTTGGTTTTCCTCGAAGACACCGAGGACGCTCCGGCAGCGCGGCCGGTTCGAAACAGACAATTTAAGCGAACGATAATTAAGGGCCGACCTCGCGGGCAGCAGCTTCGATTATCGATGGGACCAGTTGGAGCGCCGCTGGAACGCTTAACGATAACAGTATTAAAATGAAATTAAGAATGATCGCGGGCCAGGCCGGCCCGGGACGCCGCATAATCGTAAAGCTTCCCGACACGACATCCGTTACGAAGCCGAGTCGGTTCTCGAGGAGTGGTCCGGGATCTCGCGACCGAAACCCGGGGCATTCCCGGAGCCCTTTAATTCCGATAACGTCATAATCCGGCGCGCTTAATCTCGCCGATCACGTTCGCCGTTCGCAGCTCGCTCTCATCCCAAGAAAATTTCCCGGCTGTGCTTAGCGCTGGATCGTCGCGAAATTGTCCCCGGGTACTTTTTACGTCGGACACGCGTCAAGTAAACTCGTGTCGGTGCACTTGACTCGTCTAGATCAAATACGTGGCTTGCCTGCAGAAAGGATTCACGGGCTAGCTAAAAAAAGGAAAACGAAGAAGAAGGAGAAGAGGGAACCAGGAAGTAGAAGAAGAAGAAGAAGAAGAAGAAGAAGAAGAAGAAGAAGAGACATGGTGGCGTCGGCACTCGGGTTCCGAAGTTTCCGATTACTTCGTAAGCCCCGATTCAAGTTGGCCCGCGGCGAATTATGTCGTTCGCTCTTAAGAGCCGGCCCGGGTTCGACTCGCAGCCGAAAAAGCCGGATCGTTTGCGGATCGATCCGCGGAAACGAACCGAGTCTTCGTCGTCGTCCTCGTGGTCCCATGGGCGCAGGGAATTAACTGCGGCGAACATTGTTTTTACCGGGTTCCGGTGTCGCGAGTCTCGGTTGTTCCAATTACCGACTAATCCCGCAAAAAGTCCGCGTCGAATCCCGCCTCCTTCTCTCTCTCTCTCTCTCTCTCAGTCGCGCTCTCTTTATCTCTTTCTCCCTCAGCAGTCTCGGGATGGGATCCGTTCTCGGAGAAAGTTTCACCGGCGCGGCGAGCCGAAATCGGCGTGGTCGGACGGTCTCCGGTTACCCGGATCGCTATTTAAATTCGACTGCGAAAACTATGTTAATTTGACAGCGGAATGGCCGAAGGAACGGGGAACGAGGGGTCGAAGCGGCGGGGCGGTAGCGGGGAGAAGATTATCGCGGCGCGGCGGATGAAACGGGAAGAGGAATAGACCGACAGATAAGAGAGGGTGAGACGGATGATAGACGGCGGGGGTGGGTAACGGAGAAATGTCAAAGAGATAAAGGGGAAAGTGGGCGGATGGCAAAGAGGCAAAGAGAGAAGCAGCAAAAAGAGAGGAGACAAGAAGAAGGAGAGAGCCGGTCGAGTGTCAAAGGGAGAAAAGAACAACCAAGAGAAAAGGAAATTCACGGGGTTGGTGGTGGCTACAGCAGGAGAAAAAAGAAAGATAGCAAGGGGGAGAGTGGTACAGAAACGAAGAGAGACGAAGTGAGAGAGAGAGAGAGAGGGGGGGAGAGTGAGAGGCCTGCGTCAGGTGAGCCGGAAAATCCGGTAGCAGTTTTCAGGGGTAGATCTAAGGCTCCCGGCCTTCGACGAGGGTTGAAAGGTGAGGAAGAGGGTCGGTGGCGAGCAAGTACAAAGCCGTGAGAGGGTGGGAAAGGTAAAGAGTGCTCGAAAAAATTTATCGAGCGCAGCACTTAACTCCCGCCACGTTTTAAAACAGACTGACGGGGCCGATTCAAAACAGCTACCCTTCGATTCCAACCCCCCCTCGGCGCCGGCCGAGGAGCGGGGACGATAGGCAAACATACTTACCGTTCGTTCGACAATCGAACAATTTCCTCGAAGCACCGTCGCGATTGGCGGACCCGCCGGCCCGCTTGTATTCGTAATCAGATTAGACGACGAAGTCGATTTTCCGATCGTGGCGACGAGGGAACCGGAACTTCTGCCAGACTCTTTTACCCGAAAATTTGGTGCTTCTATTAGAGTTAATAATCTTGCGAAGGTTCCCTGTTATTGCCAAGAACAATACACTAGGAACGTACAATTACTGGCTGCGGAATTTGCTGCGTTGCAGTATTATACGTTTTGGAAAAAGAGATCCGAAGTTCTACCGTTTAACTTTTCTCTTATTCTACTTAAGAGAAACGAAGTTCGTTTTGTCTCGGTTTCCTCTGCTGCGGTACAATTATTGTTACAATATACGGCTGCTGCGATTTAGTATTCACTTTAATATTAATATAATATTAAATTTAATTTAATATTAATATTAATTAATCCGTCTTCGAAGTGGCTACGGCGTAAACATAAATACAATGGCGCGTTTTATTTGTAAGAAAACAAGCAGACTTTTTTATATTTGCAGTAGCTTGCCATGGAATTGATTTTTTACAGTACAATCTGCTTTCAATGATTTTAATCTCTCTCACTAATAAATCTATTAATGATCTTAGAAATCTCCGTGACGTCATTTTTCGTTAACCTACCGTTCTTCTCAATCAGACAATCTCACAAAACATCACACAATCTGCTGTTCCAAACTTTTCGAAATTTCATATAGTTTATCAATATTTTGGTTCAGTCTGATAGAAGAGCAGACATTCGACCATTGAATCGAAACAATAGCAGCTGCCAGCAGGTTTGAAAAATCGCCTCCCAAATCAGCCATCCAACCGACTTTCACCTAACGAGTCGGAATACCCTCGAATGGCCATAAAAATAGCAAGAAATTCGCTCGCAACATTCGTTTCAGCTTATTCCGCTGAGTAGACTGAGCCGCACGAACATCCACAGCGTGATTAGTCATTTCCATTAGCATGGTCTCTAGCGGGAACGGCGCGATTAGACCTAGCTCCTAAAAATCATATTCGCTACCCTAAATTAGCTGCCGTGGAAATTGAGCAGGCCGAAAAACTGGGAATGGGTGGGCGCGAGGGGGGAAACAGGGGGAGGCTAGAACCGGCGAAGCAACGTCAGGACGACCCAACAATTCGACGACGAGCCGCGTAACTTCCCCTTGGCCGAGTGAACAGGGAGCTCGGATTTATCGTCCGGCCAATGACGCGTCTGGCCTCTATGTATGAGCTCGTCACCGGAAGTAGAATGGATGGACAAACTCTTTCGCGTTTTCACCGGCGCGTCGTCGCGTTGCGTCGCGTCGGTGCGGCGTGTGTAGGCGCGCGCGAATGTTCGCGACACACCGTCAAAAGGGACCGAGGGCAAAGTAACTAGCCTGTCTCTCTGTGAAACACCGTGAAATTACGTGTTACGTCGAAAAAACGTAATCCACAATATTTTCATGGCGCTGCTCGTTCCAGCGCGCAGCCGACGTTATGATGGTGCTTTGAATTTCCAGCGGCCTTCTGCCGGCGCATACATCAAACCAGTCGCCCGATTGCATTAGCCGTTAAACCTGCACCGACCGAGACACCGTTACGTTCCTCCCTGTGACGCTCCTTTTTTTTTCGACCGGGGAAAAAAAGATTCTACATCGACAGCCGCCGCGTTACGTTCCACTCTAATTACTCTCGGCTCCCGCGAGTTCACCAAAATGTTCTGATCAGGTCTTCGGCGGTAGGTACACCCGAGGAGGCTGTAAATGTTCATTATCGAATCCCGGATTTGCGATCTTGTGACAACAATGGTCAATGGTTAATGGGTGCGGAGGGTTCATTATGGGGGTTCTTCTGGGGTTGTCCGGACGAAAAGTATTGTCGGTGCGGATTTCAGGACACCGAGTTTGTAGCGATGCTTGGTGCTGCAGCTTCGGGTACGTTTCGTGCGCATAAAAAAGAATCGTTTGCATTCGCGTGATACAAGAAAGCATCTTTTTGAGAGGTGGCATGTAAGTCGCAGAATTTAGAAGAGAGCAAATGGTTTTTGACACGTAGATATAATTAAATTATAACTATATACTATAATATCATGTTATTGTTATGATTATGTTAGGATATTGCTATATGTTAAAATTTAGTTATTCTATCATCGCAGCCTAGGAACGAAAGTAAATGAAGACATACAAGAGATAAAAATTCTCTCGTTCTATTAAAGAAACGATCATCACCAGATTTACCTAAAATAACCAGGAACCCGTGGAAATGACCGGATATTAATTTTTTAATTTCCAATAAAGACACATTAATGAGTTATTTATTCGATATACGTGTTACTAGCGGCAAATGTTACAATAACGCTCGTTAAAGATCAGGATAAATGTCTTATTGTAACTTTTACAAAGTAATATAAAACACCCGCTGTCAATGCTTCGTAAACCTAGTATTAAGAACGAAAAAGTACTGAGCAACGTAGCTGAGGATGAAATCATAGTGCAATGGGTTAAGAGCCTGTCAAAGTATTTCAATGAACCGTAACAATTGACCATACTGATCATTTGCATATCCGCGTCAACATCGCCAAATGCACAAAGCATCTGCAGAGATCGATAGAGCTGTGTCAAAAGTTGACACCGGAACCTTGGAGCAACTCTCGGTCCAGGTAGTAAACCCTCCGTGGCTGGAGATGGTCCAGATTTTTGGAATCAAAGGACGATCAACCGCGACACGTTGGCCGTTGCGCAGTGCGGGGACAAAGATACGCTATCGCCGGGTCGCAGGATGTACCGGATAGCTAATTCGCCAGAGCGTGGGACGAAGAGACGCGTTCTCCGCGACGGGGTCACGAGCGAATTTCGAATTATACGTTTACGAGAGGCTCGAGGCTGGAAACTCGAACACTCAACCGAAGTTCGGCCGTCGTAAAACACGAATGGAAACGCGGAACGCCGCCGCGCCGGAAGAGGGGGATCGCGGACAAACGTCGCAGCGCGAGAAATATAAAAAGGGGGGAATATGGCCATCTATCTGTGCTTTTCGGGGTCGAGGGACCTCGACGGTGCCCGACGATAAATCCAGGGCTCGTTCGCGCGGCAAGGACTCTTACATTGTGTCGGGTCGGATAGCTCAATTCGTATCAGGATCGCGGTGAATGGCGGATCAGAATGATTGGGATACGGTCCACGGTGGCCGCGCCCGATGTCGATCCGAATCTACGGGGCCGGACAGAAATTTCTGGAGAACGCGAAAGAGAGAGAGAGAGAGAGAGAGAGAGAGAGAGAGAGAGAGAGAGAGAGAGGAAACGCGCTACGGCTCTTCTTCTGACGCCATACGTCCACGTCCGAACGATTCGCTACGTACCCGGTTAGCTTCGACACGGGAAAAAGGAGCTGCAAAGTCCGCGATCGATCAACCTTTATTTGTCACCGGAGAGCCTTCGGGAACTCGAGAGATTAATATCCCGGGCCCCATGGAATCCCGATGTTTGCCGGATCTTGATCTCTTTAGCGAGCTCCAACGGAGTCCACTTGGATTTCAAATGGAGCGTCGTGTTTCGCGCGGATTGTTGGTCGGAATAAAAATCGGAGATTGATAAACGATAGAACGGTACCTTTCCTCGCGCATACAGTCAGGAAGTGTGAGCATATTTTGATGATGTTACATCCACGCAAAATGCAGAGATCAATTAATTTGCCTTCGATGTGGCTGCGATAGAAACATTCGTTCACCATTGCGTTTCGTTCGAAAGAAATCACATTCACATTATCACAGCACATTATTGCATATTTGTGTGAAAATTTATGAAATTTCGTACCGTTTATCAATATTTTGGTTCATACTGGCACAGCGGAGCAGGCTATTAAATCGAAACAATAGCTGCTTAAAGCAGCAGAAAATTGAAAGTATGTAGAAATATTTCGCGGTTGTTCTTCATAAATAGTGGAGATATTTCTCGATACGATTAATCATTGAAGAACCATTTAATCATATGATTTAATCATTCTCGTCATTCAAAGCGGGAATGTCGACTTGGAACGACACACACGTCGATGATCCATGGCCACCGCCAATTCTGATAGAGGCTTCTGCCGATTCACTGACTTCGAATCAAATTCCCGCGGTGTTTGGCGAGCTGTGTACTCGAAACAGGACGCCATTGGTACCATGGATCGAAACGGGGGTATTATTAATATCAGGGCGCTCATTGATTTCAGGTCACCGCGTATGCTCATTGGGAAGAGCGATGTGTTTCGGTTAGTATGGTTAATACACTCGATTCGGACGGCTAATCGCGGCATTAGATTCCAAGCTTGCAATCGTTCGCAAAAACTACCGTTTTATCGTTCGTTCGATACACGTGATAGAGACATGCAAATATTTAGAGCAATACTCTTGTATATATAAAACTGAAGAAAAATATTGGTGGAACAATCATAATACTATAAACTGCAGGGTACAGTATTTTTTTTTTCGTTCTGCAAACTGCGAACGTCGAGGGTGATCAAATATTTTCGCACAATTTTAAAAATATCTATGTGCCATGGCTTAACCATGCGGACAGCAAATGCGTGTTGCTGCAACATGTTTTTATCAGATTATACGAAACTATTAAAAGAACAGACTGAAGTAAACAGCAGGCAACATTTTATAGCAACCACTCTTCGATTTTGATGAAACCAAGTGAAAGAGGCAGACAAAGGGGCGCGCGTGTTTTTCGATTAGCGGAGACTGAAGTTTAAAGGGTAAATAACGTAAAACCCTCTGGAAATTGGCATTCGCCGCGTTGCATCGTACGTTGTACGAAAATTCATTTCAAACGCGAGTAATTTTTAACGTAAAATTAAATTCCTACTCAAGAAGCATTTATATAATTTATAGAAATATTTGTAAAAGTATTTTCATAAGAAGAGGCACCAATTCTATTATACAGGTCGCCTGCTTTCTGGAGTGAAACATTTTCGAGTTCACCGTCGGAGAGAGATTGTGGGAATCCAGCAGACGCAGACAAGAATCGAGGTTACACAAACTAATTTTCTGCGCGACGGAATCGAGCGTTTTCGATTAGTATCGCGATACCGTTTGACGCGGGGTATACGAAATTTCGATCCGCAATTTCCATGGCGTATCAAAGCTTGTTGTTTGAGAAAGGTTTCCCACTCGACCCGGTCGCGCTCGGAGCCGCAGATACTAGAATCCACGTTCGGCGAAAGGAGGAACTTTATATAGCCACTTTTATGTCGGTGCACGCGAAAACGTCAGCGTGGCAGCGGCCGTCTCTATGATATTGTATGGGAAATTCATACGTTCCAGTTTCAGGAAAGGAACGGGCCACGCTCGTATTCCGTGCCGAACAAAACAGGAAAACGCGCGCGCGGCGAGCGTTCTCGCGCGCCGAAGGAACTTTTATTATTTTCTTCCATTCTTTCTCCAATTTTTTTTTTCCTTTTTCGTTCCGTCCACCGTCGCTACACCGGCCGAAATTTTCGAGGGAAGGTCTCCCGCAGATGGCGGCCCGCGATAAGGAAAAATTTGTGCTCGCGCAACCTTGCAGCGGACTCGCCGATATTGGACGATCGTTATCGGATAGAAACGGTTCGGTCACTATGAAAAATGTATTTTACTCGGCCGGAGAGTTTCAACTCGATAAAATTCCGGCCGTGACGCGCGGAATAACGTAAACACGCGGACGGTATTGGCCGCGGTTATCCGAACGAAAAACCCGACGGAAGATCGTCGATAAAACGCGAAGCGCCGGCCGTCACAGATGAATCGTCGCGCCGCGAATTAAATCTATTTACTTGAATGCTGCTCGAAGCCGCAGATTCTCCTTCTTTTTAATAAGGAATGACGGTGATTTTAGCAATTATGCGGAACAAATGAGGTTAATTCGGCTGAAATGCAATAACTTCGCCTGTGTGGCGAAAATTATTTCATTTACATATATATATATATATATATATATATATATATATATATATATATATATATATATATTTGTTTTCCAGTTGTCTGTGCAGAGACTATAAGTTAAAACTTATTTCCGTTTAAATATAACTTGATTCCACAGATGCGCTACTAAGTAAAGAACGGTTCAAAAAACATGCACGACAAATTTTTGTTTCCTCTACGTTTACAAATTTCCGGGGCTCGTTAAACACGCAAAAGAGTGCACGAAAAACCGATACCGAAAAGTTCCAGCTAGAAAAAACTCCAAAGCGAGTCTGTATCATCTCATCAATTCCTCTTCGATCCGCGAGCTGTCCGATCGATTCTAGTTTACCTGAAAATAAACTGGATCACCGTATCAGAGAGCTCTAAAAATTATGCTCAGGTATTGACAAAGTGATTCATTACGCACCGGCCGATCGTTAAGTGAAACTTCCGATCGATCACCCGCGGAAAATTCTTCCATTCCGACGTGTATCGCGGGCGCGAAACCAAAAAAAAAGGGATCGGTTCACGCGGGAATTCCCGAAACAATACCTTTCTCCATTGCGAAAGAATTTCGAGACGTGACGAGACGAGGATATAAAGTGATCCGGAATCGACGCCGCAAATCGACGTCGGTCGAATTTAGCGCGAGCACGCGCGCCTTAAATTTCTATTTGTAATTGCACGAGAACAGGGTGGAAATGCCTCGGTCTGGAAAAAGCTGTGGAATAAAACAGAGTGAAAAAAGGGACAGGCAGAAAAAATCGCGAGGGAGAGGGATAGAGAGAGAGAGAGAGAGAGAGAGAGAGAGAGAGAGAGAGAGAGAGAGAGAATGAAGGGTGGCCGGCAGTGCGCTGCATGGAAATTTCGGTTCGACTCCCGACCACTCTCTGGAAAGTGAAATGACGCATAGGAATGACGACCTGCTGCAACGCTTGTTCCCTTCGTTCCGATTCGGCCATTTGTGCCGATCCCGGCGCGCCGCGGACCGGTCTATTCGACCGAGCACAATGTAAGAGCACTTTTCATGCTAACGAATGTACCGTGTTCCGATTTTGTCGTCCGGTTATCCGCCGGCCTGGCCATGATTTCCGTTTTTCCCGCGAACGTCTCGAACCACGGCTTTCACCCTCACTCCCCTCGCCCCTCCTCTCTCTATCTCTTTCTCTGTTTCTCTCCGCGTCGGCGTTTCCCGCTTTTAATCCACACGCGCGCACACGGAAAAACCGACGCGGCTGCAAACAAATCCCAAGGCGGGTCCCGCCATTTGCATCATCATCAGAGCCCGGCCCTGCCACCCCCGACCCTTTTCCCGGTGTTTTGATACCCAGCCGCGGCTGTTTCGCCGGCGGGTTCGAAACGCGCAATTTTCGAAAGCATTTCCGCGGGCTCCATCGACCCGCGGCTGCATACTGAACGATAATTGCGTGCATGTAATTAACGCGCGAAACGTATTCATCTCGAATATGCATGTGTAATTTGCCTCCGCAGCCCGTGACCCCATCGCGCGCGGCCTTCTCCGTTGTTTCAAATATCAACACCGAACTGTCGGGAATCGTAACGAAAGCTTCTTATAACAAGCATTATGCCGATCCTGGTTAGAATTGTTGCCTATAACAACGTTAGCGCGATAATGTGTTCGGTCGTTAATGACGCGATTCTATTAGCGGGAAGTATTGAGAATCAATCGCAGGGAATACTGTACTCTTGTCGATGTTTGGTATAGTTCTGCGATTAGCCCCTCGTCGACGATGTACGTATGAAATTTCGATCAGTATGTTTTATACATCGATACGAAAACAATGTTGTAATCATGGTAACATTAATATTATGATATTTATTTTATAACGTTAACATAATCTTATTATCGTATAAACACGTTAATAAGAATTTACAAGCTGTTATTTATTTTTATATGGTATAATTGTAATTAATTATTTTGGACACATCTCGGGCATCGAGAGTTTAGGCACTTTTTGGTCATAGGGCAGAGTCTACATAGTATAATTATTACAGTAGTAGCACTTTTCTTCGCTTGATTACTTGATTATTACTACTCGGACTAGGAAAAATGTTCTAACATTGGTATCATTTAACAATAAAAAAAGCTCTTAGTTAAAAACTAAGTTAGTTTAGTTCTGGAATTAATACAAAAATAAGTGTACTGGTGTACCTTCTCTATAAACCACAAGTATGTAGTCTCTAATGACTAGACTGTGGATCTTCATGCAAAATAAAAATGTTCTTCATCAGTTGTAAGATGCAGGGATTGAATAGAAATGTATTTCTTCCCTCAACGATTTGAATACACTGACAATAATGAAACAGTATTTTGTAATTCTTTTAATGTAGTCACAGATTTGCATTACCTCTAACCACTTTTGCCATAAATGCATAAAATCCGAAACCTACTAATGAGTTACTGTTGCTCCTACAAGTAGATGAAAATTTGAGTGAAACATTAGGAACACTAATAGTAATAATAACTTAATAATAACGCTAATAATAAGAAAGACAACAGAGCAAGAAGTATAAAGACTGTTCCAATAAACTGTCTAAAGTTGCTTCGATTAGGATCCACCGTAACTGTGTAACATTCTAAACGCACTACTTTGACGGTATTGTAAGTATACTAATTTCGTAAACTCGCAGACTTCGGCAAGGAAGAAGACAAATATACCTGTTTGAACCGCATTCGGCGCGGAGCTAGTTGTTGCCGGTGTCGACCCGGCCCGCGGGGGATTATTCGCGTTAATGTATTCAAGTGGCAAGACAATGGTAACGGTAAATTTTACAGGGGAAGCGCGAAATGATAATAATAAAGGCGCCGCAATTGCTGCCGCGCTCCTCGTTTAAGAGGGACTCCGCTGACCCACAATCCGGCGGGAGCTCGCGACCATTTCCCTGGGAAAATCTGACGCTTACCGAGTCCCTCGAAACCGGCCGCGGCGTATTTCATCCTCCCATTACACCTTAAGCTCCTGCATGATTCAAAGCCTCATCATAAACACGGTTTCCGCGAGTCTCGCAGCGTAAAACAATAACGACGAAGGTGCTGGCTCATGCGACAGCAGGGAAATGAATTTCGAATTGCGGGCTCCGCGGACGAAAGAGTCCGTCGAAAAACAAAAACGTTTGCTCGCTCGAGCAGCAGAAAATTCCTGGGCGCGTTCTAATCCGGCGATCCTCTCGCCGAAACCTTTTGTGCCCGGACTTCATTTTCTGCGCGGCCGATCTCAAGCGCGCGAGGATCGATTGATAGCTCGACGGCGTCCTGGCGGAACAAACGACGGAGGAATCGTCGGGGATTAGTGTACACGCGCGAGCTTTCGTCGGAGCTAAGGGAATCGCTGGCGGAACGAACACAGGCGGTCAGAAATCTCGTTTCGCCTTTCGAACGATCGAAATCGAATGAGAACAGCGCGCGGCCGACGAGCGGAAGCGAAAAAGCTGGCGATTCGAAGAGGAGAAAGAGAGAGAGAGAGACGTGATCGGGAAAAGCGTCATTCAAATTTCGACTCGTTGCACGCGCGCCGCGGCTTCTGAAGCGGAATGATACGACGAAATGACGTCGCCGCAATGGCTCGTTTTTTTCGGTTCGACCGGCTATGAATGCGAATCTATCCGGTCGGAAGGCGGTGGCCCCGTTCAAATAACGAGCGATTCGGAAATGCAACCCCCGATCAGGACTCGCAGCCCTTTTCGAACACTTTTACGCTCGATACCGCGCGTTAAAGGGATATTCGACGGCTCGACCTCGAGTCGATCGATTTTTTCACGTCCCCTTGCAGGACCGTCGACCAAAAGTGCGGTCACGGAATGGCGCCTCTGGATCCCCGAAATCGACAAAGTTACAGCTGCTTCGAATTAACCCTTTGTACTCGGATGTTCCCGCCCAGGGAGCATAAAACGACCGCAACTAATGACGGTGGTTTCAAGATAAAGGATTTTTATCTTGAAAATTCTTCGCACAATTTTTTCGATGCCAGAAGATGACAGAAATTTTTGACTAGTTTTCCAAATGCTTTTTAGTGGCAATATATTTTTAAAAGACTGAATTTTATTAGGACGACCGCTATGAAACATCTCAACTCTCTAGTTCCAGTTTCATTAATTGAATCACCTCGTCTTCGTGCGAACTTTTGGGGTTGTTTTCCATTAAATGGACCAATTATTTTCAACGTTGGATCATTTTGTATTTGATTTGATACATGCAGCTTCGCGAATGAATATATCCGAGTTGTTGATAGGCGATCTAAGAAAATTCTGCGACAGGTGAAAGTGGCTCAATCGATTTTATCGAAATTACAAATTACCTAACACTAAGGTTACAGAAAATATTCGAAGGGAGGCACTTTGATGCCATCGATCGTCCCAGAAATAGCACCGCAGAAGGCCGCTGCATGGAACCATTTTTACAATACTTTGAAGGGTTGTTTAGAGTCCCGCGAGAGCCAGTTTGAAGGTGACCGACCACTCTACAATAAAGTATACGGCAATTCTCCCGCGACGAGTTCGCGAACTTTATTGTCAGGCCGGCTCAATATTCAAGAAGCCACCCCCGAAACTTCTAAGCCTAAAAAATTCCCAAAGTTTCTCGATGTCCCCAGCTCGATCGTTTTCGCAGGCTAACCCCGAAGCGGCGTTCCGGACCCCGAAAAAGTTGCTGCACGCGCGACACTCGCAGAAACACAACACAGGAGGGGGTGGCGACGGGGGTTGCAGTTTCCTCGCGGACGAGCCGGACCGAATTTACATGTAGACCCTGAATATCGAGAGGGGGAGAGGGAGTGCAAAGTTTCGAGGGGTGTTCCCGGGGGCTCGCTGCGAGGGTGTTTTCCGTTTCGCGGGGTATGGCGCGGGCAATTCGCTTTCCAGGGTGTAGCCTCGCTCGCAGCGAAATGCCGGGGACCGCGCGCGTCACGTTTTGTTAGTATCGCCGCTGCTATCGGAGAGTAGGGGCTGGGTATCCGCGGGGGTGCGGGCGCCGAAAGACGGCGAAAGAAGAGCGGGAACAGGAAGACGACGAGGGGGAAGCCGGCAGATACATCGGGCGAGTTTCTGTAGACTTTCGACTTGGCAACGGCAACGACGAGGAACCTTCAATTTTAATGAACCGAGCACGAAGTACAGATAGAGGACGGGGGCGGGGGTAGATGTGTTCGGCCGAGGAAAGTTTCCTCTCTCTCCTTGAAATCCCGCCCGGGTGGATTTCGCCGTTCCCCGTGAATATTGGAGCCGAAGTTTCGCCGGATGTGCGCGGGCCATCGAAAGAACCCGGCGAATAATGCATCCCCGTTGCAGCCCCGATGCAGCCCCACGCTACAACACCCTTATTAGCCGCGGATCGCGGCGGAATCCCGCTGGAAAACGGGGCCCCCGGTGGCACGTACGTCGCGCGGAATGTTAATAGACACGGAACAATAGGGGATTTCAATTTCACACCGCGTTAACGACGATCGCGGAACAGTAATGGCGGTTAATGATGGCCGGCCGGTGCGTGGGCCTGCGATGTCTTAATTGCCGGTCATTCCGATAATAAAAGCAATACGAATCGGAACGCAATCGAAACTTCGTTATTATGCGCGATATTAATTAACGTGCCGGGATTATTAGAGACGACGGACGCGCCTCCTCGCGTCTTTGGGCGTCGTTTTGCGGGATAAATCCTCCGACCTCTGTTGTCCTCGATTTCTCTCTCTCTCTCTCTTTCTCTCTTATTCTCTCTCTCATTCTCACTCTCGTTCTCTCTCTTTCTCTCTCTCGTTCTCTCTCTTTCTCTCTCGTTCTCTCTCTCTCCTTCTTGTTTTCTCCCTCTTTCTCTCTCCCTCCCTCCCTCTCCCTCTTTCACATATTTTTTATTTCTGTCGTTATCTTCCCCGTACTTTTTCCCTTTCTTTTTCTCTCTGTCCTGTCTTCTCTTTTACTTTTTTCGATCCATCTACACGCACGATTATCCGCGGCCTCCGCTATCGGCTTTAATTAACACGCTCGCATTATATTCAGTCTGTCGTGAACGGTTGAGACAAAGGACAGTGGCTCTTTGTTCATCTCATCGGCCGAGGCTCTTTCACACGCTCGAGAGCCACAGGCTAGGGCGTGTCCACTCTACCGGCCTCTCCCTTCAGAACCAGTTCCACTTGTTTGTAAACACGGAAGGACTTTCCGCTCCCAACGGGGGTGGTCGTGGTGGTATTTCAAGACCGCTTAGCACGTTTCATTATTTCCGCTGGACTCTCTCTCTCTCTCGCTGTTACCATTCTCGCCGCCACCCTCCGCCGCCGCGCCGCGCCCCGCCGCGACGCGTCGCGCCAACTCCAGCAACCTGCCGCCACCGCTGATATCTTAATCTAGTTTTAATTCACGACGGCAACGATTACGGATACCGACCACGCGGCTGTAATTCACGCCCACGGACATTTATTTCGCCTGTATCTAGTTTCTTTTTACCCCGCAACGAAACCGACCGATTAAGGAGAGATAAATACACCCAGATACGCTGATGCTCTCCTTTTTCCCCCAGAATCCACTTTTCCAAGGATTGCTGCTACTGTGCATTCACGGTGGGAATCTTTATCTTTGGGCTAACTCTGTTAGCTGACACTGCGCGTTGATCACTAGCCCGGAGGTTTCATGGATTTATCAGAATAACGAGTATTTGGAACTTATTAACACTAGATTTACGGAGCACATAAAACAGCCCTTTTTGTATTAGTTTATACAAGTAACAATAAGACATTTATTCTGGGTTTTAACTAGTGTTACTGTAACATTTGCCGTAAGTAACATATGAATTGAATAAATCACTCGTAAATGTATCTTTACGATATGAATAATCGTAAATTAAAAAATTAGTGACCCGCCATTTTGACGGGCTCCGTAAATCTAGTGTTAAAATCGTCCGTAAAAGATAGGTATTTCCATGTGACCCTTGTTTGCTCCAATCGATGAAGACAATTTTTATTTTGCAAAAAGATCCGCACGTCCATTGGTAAAAATGCTGGACAAACATTTCTGCTCAATTGTTATACTTTATACCTTGATGGATTAATATTTGACTAAATCATAGCTAGTTGAAAAGTTCCTTGCATCGACCATTGACAAGATAATGCTAAGAAAATTCGTTTTCGGTAATGATACAGCGCGACGAAGTTTCTTTGCGAACAATGGCTGACTCGAAAAATTTCCGTCGTGGTGCTTCAGTTCTGATAATGAATCGCACAGGTGTACACGATTGCTGTACCCGGCCTACATTCGAAAAATATACGCCTGCGGTCGGCTCGCCAGATGGCTTGATTACAAAGATTGATTTCTGTGTTTCGACGAAGCAGGAAGCGAGGGAAGCTCGCGATCAAAGTAGATGGAAACGTGTCTCGGATATCCAGTCCGGCCGCGGCCGTAAGTAATTCACGCAATCCAGCCACGATCCTGTCGCATTAAAGTGATCTCTGGCTGCGAACCGTCCCAGCCATACGGATCGCTGATTGAAATTCCGGCCGGGAAGAACCGCGGAAGAGGCCGGCCCGCAAGTGTTTGCGCCGCGAAGAAAGTAATATCATTCAAAAGCACCGGAAGTTATTCCCCGATGCGAAAGTTTCTCCATTTTACATTACAGGAATAGTCCGCGGGAAGAGATGTTAGTCGCGGGGAAAACTTCATCTTCGCGATAACTTTTCCAATTATTATCAGATGGCAAATGGACAGTCTTTGTGTTTTCCGTGGGTGGTCTGCGGCGACGAGAAAGAGAGACAGAGGACAGCTGGATAGAGAGAAAACAAAGCGGAAGAGAGAGAGAGAGAGAGAGAGAGAGAGAGAGAGAGGGAGAGAGAAAGAGAGGGAGAGAGAGAGAGGGAGAGAGAAAGAGAGGGAGAGAGAGAGAGAGTCGGCAAAGCCGGAAGTTCAAGAAGTCTGTGGAAAGTTGAGCCGCGGCGTACAATACCTCGATGATAAACCCCAGCCGACCGTTGGAAAATCTATTTTTGATCGAACGCTCGATGTTTTCCGAGCACTTGCACGCGCTCTCCATGGACAAAGATTTCCGCTGGACTATACTCACCGAGTTCATCGCGAGCGCGTGCTCCCGGCTGATCGAGCCCGAACAATCGCATTAACTTCCTTCGATGCCCATTGATACCCGAGGAAACGCTTCGAATAGTCCTCAGAGCAATACGATACTCATCCGCGAAATTGATAATTTATTTTCCCCCGAATCTCCTCCATTGTATTCCACCCCGGAATCGAATTCTCATAGAGCGTCATTATCGGATCGCCAATAGGTCTGCAAATATTCAGATAAACAGTTGATATTATTTTCCGAAGCAAATTCAGGAATTCTGTCAAAATTGTATACATTATTAGAACGAAGTACATATCAGGAATTTGTCGAGAAAACCGCTTATTTAGTCATCGAAATTTACTTTGTCGCCACCAAAATAGGACCCATACGAAGCAATACTCATATGACAACGCTGCCTGCTAAAGATTTTTCAAACGCTGATCGAGATATAGCTATCAATCGTTTCTGCAAATTCTCTGTTATGAATTCGATCGACTTCAAATACCTTCCCGAAATAGTAATTTGTGTTGCAAGAATTTTTATTACAAGAAATCGTGTTATACGAAAATGTTCCTCGTATTACACGAATGATACCGTTATTGCGTACGAACGAAACAGTTTGTTCGATGCAAATACGAGAAGAGAATTAATCGAACAAATTCGTTACGTAATTATAATTAGTTAAATGAAACCGGAGCAATGCTTTCGTAGCGTGGATCGTTAATCACCCTACGAGTCGTGCAAAGTTACGTTTCAACGTTTCCCTGTTCTAGTGCAATATTTTGATAACTGTTTGTACATATTTTAATTTGATTGTGTAGCGCGTTGTACGAAAAATCGTGTAATATGAAAAAAAGCGGTGGTCGCAATTGTTGGCGCATTGTTGAAGTTCGCGTTACTTTTACGCAATATAAATATTGAGCAGCAGAATTAGGTAGCAATTCGCGTGAAAAATAACGAGGAAACCGTTGCTTAGACCGAGTCAAATAAATTGCAGTCGGTTCTATTAAATGGTGCGAACGAAGTTAATAAAAATCTGGCCGGGCTGCTGTTATCAGAGGAGTTTGCTATGCAGCAGTTTTCGGGTTGTATGAATATTGAGGAACCCATTAGCGGGCCCGCGGCTGGCCTCGGCCGGACACAGGGGTTCAATTAGTCGTCGACAACGGGACTCATTCAATGGCCAAAATGACGCGCGACTCGTCGGTCATCAATTCGGCTCGACCGCGGAAGTCCAGGTGAGAATTTTGTTCCGTCCCCGCGCGCTGCCAGACATACAATTTCGGTGATGACGTCGCATCAAGTTGTCGCGTCGTTATGAATGTCCCCCATGCCGTCACAAAGTGGCCGCGATTGCTGGCGTATTATATTATCAATTAGATACAATCGCGCGTTGCGCCGGCCCGAGCTGCTCCGAGTGATTAATTATGCGCCACGTGCACATGCAAATAAGAGCGGATCGATGCGCCGACTCTGCGAATCCGCCCTCGCCCCGAAAACTTGCGGAACGTGACCATTGTAGCGTTACTCTTCCTTTTTGCTGTCGCTGTCGTGGATTTTCGGTCGACGGGGAAACATTCGCGTGCACCTCGGAAAATGAAAGCGAAGGCAAAGATATATTTCTGTTGAGCGCATTTGGGTTACAGCTGATACGAAAGCTTTAAGAGCATCGAATACAATTGCTACGAGAACAGCGAATCCGTTTTCGGTATATTTATGCAGCGGAGTTGCGGTATATTTATATATGTTGCGATATTAATACGATTTTACACATTTTACATTTCTCGGAGACAAATCATTTTGTTAGAGAATCATTGTTATGTTTAATTTTAGCAATGTGGTACAGTAGAACCACGATGGAAACGCGAGTGTTCGAATGAAAGAATCGTTACATTAAATCATCATTAATTTCTACAATAAAATAGCGTTGTTTCTGGATGATCTGAAATTGGTCTGCTCAGATATTAACTGCGAAATTCAAGAATCTGGGCTAAAATCACCCGTCGTTTTTTTTTCTATTAGTAAATGATTGTGAAGAAATAGATCAAATAAAACGGCGTACAATATATTTGATTTGCATACGATTGCATTTTCGATAAATCTCGCAGGGATTAAAACACTTAAGGGGTTATCTGTTCAAATTACAAAGGTTCTGCTAAATATCAGAGAATACGTGCACGTTCCTCTGCTCGCTGCTGCAACGTAACCCTCCCATTACAAGACAATAGAATGTATCTCCACGCTGCACTCTTATCATTTGTCGCAGTTCCAACATAAATGTACCGAAAACAAGTTCCTTCCCGAACGATGCGAGCAGTTATCGCGAACTTGGGAACGCTCCTGCAGAATCGATTGCGCAGACAATTTCTCATGAAACACAATAGTCTATTCCAGAGTACGATCCTCGTCATTTTTGGTCCCAATTTTTCGAGACACTCGCACGTCCTTTGACGGTCGCGTCTCAAAATATCGCGGGAACCTGACTCAGTGCGTAACAAACCCGCGGCGGATTCATCGGGGCCGGTGGAAACCGTGGAAATCAACGAAACCAAAGTTCACAGAGGGCACCGCGCAATCGGGTGCGCCGTGAATCCGATGTTTTCATTACCAGGACAAATCGAATTCCCGGCGATTGTGTTACTTGATCGGCGGGTCGGCTTTATTTCCATTTTAGTTAACTAGCGACAGTGGACACGACATAGTTCGCCGCGAAACCTCGAATTGCTGAACGCGGTTTTGTCTCGGTCTGCTTTGGAAGAAGTTCGACGGAAATGTGAACTACCAGGAGCCCTTTCTGTCCAGTAATATCTGTCCAACAATTAAATTATAGTCTCGCATTCTATTTCAACTTGCTATAACGTGATGAAAGCAACTGTAACGATTGAAGAATGATTATCACTAGACAATCATGCAATCTATGCGAAATGAAAATCGTCTGCATCGATTCAAAGATATAGAAACTAAATAGCAAACTCGTTCTTCCATTAATCATTTGAATAGATTGAAAATGATACATTAACGTTTTAAGATTCTTTGGATTCTTTTGCTATTTTTGACACGAATGCACGAAGTCCTCATTACTCTAATTACAGCAGTCACTGATACAAGCCGATTTTTATGAAACTTTGTACAACTGTTTAGTGGACCTACTCAATAATTTAGCAGTGTTTGGTTCGTGCCCAAATTATTCAAACTGAAGTTTTATCATATTTTTAGGATCATAAATCAGTGCGAAATATTTGTTGGAAAAGTTATGCTTTCCTTATTTTCGTAAAGAATCACTTTCTTTTCACAAAATTCTCGTACAAATTGATGGGCACAAAAACAGGATGCAACTCTTATTTGAACTATTTTTCTATATCATTTGTCGATTGCATTGTTTGATTTCTTTCGTTGCGAGTAATAAGTGAGATACAACTTTAAAACCTGTCGCAAAGTTTATGAATTCTAAAAAGAAAACTTCTTTTACGGGATTATTTCATTTCATTTCATTTCATTTCATTTCATTTCATTCCATCTCATTCATTTATTCACGGGAAAAAATCCTTTAGTAGGAGCCCTTTAAGAGCTGAAATATGACCTCTAATTACATTATTCGCAAATAAATTAATACATTGATGCGTACAGAACATAATAACAAAGATGTTTATTATTTCTTGCAATCGCATTAATGCAAACTGAGATTATAGACTGTTGTCTCCAGTACGAATTGTAGATCGTAGAATGATAACCGAGGAGTGTTTGAAAAAAAAACAATGGGAGTGCCAAAAATGTAATTTTCTAGAAGAAAGAGGAAACACTGCTATCGTCAAACTATTAACAAATTTTGATATGTAACTAAGACTGCAATGACTTAAAAACATAACAAAGTTTTCTATTACATACAACAATGATACACGAATTCATGCAAAAAAGAATTGTTTTCAGAGAAAAGCCTGTATGTGCCACATCTTAAATGTTGAAAGAACCGAGAATACCATTTCTTGAAATCTGCAAGCACTGTAAGTGCTTCAGCGGCGACGGGCATACAGACAACGTCAGCTATTGGCATTATTTATAACTATTTATCGAAAAGTATTGTACTTAAAAGGTGCACTATCGTATTTCCATTTACCTACAGAATATTTTGTCAATTTTGGCACTCCTCAATTGTGTTCTGAATGCAAGTCAGAAGAAAGGTGTCGCAGTCTCGGCGATTGTACGGCCGGGTTCAGCTCCTCGAAAGCGGAGCCCGGAAACGAAATACGAGGAAAACAGGGTGTTCCAGATGGCCAGACGCACTAAACGCCCGAGAGCTGATCCGTTGTGCGGGGTCAGGAGTGATTTTTCGCAATCAATAACTTCGATGTTTACGCGCTGTTTCCTCCGTCGTTCGCGAGAGCATGGACGGCGGCTCGTCCAGCTGGCCGGCTGGCGTTGTAATTACATTTGCACCGGCTTTACAGCCGATTCCTCGCGGAAACCGGCCGCGATCGATCGCGTCGGAATAATTTTACAAACGACCCTGCCCAGCGTATCCCGCGAGCCAAACAAAAGCAGGAAGGTGGGCTGCCGACGCGACGGCCGAGTTATTATTAATTTTCCGAGCTGGTTCAATTAAATCGGCGTCTCGGGGACCGCGGAAAGTTACCCGGCCTGCACCCGTCGTATCCCGTAACTCGTCCACCGCGGCGCTCCTCCTTTTTCCATTCGACGGCCACCTTCCGTTTTTCTGCCGATGCATCTGGCGCTTTACGGCCCGCAGTTTATTGCGGACGGGCCGCGCGGAGCTTTTTGCCCGATTGATCTCGAAGCCAGGCGGTTCGAGAAGTTTAAACCCCTCGACCACTCTCGCGACTGATGAGACACTGTCACGCTTTTTGCGCGATATACTTCTGCCCGGTCTCGAAACAGTAGTTCATCAGGATTCTATGACCGCGATCGTACGTTATCCGGTCCCTTTAGCGATACATAATCGTGCCCCGTCCCGCGATCCTTCTTCCGCCAAAAGAATTCTCATTGCGGCGGGTTCCGAGCCTCGCCCGAGGGGCTCCCTTAATAACTCCGCAAACCTAGTTAACTCTCGACACATTCCCCGAGCCGTCAGGTTTTTTCGTGGCGCGGCCGTGGACAAGGTTGCGCCGCACGATGTTGCACGAACGCATTTTATCGATTGGCTCGACGATAAACGGAAGCAATATTACTGGCAAACGATGGGAACTTTTATGTAGACGAGCTTTATTAGCGCAATTAAAAAGAAGCGCCGCAACTGCCGTCGTTAAATATTATAGACACTCGCCCGTTTTTCTGTCTTCCGTGCCGTGTAAATTTCTTTCCCGGCTAAATATAAGGTGTTTTTCCTCTGGACACTTTCTTCGTCTCTTAGCACTTCGAGCGTTCCAACGATTTTAACTTCTAACGACAAGCTCTTGAGGAACTGAAATTTTCTTCGGACAAGAAACGAGCGATCGAAAGTGTTCGCCAATTGATTTACCTTGACTTGTTCTATCGGGTATCCTTCGTACTTGCGCTCATGTCGAGAGAAGTGTGTTAACAGCTTTTCAAACGGAATGACCTTTTTTCAAATTGGTCCAAACCACCTGAATTTTTTTTGGAATGTCAGACCGACTGGTTTTTGATGATAAAAAGATTAAAACATGATGATTTTTCAACTTTACGTGTAGTCGTCTTATATTTAGTATTTTTTGTAATAATTCTACTTACGCTTTTCAAGCGGAATGACTTTTTTCAAATTGGTCCAAACCACCTGAATGTTTTTTGGAGTGTTAGACCGACGACTTTTTTCAACTTTACATGTAGTCGTCTTACATTTAGTATTTTTTGTAATAATTCTACTTATGCGTATCGGTTAAATTATTTGTGTAAACCAAACGGTGAATAGTAAATAAATAGATGTAAATAATAAATGAATAAGTCGAAAACTTGGGTCCTCGAACTTGCCTGGACCAGAAGGGTTCGCCAAGCGACTCGAAAAATGCTTGGATACCCGGCAACAGTATGTTGCTAGGATTCTAGCAGTCGCAAATCTGGAGCATTGTAGTAGATTTTGAATAGACAGCGGCTCAGAGGCGAGGTCGCTTTCAGACCCTCGTCAAGCGATCGCCGTTCCTCCAGTTTCCCTAATACTATACGTTTCAGAAGTCCCCCGATCCTCTTTCAGATCAGCCGGGCACAGGCGGGCGACAGGCTCACTCCCCCGCTCGTCGGACGCCGCGCTTTTAGAAATGCATTTAAACTTCCGCTTGGCTGTACCCTCCCCCTGCGTCAGAACGCGTTTCCACGTTCTCTTTCTCCCTCGCGGTTGTCGCGTCTAGACGCTTGGCCCTGTCTGGATCGGGGAAAAAGCTGCGGGCGTGTCGAGATCGCGACTCGGAAATGTCCGCGTCGCGATTCCGGTTACTTGAACCTTCTTACGCCCCGGTGAACGAATATGACGGGCCCCGTCGTCCATCTTCTCCTGGATACGCGGACAAATTGATACAAGTGCCCGGACACGAATTGGAACCTCCGGACGAAGTTTGATTCGGACCGGGCGCGTTTTATTGGCTCGCCGAACCGCTGCACAGTCGCCTGGAAACCAGACTATTTAGCTAATCGATTCTTTTGATTAGAAGATCGATCCTTCGAGTCGATTCTTCGGTACTTGATTTTCTTCAGAATCGATTCTTTCGTTTAAGGTTGTGTAAGGATGTGTAGGTTTTGTAGGTCTTCTATATTTCCCAACGTTTTATGGCGGTTCTTACGAAACCTGTTTTCACGCCAATTCTATGGTTTCGATATTTTGTTTACTTTTTTTTCTATGGAAGGATTGATTGTCTTATGACAATCATTCTTATGACAATTCTTTTTCTCGTGTTTCGATTTTTACAAGAATCGACTGCTACAACTTAAGAATCGATTTACCAAAAAAGATATTACCTAAAATCCAAAATATTGAAGATAAAATTCAGAAATTCAAAGCGAAAGATTTGACTCAATGTTTTGTATATATTGTTAGGCGTATTTCTATTATTTTGCAATATTTGTAATACTTTAAATGAATTATTCAAAGTTATAGGCACGAGTTGATCACTATACATTCATTTACACTATGTTTTCCAACAAACTCGAATTTACAAAGTAACAAAAAAATATTTTTTTTAATAAAAATTTAGGGTCGTTAATATATATATATATGTTTGACTTCAGAACAATCTAGCCGGTGTCGAGAAAAATCTTGAAATTTTGAAATAACGCTAAATTCGTTTCTTTCGACCTTTTCTTGTGTCAAAGCTGCCAATGTTTTTCTAGCACAGAAGCAGCATTTGTTTGTCAGATATTTGGATTTCACTTTTCAATGATATATCGCTAAACGCTCTACATGCGATTTGCCTCGCGACATGTCTCGTGACAAGCGATGAATTTGAGTCCTTTTTATTTTTGCACAATAACGCAACCAGGTCCCATGCGAGGCCGTGAATCAAATCCATCGCTTGTCAGTTAACGTTGCGACGAATAGTTGAAACTTGTTGGACAGTGTAATGTTATTTCAACTGGCTGTCGTTTTCGAAAGAACAATGCTGTAAGCAGTCTACAATTTTTAGATGGACGATTGCCCTAGACGTAACATATTTCTTTCTCTAGATACATTAGATTCGTCCTAATAGATCATTTTCATGTATATATAATACTTGATGCTGTTCAACATCCTTCAACGTTCAAAAACTATTTTAACATTAGGCTTATGGAACCTGTCAAAATGATTTTGTTGTCGCAATTATGTTTTCAATATACATATGTGTTACTCGTAGCAAATATAACAATAACATTCGTTAAAAATCATAATAAATGTCTTATTGCTGCTTTCATAAATTAATATGAAACAGCTGCCTTTTGTGTTCCGTAAATCTAGTGTTAAACATTGTCGGCATTAGTCTGAAATGAAATGAAGGTTCTAAAAGAATCTAATGCATCTAATGCAATTTAATGCAAATATAACAATAACATTCGTTAAAAATCATAATAAATGTCTTATTGCTGCTTTTATAAATTAATATGAAACAGCTGCCTGTTGCGTTCCGTAAATTTAATGTTAAACATTGTCGGCATTAGTCTGAAATGAAACGAAGGTTCTAAAAGAATCTAATGCATCTAATGCAATCTGATGCAAATATAACAATAACATTCGTTAAAAATCATAATAAATGTCATATTGCTACTTTCATAAATTAATATAAAACAGCTATCTTTTGTGTTTCTAAGTTAATCTAGTGTTAAACATTGTCAGCATTAGTCTGAAATGAAACGAAGATTCTAAAAGAATCTAACGCATTGGTTGTCAAATCCGTTTCGTCGAAGCTCTTTACGTCGGTCTAACGAATTGCTCGGATTTTCTGTTTCAGATGTGAACTGTTGCCAGAAGTATTATCGATTCGCATTACGTATGAAGTAATTGGAAATCGCAGTGGGCAAGGTGAGCATTCCGCATCGTGTTTGCCTGTTTTTTTCCGGACCGCGGGAGCTCGGCAGCGACCAAGAATCGCTTCCAGTTGCACGAGCTGGCAAAACTTCGGGGATTTTGCATGAGATTTCGTCGCGTCGGTGGCCGTGCTCGAGATACCGCGTTAATATTTCAAGACGGCGAGATCAAAGGGACGAGATACAGGGTTCCTGATATTTTCGAGCCGTTTCAAAGGCGGGAACTCGAAGTAACTCGACTCGTTTAGCGTTCTACGCCGGCGGACGCGGTGTAACTTGCTCTTCTATTAATTTCTTCCGGGACTTTCCTTAACTGAACCGTTCAGAGATTTCAATTTCGCCAGAAACTGTTCTTGCTCCGTTTTCGCGCGCACTGCCGTCCAGAAGCATCTGGATACTTCGGAAGTTTCTGATAGCATAGATAGGATCTTCATTCTTGTCGACGCATTCAATTATTTTCTTGTTTAGACCGCGGATTTTGCAGCGAAAACACAATAGCATGTAATAATACATCAATGTTCATATTTGAAACGTTTGTTTGCGCGTGGCTTTAATTATTCAGTTTTATTGGCATTATTTCACTCGTCATTGCAAGATAAAAAAGGCAATGTTTCGTTTGAGATATTTATTGGGTTCGGTGTCATGCTTTATCGATTCTACTGTTTGCTGTCTGATTTTTCAGCGCTTTACTTCCGAATTAATAACCGATGATAAAACGTAATTTCGTATTCCATGAGAACGAATGAACGAACAATTGTTTATGGGCGGCAGTGTGCAACTAATGACAGTAATGCATACATACCGTAATGCGTGGAAACGATATCGTGTGAATGTTTGTATCGATTTTGGATCTTTTGTTGCAGGATTCCCGGCTGCCGCGACGTTTCTCTCTACTTATTATCAAGAAGTATTTCTTACTATCGCAATGTACTCCGTAACACGGTGTCCAAACTAAAGTAAACGGTTATTCGTATTTTTGAGAATCGTGATAGCTTCGTAGTGTGCAAATGTAATTAGGGCAAAACTAAGAGGAAGAAAAACGAAACACATTAAAAAAAAAAATACAAAGCAAGACAAGGTCGGCGGAAGGAAAACGGAAAAGAACGAAAAAAAAAACGAAGAACGAAAGAAATAAAAAAAAAAAAGATACTCAAGAAGCGTAATGGAAAAGAATGGCGGACACACGTTCGAAACGTTACACGTACATAGACACAGACACAGAGCTACAGAAAACGCGGCGGACAGGCACATAGCACAGAGGAACACGACACACACCGAGCATACTACCTTTATTAACTCGTAATTGCAACGAAGTAACAAGTTTTCTCTCTTTCTACTCGACACGATAGTTTAATCCAATGATCGACTATTAAAAAATTGCGAAAGATTAAATTAAAACGGGGAGAGATATCGCCTCCCCGGGCGAAAGATTGTCTCTTGTTTCGTCGGGCGGAGGTTATTTACTGTACATAGCGAGAGTTTTGTATATTTGTAAAATAGATAGGGCATTTTATTATAAACAATAAAGTTATTTATATATATTTTAATCACAACACGCTGAACGATCTCCTTTCTCCCGTCGTCATTTGAAACGCAGGATCGATCCAACGGCCACAATCGACCCGAACGAGGACTCGTGCACAACCGTGTACAAGTTTTATCGATGCGGTACGTATGAAAATGATTTTTCGTGGTAATCGTCCCCGGACGTTTATTCAAATTCACATTTCCACGGAGCACAGACTTTTCATTTCTGTCGCGCAATTTCATTCTGAATATTGGAACTTTCTGTCCTGTGATTTTTATTTTATTGTCTATGCATTAAATCATAAAAATTGATAAAACACAATTGCGACGTGAAAATTCCGTTCCATCTACAAAACAATCATTGCCGGTCAAAGCTTTTCAGCATACACACCTGTATGCTCGGCTATTATAACGTTGTCAGTATATTTTGGAACAGAATAGAACAGAATATTTGGATTTTACGATGCTTTTTTTTATTGGTAACTGTTCGCTAAATAACATGCGATTGCCTCAAACTTAATCTTGTTTCATATTTTACAAGTCAGACTTAATTGCTAAACGAATATGATGTGGAACATACTCATTTGTTCGTTCTTCCCTGGTTACAAAAATTCTTGTTATTCAACTATCTTCTTTCTTGAAAATCTTATTCACAGGAAAGTCTGTTCCGTTAACAAAAACATTCAAATCGAATAAAAATGCTATTAGTTCTTATTAATGCATGAGATGGAGATAACAGAGAAAATTAAACAAAATAGCATTAAAATGAATTTGTACGAAACTTTAAGCTAGCTCAACATCGAAATTAATCCCCCTAAAAGTAATCTGAAATTTTCTGAAATAATTGTGGGGAGCACGTTTTCCACAGTGTGAGAAACAAGGAGTATTATTATTTGTTAACGTGTGCATTGTTTACTGACCAAAATTGTTAAGATAATTTAGAGTCAAGTTGATTCATGATAATTTTATAACTTATTTAACTTCTTTATTAAGCATTTTGGTATGTATAGATTACATTTTAAGACATAAGTCAAAGTTTTCGAAAATCGGACTCACACAATTATGATTCTACTCCACTCAATTGTACTAAGCGTTGAATTTCGGCAGACAGGTTGAGTACAAAAATCAATCTGACATATAGCTGTTTATTTATCAGCTGATATATTTTAATCGCGAAGACATGCGACGATGTATTTTGTCTTTGTTTAACCGAATTGAATCGAGATAGTTAGCTTAATCTCTCGTTAAATACATCATCCCCGTAATAAAATATAATGATTAAAAAGTTTCTAGAAGACAACCGTAATTCTTCCACAACCTGATATTTTAACATTAGGAAGATCGAGGATCACCGTTTTATGGAATACAAATGTTTGCACAATTGTCGCGTGATCTCGTAGAGGCCGTGGCCGGGGGCGGTAGTTGGAATGCCACACGCGCCGGCAATTTGTTTGTTCCAAATTTCCACGGGCATTATTAATTCCCGGCCGCTATAGAGAGGCGCGGCCGCGCGGCAATGTCCATTACATTAACTTGATTGAGAAACATCGGGCAACAAGTGCGCGCGTATTACCGATCGGGCAAATGAAATTCGTATCACGCGGCCGTCAACACCATTCCCCGGATATTTTTTAGGCCCGGCAACGGGCAGTCGCGCCATCAATGCGATTCCACGGTCGCGCCGCGCCGGGAAAATAATTATTTTTCGATGCCGGTGACGCGTGATTTGGAAACAATTATCGGGTCGAGAACGTTCCGGCGAGTGACACGTCGAACGAACGCGCCCAAATAAACGCGGCCGAATAGAGGAGAAAATACGGCGACTAGTTTTCCCAAGGAGAGACATTTGCACGTAAATTGTCATGAAAATTTGATTTCGCGCCGAGAGAGAGAGAGAGGGGGGGGGGGGTCGCGGCCAAGAGCGACGCGGAACGCTGACTTCAATCAGCCTCCCTTATTCGATTTAAGCCTTACACATTTCCGCCGCGGAATGCGACGAAACGAAGTCACACTCTTGCCGGCAACAGCTAATTACTCGGAGCTCTGGTTCGCGCGCATAAACTCGGTACAACCGCGACTAAAAAGCAAACTCGCGTTCAAGTCGCTCCCTCGGCTTCTACGATTCCCAGCGCTGGGATCTTCGTTCTTCTACCAGCCAGCTTGTAATTTCCAACTGGCTTGGACATGATTCAATTTAATATATTTCCAACGCCGCAGTCGAATAATATATCTCTCTAACGTCGTATTAACTTGTAACAGCTTCATGCTATTACGACGAGTCATACATAACTTCCGTTTCTTTGTCGGACGTCTATTTTGATTTTGTTTATTCATTTCTTTTTTTCTTACTTTCTATTTCATCGATTTCGATCCCTTGTCTGTTTTGCGAAAGCAAAACCTCGTTTGTCCCGGTGATTGTCTTCATAGCGATTCAATAGATCGCATCGGAAATTATTTATGACACGACTTAATATTTTGAGGCAATTGTGCGTCTGTTTCCACGTTTGGCCGGCAAACGAAGTTACTTGCTTTCTATTTTTAAGACCACGCTGCCTGCCAGGCATTAAGAAAATGATTCTACGGTCGACAGATCCGCAGAGAGATTGAACCAGCGTATCCGCGGAGCAGCAAAATGAAAGCGAAAAAGCTGGAACTAATAACGGGGAACACGTTTTCGATTAAATCATTCTGCAAGTTCCTTAAGGGTGCAATGAAATTGGTATAGAAGAACGTCAATTACAGGCGACTCGAACCCGCCATAAACTCTGCATCTCAATTAACATTCCGCGGGAACGAGAAGCGTAATGAGCCACGACGCGAACCGGGTCAATTTTTGCAATTATTATATCGGCAAATCAACCGGCAGATTATGGAACGTCAGCGGGGAGATAGCGGCGGTGACTTATGCAGGAGATACGGGCCGCATTGTTAAACGAGATCCTGCGGACTGCCGCTTCTTCATCGTGGCCGTCGAAATGGCCGCCGGCTGCGCAAAATATCGAACAGTCGGTCAAAGGTTAAGGTAATTCGAACAAGAGACGCTCTAATTGCTGCGGATATTTCCGACGGGATCCCGGCTGCAGAATCCCGTAATTATAAATATAATTCGATCGTTAGGAGGTTGAAGTGCCATCGCCGGTGACCGGAGGGGGCGGGATTCGACCGGGGTGGGGACAAAGAATTAAGCGTAACGAGGTTTCCCGGCGGGACCTGTTATTACGGCGGCGATGCACTCGGCGACTTCTCGTAATTTTCCGAGTCGCGCGGTCCACGGCGAATAATTATAAAAGTGGGACCCGGGCTGCCTTTACGGATGTGCAAGCAGCTTTCAGCAAAGCCCGTGTAATTACTGCGCCCAAGAACTACCCTTTATGACATGTGGCAAGTGCGCGCGAGTGCCGCCTCGCTACGCCTCGCTCTGTCTCGCTTTGCCTCGCCTCTGCCTCGCGCGGTCTCCGCGAGCACGCCATAAAAGATAGCTCGGCGATACGGAGCTGCGATTCAGCCTGACTCCCGGAGATATATTAACCTATATTTCAAGAAAACGCCCCGCAAGCCTGGCTCAACCTCCGAAGCGAAATTCGACGAAGTCCACTGTTTACCGTGACAAAGTAGTCGCGACTAGGCTCCTCTATTTTTCCACCGCTAAATAATTGGCTGCCGCTGCTCTAAGTCTGGGCACGAAGTCATACCAGAACGTCCATCTAAAACGGAAATGCGTTGAACAACTGTGCTTCACGGAAGCAGTTTCTTTGCTACCTTTGGCACTGGCAGCTCGGGCTTGAAATCTAGGAAAGTAAAAAGAGGTGTTTGCAAATCTTAATATTAACATATGTAAAATATTTATATTTTAATGTGAAATAATATGTAAAATAATGTAAAATAATCAATGGAAAATATTTATAATTGTGGATTATATCGTCACAAAAAAACACAGTATTGGCAGGTGATTTTTTTTTAAAACTGACGCGTGTTTTTCCTATAAAGTGAATAAGAAAAGATCGGTGTATGATTAAATATGGACTGCTCCTTTCATCACGGTATTTATTTAAAACTTTGTACATATAAGTGGCTTAGAATTATAATAGCGTAAGAAACACTTTACTCATGGTGAGAAGCAAGCACAGTTATTTTTTACTGAACAAATTAAAATAATTCAGAGTTAAGTCAATTTATGGTAACTTTATAATTTCTTTCACTTGCCTTTTTAACATTTTGCCATATACAACCTTATATAACATTCATATGTACGTTGTCAAAGTACTCTGATATTTTTTAAGAGTATAATAAGCTGTATAGCAGGCATCTCTGTGGAAGGAAACGCAACACTCATCAAAAATATGTATCAAAGTCTCAGGTCGATAGCGTGTTAAACACGTCATGTAAACTGTAAACATTCTCGATTTGTGCAAACCGAAAGAATGCTACGTTGAAAAAGTTTGCCTTGACGAAGTTCAGGAAGCTGCCACCTCGTTAAAACTGTCACAACTCATCTGTAGGATACAAATGAATAAAATCCGACGATCCGGCCGTGCGTTTGCGAGATCGCGTTTAAGCAACATCTTGGCGCCGATTGCTCGTCGCACGGTTCGCAGTGCTTGCTAATTGGACGGTATAATAACGACAAGAAATGTCCCCGGACGGTCTAATCAGTCGGAACAGGAAGGCGTTGCCGCGCCATTAAAAATTTCATTACTTTCCTCCTCGCGCGGAATATTAACAGAGATTCAAACAGAGTCGGATTATCCGTCTGTTTTGTTTCCCGTTGTGTCTGCGCGTTCGTTTTTCCGCCGCATCTTGAAACAGTGAAATATTAATACTTCCGAGTATGAAAGCAGGAGGAAAGCCGGATCCGCGGAGAAGGAGGGTGGTGGCGAACGGGCTGAAAGAAAAAGCTCGGGCGTGGTCCGACAGAGGATTTCTGCATCGAATTTAAAAACCCAGGTAGCGGCCGGGCGAATTCGTAACACACAGACATAATTCGTTCCCTCCGGGGTCTGGCTCTCGTTTTCCGTCAGCTCCACTTTTGGTTGCCATTTGTGTCGCGGCAATAGAGTGCTCTGCTCCTGACAGCACTTCGCTACCCCCATGCTTTGTCCGTCGCGCGGCCCCGACAATGAGACACGGGGCTCGCGATATGAATGAATCCTTCCCCAGCCCCTCGGCTACATCCCCCTCGGGCTGCAAGTGCAGATCACCCTTCCCTCTGACCCTCCCGTGCACATCCGATTCCAGGCCAAAATCATTTCATCCCCCTATAGCTCTATCCTCTTCTCTGCTCTCATCTCTTCTATTCTCTTCTCTCTTCTCTCTCTCTCTCTCTCACTCTCTCCCTCTCTATCTTCGTTCCATTCTCGTTCGGATCGCTCTCGTGGACCGCTCTTATTTCCGCCAATGAAGTCAAAAGTTCTCGAGCTTGCCTAGCACTTCGAGGGCGTTGATCATTGCCTCCTGATTGCAGCTCCGCAGCTCCCCGTTTATTCTAGCTCTTCCGATAAACGGCGCTCTTTAACCGGTACCCTTTCGACAGCGCTTATTGTCAGCGAGATTGATGATTGTAATCCGCTGATGGGAGCTGAAAAGATCCGGCCGGGGGTGGATGCATATTTTATTGCTCGGAAGATTGACCCGCGCTCCCGACACGCCCGAGGAAAACGCACAGGCCAGCCAAGCAATTCGTGCCCCCTCCCTCCTCCTCATTGTTCGTTTGGATCGCGACCCAACGAGGATCCTAGTCGACGGGAAATTGCTGGTTTGATCTACTGCCCCGTTTGTTAATTACTTGTATCAGCTGCATGGTCGAGTATTTGGCCTCGAAAGTTGACCAAGATTATTTTATTCGTTTTCGGGGAAATAAAAAATAGTTGGGAACGAATACGTTATTATTTATATTTTTGTAAATGTTTATGTATAGCATATGTTCTCGTTCATATTATTATAATTTAATAGAAGCTTTCTTTCGCCATTGAGGATTTGAATGAGATACTGATTTTAGTCGCATCGGAACAAGCATTGAACTCACGTGGAAGTACAATCAAATTCCATATGAATTGTTTACGAATTCACATCAGCGAATTGTTGGTAATTTTTTAACATAATCACGAGAACACAGGTAAAGAGCTCTGTAGAGATGATTTCTTTATTTGCGACATAGAAAAATCATAAATGTGTTTGCAGTAATTCGGGAACCACTTAAGAGAAAAACATTATCGCAAAAGCTCTTTAATTAATCAATGCATACAAGTGCATAAGCGGGAATATTGTTTTCTACATATTCAACGGTCTCGGAGATAAAAAATTTCATATTTCACGCAAGATCTTTTCGAATCGACTTTCCGCCAGGTTTCAACGTGAAACACTCCATTGTGCGCCGGCCGGTCGAACAAATATTGGATTATTTATCGTCGAATAAATTCATAACAAGTTGATCACGCTTGTTAGAAATAAAATTTTCACGGCGGTACTTCTGTTGATACGACAGCTAAATTGGCTCGCAAATGGCATCCACCCTACCACAATGGCTGCGGATCACACTTGGGTGCTTCAAATGGGGTGGTCGCTATTGTGACTGTCGGGCTGTCTCATTGTGAGTCCCCTTCTTTCGACAACTTTACGCGTAATTCTCTCCATTAGTCTACTGAAATGACTGTGTTCAATTTGGAATTGTTATTGTCGTTCTCGCTGTAATCGATTGGGGAACGAAGGAACATTTTTCGACAGATTCGATGAAAGAGTTAACTAGACTATGGTTCAAATTGATCGTTATTTCTATTCATGGCATGATTCGAAGACGAAAGAGAACCCTCGGTTACATTCGATGGAGAATTCAATTAAATCGTGGTACGACCAAACTTGAAAATATATCACAAGCTATTCAAAACCTAGCACCTCCATCTTCGGATCTTTATGCAAAATAAAAATGATCTACATCTACATAAATCCAAGAGCTAAATGATAATGTGTTCTTTCCGATAAGAGCGTTAATAAATTGAAGACAGTGTAAAATATTCGTAAATTCTTCTCGCGTCTCGTCTGTTCCGTATATCTCTTATTAATTTTTGCCACAGATGCATAAAATCGGCAGCCTATTCATCGCTTCGGTGTCGTTTGCACGAGAAACAGCAAAGTTTCGAACTAAATGAAGACGACCGAGGGCAGAGGGGAAGAAAGCGAGCAATAATTGGCGAGCCGCGTTATCGTCCAGCGCTGTTCAGCGCAATTATCAGCGAAATTGCAAGCAGATTAGGAAGTCCTATTACAGTTAAAATCACTTCTCCGGTCGGTAACATCGATGCAGCGTTATTCGCGGCCCCCAACTGTTGCCAGGAGTGCGCGCGGCCTTACGATCGGTTTTTAAACAATGAAGAGGCTGGAATAGCTCGGTCGTAGATCGGAGATAGAGAGCCTTCAGGGATGTAATGGCACGTTCGAGCACAATTCTCTCGGTGTAACCGGCGGTATTGCGTTATGCGGATAATGAAGGCTATCGGCTTTGTACGGTTCATACGGATATCCGCGATATTTGGATAATACAAGTGCCATTGTGATTCGGATACGGGTCCGATACGGGTTGGCGAATTTATGCAGAGAGAGAGAGAGAGAGAGAGAGAGAGAGAGAGAGAGAGAGAGAGCGGGAGAGAGAGGGTAGGGAGAGGAAGAGAGAGTCTCATGACCAGCACTGTTATATCCCACCATCCGCCACTCGAATATTTTCTTCGGTATTAACCGTCGACGAGTGCGCGGTTCGCCACGGGGAACACGAGCCAAGCAGTCGTGTAATGCGGCGGATGAAGGAGCACTCGACTGCAGATTATTGTTCGATTCTGAAGTGGATCCGCCCCCGCGATCGTAATTGCTCTACCACAGACAATCCCTCGCGAGGATATTGTTTCCCGATGGTTCGTATTTAACGTCTATTTAGCGGGAATATTCTGCAAAAGACAATAAAACCCGCGGAACAATAACTCGCAGAGCTGGCAGCGTATTCTGGCCAACGGTTACCTTCCGCAGGTGGTCTCCGGCGATGCTCCATGCTGTAAAACCCAGGTTGCTCGGAATCATGTATGCTGCACAGGCGAAATTAGGGGCAGTTCAAGTCGCCGGCTCGCTTCGAAGTCGTTCGCGAAACACGTACCTCCGAACAGATCATTCTGAATTGTATAAACCGACTTTGCTTCGACTGCAAATCGTGCTATTGTGACTCTCTTGATTTCTCCTGCAATTCGCTCTATCCGTTCGTACCATCCGCTAATAAGGTTATGCTTGATGGATAATAATCGTTCGTTTTATTTTCATTATTATCTAATTATTGGATTGCGGATTTTGCGCGTTTATGACAGGAACGAGTAGGTGGAAATTGAAACAGTAAAAGAATTAATAGGAAGTATGAATGTTGACACGTTAATTTGAACTTGTTAAAATTATTATAGAAGAACGAAATATTGTACTCGGATCCTATGTCTGGCAAATAACGCAGACAATTGATCTTCTCAAACACTTGTCAACACACAGATTGTCGAATACCAATTTTAACCTCTTGCGCTGGAAATTTGTCGATAAATGTCTATAATAAATTCTTTTAAAACGCTTATGGACAAGATTATGTGCTGAGATCGTTATTATTAATTTTGTTCAGCGCGATGAGCACCAACAAGACGCAAAATAAACAACGCAACGAGACATTTCTCGAATATCCAGCTAATTTAACTAATTACTTGTTTTCTTGTTTCTGACCAAAAATAACGAGAGGTTAACACTAAATGTACCATGGGCGTTCAAATGACCGCTCTCTAATTTTCTATTTAAAAATTATTCAAATTACAAAGATGATCTTATGGAAAATAATTGACTAAATTTTTTTATTTAAACACACGTTACAATAAAAATTGCACAAAGTTTAAAGAAATGCAATCACACAACTTTTATGAGCTGAGATAAATCTGTCACCTATAGTGCTCTGCACGTTCAGTATTAACCGTTTGAGTCCCAAGCAGCGCGATCGCGCCATTCAGATCTTGTGTCGCGATCAAACTTTAGTGACGCGCGTACATCGCATAGCTGCTTTTTCTCATTTTTTTTTCTTTTTGTTTTGTTTGTTAATCTTGACGAGCGCTATCGCGCCGCTTGGTTCTCTTCGCAATGAATTAAGACAACCGCTATCACGCTGTTCGTCATTTTTCGACCGTGTTTTTTGAGTAACCCCTGGGACTCAAACGGTTAACACGTTCCGTGCCACGTGTACCATCGATGGTACACGCTTGCATGTTTACTTAGTGAACTGAACAAATTGTTTACAAGAAATTTAGAACCGAAGAATCAATTTCCACCGCAAGAATGGGCGTTGATAAGTTTTTGTTACGTTGTTATGTGTACGAGAATTAATAATTGCACGTAATACATCAAGTTTTAGTAAAATATCAAAGTGTGAAGATTCGAGTAAAAAAAGCTCGGCACGGAACGTGTTAATGAATCCTAGAAAAGGAAATCAGTATACTCAATGCTAACAGAACTGAGAAGTCAAACTTCGTCAAAGGATATCTAGAGGTTAACACTTTATCGACCGCTAGCCTATTTATTGGCTTTTCGATTGCCAATGCTTATCGACCGATAGCCTATTAATCGACTTTTAGCTATCGACGGTTTTCGCTTCTTTACTGTTTTGTTAGTAGCTGACCTCCTGTATGCTGACCTCCCCATATCCTTATGAATTATAATTATAATAATTATATTATTATTTATTATTATTTTTAAAGGAATAAGCACAACACAATGAATAGCGAAAATTTAGCCGGTACTGGGAGCAAATGCGCGCGCGACTAAGCCAGTCCTTACTGAGTGGCAGCCTCAACCACGACCGGACGATAAAGTGTTAAGCTCGTGCACCGTTGGACGATCGTACAGGGACGATCGCCGATCCATTGGAACCAGTAACAACGAAAAAATTAACACAGCGAGTGGCTTCGGCAAACGGTCACCGCGCAGCTGTTCCGCAAGCTCGCCGACTCCCGTACATTACCATGTAATATAAGAGGACGTGTCGCGCGACGAAATTTATACGGTTATTTGTCCCATAGGTAGGTGTACGCGTCGAGGCGAATGGACTGCGCGAATGGTCTATATATCTTCCCTTCTGTTGGCTGCCTTCCTTCCTTCCTTCCTTCCCTGCCGCGTCGTGCGTCAAGGTCCAGCCAGCCTCACCTATACACGCTCGCGATACGGATAACAAGGCGGTCATTCTTTCTTATTTCCGACCAGGCGGCCGCGCGAATGCTGATTTATTTCTGCGCGTCGGATCATACGAAACCACGGCCCCTCGACGATGATGCTCGGTGGCCCGTTAATGACGCTGAAGCGCGACCTTGAGGGCCACGCGAACGCTAACCCTCCCGGAGGATTCTCTTGCTGCATCTTTGCATCTTTCGAGAGCATAGACCGCTGGTGAAGCTACGACGAATCCGTTCCGCTGATTACTTCAATATTTTCATTCTCATTTTTCTCGGAGAACTAAATTATGTATCAAAGACCAAACGACTGAAAACAATTAGTAATATACCATCGTCTTTTGTTATGTACGCTATCAAAATTCATGTTTGCAACTTTTGGAGTAAGATGTAGAGTTCTGACGTCGCCAGTATGATAATATTCGATCTCATCGAAATAAGCGATTAGAAGTTCAGCTACGGTGATTAGAAACTTGATTTTCCGTTCATCATTCGTATCTATTGTATGTCGATAATAGAAGAATGGAAGATTAATCCAGGTTGAAAGAAATTAATTACTGAATTCATTAATGCTGAATGTCTCCGGGACGAGTCTGATTCGTTATTAAAAGGCAAGTGATTGTCGAGTATTATTTTTGGTAGGGTTATTCAAATCTTCTGTATTCTTGGAATTTTATTTTAACCGATCTCATTTGCATTTTGTTTAAGCTATTATATAAAATTCTTCTATGTATTAAATTCTTCTATCTAATATAAGTGTTCCTTCTTTCTTAACATTGCTTTTACAGAATTCCCGTGTTTCATTAACTTTTGCATAGAAAATATATGCACAAGTATCAAGTTCACCACAAATTGCATACTGTAAGTACAAATAAAGTGCATAAAGATTCCACTAAAGTCTAACAAAATGGCCGGTACATATCATCACTGAATTACTTTCTAAAGAAGTTGAATTTGTGTTACGTTTATATTTATAAAAAGAATATATGCACAAGAGTATTAAGCACTGTTATACCGCAACGAACGATGCACAGTGACATAGCTAATAATGAAAATTTCAAACCATAATTTCCAAACGGCGTAAACCGCTCCGAAATAATTGGGAAGATCGCAGAATTCCGATCCTCGTCCTCCGGCATCCAAACAACCGCTGGTGCCGAGCGCCGGGTACATAGCACTTATCTTCCGCTATTTGCATTCCCCGTCGGTGGAATTTTCGCGCTTTATTCGAAAGTCAAACAATCCCGGATCAAATTGACCTTCGAGTTCGCGTGTCTAGGCCGAGTCTGGGGCGCGCGGGTCGCGCGAGGCCGAGGCGGGAACGCGTGTTTTTCATCGGGTGCCGCCGACAACTTAACGAGCGCGATATTTGCGACTTTCGCCGGGTAAAACGGCTTCGAATCGTGCCAGGCAGTCTGCGTGGAAACGCTAGACGAGGATCGCGTGACACTCGAACGACCGCGGCGCGGGAACTTTTATCGCGGAAAACGCTGTGCGGCGCGGTGCAATGAACTCGAACGTCGAGCGAGTTGCGAGCTCATTTCTCGCATTAATCGAAGCAGGTTCCGCCGAGAATTTCGCACGGTCGTCGAAATTCTGGAGTTTATGCCGAATTTTCGCGATTTTTCCCGTCGGACCGGAACATTCCGTTTTGAATTTTTTAATTGCAAGAATCCAGCGATTGCGCCGCTCTCGGCCGTGCTGCAATTTTAATCTAGCACCCTATCCCTTCGCGGGAAATTTGTTTCCGCTCGCCGGCTCTCGAAAAGGCTCGCGCTCGCATGGTGTTCGTTCACGGTTTTCTGATCCAAAATGGAAATAAGGGCGAACAACAAGTCGATGATTGTTGGATGCGAAATTTGTTGCCTGCCTGGGAACATGAAAAACTTGAGCACCACCTGAGCCTCTCTAGACACAAGCGAACGGCCTCCGGGGAATTTCACCGAGTAATTTTCACTTGCGCCCCGCGGAAAAAAGAATCGGCGAAGTTTGAATATTCACCGTCGCGCGCGCGCCATCCTCGCGACGCGCGAACTTCCGCAATTTCTTGCCCGTAGTCGGAGCGAAAATTGACTGTTGAAATTCCGCGGTAATATTTAGCTGCTCTTGCACCGCCGCCCTGTGGCTCGGCAACATTCGCTTTCGTCGTTCGTTTGCGGAACACGATGCGGTGAATGGGAAAATTCGCGATCCGGAAGGAAATTAGTTGCGTCGCACCAAACATATATTAAGATTATTCTGCTCGGGTCAATGTATCTCGCAAGTGCAGCGATTTTTCTGTTTAATCGTAGATTGAGTAAAGTCTATAATGATCGGGTGAAAGCCAAAGCCAGGTCATATAGCCCTCCCAAAACAAAAGTTCTTTGTTTATTCAAAAAATCAATTCATCGCCTTCGTGTCACGCAAATAATTCGGGTCGAAATAAACCGAGCTTCGTTGGCCTACGGTTAACATTGCATCGTTGAGTAGACCACCTCTCTCAGGACTGGCACAGAAAATTGCATCTAGCTGCAGAACTTCACCGTTCGTGCGTGTGATTAGTTAATGTTAAACTTCAGCAGCAGCCTTCGCGATTACATCGTTCTATTAAAAGCAACGTACATACTCTCTTATAAAATATGGAAAAATATTGGCACAGGAGAAATTATGAATTCCCTGAATATCATGCTACACGTTATGAAATGAAAGAACGGCGTGCGCAACATTAATTCGCCTTTCTTTACGTGAAATACACAATCGTGTAACGCATGAACCGACGAACATGTTAAAAAATTACATATAGAATAAAACTCCGAAGTTTTGATCGAGAATAGAGATGAATATATTTTCGCAAAACCGAGGATCGCGAAATCGGCAGATCTGAGAATACTAAATCGGGACAGTCGGGACAGTCGGCGAAAAAGGCAGCGGCCAGCATGCCGGTGCACATTAATATGAACACATAATAATGCTAGAATACAGACGATGACTTAACTTTTTTATTTCTAATTTTTTGCCACGATTCGAAGGCAAATCAGAGGCCACATGGCACGATTCGAAGGCAATACGGAGGCCACATGCCACGATTCGAAGGCGTCGCGTGGCCCCATTACACGCTTGACGTTTGACTCTGTCGACCCTTAGCGTGACGCAGCAATAAATTACATAGACTAGCACAGGGAAATTCACAGCAAACCGAAATTTTACATTTCCGGGAGAAATTACTATAATTCGCGGCGTCGAGAACAGATGAAAACGCGATGGCAGGAAATGAATCTCAAAAGTGCGGCAAAGCACCGGAAAATAAAGTCAGCGAAGTCAAGAAATATGATATATTAGAACGAACGGGGTCGTCGAAGTTGCAATATCACGGAAAGAGGATCTATTGTCTCGCAATAAGGCGTGCCCGCAACTAAAATGTACACGCAGGAGCAAAAACCATCATTTTATGTGTAAAGCCAAGCAATCACGTTTTCCGTGCCGCGAGGACCACCCGTACACGTGGGATTGATTTACGCGCGGCGGTTCCGCGGCGCGCATAATTAACCATTTTTCCTTCGATCGGAAATTTAATTACCGAGCCGTGGCGTGTCGGGTTCCGCACTTTTATCCGGCCGCGCCTCCTAATTAAGTTAATTTCGCCGGCCGCGAGACTCGGCCGGGAGCCGTTCGCGCGGAATGGGCGAATTCTCCGTGGCCGGACGCTAAAAAGTAGCCTTCTTCGGCTTCCGTGGCGTCCAATTAAACAGCCTGCTACGAAAAATAGTAATTGTCTTGTCTCGCCGGCCGCAAAAACCAGGCCCCGAGCCGGGGAACCGTCCTGGCTATGGCTGGGGACCGCGTTTTTCCCGCGGACGATTTAATCGCGCGCGAGAATGCGGCACGCACGCGAGCACAGCTTCTAGTCGCCTCTGCTGATCCGGTGGGACGAATCCGTGGCAATGCCAGCAAGAGGTGCGACTTTGCTATGACGAGAGTCGATGTTAACGAGGATAATCATCGGCTTCTGCTGCGGAGCGTCCGCTTTGCACGCAAGCGGAAACGAGCGGCCAGACTGGGACCGCGAATGAAGAGATTGCTTCCGAGAACTCGTACATTACCCTGATACTCGATTCTTGTTATTTCTTTGTTCCGAGGACATTGGAAGCCGAAGGCAAATTCTGGATTATAATAATTGCATTTCCGGCTAACCGTTTTAGCGAGTTTCTTGATTTTTTCTGTCTTTCTCTTTGGACGTTTAAAGGCTCGGTCTTGCGTGCGGTGCGACACCCATGAGATTATTTATCGAATTAGGATAACAACAATAATTTTGTAATACTAGATATTGTAATTCTGTATTGTCTTTTTTCTATCGTGGAGAGTACTGTTTGTTACCCATTTGTCAAGCTTGCTCTAACTTGTCTGTTCGAAATAACCTTTCTGTTTTAGCTGCATAACACAAAGGGTTCGTCCAATTGAAACATTGGAAATAAAAATAAGTTTTGAATTTCGCGAGTAGAACAACATCTCGCACGCAGCTACTTCTTAATTTCAAGTGCGACTGTTTGGTCGACGTTTTCGCTTCGTTCAAACCAGCAATCGCGCCTCGAACTCGTTCTTGCCATCCAAAAGGAAAACTATGCGCAAAACTGAAAAGGAAACGAACACTCGCGACATCGTTTTTGCCCGAGCGGAACGATGATGCTTGGAGCGAGAGAACGATCATTTCTCTTAGAAGAGAAACCGAAGTTTTACGATCGCGATAAAAAGATTACTGGATATCTTAGACGACGGCGCATTGCTCTCTAATGTGTAAATGACGAACTTTATCGCGGATCGGAAATGGCCAGATCTTCGCTCCACCCCGGCTCAGCGGACAATCCGGCGACCGACAATCAAAGGAATTGCAGGTTCGTTTTTTAGCCTGGCGCGTTAACAGGTAATTATTTCCTGCTCGCTGAAAAAGGGAACGGCGCGGCGCGGCACGGCGCGGCTCTGTTCGATGAATCTCGAATTTTTTTCCATAATGCATGCGAGACACTTCATTACCAACTGGTAACTTTGAGAAGCAACTTCGCAAGCTGCGGCTACTCGGCCCTTTCGCGGGTCCTCTTCCCTCGTTCTCGTTCGGAGTTTCATTAAAAAAGGAAGCCCGCGCCGCGCAATATCCTGGCACGTCGGTGTGCGACAAGAAAATTAACGGCGTCGTAATGCAGTCACTTACCCGCGGCCACGGCGAAGTCAATTCACACCGGATTGGGTTAAGCGACTCGTTACGAGGCCGCTGCTCCATTACGATTCGCCCGGATCCTGTAATTCCGCGGCACGCGGAATAGGTTTTTCGTGGCGGCGAATGCGATCGTTTCGTGGAACGTCCTGCACGGAAAAAAATCCGGAGATGCTCTGAGCGGTGTATACAGGGTGTCAGTGAACCGGTGCGCCGCTAATGCACACCGCGAACGGCAAATTTTACATGAAAAAACCTGTCGGGGCATAGAATAGCGTTGAATTTTCGGGGAACGGCCGATTATCCTGATTTTTAGGTCTTGTTTCGCGCTTTGACCGGATCTTCATTCGGTCATAGTTCAAATTGATTGTAGGATGACAAGAGTTTCGATGGTCGAACGAATGTAGAGAGAGAGAGAGAGAGAGAGAGAGAGAGAGAAGTCGAGTTATATTTCACTCGAAACAAAAGTTCTTTATTTATGTATGAAAAAATCGATTCTTTCGCCAGATTTACATTTAAATTCGTTAGATTAGATGTTTTCAGTAACTTTTCTCTAAAAGAATTATATTGTATTGAAACGAGAACGTTGAAACAGAAAAAATTGCATTGAAACAGAACGTAGTACAAAGCAAAAATTTTTAATCTTGAAAGTGTAGATCTTTATGCAGGATAAAGGGTTTCTCTGGCGATTATACATGAAACGGCAAACGCAAACTTTTACCGGAGTTGGAGACCATTTTAATTTAATTTGAAACTCACTTCACTAATATCTCAGTAGGTTCGCAGTATTCGCTAATTTTGAAGGCATTTTCATGATATAAATCGCATATGAGCTTTCGAATAATACCCAAGTTTAATAACATTGGTTCTCGGGTGATGAGATATCGTATTGCGATATTATCGAGAGATTCCAAATTTTTAATTCTTCTCCTTTTTCTGATTCATATATATAATATGTAGAAAACCTGGCTTTCGCATTTTTACTGCTAAATGGCTCCAGATTATTGTTACTATAACTTGTAAAATTTACAAATTACTATTTTATTTTCTAATCAATAATTATTCAAAAAAAGAAATGAGGTCCCTCTAAAAAGAACGTCATAAAAGAAGTAAAAAATGTACGCCAAGTATATGAAAAAGCCCGTTATGAAAAAATTACTATAAAGTCATTTCTGTAAGTAATAGGAAAACATACAAAAAGAAGTGAAATTAAAATGAGCTGCAATTACATTCCACATGTCTCCTTTATTATTTAAATTGGTAGAACGAAGTAACATGTCGACAAACAAACTAATAAATTAAACCTTCCAGCTCTTTGACAATTATAACATAGTTATGAAATATTTATTCACGAGTGTGTAAGGGTTAAATTAATTAAAAGCTCAGACAGTCTGCGCTTAATCAGTACTATGTGCAGAAAGTTAAATTTAATATCACTCATATCCAATCCTTTTTCAATGATATTTTTATAACAAGTGGTAAGCAATTTTGTTTGTATTAAGGTTGTTAATACAGTTCTTAATAAATAAAGTTCAAATATTATTCTCTTCTATCACATTTTGTTTTCACCTATGAAGTTTAATTACAAGTTGATGGCAACCCTTTTGGGTTACCAGTTCCTAAAATTTCTTTGAAATTTTTATATGGGTGCTGAACAAAGCCATACTCGAACTCAATTTATAATTTGACAGCTTACCGAATGAAAAAATTAATCGACAAAATTAATACTAAATTAATCGACATTTTCGAAGTTTCACGAAAGCTGCAGAATAGAATCCTCTTCAAACACTATTATCCCATAGACATTGCATAAAATATGATTTCGCCCTTTCGCTGTTAGAACCGCGAATAAAACGGTAAATCGATTTGACGCGATTTACAGAGTTAGAGGCCACAAAATTTCCAACAAATCGGCTTCGGAAATTTCCTACAGCCCCGGAGCAAAATTCCTTTCCATTCCCAACGACCCGCGAACGAAAGCACTCGCAGAAAGATTTTATTCCCCGTTTGCTCGCCACTTTCCGGCTTGGATTCGTCGTTAGTCGGGTCGTACAAGTTGCCGCCACCCTGTATATGCACGTAGGCGCCTGGAGGTCGTTGCCGTTCGAAGGGCAGCCCTGAAACATGTCGAAAATAATTGAGCCGAACGGCCTTACTTCCAGTTTGTTACACTTGCCATCTCGCCGTGCTGCCGACAGTTGTTGCTCGCGGACCGTGCCGTCGTAAAGGCGACCGCGTCGAGGAAAAAGCGTCGACAACGAAGAAAGCCGGGTCGGTCCGCGAAGGCAGAAGAGAGGAACAGACAGCGGCGGCGACGACGACGACGATGACGACGAAGAGGAAGAAGAGAAAGAAGAAGAGGCGCAGCTGGGAGGAGAGAACGGAGCGTGCACGAGCAAGAGAGAAAGAGAGAGAGAGAGAGAGAGAGAGAGAGCGAGTTTTGCTCGAGTCGCTTTCTCGAGCAACGAGAATCGTGCTCGGGGCATTAAGGAAGAGCACAGGAATTCCGAAAGTTTGTTAGTTTGTCCGCGGAGAAAAATGCACGCTATCAGCGACCGTCGCACCGCCGCGTGTTCCGTATTAGCGGTGCTCGTCCACCCCCGTGTCGGCGTCGCGAAAACTACCCCCGTTTTTCTACGGCTACCTGAGAACTTTGATCCCCGCTCCGCCGCGACTAATGGACAAGCTTGTAAATACGCGGACCAGACCACAAAGCCGAAGCCCTTCCGCAGGTTTAGGGCGAGCTGCTTCCTAAGGACGGTTGCCGGTGTTCTATCCGATTTGAGTTTCTTCTCCGATCTCCAACGCTACGATCCCGCCGACTCATTTGATCTCCGACTCGGCCGGTCGCAAGAGACCCGGACTCGACCGTGAATTTAATCCTTCCCAACGTTTGCCGCTTGCGGAGAGGCCCTGCGAACCTGGTCCTTCTGGTTTTGAGGTTCCCGGTCCCGGAAATTTACACGATGTAAAGACTCGACTCGCAGGCACCATGCTCTCGAAAAGATTAGCGGCGCAGTCGAGGTTCCAGCCACTTCTAATTTGCAGGATCGACCCAATAAGCTGACTGCGAGTGCACCAAAATTGGGCACTAAAGTTTCCCAAATCGTTACGATCGCTACAAAATTCTCAGTTCAACCGCTGTTTTAATTTAACACTTTACACACGTTTCCACAGACATAGAAAATTGATTTTTTTTTCAATTTTGTTCAAAGAATCCCCCTTTGAAATTCTAATAAACCACGTTATATATTTGTTATCAAAATCTTATCGTTAGCTTTGAAAATGTTAGATCATTTTTAAAAAGTGGACTTTTTCAAACTTCACTGATTTTCCGTCGATGTGAATATGCATTCTGTGACCCGCCTGAAATACGTTAGCATTGAACGTAGCGAACCGTTCAATATGAACAGTATCACATTTTTTGTGAGAAGATCCCTGAAATTATAAAGACACTTTTGTAGAAAATTATTGGATACATTTCTTAATCCTTCCGTACATTATAATAAAAATAGCGAAAAATCTAACTATAATCACTTTAGAAGATCGTTGTCTCTACTTGTTGCTTATCAGGAACTAGCTAAAGCTTAGATATTTCCAAAAACTGAACAAATTACTCTTAAAGAATTACGAACTTTAGATCTGTAATGGGTTTAACAACGAATCGAATTGAATTGTGGGCGATCCTTGCTTACATTAAACCTGAAGCTCGAGATGAATTTTTATAGCGCGCATCGTAGGCGGAAATTGCTTTCGAAGTCGCGATGCGAACCATAGCAAGTCTACTATTGATCGCAGGTGAAACTATGCATCGGAGAAAAAAGATTTGTTTGACCGTGTTTCCTCATACGCAGCCAACGTCGTACAGAAATATTCAACAAAATGTTGTTTTCCACGTATGTTTCAAACAAATGGATTTCTTTTTTTAAATCTGCGCACGTGACGTATTCGACGCAAAAAAAAGGAACATTAAAAAATCTGTACGCGAACTGTTTCACCTCGGTTAATAGTTTCCAGGGTAAACTATCGAATAACGTTTACTACGTCCTGCCTTTTCGCTGGCTGAATATGAATGATGGCCACTCATAGAAAAACATGTGTCGCATGTTTTCTCGAATTGCGTTCCTCCGCGCTTACGGTTTGTCGTTTTGCAATGACAGTTGTCCATCGGCGGACGGCGACCCGTTCGATAGTTTATCGAGAGGAACCAGTCGAAGTTACAACCGTTCACAACGACCAGGATGGTAGGTCTTCGCTCGTAGATGTCAAAAATAAAACAACGATACACAGTAGCCATTGAAATACGTGCTACAGATTTGACAGAAATCTTTTATGCATTTATTAGAAAAAAATTATTAGATAAAATACCAAAGCTTAAGCACGTTAGAAAAATTTCACCTCGCTGTTATATACTTCCCGATTTATTGAAATTATTTAAAGGAGAAATACGTTTGTACTTCATTTTCGTTTCCTATAATTGACTTCACGCGTTCATCACATATGGGTGACACTAATTTTTAACCAGATTTTGAAATTCATTTTTGTTGCGATATATTCGAAGCAATTGGATGTAGCTAGGATTTTTAGAATGCAAAAATATTAAGAAGTTACGATGGTAAATTTTAACTATCTACTTTCGGTTTCATTAATTAAAAAATACAGACAAAAGAAAAAGAAGAAAAAATATAATAGTTTCGAGAAGTTGCACATAAATTAAATGTATTATTAAATTCTTCCTACGTCTGCGCAATGTTACGTTTCAACTGCTCAATTTTGCACGTAAACGCATAAAATCCTTTCAAGGTTTTACCGCAGGACCGGGTATCAGCTGTGCACCGGCGCGTTAATCGAAGTTAGATTAAAACGAAAGCATTCGCAATTACTCGCGTCCGTAAAAGCCATCATACAACGATAAAACGAACTTCCTGATAACTCCGGTGTTTTTAGAAGCGAGTTCGATCGCGCCCGGTTATTTTATGAAGCATAATGACTCGCCTGCCGTAAAACGCTTCAGAAAAGTGTCCTCCGCCGCGAAGCTGCGATTCGTCGGCGAACGTCCACGCGGAACGTCTTCATTCCTCCCGGCGACGAGAATCGTCGTCCGTTATCAGGGCGCGAGGAGTTACCAGGAAAATGCGAAAAGTGGCTGCCGGGAACGGCCGCGTGTCTCGATATAAACATCTTCGCGAGCGTATCTCGCATATTAGGGGCGGACGAGGGTGCTAGAGAACGCGTGCCCGCTTGTTCCGCGCTGCGCACGGATTTCCTTGGCTCAAGGGGTTTCTTTTTCGAATTTCTCGCGAACCGTATCAGAGCTCTCTCACGGACGCAACCGACGTCTATTCAGACCTTCAGAGCGCGGCACGCCACTCGAATTCCGGCGTGCACGTCTTTCCGGTGTTCGCTGTTGCTGCTGTTGCTGTTGCTCCGGCCTCGCTTTCGCGTTATCTCTAATGACCTCGTCGCGCAACCGTACCGCGAAACTGCGCCAACGAACCCGTCCGTTTTCTTCTCGTCGGGGAGAAGATCCGCCCGGAATAATTTATTCGTTAAGAAAACCGACCTGCCCTGCAAAAATACCTCGAATATTAAACAACTGCCAACTGCCTCGCGGTTTCCGGCGGACACATCGAAGGAACTGGCCTTTGAAAACGTCTGCGATAAACTGGTTGGAGCGGGTACATTGACCGGGGACATATGAAAGGGATAACAAATGTATTAGGTTCGATTCGTACTAAAATGAGAACGCTTTCTGGTCAGGATGCTATTACATCGGTTCAAAGATACAGTTTCGCGGTTTGAAGTTTTGCCGCTCGTTCTCGGGGATATTGTTGTTCAAATGCGTTCATGCGTTGGATTGTCGTAAAACACATTGTTCATGTTAATTAACTGGTAAGGTAACAATTAATTAGTAAGTTAATAATAATTTGTAAGGTAATGATTATCTGGTAATTCAATAATTAAGCAGGAAAGTAGTTAATTAACTGGTAAGGTAGTTATTAACTGATGAGGTAATAATTAACTGGTAAGGTACTAATTATCTGTTAATACATACCAAGATATATAGGTCGTTTCAATGTAAAATTGTTAATTTACCAGCTGTGTAAGTACAACAGAAATATGGTCTCGAAAAGTCTGAACAAATGATTATGGTATAAAAGTATTCTTTGCAATGTGTTTGTCCACCGATATCATTCAATGTGTATGTGTAGAATATACATAGTTCATACCACCGTAAACGAAGAAGACACTTAGGTAGATACTTTCAGAACCACTCTGTGTAGAGTGTGCTACCAGCAAAAGTATATATAAAAATCTTCATCATTCATTGTTGACCCCTACACGTTCCCCAGGAAAAAAGATCACTCATTTTCTTCTTCGAAGATATATTTTTCTAAAATCTGACACTATGAATAATTTGTAACTTGTTCATTTCGAGAATGCGACTGAATTGGATAAATTGTAATCCTAGAATCTACTCTGAACGAATCGTAACGTTTCTATTAAAAGCGCACCTTCTCCGAGCATGGATTAAGCATGATCCCCAAATCTTCCCTGAACGAACCGTAACGTGTTGATTCAGAGATTGAGACGAAATTGAATGAAGTATAATTCCATAACTTGTTGATACCTAGAGTGCAACAAAGCTAGATGAAGCGTGATCTTCGAATCTTTCCTGTACGAACCGTAACGTGTTGATTAAGGCCAGAGTCGAAAAAACGGACGTCGATCATCTTTCCTCGTTTTTCCAGTTAGAAGCAAGAACAAATGTTCCTCGTTTTCCATTGTTGAAAAAAGGAGAAACAACCACCGACCGTCGATTTGACGCTCGTGTAACTCTGGCCTTAGAGATTGAGATAAAATTAAGTGCATTATGATGATGCAGAGATTCTACTCCGAACTATCCACAACTTGTTGATGCTTAGAGCACGACAAAGCTGGACGAAGTATGATCGTCGAATCTTCCCTAATACGCGAAGTGCAAGAAAAATGGAATCTGGGATCTAGACTCTGTCGCGCAACTGTTTCTAGAGGGCGTGCGAGGACTGAACAAAAATTGGAGCGATAAAGGGCTGACTTTTAGGTGAAAATGCGAGGACGGGAATTTTTTCCGGAGGAATCCCAGTGGCAAGGGTTAACGGAAAGAAAGACCAGCCCTCGAGAGCCGAGGGTGTTAGCCCACTCAGGGAAAAGGTTAAGAGCCGTGGAAGGGAAGGTGTGCCGGTCGAACGGTGAAACTTTGTCAATTTGTTGGGGGCCGTGGAAGTGGCTGCGCCGGGCATCCCAGGCCCCAGAAGTGCTCTTAAAACCGTTCCACGTTTCCAACGGTATTATGTCTGCTCGCGACGCCGGCAACTCGCGCGTAGACCGCGGCTCCGCTCCGCTCGGCTTGGCTCCGCTCCGGCTGCGAACTATGCGCCGAATGTCTTCGCGGAATACTTCGGATCCCCGGCTGGCAATTCCAAGTTATCTCGAACGCTTTCTGCGTCGCGGCCGCTATCGCCGGTGATTGTCGGATGCTCCCGGTGACATCGGGAAAAGAACCGTTCCTGGGGTCGCATGTTTCACGGCCAGGCCGAACGAGCCGGACGAGCCTTCCCGAGCCGACGATAGAAACGTCGCGAAGTAACTGTATATGATACAGTGAACTCTAAGGCGTGGTCGAGGTTCTATATCTGGAATATGCCTCGGATGGAGAGGCAGAACGTCCTCCGGCCTGACCTCCTTACTCCGGGATCCTCTTCTTTGCGACTCTTTGCCTAGCAGCTAGGGCATTGTGGTCTGACCGCTCTTTTGAAACGAATAAAAATTACGTGACTCTTGTAGCGATGGGCTCGGTATTAGATGGAGCCGGTGATAGTTTCCGGAGCAACTGTCTTCAATCCTATTCAACGATCACGATACTGTAATCGCGGTGACAACGTAAAATATAAAATCATCCTAGTCGATTGTAAGAAGTAGAAGTTACATGAAAAAGTATTCCTTCTTTGCGCAAGGTTAATAGGCCGAGAACAATCTAACAATATTAACTTTTTTCCATCTGTTCACATTCTTTTGTCATTCATTCATTTTTATCAAAAATGCATAAAATTCGCAGTCTAATAATCACGGTACCAATTGCTACAACAACGATTCAGATTCGCGAATAAAGATTCCACACATAATCTAGTTAATACGAACGTTGTTCATTTCCTCTAGATCGAAACGAAGTTTATTTTGTTTTCGAAATCTAGGAATGAAAGTAAATGGAGACACACAAGCAGCAAAAAATGTCTCAATCCAACGGAGTAGTAATTAAGAACGAAGAAGTTCTAATCGACGCAGGTGTGGAAGCAATCGCAGTGCGAGGGCTTAAGACGTCATTTATTTGCAGGCTACAGTTAGCTTCGTTATTAGCTGTCTATACTTTGGCAAGCATCAGAAACTGTTTCTTTACTAACATCATCTTGGGGATATTGTTATCATTTTTGTGTCTTGTTTTTGTACGCGTAAGTTCATAAAGTGTGCAGCAATGTTAAATCCATTATTTCAGGCCGTCTTCTGTCTTCGTGTGTATATACTGGGCCAGTGAAAAGGTAATATCAGAACTGCGTGTTCAAACAGAGTGCACAAACAGTAGAAATATATATTGAAAGAATTCAGTAACACTGACGTACGATTTTCAGTATCTTTTCAATCGCTGCGCGACATTTTCATTTCGCATGAAAAATACATTTCCAAATCGCCTCATAAAAATCATAGAACTGAATATATTTCGGAGAATTTTCCAACGAGATAACAAAAAGCAAAAAAGTGTGCAATTATTCCAACATAAAGAATCAGTCATCATTTCACAGATTCTCCCGCATCAGAATGCAAACATCAAACCCCAGCGACGAATTCTCCGTGTCACCCATTGCCCGGCGTATCCCGCGATGATTTCCGTGTACACGAGCGACGATATCAGCTCGAAGCGACCGCGCACACCTAACTGTATCCGTGAGACGAACTCCGAGAGTCTCGGGAGCGATATCGAGTATCGTGGTCGCGAGCGAAATTTTTACGCCGCAGCTAGTTTTATCGGCGGGCAAAGTGGCCTCCGTATTAAATGGAACGCGGCGTTCCCGGCGAAGTGCGTTTTCGTCATCCGCGGATCGCGCGGAAGATACTCGGCCGTATAAAGAACGACGGGAATCCTTAGCGAGCGAGCGCGGGACACACGCCGTATCTATCGAACGAGAGCTCGCGCCGAACGAGCCCCGGGATCAGCCCCATAAAACATTCCTCGGTCGCGTTCACGTGCGGCAAATAAACGACGCGGTTTGAAACGTGTCCCGGTATCGAAGACGCGTTACGCGGCAACTGGTTTGCTCGACAGCTTTACTGGCCGCCGATGGGCCACAATGAAACGTTCCCGTGGAATCGCGCGAATCGCTCGACAGTCGCTCGATAGACGATATTTTACGCCACGCGCCGCGCCCGAAACGGTTCATCTGGCTGCCGGATTCTGGCTCCCGGCTCTCCCCACATTTCAAGCTCTATCGCGTTCCCGAACACCTTTTTGTTCGGTCCACCCTCGAGAAATCTCCGATGTCTAGCTAAGTTATGTATTTTTAAGATTCTCTAAGATTGTATAGTTTGCATATGTACAGTAATGTCTCTCTAATTGACGCTCGGATCGTCCGCAAAAATGGACAATTTTGGAAGAGAAGATACGATTGTTCGAGCCTTGTTGCTCGTTTCTTATGGTTATCGATTGTCAACAACTATAAAAACGAGTCACAAGGTTCGAATAATCGTATCTCCTCTTCCAAAATTGTCCATTTTTCTGCGCAATCTAAGCGTCAGTTAGGGAGACATTACTGTATAGCGTTTTGAAGATCCGATTTTCTCGGAATCTGCACTGATTTGAATTCGACTTTTAATTTGATCAGACTTTCTAAATGTTTCAAGATAAACCAGAATCGACGTTATTTAACGCATTAGCATCATAAATGCGCTTAATTGTCCTGGATTAATACGACTTCGTTCAAAAGAGCGCGAATTGCGTTTGGTCGTTTGTTCATCACAAGAGAACAGAGGAGAAACGATCTATCAGCGTGACAACTGTAAAATATTGGGCCATTAAGTCTGAAATGCCTAGATTTTATGGCACAATTATAGACTAAAGTATGCATTTCATACTTAATGACCGTTTAACGAGCTTTATAAACTGGCCACTTCAAACGATGCTGTGCAAAACGAATGATGATAACGTTGTAACGTTTCATTCCTCATCGATGCTAATGAGTTAATTAAGCAGACTTCACCGAGGACTGACTTTCTAGAGTTCTACACTGAACCCTAGAATTCGATAGGTACTTAATTTGTTAGACTGTCAAAATGTTTCGAAATCTAACTGGAGATCATCTAATTTGAAAATTCCCGATATCGAAAGAAAGTTGATCATTTCACCATGGTTCACTGCAACGTGCAAAGAACCGCAATTTTAATCATTGCGACGCACCACGAGTTCTCAGTTCTGCCTCAATTGAATACATCGTCTAGATTCTCAAAAATTGCACGACTGCTGGTTCCTTGAGAAAGTAGTAGCTTGTTTATTAGCGCACCTGCTCCACTTATCTACTAAACCGCTCCCGCATCCGAGTTTCCGTCGAAGATGGAAAGCTCCATCGGATAAAAGAATTCGTAGATGAAACAAACGCTTTAGACATTCTTCTTCCCCGCATTTCGAAAATTAACAATTCCCGTCAAATTCGCCGGAAGCCTAGCGCTCGCTGCCGGCAGTAATGTCTGTAATACAGCCGCTCGAAGCATCCGGAAAAGTTGGCGAGGTCGGAAAAATGCGGGCCGGCGCGACGGGGATGAGAAATACCTGTGTCGGGTCCGGGAAATCTAGCTTATGTCTCTGGGCGTATCGGTGTCTTTTCCTGTGGATTCAGTTAGCTCCGCTGCCGGCATAAAGCACGCGAATTGTTATGCGCGCATTCCCTGGGATGCAGCTGCGGGATGCTGAAGACGCGCTCCACGGCAATTCAGCGCTATCAGTAACGTCTGACTCGCGGATACGCGTCTTTGTCGTAGTCGTTTGCGACGTTGACGTCGACGCCGGCGTGTGTATCTCTGGACCGTTCTTCCCCGAGGGCGTTTCGTGAATCGATAAAATTTAATTCGCCCGCGACCCGCTCGCGCCTTCCGGGTGCCATTCCGTTGCGTCGCCGAAACGATCCTGTTAATCGACTCCGCGGATTTCACGGTACGCTGCACCACCACCGATTGCCGGGCGCAAGAATTTATTCGCCGGTTGCTTAGCCTCCGGAGATCTGTTCCAGTTTAAGCGAGTTCGCGACTGCCGATAGATAGTTCCGTTTTGCGACACGTGCCGGCCGGAGAAAGTTCGATTTGACGGAGGACGACCGTTTAATGAGACACGTGAAATCTCACGTTTTCACGTTCTCGCGGAGAATGCTCGTTTAATGAGACACGTGAGCTCGACTCGATATTTGCAGATTTGATGCACTCGTCGCGGAAATCGGTGCAAATCAGACGAAATGATAAAAAAGCCGCGATCATTTCGTAATAATAAATTAATTTGGTTAGTTAAATAAAACTTCAAGGTAATAAAATATACTCTATTAATGTTCTAGCATTGTGCAGTTTTTATCCATGATGCCTTAAGCGTATTAGAGTGCGAAAATTAATCTTCGTCGATCTTCTAGAAAAAATTTCACCGATAATGCAACGTTATTTTTTGGTAAATTAAAGTATTCCTATTTCGGATGATAGACAAAATAAAAATTGTCTACATCGTTCTCTGTTGGTAATTTTCATTAACTCTCTAACTGCAGACGAGAAAGGATATAAAAAGCGAAACAGAGAAGAAATAAACAGAATCTTTTACAATTTAAGATTTTAAAATAATATGAAATGTTGATGTATTGAATGATCAAATGATGGATGAGAATTAATTCATTATTAATACATATCAAAACATTTGAAATAAAATAGGAATATTTCTTCTCTTTGAAATTTGTCATGAATACGATAATATTCTCAAATCCTTGAAATATTTGTCTATTTGCATGCCTAATAATATTTGTCATAAGACGCGCAGTCGAATAAGAAGATAAATAAGAAGAAATGTTGCAGTTGGCTCCCAGGTCGTTTTTACTTCGAACTCGGATCCAGAAAGGGAATAAAGAGTCGGCGAGGCGGATCGGCTCGATAATTAAATTAATTAACGGAGCAAGATCGAGTCCCCGAGGTAAAGGAGCCCGGAGATCCGTTCGGTTCCGCGCGCCGACTCGCGCCACACTTCTAACGCGCGTTTAATTATTACCGATCATTATATCCAGCTCGTCGGGAGATTAGAGTGATATTAGAGAGAATGCCGGTGTTGTGGTATCGTCCTGACGGCCGAATATCGGAAAACGATTACAACATAATTCACGGTATCGATAAAATTTAATTACGCTTTATACAATGTAACGGCCGCTCTCGGAAACGTACGCGCGCTCGCGAGGAGGAGCGGACCCGGACCGCGATTTATACGGTGCGTCACTTTTGCAGAGGCATCGGGCCCCAGCCCCCGAAATATCGAGCAACAAGGCGATTCCGATGGTAATATAATTCGTTAACGTCCGCCGGACCGTTTTATCATTACCGCGAATCAAGCACTCCGTTTGTATCTTCCCGGCGTGCCTCGCGCGTGACGTTTTCCCGATAACCGGCTGCATAAATCTGAGCGTAATATCGCAAATAAAGCTGCCGCGTATCCGCGTCTCGTCTCTTTTCCCCGGCGAAGAAAAAAAGAAGAGGCGGCCGATCAGGCCAGAAGAACACGCGCGGATTGAGTAACGCGGGTAGCCTGATATTTCTCAAATAATCCGGCGGAATATACCGTTTCGCAGTGATACAGGAAATCTTAGAGGCCCGTCTGGCTGCGAGTTGCTTAATAGCGACAGGAATTAATAACGAAACGAGATTTTATCGCGTGCCGCTCGGATCCATTTTTCTTGCCGCGCCGCGAGAAAATGCCATCCGCAGTTGGTTCCGAGCTTTTAATTCTTTCGAAGTGGATACGTCATTTTTATACCGCTAAATAATTTAAGGAAGTCGGAGGAACGATGCTTTATGTGGTAGCTAGGTTTTAACATTATGGAGCATATGATTCTTATACCAGATCGACTGCGTTTCTACGCGCATTTCACGAAACCGATCCTTCCAAGTGGAATCATTTATTTATTGATTTAGCATCAACGGGTCAAATATCCTTTTAATTTATTTATAAGAATTCAACGTAATAATAATGATGACAATATCAATAATAAAATAATAATAAAGTGAAAACGATGGTTACAATGGTTTACAATGGTTAGATTCGTTCATGAAAAAGTGTTAGGAACCGAATCAAGAGATAAAATATGATTACAGTACACTACACAAACGTAAACATCATAGCGTCTGACAACATTGTAAGGTTGACTTTCAAGTTTATTAAAATCATGAATGAAGAAGTCAATGTCGTTAGCATAACTGTTGGTCGAACTGTGAATCTTATTCCAAGGATCGCGCTATCGCTAAAAAGTGAAATAAAATTGAAGCATGTTCAACGAACTTGGAATTTTCACTGAACAAGACGTAATTTTCATAGTCGAACGAAAAAAAAAATGACGAAACAGCAAAAGAAAGCTCACCGGACGTTTTCCGACCGTGAAACGCGCGAGCACAATCGTTGCATCTTGAGGGAAGCAACGTGCAATTGTTTCCCAGAGCCCATCTAGGCGCATCCACCGCTCGCTGCGGAACCCTCTTATCCGGCACTGTCAAATCAATTCCCCTTGTTCCCAGATAAAAATAATTCACCGTCCGATTCGATGGAGTCGTCGATCGGTCCCAGCGGCGACGAAAATGTCGCAACGCTTAGGTGTGGTTCGGAGCGGACACAGAGAGCGAGCGTCGTCGCCCGCACACACAGGAACGTCTGGTTCGCGGTCGTCTGTTCTTGCACGTCCCTGCGCGCCCCTGCGTTTGTGTAGAGCAGTCTGAACTGGTTTCGCGATCGGCGTCGTGATTGCAGACACTCGGGCCGAACAATATTCTTATGCAACGGCGGATCGTGCGCGACAAAGTGACGTCTCTCGCGGAGAAGAACGGAGCGCTCTCGAAGGGGCAGAGAGCGCAGAAAATGGAGGCACGTTGCGCGATCCATCTTCCGCGTTCAAGTTTATCTCGAGAATTTCATTTCTCGGTGTACGTGGCGGGGCCGGCTCCCACGTGGGACAGCGGTTTTCCGAGCTCTCGTCTTGCCTCCGACTTCTCCTGCCTCTAATTCCCGTGAAATCCGCCGAGAATTCGGCGATAAAAATTCCCCAAGAAATTAGAGGCGATCGCGCCACTCCGCTTTTTTACACAACCCCAAAACTTCGGCTCTGAACGCTCGTGCGTTTCTTTTCAACTTTTGCCCATTGAACCTAAATCGTGCCATTCAGCGATGCTGGACATGCAGGCAATGCCATTTATTAGCATTATTTATAACTATTTACGAAATGATATTGTACCTAAATAGTATAGTGTCGTATTCCCAGTGGCACACAGAATATTTTAAGAAGAAGGAACAAAACGTTTCAATTTTGGCATCGTTTTCTACAAACACTCCTCGATTATAACGATAAAAACGTCTTTTCTCTTGTAGTTATTTCAATAAGTTGCACACGAAAGAAAGACATTCTTCAATTCTTCCAACGTCTTCACGGTTTCGTATTTAAACCGGATAATTCAGTGAATAATGAAAATAAAATCCGCGGTCTAATAATTACAAACCCCGGTGTACGAGATTACGAGGCCCGACTCAGTTGAAATTGATTTTTGCCTGGCAGTCGTTGGGTGACGAGAACAGGGTACAGTTTCTAGTTGGTCCCATTCCGGGAAATTCGAGGCAACCGCCGGGCCATTTTTTCGCACCGCAGAACTTGGTCACCGAAAGTTTGCCGCCGTTGCCGCTCGCCTCGGCTTTTGTTCGGGACGAATCGCCGACTGGGAAGTCTCTGCGCCATAAAGCAGGGATCGCTGCCGCGAGTTACGAATTAATGTGAACTAAATTTGCGACGAACTACCAGTTGGATGAGTCCTTTAGCCAATCCGAGTGGTGTGCTCCTCGAGACCGGTGCACGCCGGCGAACACAAATTCTAGCCCAACACAATTAGCATACTGGAACCGAAGAGTCATGGAGCATTCGTGTGCACGCTGGGTCTCCTGCGAGATAGTGCACCGAGTCGAAGGGACTACTGAATAGAAGTTGACTCGAGCCGGATAACTCGGCGCAGGAAGCGCCCGCGATATTTCCCAGGGACGTTCCGACATCTTTCATTGGGATCGGCGACTGCGTGAAATTCGAGCGTTACGATTTTCATTAGAGGATCGGGGGATCTCGAAGGTATGGCCGCGGATTGCTCCGTGGGGCATCGATGACCTCGGGAGCAACGAATCTACGTCTCCCCGGGGCATTCTACACGGGAAGAGCAAGACAGATAGTGTTCCATCAAGAGATCGAGAATAACCCACTTTTCTTTGACTTGGACGCCACTCGCTATGGACCAGTATCGCCCTCGGGGCAATCGAAAACGCTCCCAGAGCAAAGAGAGTTTATTGCTCATGCTTGCCCTAAACGATCGTCGACGTTGCCGGTACCAGAAGGGCGAGGGAGCCATCGCTTTTGGTAATTTTCGGATTCGGTGACCCCTCTCTTTGCTTGCATTAATGATTCCATCAAACATTGCCTACCCTTCCAGGTAATCAAGAGATATTCCTGTTCTGTCAGCCTCTCAGAAATGCAGTTCTAGTTTACACATTTGCAAGATACAAGAAAACAAGTCGCATAGAATCTTTAAATACAAAAATGACCGTTCAAATTTTCGGTTTATAAATACAAAATAATCTTATTAATCGTTAGCGTTCGGAAGATTTTTCTGATAAATTTTGCAAAAATTGTGATTTTGCTGTACAATGTAGAATTGATATAGAAATCATTGTACTGCTGCGAAATCTTGTAGGAATTAATAAATAAAAGATTTTTTGTTTTTATTTATGTAGTTTTCATGATTACTTTATGATATGCAAAAATATAATAATTGAAAAGAAATGCTACTTTGACATGAATATACATATAGCGTCGCCGCATCGACGATATCCGAGTGCTCGTTGTAATCGTTAATTAAACACGTCTATCTAACTAGGATTAGTAGAACTTTATTTATTATCAAAAGATTTTAGCGAAACAGTTATTTATATTTTCCAAAGATATCGTGTCCAAACGTTTCAAGATCTTTGAAAGCGATTTGAGATTTGAGGTTATGAAGACCTATCACGTGGTAAGCGGCACAGTAACTAACGCATCGAGCGAAAAATAGCTTCAGTTATAAAATAGCTTATAAATGGTTTCAGCTCCACTGAGTATGAAATCGAAAACAGAGATTCATAATAAATAATCCCTGCTTTGTTTTCCCCAGCCCTAATACGTTTAGCCAATACAATTAACATTGTCACATCTTATCTAGAACGATTTATTTTACCGAACATTGATCTTGAATCGTTCAGTATTTTCTTAAGCTTTCCCATAAGCTCCGCAAAAAATTTCGCGAATTCGGTAACAAAAAAAAGAATGAAATCATCTTTGCGTTGTTTCAAGAACATTCGTCCTTTACATGGTTAATTTCAACAAATAAATGATCGATTGGATTTAGATAAGATCGTCACATTCGATAAGTATGAAGTCAATTATGCTTGAAAATAAACTGAAGTCGCAGTAATTGGCTACTCCGCCGCAACTGGCTCCACCACTCTGGCAAACGGCTCGAACAAAGTGGCGTCCGCGTTCCCCGAGTCACGGCGGAGAGTAATTACGATCATCGACAGGCGTTAACAGGATTATAAATCCTGACCGGGTGAATAACAGGCGTCCGGATGCGAAATCGTCCTGGCGGCGGTGTCTCTCCGTGGCGAGTTTACAGCGGCCGCGCCCCTTTCCACTCGAGGATATTAGCCCGCCTCGGATAATACTGTCTAAGATTGTCCATGCTTCGGACCACGCCTTCGCCATCAGTTTGTCGCCCCCGCGTACATCCACGAGATTCCCGGTAAATAATCGTTACAATTTCGACGCTGATTACGGCCGCGGGCGACCCTCGGGAGCGAAACGATCTCGTCCCGGCCAACGACACGCGTGAAAACTGTCTCTGGGATGCTGTAAAAAAATATTGGCCTGTACGCGCGTGTGTGCGCGCCTATGTGGGAGGACACGCACGCACGCGCGTACATCCCGTCTCGTTAAGCCACGGTGTCCTTAGGGCCCCGTAACCACGATCCACCGACACGTTGCTACGCCGGGGTAATTTAGAGCGCGGGGGTAAGCGCCGCGTGAAATCGTGGGGGAACAGAATTTCGTGCATCTGCTCGCCTTTAAATCGATTCGCCCTCTTGTCACCTAGATCGTCAAGAATCTGGGGCCAGCCGGGCCACGGATTCCGATGACGCTGGATTTCGTAGCGAGATAAAATGTCCAAGAGATCGAATAATCGATGGAAGCTTGCGTAACGCAATTTTGCGGTTGACAGTTCCTGAATTTAAGAGAAATTAGAAATCGGGGCATCGTAGTGTATAGAAGATCGCGAATTACAGTAATGTCTCTCTAATTGACGTCGAGATTGTCCACAAAAATGGACAATTTGGGAAGAGAAGAGATTCGATTATTCGAGCCTTGCGGCTCATTTTTACAATTGTTGACAATTCGTAACTATAAAAACAAACTGCAAGGCTTGAAGAATCGTATCTCCTCTTCCCAAATTGTCCATTTTCATGGACAATCTGAGCGACACGGGAGATCTGGTCAATATTTGAATATTTTGCAGAATCTAGAGTTTAAAGAAGACTGCTGGCTGTATGAATTACCTAAGCCAGTGGTGGCGGTTCTACGCTCTAGCAAAATACAGGAAGCTACTGTTAACTTAGCACTTTACCTACGGCAAGTCTACTAGCCTTTTGCAACCTGCGGGGACTTGGAAGTACCACTTTCATTAAAATACTGCCAGGAGCATTGAAATTAGCGGGCGTGTTGTGTGAACAGTCGCGAAATGTCTCGAATAAAAACAGCAGTAAAAACTAGGACTGTAGCTGAGGGTAGTGAAGATTAATGGGCGCCTCAGACTCTGCGTTATACTTGAAATAAGTCTGAATAGACTTTTTCGAAAATAACAGTCACGCATTTCCATATCACAGGGACAGGTAATAAAATAGCCAATGTTATCCCTCGTAACGGGGAAACTAGCAATTTCCTTTATCCAGCCATAACAGTAACGTTTCTCGAGCGGAAAATGAGTATCTGCGCGTGCAGAAACTAGCAGAGGGCGTAGCAAGCGCGTTAATTGATAAAGCAAAGCCGTGATTATGCGCCGAAACAACAGCCGCTAGATAAACTGGCGAAATGACAGGGTCACGGAATCCGCGGAGCGGAGCGAATCGCACATTTTTGTTTCGAGCCGCGCGCGGGCCTGGTAAACGGGTCGTTTCGTAGCAGGAATTCGGCCGGGGTGTTCTCGTAACGATATAATTTCCGCGGGGAAAGATTTGTGTGCACCGCAGACGCGCGGACGTCCGCGTATTTTTCGATCGTTCTACCCGCTCGACGCGGTTCTGCTCGGTTCTGCTCCGCTCTGGTCTGCTCGGCACGGCGCGGCGCGGCCTGGTGTGGCGCGAAGTGAATCCACGGAACAAAATGAACGGTGATACACGGCCATTAATACTCGCCGGCCCGTGCCCGGCCCTATATAATTTGCTCGCGAAATTCCGGGCGCGAGCAAGCGGGCGAAGCGGACGAAGCCGGCGGAGCGGCCGGGCGAGCGTTGCGGTGTAACGCATTAGCCGTGCCGGACCAGATCTAAATTGCACGTACGTTACTGTATTAAATTCCGGGACAGGACGTACGAGCAGACACATTCGGATCGTTACGAACACGTGGGACATTAAATTCTAAGGGAACTTCTCCTGACGCACCTACCCGACCCAGCCCGGCCGTCCATCCGCGGCCGATAGCGCGGCCCCGCCGCACCCCCCTACACGTCGAGGATCCGCCCCTATCGCCGTGCAGCAGTCGGATTGTTGCTTGTTTTTCTCGTTAATTAAATTCACGCGGTTAACACCCGGCCCGTCCGATCAACGATCCCGATCCGATTCCCCGGGCCGTTTCTGCTAGATTCCCGATCCTCGTTCACGTTACGCGTTGTTAGCACGCTGAAATTTTCGTTTTCGCCTGGGAATCCGATAGGCGATCTTCTATCTCCGGCTACGCATTTGTTTCGACCGTGTTCCGGAAGAACCGACGCATTCGGTTTAACAAATCCAAATCCGTCGATAACGCGGAGATTTATCTAGCTCTTGATGTCTCAGACATCGTTTTAAACGTCCATTGCAGCACGATAGCGACGGAAACGGACTGATATTTTGGAAACGATAGTTCTCTAGCGAGCGAACGAGAATGTGTAAATCATTCTGATTGGTTGTGCAGAAATGCACATTTGAAATGTTAGATTTTGGACCTAAATTCTATTTGACTTACGAAAAGAATTACATCGTATTTAATCTTTTAATCTGCAATTTGATGCAGTTTTCACGAATACTTAAGAAATAATTGGTTCTATAAATCGTTCAGTTAATTCTGAACACCGTGAAAAAGTGAAATTAACAATTAGTTCAATATGCTTGGAGATTAGATACCGAGTTCTAATAAGGGAAACGATGTTCTAGAATATTCAAATTATATTCTCAAATTTTGGGGTCAAAATATTATCGCCATTTTTTGAGTGCCGAATTGAATTTGAATTTACGAATTTAATTATTTATTATTTCATATTATATATTTTTTAGCATTGCGTCAATTTGTCATCGAAGGACAAATTATTCTGTAAAAATTAAGGAGGAATGAGAGTTAATTTAGAAAGTGTTAACATGACTCTTTTAGAAAACAATAACTTAAGGAACGAGAATTCATTTAATAGATAGTACAACATGCGATAAAATAAAATTGATAACAATTATTACTAACAATTTCGTAGAAAATCTTATCTCGTTTTCAAATCGCTGCTTTCCAACGTCTCACGAAAACCACCGCCCTGCCAAAGGTCATCAGAGAATCAGTTCAGGAAACGTAGATTCAGGACAACGTACCGCAGTGATAGATCATAGTTCCGACTTCAGTTGCATCGATCCATCTCGAGATTTGGATGTCGAAGGGATTCCGAATCGGTGGAACATCGAAGTTCCTCCGCGTCCGCTGGCGTCGCGTATTAGCGACAGGCTGTTTCAAAGTTCCCCAGCCCCCGTAGTACATAAAACGTTTCCTTCGCATCGGGAACAGTCGATTTAACCCTCGGCCCGGATCCGGCGCCGCGGAGTTTGCGATCTGGACGTGACAGATCAGGCAAAGTTCGAGAAACCGCAGCCAACGCGAGAATCGAACTTTACAACGCGCGCGCCGCGACGTAACGCGTCGCGCCCCGCGTGTACACGCCTTACAATGCGAATTCGCGTGGACCACGTACTTACTCCCGAGCGAATCGCGAGCATTTCGAAACACCTGGATCAATACACGCATCTCTGCCACCACGGAACTCGATATCGGTGCGCTAACTCTTGAAACCTCGGAAAATATCGCCCCCCTTTTATCCCGGGAACTTGTAGCTGCTAGTAGACTGCTGGCTTTGTGCACTTGTGTCGAAAATTTGCCGAAAACTTGTGTCAAAAACAGAATGATGACGACGTTAGGGGAATTCTATCTTCATACGATTCTTGGAAATACGTGATTGTATTATGTTTTAAAAATAATAGTGTATTTAAAAGATACTGTGGTGTATTTTTCTGGAGATAAAAGGATTGTATTCTTTATCCTCTCAAGATTCATACGGTAAATTTTCTAATCAGGCGATTGACAAAGTTCGTTACCAATTAACAAGTAGTTTCGATAAAAATGTGATCGATCAAGAGACGGACGCAATGCTGAATGAAACAACGCGATCACGGTGCTCCGTCGAACAATTCGCAACCATCGGAACAAGGTTATTTTTTCTCAAGGATCACGCGGCGCATGTTACATACGATTCTTGGAAATACGTGATTGTATTATGTATTTGAAATAATAATGTACTTAAAAGACACTGTGGTCTATTTTTTAGGAGATAACAGGATTGTATTCTTCAATCAATATTTTATTCCTAATTGTAAAAGATAAATACATTTTACATCACTGGCGGGAAAGAAGTATTTTGATCAGCCTGACGAATGTAATACTGTTAAGAATATCACAGTATTTTCATTACATTGGAATCATTAGTCTGTGAAATCAATTTCGATTTTACTGCTGTTTCTTGAAGTACCGAAACTAATCCAGAACATCCTTATTTGAATCTCTATGTAAAACAAAATATACAGAATGTAAGAAAAATAAATGATCTACCTCTCAAGATTAAATTATTGTCATATCATTCGGCTGATAACAAAAGCACAGTACCTTTATCCGTTAAATCGAAGAACAGGTAATGCATTAGGCGAATTTTCTAATCAGACTCTTGATAAAGTTTGTTACCAATTACCAACTAGTTCGAATAAAAATGTGATCGATCAAGAGACGGACGCAATGCTGAATGAAACAACGCGATCACGGTGGCCCGTCGAAAAATTCGCAACCGTCGGAACAAGGTTATTTTGTCTCAAGGATCAAGGCGTCGGTCTCGAGGATCACGCGGTGCATGTTACAAAAGGCTCGCTGGCCCGTAACGATCTTCGGACACGTATTTAGAAGGAATTGTTGAGAAAAGTTTCGCTCGAAGGAAATACGTTCCCCTCGGCCGAGCTCGATTTTTCATTAGCCGGCCCGTGCTGCTTGTTAATTCCCGTGTCAGTGGCAAGCAAGCTTCAGTAACGTCCTGTTGCCGAAGAAGGCGGAGGTGCGTGCTCCAGAAAGAAAGAGAGAGGACGGGCGAGGGAGAACAGAGGGAAACGGTTCTTCGTTAAAAGTTCGCCGGAAGAGGAATTTAATTTGGCGCTTAGCTCGCTCGCTCCTCGCTTAGACGCGGCCGCGCGCGCGGACCCAGTCAGCCGAACCCTGTTCCTCCCCCGATAATTGTCAGAGATCGTGGCACGGTGGCAGGACCTATGGAACAGAGCGAACTGATTGTGCAGCTCGGGTGCCGGTGACAGTGAGAGATAGATAGATAGATAGATAGAGCGAGGGAGTGAGAGGGAGAGAGACAGATATATATATATATATATAGAGAGAGAGAGAGGCTGGGGATGACCCCGACCAACGCTCCCGTTTGCCCATAGCATATACAGGGGGACAGTGGCCGGCAGAAATTCAGGCAGATGCGCCGAGCCGAGTGAAGCCGAACCGAGCCGAGCAGAGCAGAGCAGAGCAGAGCTGAGCAGAGCAGGGCAGAGCAGGGCAGATCAGAGCAGAGCAGGGCAGAGCAGAGCAAAGCAGACCAGGGCAGAGCAGAGTAGAGTAGAGCAGAACAGGGCCGGGTCAGGGCCGGGGATTGACCGGGGATATAATTGACACGGTCAAACGGTGTGTTCTCCCAGGACACGTGAAATGTGATCGAAGACGCAGCCCCACCGCGCCGGTATACGCCTGTACGCGATGACGAGTTTCGGAACAGCAGCGTTGCGATTCCGGCCCCGTTTGTCGATCAACACCGCGGAACAAACTCCGCTACCATTGATGAAGCCTCTGGTGGCCGACCGCCACTGCCTTGCAAATATATCCCGTAATTGCTTCGCGAGCCCGACACCAGACGAACCCTGATGCCGAACAGGTGATCAGAATTCGTTCTGCCTCCCGCGATTTTACCGATCTTCCAATTCCCTTCTCCACTTGCGATTGCGAGGCAGATGTTCTTGGAATCTGGGACCCTGCTCGAAGGAAGTCTCGCGATGATTTAACCCGTTCGCGTCAGTGTTCTCTTTCTTTTGTTTCAGAAGTTGGTATATCGTTGGATTCAATTCGATCAGTTCCAAAATAGTACAACTGTTTCCACGCGTCTTACATTCGAAACGCGATTGTGGTATTATCGATGAACGTGACGCGAATTAGTGAAAGTGGTTAAATAGAATTTTAGGAAGAGTATTCATATGGAAGAAAAATATTCAGCAGATCAACGGGGTGATTGACAAGTCAAGCGGTAATGGTTATCAGTGGACTGCGGATCTTCGTGCAAAATATGAAGTCTCTACCTTGCATGCAACAAACGAGAGTAATCAAAATATATTTTCGTGTTTAACGCGCTTCATAACCAGACTGCGAATTTTATGCATTGATGGCAGAGTCGAGGAGGTGAAATATAAAATTGTTAAGACATAAGAAGAATTTAATAATTTTGTCACACCATTTGCGATTTATCGAACTTATTAGAAAGTTTTATTTTTCATGAAGATACGCAGTCTGTCCATAACATGAAAATAATTTAACAGCCTTGTTCAATCTTCCACTTGAAAATTACTGTTTTGTATTCTATCTACTCTCCTTTCTCGTAAACGTATAAAATCCGCAGTCTGCTCATAAGAATTCGCAGATCGTAAAAGAACGAAGGTACTAAACTGCCTCCAATTTCGAGTGATTTTTCGGAGGGTTGACACAGTAGGCAACCTGTCGAAATGATTTCGAGCTTGTCGATAAATCCACCGTCTTTGTGCTCGGGAGCAGTGCAGCCAATGCATTAAATCTTTCATCCGTATCGCTTAATCGAGCAACAGGAAAATGAAAAACGCGACGACGTATAACACGTTGATGCGGGCTAACGGCGTCGAAGACGGAAGACCACGAACATAAATGGTCTATTCGGGGAACAATTTTTCCGTCAACATGTTTGCCTTTTTGGAGGACACCGAGGGGATTCGGCGGTTGTGTAGAGTCAGAAGGACGGAGAAATTGAGGGAGAGAGGAAGATGGAGAGAGACAGAGAGAGAGAGAGAGAGAGAGAGAGAGAGAGAGAGAGAGAGAGGGAGAGAGAGAGAGAGGGAGAGAGAGAGAGAGAGAGTGAGAGAGAGAGAGAGTGAGAGTGAGAGAGGCAGACGTTTACACGGTCCCTTTGAGAAGGGTCGGGTGAAGCAACGCGTACCCAGTGACCGGGTGCATGCACCCGACCGGATGTTAAATGTACTCGGCGGTCTGTTACGCGAGCCCGGCGATTTCGCGTCGCTTAATAATGCGATAGGATTGATCCGGCCTCATCATAAGTGCGTGTCTGCGCCCGTGGAGGCGCAATTATAGGATTGCCGGTATCGCGATCACGTTGGACCGCATTTATGAAAATTCAATCTGTCGGTACCCGCTGATTTTCGACGGACATTATACGTTCCTGACTCCGGGACGGATGGGCATCGGGACTCGGAGCGGTTGCGATGCAACGCGATGCAGCTCGGCGCAACACTGTCCCAGGCGCTGGCCCGGCTGTTCTCTAATTTACCGCACCATTGCGAAATCTTGTTCCTTTGTTCCGCGGCGCGTGCTGTTATTGAAATCGGGGTCGGGAAACGGTGCGACACGTCGGCCGACGATTTCCGTCGCCTGCATAACGCGACTGCGGATTTTATGCATTTATCGCGAAATTAGATAAGTTCAATTAGAAATAGCCGTGACAAAAGATTTTAATTAATATTGTTTAATTAAATTAAATTAAATCTTGTAATTCATGTAGAATACCTTTGTTTTGCATGAAGTTAAGGTTTATTTTTATGCACAGGAATGAAGGTTTTATACACGTAAAAATTAATAATGCACATAATCGATATTTTGTAAGTTATTTAAAAACTATAAATAATAATTACTTTTTAGAAATATAAATATAATAATAATTATTCATTATATTTTTATTATCGCTTGGAACATTAGACCTTACATAAACGTCCACTTCGTTTGAGCAAACGAAATTTTTTAGAACTGTAATTCCATCGTGCGATACAAGCTGCGATTAAATTAAATTCAACATAATAAACAGATCCATCGCTTTTACGATAAATATGCACTATTCCAAGCAGCGGATGGACAGTTACCAGTTCAAAACGAAGCACGAATTTGCTCGGGAAACAAATCACAAAAAAAACAGCCGAATTCCTGGAAAAAGTTATATATAACTAAACGCAATTAAATCGAAATTAGCTGCAATTGTTTACATCCATATCCACCTAGCTATAAAAAAAGGCACTCTGTAGCCCGCGTACGAGCCGACTGACAAAGTTAAACTCCATTGGGGTAGATGCATCATTGTTTATATTAAACCGGTAAAAACAGTATTCGGGACAGTTGACTATTGCACCGGTCAGATACAAATGACCCCTGTGGGCGATGGTCGTTCCCATAACTCATAATACTCGGCAGCGCGAATTTTTGCTGCGATACGGGATCGCTTTAGCATGCCCCACCCTCTCCCCATTTTATTGTACTTCTATTAATTACAACGAATCACAGAATAAATTTGAAAAATTCCCTGGCTCGAGTATTAAGGGGATCCCATTCAAACACAAACAGAATAGACGGAGGGGGGGGGTAACGACACCGGCGCCTCTGCGAATAAATCGCGATTGATTCTACTTTATTCGGTACTCGCGAGGAGCGAGCCGGTTGATGAAGGCGATATTTCAGTACTTACAGCTAGCAAATCGGATTATCGGATCGATGCGCCTTGCCCGTTGTTTCGACGCGGGAAATCGTCGTTGAAAAACTGTCCGCTATTTATCAACATCCTCCATAACTACGCTCGCGGGCTGCATCGTGGAACCTTGTTCATCTCGCGCCGATCTTCCCAGGGATGGGGAACACTTTCGTTCGAATAGGATCTCGTGGTTTTAATTCGCGGACTCGCGGGATCGTTCATCAGAAAGAACGGAGATGCCTCATCACCTGGACTTTTGTCGTTTTTCACAGGCACAGTGAGAAATGTTTACATTTCAGTTGAATCATTTCGAAAGGTGGATATTCTCATTAACACACTGCGTATTTTTATGCAAAGTGGCAACTGTCTACCTCAATTGCAACAAAATGAAGTAAAATAAAAGTTTGTAACAACATCCTCGAACGCTTTTAATCTGTTCACTGCTTTATGTTCCACCTTTCGCATTTTTGTAATACTTTCTCGTAATAATTACTTTTCTGGAACCTTTCTGAAACTATTCTGGAACCTTTCTTGAACCATTCTGGAACCTTCCTGGAACCTTTTTGGAACTTTTTGGAAATTCTGTAACCATTTTGGAACTTCTGGAACTTTTTTGGAACTTCTGGAACTCCTGTAACTTCTGTAACTTTTCTGGAATTTCTGGAACTTTTTTGGAAATTCTGGAACTTCTGGAACTTTTCTGGAAATTATTATAACGTCTTCAAATTGACAGGATTTTAAGTCCTGATCTGTATATTTAAAGTATTTTAGTAAATACTATATCACATTGTTAGATTCGTGCAAGTGTCACACTACAAGCTTAGGAAACACGGTATGATTTCAATATTAATACATATATACTTTTATTCTCCAAAAGCGAATAGCATAGACAAGCGAGAACAGAAAGTTCCACTGCTCAGGATAAATAATTCTTATTTTTACAATTTCAAAGGAAGTAAAACTTGTATTCATTTTTATTGCTTAAGAACATAGTATCAGTTTTAGTAGAATCGTAATCGATGCGATGCATCGACAGTCAACATCGTCGAAATTGTTTAAATCGCATTAATATTTTTTGTAGTTCACGTAGAATCATTTTTCTAATGCAATTCGACGTTCGAGAATTATCCGAACTTCTTGTTCTTCTCTTTCTGGAGAATAAATCTCAACTATTCTAATTCATCCTGTCGCGAAAAAGAATGGACGATCGACGAAGTTGTCTTAAACACTTGTCTATCCACGACGTGCATGAAGTTACAAAGAGTACGAAGTTCGAAAGGATTTAAGAGATCGTTAATAACTCGTAAACAAAGCCGCAGATTGCATTTTCGCAATGGAAAAAGTTACTTCAAATGACCTCAGCTACCCCTCACTTTCGGCTGTTAAAATAATTGTGACTGTCCTCAATTAAAACGTTTACTGAAAGAAGGACTTTTCTACTCGGAATTTCTCCTTTGGCGAGTTTAATCAAAGCGAAAACTAATCCAATGACATTCATAAATACTTTTCAATCTGTCAGCTACTTCAAATGATACCTACACATTTTCGTCGTAAATGTATAAAATTCGCAGTCTACTTATAAATAATAAATGCACGAAATTACGAGCCATATTTATAATTCCACGAATGAAACACACAAAGACAAATGAATGAACTCCCGAAAGAAGCAAAATCCTGAAGCGTCCGGATGCTTGAAGCCGACGTTGTGCGTCAGCCCTGCTCAATCAAGACTGACAAGTGCAATCAGAAGAAAAGCCGCATTGAAGGCATTCATCGGAGTCGGAAGTTGCATAAACAAATCCGGCGTGGTAACGAAGACGCTTTCTAATAAGGGCCTCGACGGTCCTCGAACTACCCGGGCCGGCGCGTAATTAAAAATCCTCGCGGATTTGTCAGTGAGAGGCGAGCGTTCCCGTGGGAAGCAACAAAGTTTCTTTCCCGTTGAAAAGCGCAACCCTGGATGAAATTACCGCGCATCCGCCGAAAACACGGAAACTACGACGCGTTTCTTTCAGGTTCCTGTCAAGGCTTGGACGGCGCGCGGGCGCGGAAAGGGGGAAAGAGAGATTCGAAAAGCCAGGGGAGAAGGGTCGTCGCACCAGAAGGCGGTGGTCGGACTATACTCGGAGCGTACAGCCGGTTCCATATCGATCTAGGTGTCGTTATCAAGCAAGTAGGTAGGGGATGTTATATAGTTATTGCCCCCTGTACAGTTATTGGCCTCCCTCCTCGGCTGCCGCCATTCGGGGACCAATTTCGTGGTTCATTTTCATCTGGGCGACTTTAATAATAATGAAGATAAAGCCTTTCTCTTTTTTCGTCTTTACAGTCGGACCCCGGCTATTATCGTTCGCGTGCTATACGATCGTTCCCGAGCACGCCTTCGTCGCGGCGCTACACATTTTCGGGGCCGTTGGTCGAATAAACAACCCGAAAAATAACTTCGAAGTTGCTGCGCCGGCGAGAATCTTCGCGAAACTTTTCCTCTCGCCGCGGTCTTCTTTCCGCGATACAAGTTCGGATCGCTTTTTCCGCGGCGTAGTTTTCGGATTTGCGGTTGGTCCTTTGACCGTGATACGTCCAACGCTTTCAAAACTTCATCTGTCTATTGCCGATGCGATGAAGAAACGGAATGTTGCGGGAAAACAGCTGAATTATGTCAGCGCACGATGCGCTGGTTAAATTCGGAGGGACATTCTTTTGCCGGTGTATCGCGCGAGAGTTGCACATGTTTTTTATGCCATTGATTCGAGTTGAGCAAGTTCTGTGTTCGTTCGATAATGCATCTGACGATAAATTCCATGGAATAATACTCTTAACAATACGTTTACGGAACTCGTAATAATACATTTGTGAGTTATTTATTCGATAAATGTGTCAAATGCTACAAATATTATAATAACATTCGGTAAAAATCAGAATAAATGTCTTATTAAAAATTAAATTAAAATAGCTCCTTTCGGTGCTCTGTAGATTAAGTGTTAAAATCATTACTTCATTAATAGTATAACAGCATTCGCAGCAATTTTTCTAATGGAAACAAGGAAGTAACACAATCGTAATTTTGTAGCTACATTTTGAACGCTTTCAATACGGAGGTATTGATCACTTTTATGCTTTTTGAAGTATTACGTAGAAAAATGAATGAAAACAGGTGTAATAAACATGTTCTCGAATGCTTACAGTAATCCACTTCGTCATGGCTTGAAACTCTGTTCGCGAAGCATGACTGACCCTTTCACGGTAGAAAAACAGAGACCAGGGACGAGCATGTTCGCGGTAAATGCTCCGGGAGGTCAGCGAAGTATTATTCGATAACCGATCGAAATGCATTAACAGTTACGCAACAAACTATGAAGGGGTGCATCGATCGCGTGTGCCGAGGCCATTAATACAAAAGGCCATTTACATTTGCAGAAGAGCCGCCTCCATAACGAACTATTCTCGCAAGTGGGCTACCGAATTAGAATGGCCGGAACGACGATGCAATTTTCGATCGAGGTTGCAGAACGGAAGAGTGAGAGGGAGAGAGGGAAAGAGAGAAGTTTGGAAGCGCTGCGCTCGCGCGCGTGTAAGTGGATTGCCGCGCGGAAGAAAGTTGCTCGAGAGAGGAGAGGAGCGACGGCGGGAACGGAATATTCGCGGAATTCCGTGAAGAACGGCCGAAAAAGTTGTCGAGCCGCGAGAAAACGGGCGTGGGGACCCGGGCATCGTTGAAACGCGGCCGCGAACGACACCAAGACGATCCCGACTGTCGCCGATAAAATATCGCGGGGCCGTGCAAAACACGCGCCCTGGCCCCGACGCCCTTAGAAAAAGCCTCTTTGATTCACCGTCAAAACAATCCGCAACCACCGCCTCCAGCTTTATGGCCAAGCAGTTTTCTATAAACTCGAACGGCTTCCTTTCTTGCCGCCAAACGCGTCCCCTTCGATCCCGCGACCGAGGGGTGAACACGTTCTCATCGCATCGATTCATCTTTCCGTTCGTATTCATACTTTGGAAACGCTAATATAAGTATCATTCTTTTCTCTTTTCACGCCGAACCTACCGTGCCGGTCAAAATCACCGGTTGCGCATTTTCTATTTTTAAATTGTTGGGATTATGGAGACGCTTTCGTAGAATATAATTGAATAAGCTTATTCAATTAGCAGCTGCTTAAGTCAAGTGCTGCACATTTCACTAAAAATGGCGGAAGGTGTAGATGAATCCAGTTTTGCCATTCTTACGAAGCATCGCACGTCAATCGCTTGCATTTTTTGTGAAGGGTTGACGTCCGAAGAACAATTTTTGCAACCTTGTGTTAGAACACTTGTTACTTTCCTTTCGACAATATCTTTTACAATGACAATTTCTGATTTTACAATTTTACCCATCGTTCATTAAGTTTCATCGATTGAGAATTCTTTCTCTTATTTTTTTTCTCCACTTTTGTCCAATTTGATATTCAGTAAAACACAATTCAAAATCACCAATTTCAATATTCCCGCATATCATCTGCAAAAGTTATTTAAATATTTTGGTTAGTTTATTTCATAAACTAATGTTCCTTTCATAATCCCAGAAAAAATTATCGCACTGCATTTCAAACAGATAAAAAACAAAACGAATATTTTATACCAGAAGTTCAAATCTTTCAAACGTTATCAATTTAAATAATTGCACTAATAATAATAACAAGTACAATAAATGCAGCAATGGTTATGCAAAAATACGGGAACTCTGTTCAATTCATGTTTGATTAAAGAAAAATATTCTTGGATCAGAAATCAACGTGATAGGTAATAAAACAAATTTTTTAATGTTCGTGTGTTCCGTACAGATGAGTGATTGAAATGTTAATTTGCCGACTAAAAATGTATGCATAAAATCTGAAATATTCGAAACGTGTTCGAACATTCTGGTTACTCGCGCGAGGGTTTCAATCATTTTCTTGACAGAGCAAAAATTATGAAAATAAATGAAGACCCGATATTGTTATCGTATTCATTGTCAGATTTAACCGTTGCGCGTAGATTGAATGAAACGGACGGGATAGAAAAATAATTATAAACGAAACGTTATTGCCCGAGGGTACACGTAACATCCAATCCCGACCAACTTCCGCCATTCCCGTAGTAACGTGTTCGATCCACAGAGACCAAATTTCAGAGATCACGATTACATTCCGAAAGGTAATCGACGATCGCACCTTAAATTGAAACTGGTAAGGGTTGAAATTCTGTGGTTGCGCCGAGATCGTTCCGATTGTTAATTCCGGCAATTATGATGTCGCAGGCTTAATTTCACCGTGTACGGTGCCAGTGTTTCCTCCCGAATTGCTTGTTAACTCATTTCCGCGCGGTATTTTTCCCTTTGACAGAGGGGTGGGTGTAATATTTTGCGTCGCTTGTATCGCGTGTAGAGCAGAAAATTCGTCGAGCGGCTACGTTTCGAAAATTCGCGTTAATTCCGGCCGGAAATTGAAGTTCTCGTAAAAAGCGCAATATTCGTATAGATAATATATGACCGGCAAGCAGTGCACGTGTCAGGGGCGGCTGCGGGGGTGGCTGCGGGGGTGGCCGCGCATATAGGTCCGCGTCGCGCAGTAACGGTAATAACACTTGGAGCAATAATAAAGATTTAATGCTAGGCATTCCGCCTTTTACGGACGGTTATACAAGCGGAAGGGTGGTGTCCCGGTCAAAAACCGATTCCACCGCGTTTCCGTCGAAATTACATCCTCTCCTACGGCGAGCCAAATTTTTTCCGGCTCCTGGCCCGGCGGTTTCTATTACCCGCTCGATCTCTCTCTTACCCCTCTCTCTCTCTCTTTCTCTCTCTGCATTACGCGTTTCATACGTGGATAAACGCACCCGCGATTAAGCGTAACGAGTCGCTGAAAGCGGCCGCCGCGAGGGAGAAAAATCATTAATTCCGCGACGGAAATTCGTTCGAGTAATTTGCGCGTTGCCATTGACCTCCTTCCCCTCTATTAAGACACGTAACTGTTGCATCATTTATTGATTCAGTCTTCGTTTAAATTTTCGAACCGTTGAGTAAGGTTCCTAAAGCATTTCGCAACGATCGGTGTATCGTAAATCTTTATATTATTTATTTCAGCACGGACTGATTTCATGCTGCGATTTTATTGGCAATCTGTGGGAATTTTTTGAAAGAAAGATGTTCGATATTAGAGTTCTAAACTTTGTACACTTATTAATAAATGATATTTGAAGAATGTACACGAACGTTTTCAATCTGTAATAAGAACTTTGTTTAAAGTTACGCTGGTAAAATTAAATTTTTTAAAGGTAGCGGTACTTTTTGAAACTTTTAGGATAAATTGCTTTACATTGAAAAGCTATGTTCTAATTGTTTAAAAAATATGTACCAGGAATGTACCATTGTATGAAGTCTCACAATTTGAAGATGCAGATCGATAGACACTCTGAAAATTTTTCATATTATCAAGAACAAAAATAAAATGATCTGACTTAACAGTGTTCTTACATCGTCGATGAACGTAAAAAGTCCGAAATGGTACGAAATCAACAAATGGCCGGGCCTACGAACGCGAATATACGATTTCGGCCAGAAATGTTCTCGTTGTTCGCGCAAAGAAGTGCTGTTTACTTTACCTTCCCCCTGAATGTTTTATTTTTATCGGTAACAGTTTAGCTATTGTTTATCCGTATGCATTGGGATATTTGAATCGATCGTATAGCTTTTTCCTCTCGTGCCCGCCAATTTCGAATAAGTGGTATCGAACAGAGACTCTACAAATTCATGAGCTGTATCTCCATACATACCTGCCTCGAATTCCCATCTGGAACTTTCGAGATATAGGTAATCTCCATATACGCTCCTGTCGATTAAATCCAAAAAAATCGATCCTTTTAAGTCTGTAGAACCGTGCGCTCTTTTTAACAGAACAAAAGAAGAGCGCAGAATCACCGTAGGTAACTGTAACACACTGTACAGTAATTGCGCGGCCGTGCAGTATGCATTGGTTCGTTAATTCCCTTGTTCCACTTCTATTCTCGGACGAGACTATTAACCAAATTTGCATTTTAACTAAATTTCTTGGCGCCTATTAATTCTCGATTACAGCGGCGCGTCCTGGAAAAAATCTCGCCGGCTCGCCGAGGAAATCGAAGCTTACCAAGTGACCCCTCGGTTACGGTGGCAATTGTGACCCCTCGATTATGCGTGGCACCGAGTAAATTCGTTAATTTCCTAGCCGCGTTTGCTAGACGCGTTGTTGGTGGGAGGATCGCCTAAACGCCTTCTAAATTCCGCTGTTTAATATTCCGGGCGACCGGCCACTAAACGGCTAGGAACTGCGGATAACGCGGAAACAACCGAAAAGAATCGCGCGATGGCCCCCTTAAAACAATAGGACCGGGGGGAGCACGGTTATCCGACGGTTTTTCCGAGCGAGGAACAACGCACTTTGCGTATTAACCCCTTACTTTCGGAGCATCCAACCCCCGGGGGAACAATGCGGGGTCTCGCGCAAAGCCCGGCGCAACATCACCCGATAATAAACAATAATTAAAAACAATCCCGCCGGGGCTCGGATGTTTGCGTTCAGGGGATCCGTTTTTCTCTTCGGAGACTTGCACCGCGGCGCGCCGCGCCGTGCCATCGAAATACCGGCTCGACAAAATCTTACGACCGCTAATTCCATGGAATCTCCGCCCGTTATTGGAAATTACACGAAGCTACAGAATTTCGAATACAGAACGATCGAAAATATTTCATTCGTTCGAGGTCCAGAGCATTTATCCGAAACGCGGAATTGTTTGAAATGAATCGCGGTTTTATCGAACAAATATTTGGTTCGATATCTTGTTTTGAATACGTTTACAAGAAACGGCTTACGTGTTTTTGCACGTGAGTTTAGCAAAAATATGTTGTTAAAGCCTCGACATGTGTACGCTATTGGTTCAAGAAACTTTGGGAATTTTGCAACTATTGAAAAGCTGCTTCGTAACAGCATGTTGGATATTGAACGAGGATTTGAAAGGTTAATCTTCTGATGCGAATTTGAGGAAACTGGCAAATAGGAGGAGATCGTTTAAATTGAAATTTAGAAAGCATTTTCGTGTTACGATAATGTTTCAGCTAGGTTTTGATAAGTTGATACCGATTGTTGCTGCCTTTAAAAACTTTATTTCAATTAAGCTTTCGAAAACGTTTTTGCAAACAATGTTCGGAAAAATTATTTTCTGCTTATTTTTCTCTATACTTCTCTTACTTTAAGATTTTAGCTAGATTGAATGGTTTTCTGAAGCAATTGTAAACAAAATACGACATATAGTACGGAAACGGTGTTTCATAATAGGCACTTTTACCATAAGACTTCCGACTTCCCGCGGTTTTACACGAGTCGGTAGAAGTATCTCGTCACGAGAACGTAAAGCAATGAGATGATGGAGTCATACGTCAAGAATAGTTTTCTAATAGCCTGGAGCGCCCACTTGATTTTGCCGGTGCTATAGCAGCTACGTCCCCCGGTGTCTCGCTTCCTCATCGCAGAAACCTGCAGGTTCCCCGGCGAGCGTGCATCACGGTGCACTCTGTTACACGCTAAAATGTTGCAGTTATGTTTACTGTTAGCGACCAGATGGGAAGGGAGATCTTTATCTAGGTGCATCCAACCTTGCGCAGGGTGCATCGCGAGTCATCGCGAGCTTTGAACACCTTGTAGTCTGCGTTCGCGTCGGTCTTTCCGGTTCCGTGAACGCGCTCATATCGAGGGAAAAATGCCATTGTGGGCGAGAGAGGGGCTTCTGACATGTTTGTTTGACGGAAAAGTCGCCGGCGTTTTCGCGCTCTTCCCGCATAATGGCGGGCGATATAGTTCGACGGCTGTCATTGACGATCTCGAGGTATGTATGTATATACATATATATGTATATATTCGTCGCGACCTGGAACGATTCCACAATGTATCGTTGAAACAGCGAGTCGGAGATTCGCGTTTAGCTTGGTCTCGACTGCGGACGCTGAGTCTGGCCTTTTCATAGAGCGTTTCGACGGCTTCGATGCATCCGAAAAATGGCTGTTCGAAAGAATAGTCGGAGGTTCGTCGACCGTGAACATTCCTACGGTTATAAAATCCACGGGAAATGGAAGTTCGAGGGGTTTTTGTCTCTGCGGCGCGCTTTCGCCATTAGCCTTGCACGCAGCGGTCTGAAATTCCTGACGGAAGAATGCCGTATTTTTACGGGAGATTGTCTCGTCCGCGGTTCTTTCGGCTATAGTATTTTTACAGCGACGTCCCCGCGTAGACGTTCGACATTCCGCGTGTCGGAATCTCGGAATCGCGCCGCGCCGCTTGCTTTCTCGCTCACTCGATGGCTCGCTCTCGAAGAATTTGTACTCGGCGTTCGAGCATAATGTTCAATTATAGCGTAATGAGTGTGCGGAGCCGCCAGCCGCTCTCTCGCCCCCGCTTTTATTTACCTTGCCCGGAACCGTTCGCGCACCGGAACGGCATATTGCCCGGAGCGAGCGCTCGCCGGCAACAACTTCAATATGTCTTTAAGCTGCCGTGTATGACTTCCTCTTTTTGAACGAGCCCGCGAGTTTTGTGTACTGGCGCGCCTCTTATTAAAGCACTCGCATCGGTGCTTTATTAAAACGAGATCTCCAGCTACGCGAGAGGACTGCCCGAGAACGGCGCCGCTAATCCGTGTCGCTCTTGGAAAACAAAAATACAAAAGAGAACCTCTATGTTTCTTTGTTAAATTCTGCGAGCCAGTGTTCTACGGCGGTAGTCTACTCTTCAGCGTTTCTTTGACACCATTCTACTCTTCGCTTTTGCTTGCTGTGTTTTCTGTGAACTGTTTTTTGGTCACTTATTTCTGGTAATATCTGCGCCGTGAACCTTTGTACGGAAATACAAATTTCCTGTGTCAGTTGCAAGGGCCAACAATTCACCAGGAAATTGCTTCTTCTCTTAATAACCGTAATTCCGTACGGCTAATTTACATTTAGCGCGAGGTACACGCGAGGATTTTACACCGTTGAATTTGTTCCTTATTTGCGTTGCATAATACGGCTAGATTCGGTAGATTCTGTTACGAGGCACGCATTCCGATGCTTTCAGGTACATCTCAACGTTCAGAGAAACAAAACACGCGTTTTCATTTCTTCATTTTAGAACGAAACGAGGGACGAACAAAATGAAACGTTGAAATGTTTAATAGAACATCGGGGAAAATGGTGAAAGGTTTCTAGCAACAAAACCGATCTAAACGCGTCACACCGATATCAACGTGTTCCAACGAAATTCACGGTTGCCATAACAGTTTACGAACGCCCGAACCAACAATACCGTTCCGAAGCACGCCACTTAAACCGATTGCTCCCAAAAGACACGTGGAACGCTCGACTTGGCCGAGGACATAAAATTTGATTTTTGTCCCGAAAGGCTCGATGCGCCGATGCAGGTCTAAGCTTATAACGAGAGGAGAACAGGAGGCGACGAATACAAAAGAATCGCCGATAGTTGCGAAGTTCGTCGAAAACGAACGTAGCTCGAAAATCCGCTGGGAAACAGGCCGGCGGAACGAGTTCGCGCGAGCGTGTCCGCGGCGGCGGTAACTCGATCGAAAGTAAACACGCGTCGGGGAAAGACGGGAACGATGAAGGACGCGCGACGAAAGCTCGGCTGAAAAAGCGGGACAAAAGAGAAAAAACAATCGAGCCGACGGCGCGGCGGCGTGGCTGCGACATAATCGCGACGCGAGCCGCGGCGAGGCGAGACGAGGCGAGGCGAATCGTGGCGGCGAGACGAGGCGAGTTCGAGGCAACAGCGCGGCGAAATTGTTTCGGTCGCGCGAGCCGAAAAGTTTCTCGCGCGGCCGAAATAAAGATAAAAGGTACGGGGAGAGAACGCGACGCAATTATGAAGTTGGGCAAGTTTAATTGAATTTCCACGGCATATTATTGGACGGCCTCGGCGGGCGCTCTGTTACCACGCGTCCCAAGTATTATATAGGGCGACGAATTAAGAGAGCGAGCACGCCGGCCCTCTCCGCGCCGTTCGTTATTGACAAAAGGGGCAGAGAGGAAAGTTCCTTTTCCATCGGCCGGGGAAACGCGTTTCCCCCGCGGGAATCGATATTTTCCATTCGGGACACGCCGCCGGATAACGCGTCAATATTTTGTTACAAGTTCTTTAACGACGCCGGACCGATAATCCAGGGAACCGCTTCCGGTGAGCGCGGCCCGGATGAAAATGATAACGTTGTTATCCGCGATTGTTTCAGATCGCAGTTGCGCTATAATTGCGGACCTACGTCTACGTGGAACACGTTTAACGTTGTACGTGTGCGCGCGCGCTCGAGCCCGCGCGGTTTCGTGTACGCCGCTGGTGTTACCGTACTCTGTAATTGCAGTTTATTGTTACGTATGGAAATGAAGTACCAGGGAGTCGCTCGAAATACCGCGGGAAATACACGCTGCTCAAGGTCGCCCGGTAACCAGACCCTTTGTCCTATTTCATTTTCGTATTTAGCCAACTGAAGACCTCGATAGCGCGGAACCAACGTTACGATCAAGAACCGAGCACGCACTCACCACTGAAATTATTTTGGACCCGTTTATTCGCTGGGAAATATTCTGCGTTAGCCACATTTTTCTCGAGAGGCGATAAGTTTATTATTCTTTGTGCCTTCCGTAGAGTGAAAAATCAACCGGCATCCGTTTCTCGTTAATGAAACATGAAAAATGGTGGTGTTCGATTTCTTTTTGTTCACGTGGTTAAATATGCTTCCAACTATTTTGACACTTCTCTATGAAACATATAGAATTTGTTAAAAATGGTGGAGCAAAAGTGAATGAATAAAAAACCATGCTCAAGTATTTTATTATTCTAGACCGAGCACTCTTGTGATCACGCCTCCTGTTTGAACGCTACTTTTTTGTCGTCTACAACAAGCTCAACTTTTGCTTCATCTTTCGTCTAAATATTTGCATATCACGTTGGAAGCTAAACAAAAGTGTACACGAAAGTTCCACCGCAACTTCTCTTGCAGTTTCAAGGTACAATGGTCGCTCAGATAATCTATAACTTCCTCATTTGAGTGTACCTATAGACAGAGTTCGGCAACAAGTGATCTGATTAATGATTAACGATTATAATTCGTTAGTTATAATAAATTATTATGAATTAGTTATACTAACAGTTATAATCGTTAATCATTAATCAGATTACTTCTTGCCAAATTAAGAATAGAATATTGCCAAATAACTAAAGAGTTGTTAACTACTTTTTGCTCAACTCTGCTTACTGGTAACCTATTTAGGGTACCGCCGTTTATCGGAAAAAATCAAGGAAATTTATTGAAGGAGAAATACTATAATATGTCTTCGTTCTACAGCAAGTAAATATTTTCGCACAGGTCCCAGAATCCGCAACAATAGCGGTTAAACGGAATTGGTTTGCGAGGAACCGTGGCTGCGCTCGCGGCGCATTTCCATACGCGCGAGACCCGCGATCCCCCTAAAATTAAACTCCGTAGATTAGCTGTTCGTGACAGTCAATTGTGAAACAATTCCCGTTCCATATCTTGCTTCGAAGTCAAGATATCTCGGAGATATGAATCGTTCCGCAGTAATTAGCGATTACAAGCGGGAGAAACTCGGCGCAGCCACGGTGCAGACCGGCTAAATTCGATTCCCGGGACTCGAAACACGGCGCGAGTCGAATGAATCCCATCCAATAATCGTTCCCGTTTCGCGAATTACATACTCAAGGCATTACAACGTCGCAGTATTAATGAAATCTTCCCTCTGCCCGATAATTCCGCGAGCATTACGCGCCTTTAATTCCGGCCTCAGCCCGAAAACCCGGCCCGGTGCCACGGATGTAGAAGCTGCTGATCCAGACGGCTCGAACTATTTTATTTTCGATCGATCCTCGTATTAGAACTCGATTATCTACTTGAAAGATTTTTTTTTAATTTATTGTTCCCAATAACGGCGGTTGTTTGATGGAGAAATACGATTTTTTAATATTTAAATCTGATCTTGTAGACAAAAGCATCCTCAAGAGCAGAGACTGTTAGTCACACATTTTTTAAGATTTTGCAACCGAAAAATTAGTACAAGTTGGAGAATATTACGTACTTTGAAATAAGTTACTTTTTTAAAAAAGAGAGTTCATTAACTTCGAGAGTTCGTAACACTCACGGTGAATTAATATCTTTTCAATAGAAGCAATCTTTATTCTGGCACTTAGAAAATTTTGAAAAATTCACAAACAAATAATTATTCCAGGTTAGACGATTTATACCATACTATATTGAAAAATCGTGATACGACACGCAAGAGAGTGAGCGTCACATTAAATTGAATCCTAAAGTGTTCCACTTTCGAAAAGGTCGAGTTTGAAAATTCGTTAACTATCCGTTTCAAACTCAATTTTCCCAAAATTGAAGCCCTGCATGAAAAAATTTCATTCTATATTTTCGTGTCGCAATCACTTTTATGGGAGGAATCATCTCTCTCTCTCTCTCTCTCTCTCTCTCTCTCTCTCTCTCTCTCTCTCTCTCTCTCTCTCTCTTGCCGACTGTAAAATGATTTTTCGAATACTCTGTATACTTTCAAATAAGTTATTTGTTTTTTTAAAAAAAGGACTTTCTATTTTTGTTAAAACACGTTATTGTAGTGTGCATGGATTAATAATTAATATCGGGCTATTTCGCACGCAGAAAAGTGAGTGAAAAATCGAAGATCGATTTTCGCAGGATTGTTATTTAGGATGAAAAGACCGTGAATTAATTCACACGTGTAACGAATTCAATAAAAATGAATAGCTTATTTTTCTACGTTATTTGAATATGTATCGATTCATAAGTGATTTTCGGGATCTTCGAAGCCAACTCCGGTTTATGTCAAGGTTATGTTTATACGCTAACGCGATTCGGTATTAGAGTTTTCGGCGAGAGAGGGCGCGGCGCGAGTGCGCACCACCTGCAAACGAAACGGTTAGGGCTGCTGAACAGTGTCATTCGACGTCCCCTTCCGAAGTTTCTGGCTAGTTTTACCCCGGAATTTATATCTGTCTGGCGCAAAGTGTCTACCGTCAGCGAACTTCCACAGCCGTTCTACTCGTCCTGACCGATTTCGCGGTTCGAGAACGTGTTCCGCCTGAGTCATCAGCAATTGAACTAGGTGTTTCTACTGTGGCAATCATTGGTGAGCGAACTCTTCCGATTATTAATACTCAAAACTGCATGCTCTATTTCGCCCGATTCGTATTTATAAAGTCACGACTGATTGCGTCGCGTTCATCCAATATTCTCTTTTGGTATCTACGGTCTCCGGAGAGAGAAAATGGAATAGATAATATAATATTAAATATCTTACCTAATCGACGATTGTGTGGTCCTCTAAACTTTTCACTATGGCCGACTTTGGTACAGATGTGCGCTGTATATGATACGAAGTTAACCACGACGTATATATAAACTAAAGAATTTGTTGACAACGCGCACTTTTTAGAAAACAGGTACATAGACTGACTCGTATTACAAACGTTCTTTGCACTTACTTACAGGTACATAGACTGACTCGTATTACAAACGTTCTTTGTACTTACTTCCGATGACATTTGCCGTGTGATATTTGACGCGTAGAATCCTTCAAACAATGTGAAGTCAGCGCATAAAGGCACTATTGGCAGCGGACCGAACTAAACGTAGCGCCTAATTCAAAATTAAATTTCCATTTCTAAATTTATAGCCCCTTACCGCGATAATTGTAAAAGAGGTTGAAAATGATATAATTAAAAGTTGTTTGGTAAATTGTTCAATAACAATGGCGAATAGTTTAGGTTAAAAACTAAATTCCAAGCCCACAGATTTTCTTACTTAAATATCAAATTTATTAAGAATACAGAAGTATCAACCACAACAATAAGAAAGAACTACTAATGGAAACAGTAAAGTCTCAACGCAAACGGCTAAGTATTAATTAATAATACTTAATAATTTCAAATGACAGCTAACACGCATTCCAAATCACTTAAAGAAATTCATGAAGTACTAAACACATCACATCAATGTAACAATTACAGAAATTTCTTCACGAGTGTCACAATCTTGTTGTGCCATGAGTGTCACGGTACTATTACTATGCCTATGTGATTTACCGATTTCTCGCTACGCCGATGCGAAGGTGTCGGAGTCAGTCAAGCATATGATGCGGCACGTGCCGCGGCTCCTTTGTCTAGAATTCCCAGAAGACAACACAAAGTAGTCTGTTTAGGTGTGAGTCAGGTACGAAAAACTGCGGAGAAAATCATGCCATGTGGCCTCCGAATTGCCTTTGAATCGTCTTCGAATCGTGGCATGTGGCCTCCGAATTGTCTTCGAATCGTGGTATGTGGCCTCCGAATTGCCTTCAAATCATAGCATGTGGCCTCTGAATTGCTTTTAAAAAAATTAGAAATAAAAAAGTTCAATCATCGTTTTTATTCTAGCATTACTATGTATTTATATTAATATACAGTTAGTCGCTGCCTCTTTAGCGATTGCCCCGAATTTCTCTCTCTCTCTCTCTCTCTCTCTCTCTCTCTCTCTCTCTCTCTCTCTCTCTGTCTGTCTTACGAGACGTCGGCAACTATAAAGGCGACCCGCGAGGCTCGAAGAATCGTGTCTTGTGGTCCCTTGAAATACACTTTTAATTCCAACTTTGCGACACTCTTAAAGAAATTACTGTAATTCGAAACAAAACAGCCACCCCTGTTTCCCAGAAATGACATGTATCAGTGGTACAGGACTCTTACAACCATGTTAAACAGTCTCGATCGGAAACAGGGCCCAGCGACGAAGAATCGCCGTGGAATCGCGATAATTAGCTTGAAAGGAACTTCGCTCGCGTGGGTGGTATATTAAGCGTTGGTGCCGAAGGGAATATTTGCAATTCGGCCCTTTGAGGCTCGCCTGCCGGAATGAATACGGAGACCAGGACTCGTCGCGCTGTTATTAAAATATTATTTTTCGGGTCCCAGCCACGGTCGCTCGAAGGTCGCCGAAAAAGTGACGAACGTCTACGCCGAACTCTGCGGCCAACCATACACGCGCATCGACGATATTTAATTGGCCATGCACTTGGACGGCGCACCGATATTTTCGTTCCGCTCGGTTAGAAACTGCGGTCTGCCCGCGTCAACGTTCCGGACCGACCGCAATTTTACTGTCCGCCACGAAACCTCGACCAGCCTTCGTTCGGCTCGGAAAAAAAATAATTTCACCGGCCGTTCTCTTTCACCTCTGTCTCCCTCTCTTTTCTCCCTTTTCTCTGTTTCTTCCTTTCTCTCTTTCTCTCTCTCTCTCTCTCGCTCTCTATGCTCGAATTTCTGATCGCCTTGGAGCCACCTCGACGCTGATTAAATTTTACAGTGCGATCGCATTAGTTGCAAGACCGGCTACACGAATTTGCTGAAAAGAATTTTTTTTAAACATGTGTCACTGACCAAATTTATTGTTAAGATAATTTACAGTGTCTTTATAATTTATTTCACTTGCGTTTTTAACATTTTTACATTTTAAGAATTAAGTCTGAGATTTTCGAACATGTGTCTTACGCTGCTAGGATTCGAACCTAATTAAACTGACACTGAAACGGGGGCTAATTTTAGTTTCACTACTTCAAAAGGAAAATGTGGAACATGTCTGACAATCGCGAAAGTATTTTTTGAGAGGAGGAATTAATAATGCCATTGAGAAATTGTCACTGAAACGGGTTGCGGTTCTACTTTGACTCTTTTCAGACTAAAATGATACATAGTTCAAGCAAGATTAGGAGACCTTTAAGCCACCGCTTTGCCGACTTCTAATTTATTCATGAAACCTTCGCTGTCATGAAAACGCATGAAACAGGACCGTGAAAACGTACTCCATTTATGAATTTTTATTTCGAGAACCGTATAAGGAATCGATACAAATGTTGTTTTTAATATAATCTAGACAGAACAGTCTACCACAGTAATTTTATTTCCAAATCGAAAAATTAATCTGTTAACAACGAAAATTCTAAATAAACATTTGCTAAATTGTATATCATGACAAGTAGAAACGGCGGGTCATGATCAGACACGGCGTGCGCGAGTTCCACGAAATTTATGTGTTCTATATATGTTTCATTGATACAGCTGGTAGCCATGGTCCGATATTAGGCTCGACAGGGTGTCGTGGTCAGGGGTGGTCGATAGAGTAATCATTGAGCAAATGAGAGGCCCGCGTTCGACCCGAGTAATTCTTCTTTCCGGCACGCGGCGTTGTTTTATCGACCATATGCTTGTGTTATTACCATTGCCGTCGGTGGTCATGGACCGATCGAATTTTGTTAGCCATGGAACAAACGAAGTTCTTTTACGAGGGTTGAGATACCTCCCCTTGTCCTCTATAAAAGTTCTCGAAATCAGAAGGACTCGTATGACGATATTTCAAGGTACGAGTGACCGATGGCGACGGTCTGAAGATGAAAAGTTGACCGGAAAGTTCCGAGAAGAAATCCTTTGCTTTTTCTCATCCCCCTGCTATCGGAAATAATTAGTGGAGGCTCGCTAAGAGTAATATGAAAGTTCGGCGGCGCTGGGCGTCAGGAAGTAACCCTGTTTCTTGCGAAGAAGAAGTCCCCATTTTCTTATAGGACGTTGTCGTACTTTGGAAAGAGGACACCCTTAATTGGGCAACTCTAACGATGATCAAATTACGATGTTAATTCGCGGCTATTACACGCGCGGGTTAATAACCCGTGCATTCTGCTGTTCATTGAAACGATAATACCTACACGAGCTGCGCAGCCGGGCTAATGACTGCCGACCGTGTCCTTGGGAAGATCATTATCAAAACGTGCGGCCGAATAATTATCGGAATTTGTCGGGCTACTTTGTAGCCGGCTTTCGCCTGTCCAAGAAAATGAGTGTGAATAATCGGATTCTCATTAACTCGCTGCTCTCGCGAGTCGAATGCCCGGCGTGCTCGATCACCTCGTTCGACCGATCAATTAATAAGCCTGCAATTTCATACCCGGGGTCTCAACTTTCATTATCGCGAGGATTCTGTGTTTCCAGACCGTGTTCCAGAAATTGTCGTTCCAAACTCTGTCTACTTAACCCGAGAAAGATAACCTACGTCGCAGAGGCGCCTGCGAAGACCGTTGATTTTTGTTAATTTTTCATAGAGGTCTAGTGATTTAAGTTTAAAATTACTTAAAATATAAAAAAATATAATATAAATGCATTTTATTTTTACAATAATGCCAAACCTTTAAAATGACTAGATTAACTTAAATAAATATCCATTGTTAGTATAAAATTGACGCCTTAGAAAAGCATGCGCCTCTGAAGCGTATGGTTATCTTTTACGTACGTTGTCATATGGTTATCTTTCTAGGGTTAAAGGAGAATAAATCGCGGTGAAATGAAATTGATAAAATTGATTGCATATAAGTTGAAATTGAAACAATATGAAAAGTTGATATTTGAAACGTTATATTTTCTGCATTTTTATTCGAATGTTCTATGAAATGTGAGACAGTTTCCCAAAACAAAACAAAAAAATTGTTCTCTGAATTTTGATACATGCAATGACCGTGCTAAAAATGTTATTCGAAACACTTTTACGTTATTTTCTGGTGGTCGGAGCAGCGAAACGGTACGGCAACGTTGCCGATGAATAAATTACGAAATAATTGACGGGATCCGCGACACGATCGCGAAAACACAGACAAAAGGGGATGGAGAAAAATATGGATTAGCAATGGGGCACGGTAAAGCCACTTTTTAAAGCCGGAGGAAAGCCGATGCCGTGCGGTTAATGAAGCTGTTCACCGCGACTCGTCAAAGGCGACATGTTCGCGGCAAATTAAGACTCCGATAAAACCCGCGATTAATATGTACATAAGTTTCGCGGTTCATTAGGCGATAGGATGCCTGTAACGTTGATAGATACTTGCCGATGCCGGGAGTAATTTATTTAATAACCGGGCAATCTCCGCTTTATTGTCGGCGCTTCCTCTCCCCCTTGTCTATTATCTTCTATTCGTTCGAATTGCCATTAAAAAAAAAAAAAGAAAGATAACCTAACGATTCCGTCGAACGAGCTTGTTAACACTGATCCGCTTCTCGTTTTCCCAATTCAGTTTGCCTCTCGGTGTCAAATGAAAACAATGGTAAAAAAAAGTCAACTACAATTGTAAATTCCTCCTTTCGAAATGGAAAAATCGACGCGCAGATGGAGCCACTTTTCCAGAAACGAACCATGTCAAAACGACAGGAAAAACTAGCGAGGATTAAATTACGCCCAGCTCGATTTCCGTCCATATGTTACACTTTTCTGATTGTTTGTGATTGCCAGTTTTCCAACGATGAACGGGAATCAGGGTAATCGTCTAGTCTAGTGGCTTTCCAAAATTTTTGCTGTTTCACTGGGCTTTTTTGCTCGAAGAGATTTAGTTTATCGCGGAAACGGAAAGTCAATTAGCAGGGATCTGGGTCAGGTGAGTACCAGCGAAAGAAAACGGACAGATCTTTTTAATGGGAATTTAATAGCAATTGAAACCATATCAATGGAGCTCGGGGTTTTTCTTTAAATAAAATAACTAGAAGCATTTTACTGTTTGGTGCTTTCCGAATCGATTCTTTCAGTCGATCATGAACTGAAGGTTTTCTATAAATAAATGGTACGTAAAACCAAAATATCGAAACTCCATTAACACTCGCTCAGCGGCGTTCGAGTCCCCGTTTGGACTCATAGTATAAACGTTGTTATTTGACTATTTAGCTTCTGCTAATTAATTTTAATTTTTACGAGTCTAGTAGAAATACATTAAAAAATATGTTGAGTAAATTAATAAATCGAATTATAAATCAACGTAAACATGCTCTGTTACATTTTCGTCAAAAATGTCTTGGCATTGAGTATTAAGATAAGCTGTGGAGATGGTTTTAAATTGTTTCAAATTGTAACATTTTATTAGCCAGTTTACATTACTAGGTATCAGTGTTAGGTTCAACGAGATTAATATTAACTTCCAAGAAGTACTTCAAAAAGTACGGTAAAAAGAGGTGCGTATTTGAATGAATCTAGTACAGCTTCCACGTAGCTATAAAACTAAAAGCTTGAAGCTAGATATGAATCTAGTAAAATACCCGCCACGAAATCCTCAAAAGCATCGGTCTAGCGAGGATTAAAGAAGAAGGTGTGTGCTAACTGAAAAAAAATGTGTAAAAACTAAATGTGCGAGGATTTGAATGGCTAGCTTTGAATATAGAAGCTCCTAGCTAGATATGTATCTAGCAAAATAGCTACCGCGAAGTCGTCAGAAGCATGCGTCTTGCGACGGTTGAAGCAGGAAAAGGGTGTTAATTGAGTCGTCAGACGGCCGGACGGATTTTTCTCGTGCTCGCATCTGAAATGGCTGCCACCTACACGTCGTCTGGTCTGCAAGTTCCCTTTCTTCTATCCTAGTTGACCAGTTCTTGTTGGTCTCGACTTAAGCTCGTCTCGGCCTTGCACACTGGCGGAATTCCCGCGGCATGTACCGATAAATCTTCATAAAATCCAATCCACGCCAGCAGCGGCCGGTCGAGTGTGTCGTTGCACCGCTTTCTCTCTCTCTCTCTCTCTCTCTCTCTCTCTCTCTCTCTCTCTCTCTCTCTTCCTCTCCTTCTGCTGTTCTCTCTCGCGAGACGGCGCAAAAGGGCTTAATGAGAGCTAGCAGGCTGCGAGCCTGACGGATAATTTGATGCCGAAAAAACTGGCAGGCTTAACGACCCGCTGCCCACCCCCTTCGCACCGCGCCCATCCTCTTCCCGCCGCGCCGGAATTTCTCGCGAGAACGAACCGCTTCCTTTCCCCGGTGATTATCTTTTAATAAATTTCAAATTGACTTTGTACCGAATGTGTTCGGTTCGCCGTCAGCTCGTCCCCCAGGCAATCTGCATGTTTGTCGCCCGGACAGCTATTTAAACGCTACAGAATGTTACTTAACACGCTGTCTGTGAGCTTCGTGTTACAGAGAAGCAATCTGCCGTTCTTTTTCACAAGCCGCTCATGCTAATTCCCGATTCCGAGAATAAATCTCGACAATGTCAGCCGAGCGTGTCTCTTAACACGCTCCGCCGCGACTCGGGCCAGAAAAATTCAGTGAAATCGATGGATGCTGTTTATCTGGTTTTTCAGCGATGTTTCAACAGGATCGGAGAAGATAGAATTTATGGTGGTAATTGCTTCAGCGATTCTCTCGCTGATCGTATGCAAAGCGTAATCCTGTCGCGCAATTATTGATGACGCGATAAGTATTGCTCGTTTAAAGAAAAAATAAATAAATAAATACTGCCTGAAACAACATTCTACGCAAGATTGTAGAAATATTATCAGTAGACTGGATTTTATGCAATTATTATAAAAAGGAGTAGAAAAAATATAAAAACGTAGACGCAAAATTTATGATCATTGCTGACTTCCCTTCGATTGATTAAAATTATTGAAAAATGAGATACTTCTTCTAATATTATTTCTGTTTCTTACAATTAAGTTGGACAATTTTTATTTTGTATAAATATCCGCAGTCGAAGCATTAATATCAGGCGTAAAATAGAAAGTGTTAAAATAGTGGAACAACGAATGAAACTGTGGAAATTTGTATAATTTTCATCTGGTTATTGTGCGTACCTTGATTCTATTATAGAATATAGCGCTTTTCTATACGCATTTGAAACCGTTCTAACAAAAATGTTTTCAACACCGCAGACAGCGTTTCGCTTAATTTTTCTGTCGGAAGTTTAAAAGAGATACGGATTGGAGGCTCGCGGTCGTTTTTCCGGTGTGCTCGCGCAGAAAGTTCGCGGAGGCCGTTGATTATCGAGTAATTTGTTTCATTTCCCGGGGACGACGGTTGGCAAAGCGTTCTCTCTCGCCGGGTCGCTGTAAACGCCGACACGGCTACCCAAGTCCGCGGGGCTCCTCCTCCGATAAATCTCCATGAAGTCCGATTGCAGAGCCGGCCGCGTATCTGCAAACTTTCCGGCATTGTTTTCCCGCGGAAATCTCGGTGTGTGCGCAAGGGGAACAGACGGACGATCTTCGATAGTTCGAACGGTCAACAAAAATAGTCGACCGCGCACGGAATATCGACTGCAAAACTCGCCAAATATTTGCGCATCGGTGTGTTCCAGCTCCTCTTCTCCAACCCCTTCCTTCTCACCCTTGCTCTATCTCGCTCCGCGGCGACGGTCTCGCTCGATTCGTCGCCGATAATTATTATAATTATCCCGTGTTACGCAACGATCGAACGAGCCTCCCATTTTCGTCGTTCGACCGCGGCGGCGACGTAATACCGTTTCGGCTCGTTTCGAAACGGTTTTCCAGGCACCGGGCTCCACGATAAATATTTATGAATTGCTTTTTTTCGAAGGCCGCGCGTTTATTACGCAATCATGAGCGCGCGAATTCATACGGGCAAATGGAAGTGGCAGCTCGTGCGTGGACACCGATAGCTCCTCGCAAATGAATGAAATGATGCGTGTCCGCAAACATCGCGATACCCCGCAGCCGCCGATGTCGCTCCGAGAGAAAACCGGAGGCTTTTCTCATCAATTTCGAGCCCTGTCTGGCCGAGGAACAGTTTTCAATTCGCTTTTAAAGGCCCGCGTTTTCATCGACGCGTTTCGAAACCGGCGGGATGACGACTTCGCTCATTTCCGCTCGAATTTATTCGCTGCGGAACGAAATGATCGTGCAATTTCCTCGATTTCTGACAATTAAAAGGTACGCTCCAGTAACAGAGACGTTATGAATTATGTCGGAACGTGATACGAAGACGAATCGAGACGTTATTCCGCACTGTCGCCAAAAATATTTGGCTGCATAGAATTCCAATGTCTGTACTGCCACATCTTCAAAATAAATGTATAGTACGTCTCGAAACAGTCGAAATAATCTACGCGAATGTCTCATAAATTAGATACACCAGGTAGATACGAAGAATTCAATTCTATTTGCCACTGCGGATGAATCATTACTTTCATTCAGGTAATCTTTGGGTTTTAATCTTGCATCGACCAGGCGATAATTTATCGCTTTATTTGCGGCGTGTTAATAAATCTTGGATACCGAGATCGGTTTGAATTTGATCAGCATCCTTGACGCAGGGGAATAAACATTCTCGAAGCGAACGAGTCTGCTCGGTAGAAGTTTATCCATGAGGTATAAATTCTGGAGGACTTCTACCGTGACAGCTACGTTTTCGTCCTCTTCTTAGAATTTATCAAATATTCACTGGTGCGAGCGGGTACGGGGATCAAGAAAGTATACGTGTTCAAAAATAGAATCTGTATTTTGTGTACCGATCGAGAACAGTACGTTTAGGACACTACTGACTATACAACCCAATTTGTATTAAAGCGCTATTTTATAGCGCTAAACTGTAGATTTTTATGCATTCGTTACTAATATGAACAAGCAAATTACAAAACTGTGCAGATATGAGATAAATTTCAATGAAACGATTATACTGTGAATTTTATGCATTTGTGAATAGGTGAAACACGAAACGGTAACACGATTAGGAAAAATTAACAATTTGATTACATTATTTACGAATGCATAAAATTATTCAAGATGGAAGTAAACACTTACGTAGACACTTACGAAAATTATTATTTTCCATAAAGATCCGCTGTCGAGTGATGATACATTATTTTCGATTCATTAAATCCGTTAACAGAAAAATTAATTTTTGTTTCCCACAATCGATTTTAGGAATTTCAATTTCGCCTAAAAATCCACAGTCCGGTTGACCACTGAGAACCTGTGAAGAAACAGTTACCAAAGCACGCGATAAACTACGAATTCGACAAAAGGTATCCAACTTTCGCTGTACGGTCAGAGATGAAATAAGAATGATATTAGCTGACCCTCTGAACTCGGTATTTCAAGAGCAACCACCCCAGCGTTTCTCTTTGAGGGACCATAAAGAATTCAAAGGTAGAAGCGCATTTTCCACGGACGTTCCGGCATGAAATATTTCAAGGGCTCGTCGGCGTCCAAATTCGAACGGACACGCGTTATCATCAGGTGTTCCTTGCGCGGGGTCGCCACGGAGGGTCGGGAAAAACCGGCACGTCGGAATTTACGTTGCAGAGTGGCCGTATGCGGCTCGGGCCGGTGCATACGCGCGGCTATGGGGGTGGAATTCAATAAAGTCGGACGCTGCGTAAACCGGCCCGGTGACACGAAGTTGTTGATGTCGTTAATTTCCATCGTGTCCTCGTGAGGGCGCGGGCAAAATAGAAGAAGGGTGGGATTAGAGTTGGCTGGCCGTGTTCCCGGATAACCCGCGCGCGCCGTAAGCACGTTCTCGGCGGGGGTGGAGGCCGAGCACGAGCGCGGAGGGCCGAGAAAAGAAATGAGACGTGAAAGGAAGAGGTAGACTGCAGGACACAGGAGCGAGCCAAGAGATCCGTTCACCCGATGTCCCGACAATGTTGTTTTAGACGTCCTCACAGAAGAGACACACGGTCCCCTGAATGTTATGTCAGCTTCGCGGCTCTCCCCGCGGCCCGCCCCCCGGAAACTGTATAATAATGATAAGCAAACAGCGGAGTGTAGCGGGTGGCTGAGCGACCGGCCAGCCGGATTCATGAAAAATGCATTTCACGGGAGAATCCTCGACGCCGGCCGACGCCGACGCCGACGCCGACACCTCGTCGATCACTCTAATCGGTCCGCGAGGAAACGACTGCTCGTCAAATTGTTTCCATCGGCGCTTCTGTTTCCCGTATCCTTTCGTTCCACTTCAGCGCCGTCCGTGTCTTTACGTGGTTCTTCGCAGTTTAAACGAAATTAACGAGCTTGGCGAGTTCTTTCTGAAAATCGTCGCTCTTCAAATTGTATCAAAGCACTATCAAGCGGTATTTTTAGAATGGCAATGAAAATGTTTCTGTGGACGATTTTATCAAAATCAGATTACTTTAGAGTAGATTAAGCCACTTACACGTGAAATGATATAATAATAGTGAACTCGGATAGAGGTTTCGATAAGCGACGTTTGCCAGTGTTTATAAAATAATCTGTGGAAATAGGAATCTGCATTCAACCCTTCGCACTCGACTTCTCTCTGAAGTGCCACTAAAAATTGTTACAGTATAACCTCTCTTATATGAACGTTCATTTTTGTAATATTAATACAATGATTAGATAATGGAATATTATAGCAGAATATTGTAAAAATAAATATATTTCGATAAGGGATGAAAACTAATTTTTACATTGTCAAATTCGTTCATATTTGAAAAATCATCAAAAGTGAATCTGATGTATAAATCATAACTCTTAATCTCATATAAAATGAAGAAGTCGTCCAAAATGGAAGAACTTTACGTCAGAGAAGCTATTTTGTATGAAAAATATCCACAGTGTAATTATTCTTATTCAATCATTCCCTGTGAAACTTGTGCTCATTTTTCAAAACCATTTTTCAATCTCCAAGCAACCGAAGGCTCAAACTCGCATCTAACTAAACCTAGTAGATGAACAACGTTTCGTATGTGTATTATGTATTGCGACATACGTCATTTTCGCACGGTATAATCAGTGTAAGAAACTGTCGTCAGAGGTCACGTGTGCCAGATAAATTTTCGACGGACAATATAGGCTGACAAAAGATCCGCACGACCGCGGCTGGTGAGAGACGTTTCAATCCGTACGGTGGTTATTAAGACCATCTGAGCGTTCGAATTTTTCCGCAAAACGTAGCCACGGAATTGGGACAGACCACGTATTCCGCACACGTGCAAATACTTCTCGCTGATTGCGTACCGCCGCCACCATCGCGGGAAATTGTATTTAAAGGCGTATTGGCGGCGTTGTTTCTCACTTTTTGCTCGTCGGGCCGCGGCGGAGGGCTTTATAGACCGTGCGCAGCTACTGAAAACCGACCAAAACGAAGGAAACGAGACGACGGGGAATTCGAGTCTCGTGGAAGCTCCATTCGAGATATAAAACTCTAACAAGAGTATCAGGGGCCGCGTAAGAAATCATCCTCGTTACCGCGCGTTCCTCCGGATTCGCGGCTAATTAGCCCCATTGTGCTCATCGCGCAAATGGGGAGCGCAAATGACGCAAGCGTGACACTTCGTTCACTTTTGCTTCATGCTTGGAAATTGACGGATTTTGTTTCGTTCGTAATAAGTATGACAAAAGACACTGTTCAAGGGACTTACTTTATTTTTCGTATGTTGTAAATATATTGCGGATTTTATGCGTTTATGAAACAAAATAAGTAGGTGAAACACAAAACGGATGGAACAGTAAAAGAATTTGGAAAGGCTATTGCAATATTTCCAGCCCATTGAAACAATTAACACAAGTGTAAATGTTCGTTTAACGAGCGTTATTGTAATATTCGTCGCAAGCAACACATATATTGTATCGTAAATTAAGAAATTAGTGACTCATCATTTTAACAGGTTCCGTGAACCTACTGTTAAGAGAAGCAATTAATTTCTGTCCAACTCTTATTGTTCACAATTGATGCAAAACATTTTATCGATACCTCTGTCATTTTGTGGACAAAACCATTGATGATTCAGCTCAAGAACAATATCTGATTAACACTACTCGGGCATTTAAAAAAATTTTCAGCAAAACAATTATTACAAATTGAACGATATATGTACTTTCAAATAGTATATTTGTTTAAACAATAAAGTTCGAAAATGTTTCCAAAAAAGTTCTTAAAGATCAGGTTCGTCCAGGCCGTCAACCGCATTCTATAGTAATTCATGGTCGTCCGAGACCCCTGTTAGCAGTAAACACCGAGGGGCTAACCGCATAATTATTCCATCCCGAGTTACGTCTACATCGGCTCTAGATTAGCCCGCAAAGATCGTCTCTAGATTCGCAGGCCGATAAGCTCGGATTAAATTTGTGACTCGAGATCGAATCGACCGATTCCGGCCGGTCTCCCCGCGAGACACTTGTCGGCGTCCTTTTCTCCCCCTCGGCAGAAAGAAAAAAATCGCGTTTTAGGGAGTTCCTATGGAGAGAAAGAAAGAGAGAGGAAGCAAAAGCGAGAAAGAAAGAGAACGAGAAAGAGAGAGAGAGAGAGAATGGCGAGTCGTTTTCGGGTAGAGCTTACGCGGCACCGATGTAAACTCGCATCCCGAACGCGCCGGCTTAAATCGAGGATCGACTCCCGAGCCCTTATTTTAAACACACAGTGGCTTTACGGGGCGAACACAATGGCGAGAGCCGCCCCGTAGAGGTCGTGAATCGGAATTTATGAAGATTTATCGGTACATGCTGCCGGGGAATCCTGAACGCGTGGAAGTCGGCTCTCAAGGAGACGCTCGCCGATAGGCGATAGACGAAAACGTTTACGCTCCCGGAAAATCACGGGGACCTGTAGGGGAAACCGGCAAATTTTATGCCTGACGCTCACGCATGCAAACAAGAAGGCTCTGCGAACAATTGCGGAGACATCGGCACAGTGGTCCGAGATTCTGGACTGCGGCCTTGACTTCGACGGATTTAAAATCCACGTTTTCGTCGATCCTGGTTATTCCAGTTTTGCTCGTGATTGTTAAGACACTTGAACGAATAAGAAAATCACAAAGAGACTTTGTTTAAACTCTGGAGAATGGATATATCTTTAGTGTACATCACCCACGGTTTAACCCTTTCATAGGCACTGCGAACTAAGCTTCCCACGAATTTTCAGTGCGCATATGGATCACCAGGCTCAAATATTCCCAGCGTTGAAATGTGCTGCCATCTTGAAAAATTCATATTCTGCCCATGAAAGGGTTAAACAAAGTCTCTCTGTACATATCCAATTCATGAATGAAATGACGAAAATGTAGATTTCAGTTTGTAGAACATTATTAGAAATGATGTAGTCATAATTGAATCGTGTGTGTCATGGTATACGGTCTGCTCTTTCAATACTCTTCATCCGTTGTTGAATAATTATTAATATATTTTCTGACAAGTCGTTTTCAGGTGACTCGTGTTAAAAATGATTATACGAATGAACACGTATACTTCTTTTTAATGCACAAATTTTTAACCCACGCGACTTGAGAACGGCTCGACAGGCAAGACATCAATAATCACCCAGCAAGGGATGAAGAAAATTGAAAGACCAGACCATATATGTCAGAATATACACGAATTAATCGTAAAGGCATCATTTTTAATAATGTTCCCCGAGGCTCAACAATAGGTCCACACTCCGCAAGGACCAGCATATCAATTGAACACGTTCAAACGCCACTTGCGCCGTAAGTTCCCGGACCCCCTAATTCGGGCTCCGCCGTAGCCGCGCCATCCTATTATTATCGAACGCGACACAAGATCGTTCCTGAGCACGTGTCACGTGGGTGTAGCCACGATTCCGTTAAACAAGAGGACAGGGCATGCGTCTTCTCGGCGGGGCCATAAAAACGCGGTGAGCCGCGGGTGAATTGATGCTCATGAAGATTTACAGCGCACGGACGGAATCCTCGGAAGTTGAAGGCAGCTTCCCGGATTAAACGGGCCACGTCGACTAATGCATATTTCGTTAGGTGGACCTGCGGAAGTTTGGGATTGGAGGGGGCTAAAGAGGAGGCACCCTGGTATAACCCGATTGGATGCCTAAATCCGGCGGATTTGCCCGACAGAGGGAGCTCGTAAGAAACTTGTAAAGATCCCATTAGGGATTCTTCGCGGCGCCCCGCACCTCCTCGCGCGGCAACGCCGCCGCGAATTTTGCAAACACCGGCCACGCAATTAAGCCAATTGATCAAAAAGTTCCCGACGCGGCCGCGGTTCCCGGTAAAAGTGGCCGTGAATTGAAATTGATTAGGGACCGCCCGGAAGGAGGGGTGTTTTAACGGCGGCGCTTCTTCCACGGAATTCCTGCGCGCCGCTACGAACCCGCCGCGAACCCGCGCGCGGAGACAATTCGCAAGCGCGGCGGAACGCGCTCGGTAATTCGTCCTTCGTTACGCTGATATGACGGCGAGCGAAGAAACTCCATTAGATCCCGTGAAAAGCGGCCCCTCCTGGCGGGGTCGAGCTCTCTCGCCTACGATAATGTCGAGCTTCATCCGGGAAGTTCGCCGGATCGACGGTTTTTTTTCCGCGCTCGATTTAACCGTAACCGTTGCCCGCTGAAACGAGACACCCTCGGAATTTTAATTCCACGCCGAAAGTGAATTCTTCCCTGTAACTGTTAATGCGGCTTCGGTCCTCGCCCCTCGGAACACTGCTCGAACGGTATCGGCTCCTGCTGCCCTTTCGCCTGCACGCGGTACGCGCGGTTGTTCGTTTTTGTATGTTATTCTTTTGTATGTGCATTGCAATATGCGGAGGAGTATCGTATGTACAAGTAAACACGAATATGATTCGTAAAGCATTGATCGCGAAAAATGAGTAAACGAAGTGGAAACTCCAGAAGAACGTATGAGTGTTTCGATTGAATTTCAATTCATTGAAGTCAGTAAAACCAACAATAAGGAAACCAAGAAAATAACCTTGACATAACCAAGGATGTTATATATTTCTATTTAACTGTTGCAGCTCGCAGTTGATGTAGACAATTTATGTTTCGTACCAGGATCCATACTTTAATAATAATGAACTGCATACTTGTATTATCCTGTGGAAGACCTCTTTAAAAAACGCTACTCCAAAAATGGAGACATGCCGCGCGAAAGCTATCTTACTCCTTCGTATTAAATTCTGATCGAAGAAGTATTTTCCCTGGCTGACGGAACGGATGGCAAAGGGTGTAAAAAGTTTCGTCCAGAACATCGGACAAACAATCGTGACCTGGTTCGCGAGCGTTCGCGATGCAGGTCGCCGTTTCAGAGCGGTCGGGGATCGCGGAGGGAGTCGCGGGGGATGAGCCGCCGGAAATCACGGTATTAATCGCAACATTCGCGAGTCGTTGCAGCGCGAGTTATCGCTAATCGAGCAATAAATTGCGGGCCTGGGCCGGGAGCGGGCCGGGGTAGCCGGGAGCCCGCGAAAAACGGGTTCTCCGGCGCTATTACGTCGGAAATTCAATAAACCGCGGCAGTCGCCGCGGCCAAAAGAAATCCCTCTCCCGGCGCGATCGTCGTTGGGAAACTTAAGGCGGCGAGAGCAGCCGCCATCCCTCTGTACACGAGCCGGCTCGACGTCTAATTAATTTTCTTTGTAACTCGATTCTCCCCGCAATCGTCAAGGTGCCGCGCAAAGGTGTTCCTCCGGCCCGTCGCGCCGTTTGCTCTCGTCAAAGACGAAGACGGAAAGAAGTTTCGCCACTGCCGTATTGCGGATTTAATAAAGAGCCGTCCGGCCGAAGTTCCGTCCTCTCGAAAAACCCGATGGTCGAGGAGGCGGGAGAGGGTCGCGAGATCGAGCAAAAGTAACGGGGAAAGAATTATCCTTCTTCGAAGTAATCAGCGCCGCTTCTGTCGCATGAACTTCTTCGCGAGTTATGCTCGAAGGGCCCGAAGGCGCCGACAGAGATTCTTTGATGTCCGGCGGAACCGGGATGGAACGGCGAATTAGAGAAAAAGGGAAAACTGAGATATCCGTGGATATCTGTGGAGAATCGCGACCCCTGCGGCCCCGCTTCCTCGAGAGACCGCATAATCGCGAAATTAATTCTCTTCCAGCCTCTCCCGGGAAACAGGTTCAATCGGCGGGTTAATACGCGAATTACTGATAAACTATTTCTCGCTAATCACGAGATCAACGTTGGTCTAACGGAGTCGAGCTCGCCGAACAATAACGGGTTTAACAATATGACTGAGCTGCAGTACCGAAAGGTCAAAGGGCAGTGAATACGTCAGAAGCTGCACCCGGACCAATTCGTCAATATCGCGGTTACCCTTGATAGGTGTAGATTAGGATTTTTTTTAAGGAACTGTGTGTGTGTGTGAGCAGTAGAGTTTTGCAGAACTGTGCTTGTTAATTTATAGACGTTCATGCTGTGTTTTTGTAATTACTTAGCATGACAACTGTAGAAATTATTAATATATAATGTCCACCACGTTGTTCTTGTATGGTTCCCATTTTGCTGAGGTTGAATCAATCTGTACATCGAATATTTTCTTTCCTAAACTGTGTAACATACATCGATGAAACTTAGCACACTTGTTCATAAAATCTTAAGCTGTGCTCGTCATTTTTTATACATATCAATCATCAATATTGCGATAGTTATTCACTGGGAAAGCATGAAATTACCAGATGAGAGGCATTCTTCGAATTCACCCCCTTCGAATATAAACATCCACCACAATTTGAACACAGAAAATCAAAGCATAGAAATCATAGAACACGGTACGGATACGTACGAAGAAATTCACGAAATTTCATCAAGGTAAGTTCCCCAGTGTTCCCGAAAAAAAATTCTGAAAGCGTACCGGTCGGGGCGAGTCGAGAAGGACGAACGTCCCCGTAAGATTCGAGCAATCTCCTGGCGCTCGAGACCCACCGTTGCCGATGAAGTGCTTTTTTGGTAAAATGCTGCCTCCTCTGTGACGAACTTTTCCACGGGCCGCAGAGAAGGAGAACAGATCTGTTCGGTAGTAACGGAGAAAGAGAGTCGTCGATGGAAAAAACGAGAGGTTCTTGTCACCGGCGCTAGGTTACTGGAAGCAGCTGCAACGGAGGACCAATGGGAGGAGGCTGTTGCGTTTTGGAACAATGTCACCCCCGGGTCGCAGTTGGGTAACCTAGCCCCAGGAAATCGTGCGATCGTTCGTTGCTTCTTTCCTCGTCGGATCCCAGCATCCCTTTTCAGCCCTCTCCGTTCCTCCGCTTTGCTTCGTGTCCTGTCACTTTTGATGTGTCGTACACGCCCTGCCGATGCCTCGTTTCCCCAGTTTCTCCGGCTCGTTCTAATGAAATGTGCATCGGTGGGCGTGTTCCTCTGTTCGCCTTTAAGGGCCGCGTTTTACGTTCCCGGGATTCCCTGGAGAGGCAGGCCTCCCTGATAAATTTCAATTCCGCGCTGTCGTTCAAGATTTTCGGGCTTCCCAACCGAATTTTCCCTCTCAGCCATTTGTCGACGCTTTCTGTACACTGGGCTCCGAATTCCACGAGATTAATTCCTCAACAAGAGCCTCACAAAGTTAATTTTTCGGATGGTGGGGAACAAACCGCACTTAGTAATGAACTTTATTGATTTCCTTACGGATTCCAAGTGGTACATCTCCTTACACATCGAGTACCATACAATAAAATAATATATATAGATAAAATAAAAGCAGAAAATAAAATAAAATAAAATGGAATACGATAAAATATAATAAATTAAATTCAAATAATATATACAATAATTTATATAACGAATTTAAAGTTATACTATTACTACACTATTAACACTATTCATAACAACTAACAATTATAAGCGATCACACTTTCAATTCAGAATCCATTGCATACGAAAATATCTTAAGTTTGAAGGAGCTATTAAGAAAATTAAAATTATTGAGTAAAGCATGCATTTCATACTCAATGACCTAATACAACCTATGAAGTAAACCATAAAGTGGATGTTTCAATTTTAGATCATTCAAGCGTAGACTAGTCAGAAAAGAAGGTGCAAACAATCTTTTAAGACTTGAAGTTCCTATAGTAATAGATTATTGTTTGAATTACACATCAACTATATAAAAAAATTAAAAAACAGTATTCAGAGAAGTATAGTTATTAACTAAACCTAGTTAAATGCAGTGATTGGAGTGTCCGTATTTTGGATCATAAAAAGAAGCTTTGTGCGAACTTGCGCTCACCATTTGTACCAAATTGCAGATCACGCGAACATTTTTTTATAATCTTATTATTTCTCTCTTCCGATGAAAATATAAAAAAACTATAAATAAAATATAAATGATAGATTATGTTATCACCTTACCTTGATTCATGTTCACACGATTAAGTAAGTTGTTCCCGTCTCCGGGTAACCATTCTGTGCACCGATGTGGTAGTCAACGTGTGAACAAGTTAAAGATATGACGTACTAAAACCGGGGGCTCTAATTTACACATCCTGTCGCTCTAAAGCACCGATACAACGTGCAAACGAGATTTAAAAATCAGAAGAGCAATTAAGATTCTCGAACGGAGACGCGAACAGGAAAGTGGCATTCCGGGGTTAATAATGACGGTCATCGGCACGGGGATAAAGGTTAACACGGGCGCACAGCCATAGTCACCGATTCATTTCACCTAATTGAATCGTCACGGGTCCCGATAGTATCGCGATCCTGGTTCAGGCCGTCGCGTCGGCGGCGACCGGTTCATTTATCTCGAGGAAATACTCGAGGTTAAGGGGAATCGGAACGGCGCGGAACACCTGTAAAACGCCTCGGGAAGAACCATTTATTCGCGTGGCGTAGGCACCGTGGAAGATCATTTCGTTTCCTCGAACACGGTTCACGGGCCGCGTTGTTGCCGGAGAGGACCTAACCCAGGACCCTCCCCTCTCCCGAGATGATGATGATCGCGGGATGGGTACCTTTCACCCGGACGAGCTACGACGAGCAGCTGCGCGACGCTCCTATCTCGCTGAAACAGTGTTTCCTGTGACTAACGACATTTTTTCGTATCGGACCGGACCGGGCCGTGCCCGAACCAGCCGCCTCGATCCCAAAAGGAGAACGTGTTTTCCAAAATAGTTGGAAAGTGGGACGTGTTCACAGATCCGTATCTACCGCGCGCCAATTAATTTTCCCCGGTTGTCCGGCTTTTTCCGATCCTCTGTTTATTGCGTTCCACGTCGATCGCGCGTTCCCCTCGCTTCTACGCCAGATGGGTCAATTTATTATTATCATGGCGGCTGTTGATTTTAATTATGAACTCCCAAGAACTTCCTCCGTTCTGCTGGGGTATAATTTGAACATTTTTTTTTCGGTAAAGTGAATGACGTATCTTCTTTTTACTTGCACATGTTACTTAAACACGTTCAAATTATGTTCACGACTTTTTACACGTCGCGATCGTTGAAATTACAAGCTGAGAAACATCATGTTGTCGCATTACGTATTGTCTTTATTCCTGCGGACTAATTAAGGTACATTTTGACTATATATTTCTTTTTAGTAAACCGTGCAAACATATCTTTATGGAACTCGGCTGATTTATTTACAAACATTTGAATTATGTTTACGATTTTTATACATTGCTATCATTAAAAATGTCGATACCGATCAGGTAAATATCGCTGTATGTATTGTCTTTATTGCTGATGCTGTTTGGCAATTGTTTTTTAATAAACTATGCAACATATTTTTATGAAAACTGTGGAAATTATTCACCGAGGAAGTAAAATATAATTTCACAAAATTAAAAATTAAACTTTCATGAAGAATTCTAAAAATTCAAACGATACCAATATATAAAAATGACCGAATATATGCTCAAATCGTCGATGATTTATAAAAATGACTGCGAAGGTTTTCTCTAAAAAAATTTTGAAAGCGCGCCATCCACGCTTAAAAGGTTCCCGACCTCGCTGACCCGGCCGCAGAAATTTGTCATAACTAGAATTTCTATAAATATTTTTCAAATCTAGTAAACAAATGCGTCAGCCACAGAATAGGGTTTGATGAACTCCAATGAACGTGTCAAGAGCTGATGGCACCGAAAAATTGTGAAAGCGAGGTATTTATGGGTAACACTCGACGGAACACGGTCCCGTCACCGTTAACGACCGATTCCCCGTACAAAATGCCGGTTGAATATCTATTAGTCCCGAGACAATACGGTCGGCCGCTAATTGCGAGCAGCTGGCTTCTCCGCTCGATTTCTCCGCCTCGTAATAACAAGGGGCTCACCAAGAAAATCGGCGTTCCTCTTTCCTCAAAGACGACCGCGCCGGACGCTTCGAATTTGGCCCACGTGTCCGCCATTCCGCGGTCCCAGGTCCTCCAATCTCGGTCTGACCCACTTAATTACCGACGCGGCGACAATTTCCCTGCCTCCGGGAATATTTTACTCGTGCCTCGACGATTCTACGCGGAAGAAAAGATATTCCTCTATCTCCCGGAGAAGTTCGTCGCGGACGGTTCCAGCCGAGGTAACTCTTCTCGCTCTTCTTCTTTTTTCCTTCCACCGGCGTGGCCCGATACGATCGAGAATAAGTCATTCCACGGGTTGTTAACTGGAAAAATAACGAAGACCCTCGTTAACTAGCTGTCAGCCTGTTCCGTGTTGCATTTAGCACGGTAACTTATGAATTTTGTAATTTCTGGAGGGACGGCTTAGACGTTCCCACCGTTCCTTGCGCGACCTATGGGAAACGCGTCGATTCAACGGATTTCGGGCTTGCTCCCGCGAGGCTACAAAAATCGCGGACGTCTATTAATAGGTTCGTTTCTTCTTCTTCAGATTTTTTTTTATTTTAACACTTCTGAACACAAGAAGTTAAGAAAAATAGAAAGACAGGCCATATTCATGTTCAACTTTTTCTTACAATTTTCTGTTTGGTACAATTTTTGATCGAAATAACGCATTCAAAACATGTAATGGTATTAGATCTGCAAAAGTATCCTGAGATCTCTCAGAAACCGAGACACGTATTTAATATCTGTATATTTACTTATTTTATTACCTTACACTATCTACTTAGAAGTATTTTTGTAAAGTAGAAGATCGTTTGAAAGATTCCTCTGACACCACTGCAGAGATTATAATTTTGACGAAGATACAATTGGGTGACCGCTTGTTTAAATCAGAGTTGTCCTTTTTTATCCTAAAATCCTTTTTTATCTGGATTCTATTCAATGATTAACGATTATAACACTTTAATTACTATAGCTACTTTATAATAATTGTGCGAAAAGTAATCTGTTTAATGATTAACCATTGTAACTCGTTAATTATTATAACTACTTTATAATGATTTATAATAACTAACGAGTTATAATCGTTAATAAGATTACTTTTCGCTCAACTCTGACTCGACTTTTGTGGATCCTCATAGTGCTCATCTCCACAGTCGTTGGTCACAGACATAAATCTAAAAACTTACAAAATAGAAAATCGCTTCTGAACCAGAGAACAACCGCAGCGCAGTTTAATCTCTGTTATTAGTTTCGAAGCAGCTGCAACATTTGTTTGAGCAGCCCGGCGAAATTCTATAGAGGATAAAAGATGCAAATGCATTAAAAACGGCAAGGTCCCAGAGAGGGAACAGCTTTCGAGGCAGAGGACGATGGCAGTAGAGTTTAATTTTTTGGTCAGCGAGATGCGGGCTGTGCTAAAGTTTCATCCAGAAGTTGCAGTCGGAAAAGTAGCTGGTGTTCCCGGAAAGGAAAAACGAGCCTAACGGCGCAACACGGGACAATCTCGAGCGTCCGAGTAATGATGAGAAAGCGCGAAAAGTTTCGATGCTTCCTCGCATAATTTTCGCCGTTTTCACGTCGGCGCGGCATAGTTACGCTGCAAAGAAAATTAATTAGATGCCCGGCGCGCGGCGTGCGGCGCGCGCTCGAGCTTTTGCGCTGGCTTAGCGCAGCGTTTCCAGACGCATAGAAGCGTGTTCCCAAAGTCGTTTCACCCTCCGACATTGTCTGTGCTCGCGAGGGGTCGAGAGCATTGCTTATTATTAGCTGGGAGCTCGGTGTTACCGGTACAATAATCGTTGATTCCCCGGAGGGTGAAGGGGGTCGGCTCGTCGCGGGCGGTCGCCTCCCTAAAATTTCAAATAAGAAGTTACGCTGCCGTTATTTCAAGCTCTTCGCCGCTTCCGGGTGCCGTTTCGCGCCCCTGGAAACGGAATTTGCGAGGGTGAATTTTAAAATCCGCGATTTATTTTCCTAGAGGGAGGTTAAACGATCCGAAGGCGACGCGTAAGCCGGGCCGGGTGAACTTTTAAACCTTTTGTAAGTCGGTGAAATCGGAATATAAATATTTTACTAATAGCGCCGAGCTAGATTTCTTTTCTTAGAAAAGGGGGGATGGTTAAACCTTTTGTAATCCGGGACAGCGAGAATCGGAGTTTAAATATTTTATTAATCATCCGGGAAGATTAAGATCTTTTTAATTATCGGGGGGGAACGTTAATCTTCTTGCAGTTTCCGACACAAGCGAAAATTTTGCTTTTCCCCGGATACACCTTTCAACTACTTCGTGAGCTTGTACAATGAAAAAGAAAGTTTAAATATTTACTCAATAACCCAAGCATATTAAATATCGATTATAGATTCACAAATTTTCGAATTAAGAACTGGTATGGAGAGAAACTTTAAAATGAAAAGGAACTAAAAATTATAAAACGAAGTAAAATGAATGTATATTAAATATGTATATGTATATGTATATGTATAGCGTATATAGTATATTCTAAACAATGCCTGACAGTGAAGTGCAGTGTTATGGGCAATAAATTTAATGGACATTAAGTTTAATGCACATTAAATTTAATAGACAATAACTTTAAAATTTCGGGTGGACGAGGTGTGGCAACGAGATACTGCAAAGTGCATTTTATTTTAGTAAATTCTAGTTTAGTAAATTCTGTCCTGCAATTTTTGTCGACTTTTTTTTTGTAAGAAAGAATGCACTTTTAAGAGGATTTTTAATTTCGACCATAACAGTCAGTCACTCGGGTGGGTCCGTTGCAAGCGCAACATTTACACGTTTTTGTACCTTACGAATCTACCGGCGCTGCAAACACGTAAAGATCCGCGCAGTCTGACAATGAATATTAGATAAAAGCGAAAGCAGGATTCGCCCGTGGAAAATGAGGCAACGGGAAGGCGACGCGAGTACGAACCGAAAAACAAGGCAGCGGGTTAAAACGAAGAGGAGAACAAGAAAGGGCGGGAAATAAGGAAGAAAATTAAACGCCTCGGAAAGCGAAAGACGAAAAAAGCAGAAGCGGAAAGAGGTGAACGAAATCCTGTGATTCGAATCCAACGAGGCGCGTTAATTTCTTTTCTTTTCGGTGGAAATCGCGTTACCGGTGCGCCGCGGCTCGGCGCGGTGGCAGTGTGCAATTTAATACGCTCCTTGACAGCTTGCGCGCACACGTATTCCTGGGCAAATCGTGTATCTATCGAGCAGCATTAAACGCGAGAGGCAATCCACTTCGCGTTTCGATCGTCCGGTGTAACGGCGGACGCAACGCGATCACCGTGACAAATATAACGAGTGTATTCATCGCGTCGCGCGTCAAATTTCCATCGAGCACGTTAAACGCGTCACCCAGTTGCGAAAGTTCGCCGCTGGCCCTCGTTAATAATTTCGCGAATACTCTCCTCTCGGCGGCGAGACCCGGCTTCTCTCCTCTCTCGCTCTCCTCTCCCAGTTCTCGCCTCTTCCCTTCCCCCTAGCCCTCCCTTGCTCACTCTCTTTCTCTCTCTCTCTTTTTCTCCCTCTCTGCTCTGCTTCGCTCTTGATGGTCTACTTCGCGATTCAATCGCGTCGCAGTTCCACCGGTGAAGTGCAAACTTTCTGAAGGGGTGCTCGACGTAGCCGTGGGGAAAAATAAACCCGGAAAGCGACGGTTTCAACTTTTAATAACCGACCGGAAATCATGCGTGGAGGCCCGGCTACAGAGACGCCTTGCATCCTTGACAGATTGACCAACTTCTCGTCGGGGAACGAACTCTCCTGCAGCCCCGCGAATTCAACGGGGAATTCGCGGTACAAGTTGGCTCGAATAATATTGTTTCTTTCGACGTCGGGACCCGGCGAACTTTGATCTTCGAGCAACCACTTTGCAATTCGATGTTCGCCATCCGAGAAGAACACCGGCTGAACCCGCGGCTGAGGCTCGATCTCTGATGAAGACTCCGAATACGTCCTAGGCTGCTGCGCGGGTTTTATGCATTCGTAACGAGAATCGGTTCGTGAAATTTCGAACGGCAGTCTCAATTTATTAAAATCATTAAGAAACCACAGATGTTTCTGTTCCGCTTCTGTTTCTCGCGATTCATGGAGTACATTTTTACTGTAAAGTCTATATATAGTTTCATTATATAGTCTATATGTATAATAGCCTATATAGTCATTATTATAAAGTTTATATTATTATAAAGTCGATTTATGGTACTGCTAGTCTCGAGTGACGAAAAGACGGATATTCACGATGTGTTCTTTTCAAGAACAAGATTTAAAGGATTTCGTACACTGTTTCAATCTGACAAGATCTATGGCTAGTTCAGAATGTCAACCTATATCATGTACTAACATGTAACCAACGAATATTTAGTTTATGATTAAGATTAGGAATATTTATTTGAAATTATTGAATAAATTTAATAATAAAAGATATGACTTAATCCCTTAATCGTGTTTGTATGATTTATACATACAAATCAATTTATACATAATAATCACTCCTATTTGATTTGATCTTAATGCTTCATATTTTTTATTAGTAAGTTATTAGAATTCTTGCAAATTTATAAATCAGACATAACCTTGACATAACCTTGGCATAACCTTGACATAACCTTGACATAACCTTGGCATAACTTTGGCATGACCTTGGCATAACTATGGGTGTTTAAACAACAAAAATAAAGATTTTATGTAGGATGACGTTTTATTGGTTTTCTAAAATATTTACGTTATTATTAATATATGAAAAGTATATAAATAAAAATCATTATAATCTTACCAAAATTATATCATGTTTGGCCTTATTTTAATCAGAAAAAGTTCACAATTGCATTGGTAAATCCGGAAAAGGTAAAGTTGAACTCCGAATCTCGGTCCTGCCTGCACCATGCTCGCACATCTAATATGAACACTGTGAATCGAGCACGCTGCTAGCACAACCCGAGCCTAGCACGTAGATGTGTATCGACCCTTATTCACACATTTCTGCAGGCTATGCAGTAGAACATGAATGTCTTCCGACTATTTCGCGCAACTTCCAAAGTAAAAGTTGTTTGCGACTTGCGATCGCTCGCAGACGAATTAATTTATTTGTCGGCTCGTTAACCGAGCTATAGTCGAACCGCAGACTAACTAGACAATTATCGTACGTAAAAGACCTCGATAAGCCAGTCTTTGCTAGGAAACGCGAAATCGGGCATCCTGCCCGCTTTGGAACAACAGAGCCCAGCTATTCGATCTCCATTTACCTCCGCCGAAAACAAGTTCGCCGTTCGGAGCAGAATTTTGCGCGGCAAACACTCGACAACTCGAAACCCCTTTGTGAAACACATTTCTCGCGGAACCGCGTATAACCCTATCGACCCGGCGTGCTACTCCTCCACGGGGCTATTCAACTTTTTCCCTCGGATATCGGCGAGAGGGTTTTCTCTCTCTCTCTCTCTCTCTCTCTCTCTCTCTCTCTCTTTCTCTCTCTCTCTCTCTTTCACTCCCTTTCTCAGCTCCTCGACCGCCCCGCAACAGAAAGAAAAGAGGCTGCCCTCGATATAAAACAAGATCCACGCCGTTGAGTATCCTCCTCGCGGAGTATCCGATAAAAGTCACGTGCTTATCCAGCCTTTATCTGTCATTACCGATCGCCGAGCGAACCTAATCGCCACGATCGCACGCCGGCGTGCACAAAAACGACAATAACCTACCGAGCAGATCCGCGAAAGATAATTAGTGGGACTTGCAGGGGAGACCTACGGCTTCGATTTGAAGCAGAATTGGTGCGGAGCAATATAAAGAAAATTATTGATTCCGTAACTACAAATAAAATGTACTTTATTTTGTACTGCCATTTGTAGATGTAAACCGGTGATGACATAAGATGTCAAAACATGATGTAAGCTGGTGTAGAACCTTTGTTATCCTAGCTTGTTAGGAAAACATAAACGATCGGTTAACATAACAGTTACTTGGTTACAATGTTAGAGGAAATCTTTACTGAGCTTTCGAACAAATGGTGTTCTCTACATGTTTTGTCTTAGATTGAACAATTTACACGTGAACCGTCTTATGGCAGAATATTCAAATATCAGTTCTACTATATTAATATCGATACAATACATCAGTTACTGTAATTCATTTTGCATCTTGATTCAGAAAAATACTGTCAGAGTTACTTAAATAATTACGTTTTACATGTACAAAGTAGGATTGAGCCTAAACCACCCGAGGAGATAAAGAAAAATGCATTCACAATTTCGTCGTGTCAAAACTTCTATTCTTTTAATACTAGATTTATTTAAACTTCTTACGATTTCTATTACAATATATGCTCGACGGAAGAAATTTATTTAAAACTTTCTCTATGAAACATCTTTATAACATAAGAAACTGTAAAACTATCAGTTCGACTGATTTGATAGTTCCAATGTCGAAATGAATGCATCAAACACCAACGAGATGACGCAGATGCATGCAAAATCGTACATATTGTCTAAAAAAAATCATGAAAATATCACGAATCAATTTGTATTCGAAATAAATCCAAGAACTTCCAGCTTTCGGGATTTCGACGTTTCTCGAACCAGCAGGATCGGGAGCAAGCTGTCCTCATCGCGTTTGGTTTTTCCCCCGATTAAGCGGAAAACTTTCGAGCCGGCTCCGTACACCGTGTGTCGTGGATGGATAATTTATGGACAAGCCATTTCACAGACAGGCGCTCGTCGGCGGGCCGAAGACTCGCGCCGTGCCGAGCAGAGCGGAGCGGAGCGGAGCGGAGCCGGCGCGCGGCGAGGGAGAATGGCTCGAGAGGGTGGGCCTCGACGTAAGTGGATCGGGAAGGTAGCTAACGTTGCCTCGCAGCACGTATCGTAAACTGCTAGAACTTTGCCGAGACTTTGGAAGTAGCTCGCAGATATTATTGAAGCCCTTCAAGATTCCGGATAGACGTGTTCCTGGCCCCTCTCTCCCCGCTCGAATATTACGCTTTATATGTAGAGGCCGCGCCACGAAGTTCGCGTGCCGGGTCGCGGCTGGTGTTTCATTTCGCGGCGGGAATGACGGCTTCTGTCACGCGATAAATCACCCCCGACGCCAGCCCGATGGCCTGAGAAATTAGCAGCCGGGGACTTTCACGGTGAACTTATTCCGACGTCGCTGCCTCTGCTTCCTCCCCCACCCCCGTGAAATTGATATTTCACTACGGCTCGATTCCTTGGCTTCGACGGGCCACCTCGTCGTCGTTTTTCTTTCTAATCTTCCTCTAAGTCCGCAGTTTGCTCGTTATCGACGATATAATGAACTCTTTTATTATTAGGCTGCACGCCATCACTGACTGCTTCGTTCTTTCTACGTAAAACTGATATTTTACAACAGTTCGATCTAATCATAGTTTTCAACTAATTATAGTTTTCGATCCACAGCTTTTGTTGAAACACAACAATCTGTTCATTTGTAGATGATATATTATATCTTATTATATCTTATATATATTATATAATATATATCATATTTTATTATTATTAGGCTGTACGTATTCGCTGACCGTTCTCCATCGGCTTCGACGATCGAAGTATATATAAATATGGTTCTCAAAGTTTTCTTAAAGTTTTCTTAAAAGACCGTAATCTATTCGTTGCGGATTATATGAATGGACTCTTTTATTATTGGACTGCTGGTCTTATACATTCGCCAACTGTACCATGTCGACTTCGTCATTTGAACTGACCATGATTTCTAATCATAATTTGTCTTGAATCTGTTCATTATATATAGATAGAATGAATAGACTCTTTTACTATTAGTCTGTAGATCCTTGTTCGGATAAAAATATTTACAGATTTCCCTTCCGTAAAAATGTCTTCATTATGTCAAAGATTTTATCATAGTTTGAGATGATAAGAATCCCGTTCGAGTCTTTCAAACCTTACAAGGTATCGTGTTACGAAAGATACAAATCTTACGAACGTGTGAAATCTACAGCTTATTTTCACCATCATCTTCAACGTTACTAAACCACACATTTTTGTTCATTCAACATGCGCGAAAATCTTTGAACATTCGCATAACGTAAAATATAAGTAACTAAAAATATATATAAGTATGAAGTGATGACCTGCTTGATTTTTAGGAAGTCCAACTATGTGTTAATCACTGTAGATCATTGCATCAATCACACTAGAGTCAGCACCTATTGTCTTACGAAAATGACCAAAGGACAGAACTTATTCTGCTAAAACCAGTAATGTGAGACAGGTTCTGTATTAATTCCAAATAGTAAATGGAGCACAACGAATTAACGCCGATGAAAAATCGGTCGAACCTCCATCATCAGTTTCAATGATCAGCGATTTATACGGGATCTTCGATCGATGCAGATCATTGCATCAATCACACTAGAGTCAGCACCTATTGTCTTACGAAAATGACAAAAGGACAGAACTTATTCTGCTAAAACCAGTAATGAGACAGGTTCAGTATTAATTCCAAATAGTAAATGGAGCACAACGAATTAACGCCGGTGAAAAATCGATCGAACCTCCATCATCAGTTTCAATGATCAGCGATTCATACGGGATCTTCGATCGACCGGGACCGTCGCCACATTTCGGGAAATTACGCAGCAGCCGCGACGTCCAATTATCAATCGACCGATCTCCGTTGCGTCGATACCGGCCAGAAATAACTCGAGAAATTTCGGAAAGGGCCCCGGGGGACGTTTACGATGGGCCCCGGGACGAGCCAATGCGCGTTTGGAAAAGTAGAATTCGCGGTGGGACGATCTTTACGACCCATTCACGGGTTCGTTGCGTCGTGTTCGGAAGAGGCGCGCGAGCGCGAATACTTTTCCCGTGTCGATCCGAGAACCGGACGAGTCCAGGACAAGAGCCCTACGAACCACCTCGGGCTCCCATTCGAGCCTTTTGCTCTGCTGGAACTTGTTACGTGGGAAGCGGTCCTCGGACAAGAATTTTTATATATATATTTTCTCCCTGTTTAACGCGCGTGCAACGGGACGCTATCGTCCGGCCACGCTCACAAATTACATCGTTAAAGCGGCTCGGGGACTTGTACCCGGTGTTAAAATCGGATTCTTGTCTAGCGGCGCTCAATTTCGGCCCGGAATTTCTCCGGGCTTGTTTGAGAACCGCGCGAAGCCGAAATTTTATTTTCGCCTGGAAATTGGCCCGTTGGATGTACGCCCTTTGAAACTTTGGAATTGTAGCACGTTGAATGGGACGATTCTCCTTTGGGGATGAACGCGAAATTTTAACGTAACGCCGTAGCAAGCTTCCAGCAGCAGATGTGTTAAAATATATTCGTGGAATATACTGTTTTAAAGTGCAAAGTTCGCTCTACCGATCTGTGCAAATGATTTTCGAAGGAAACAGGTCACTGTCAAGATATTATCTAAGAGACAAACGAAAGCACAGCTTCTTGCGATGGAAAATTACTATTATTATTTCGTTATTATTAGACTGCGGATTTTATGCGTCTGTGATAAAAATGACTAGGTGAAATTCCAAGCAATAAAGAGGTTTAAAGAATCTAAGGACATTCTCTGTATTCTCCTGGATTTATTGAAATCAACGAGAGAAAAAATAGATTTCTATTCGAATTCTGTTTCTTACAATTGACTCAAACCATTTTTATCTCGCATAACGAGCCGCAGAATAATTATTATTATTTTTACAAATATATTCGTGCATAGGACTAGCCTATTGCAAACGATTGCAACGCAAGTTGCAGCTCTGTCGCAAGTACTTAACCGAAAATAAAAGTATGGCTTCCTTAACTTATGATAAACTATGTAAAGAAGATAATAAAATTTACAGTTCGGAACTTCTTACCCACCAGCATAAACAAACAACAGGTGCCCCTCAAGGGGATAACTGCTCATGAATCCCATTTTTCAATCGTTCGCGAGGAGGGCGCGCAATTTAATCACGGTTCTTACAAAGTAAAATAGGATTTTGACTTCCCGAACATTTGTCATTTGTCCGGGAAATGAGATCGTTTCCCAATAACGAGATCGCTAGAAATTAATATGACAGTCCCAAATGGTTCTGAAAGAGCACGCAAAATTTAATCAATTGGCCAAGAGCCGAATGAACAGGTTAATCTGATAAAAATTTTAAAAGTGCTCCGAACAAGATTTACTTTTGCAGAAACCAAACTGTTCGGAGCGTTCGGGAAGCGCAATGAAAAGGTGAAAGAATGGTTGAACGTGTTCGCCGACGTCGGGTTTAGATTAGACAGCGTCCGACCGGCTTAAGGATCGTCCATTAATAATGAGCCAAGCCGAATTTGGAATTTACCGGGACTGGTGGGAGGCAACCGTGAGGCTTCATCGTCCATAAGCCGCGTGGCGCAACGAAGACATCCTGGAATGCTACCAAGTTGGCGATAGCTGGTGGGAAACTCGAGCCGACAGTTTCAAAATTCTGCGGCCGTCGAGTCTTCCGGGCGAATCGTAACATCGCCGATGCACGTAGGAACAGTCTAGCACGAATAAAGCAGATCCAGCGAACCTCTCTAAGTAATTGGACCATTCTGCCCTCCCCGAAGGATATGGGTGGATCCCTGGGAATCGCGATCCTAAATACCACGAACGGCCCGTCGCTTCCACGGCTGTCGATTCTTCTTCTTGTTCCCGCGGAGAACCTACTTTTGCCAGGCATGTTCGGCAGAGGGGGGATGGCAATTTCCTTTAAGTGTCCGGGAAACTGTTGTACCGCGCCGGTGTCGAGTAATACCGGGAGATCCTTCATGAGCACTCGATCAGGAGTTTCTAATGCTCGGAGTTTTTGAACCAGCTCGTGACGCTCCTCGCGGGGGAAAAAGAAAAAGTTGTGCGAGGTGTTAGACGCCGTTGCCACTACGCGGAATTACTTGCGATTGCCACGAGCAGTCAATGGAGTAATATTCAACACTCGCTCGTTATAGTATAACTCTGCAAAGATTAAGACTGCTGATACACTATTATTCGTTTATTAGGTTCCTGGAACTACGTGAAATGGCTTTAGGTGGTATCCTTGCAGATTTTAAGTGATTCCGTTTTCTTAAACGGTCACTATAACTAAACTGCAACTTAATTTTATTGCTACTACGTTCCAACTATGTGTAAGTTCTGTTAATACTTAGGTAAATGCATCGCATTGTTTCTCAAATCTGTGGTTACAACGACTTTTTAACAGGCCCATGAATATCTCAAAAGTTCCGTGGACAGCAAGTGCAGTTGTCAACGCACCTTGAATGCGCCGTAACATAAAGATTTTAGGATTCCGGTGCACAGCTGGTAGCAGTTATCAACGCACCCGGATGCGCCATAACTGCAGCACCAGTGGAACATCGAAAATTTCCCAGAGATGAATAAGCCACCGAGAAATGTGGGAACCGATTGACGTCAGTCCGAGAAATCCCGGTGCAAAAGGGAACATTAAGAGCCCCAGATCCGAGCAGTATTTTCTGGACCAGTTCCCCGAACGTCGTCCACCTGACTCACCAGGCTGAAAACTCCCATGAATAAATACTTCATCGACTGGCTAAATTCATTCCCGCTCTGGAAGACCGGCCGTTACGCGATCCGTCAGCGAAGAAGCGGCGGAGAGGCCGCGTCGAAAAAGAGAAGCCGAGAGACGAGGGGGGCAGCGCGTGGGGCAAAAAGACGGCGGCGGACGCGAAGCTAGAAGAAATTTGTAATTAACCGAAAGAATGAGGCAGCCGCGACTGAAAAATATATTAGTATCGAGGCCGGATCCGACGCCGAGCGAGACGGCCAGTCGGAGAGTCATGGATTTAAGAGAAAATTAAAAACTCGTTAACAAGAGTGAAATTACGAAACTCGTTAGCGGAAGAAGGAAAAGGGACGCTGTTTCTGGTCGTGGAACGGCGGCGGTTAAGGGGACCAGGGGGGAGGGGGGATAGAACGAGGGGAGAAAGAGGGCAGAAAGTTTCCACAAGGTTTCCGAGCACGATGTCGAACAGCGCCGCGCGCTCGCGCGTCTCTTTGTCTGTTCTCGCGTTGTCGAGCGGAGCGGCGGACAACATTAGGGAAAAAACAAATATCGAGCAACAAAAGGCAGGAGGTGAAGGGGGTGGGGTAGGACGGGTGAACCGGAACCCTTCGGCCCACGCAGGTGTCCCCCCGGTCTGGTCGGGCTTACGGCAACGAATGCCAATGTCGGGGCGACGTTCGAGCCGAAAACACGATTTAGGGTGGAATAATCCGTTCGGTAAAGGTCCCTCCTCCGCCTCTCCCTCGCTCTACCTGTCCCATATTGCTCTCTTTTGCCACGGCCCGACCCCCTTCCCGATTCCTCCCTCCCTTTTTCCTTTTTCTTCGTTTCTCTGTCGCTCGATTTTGTTCCCCACACCTTCCCTCGCCATGTGGAAACAACGTTGCCACGTGTACGACCACGGGACAGGGCGGATCGCACCGGATCGAATTTAATTTAAAACGCACCCGCCAGTTTCTAAACAGAGCGGCGCGGATGGGCTACGCGCCTACACCGTGCCGGTTCGTTATGGAATCAACTTATTAAAAAGCCACTGCGCCGGGATGATTTAGCGCCGCGAATTTCGGCTTAACCAAGGGTTCATAACGAAGGGGAGACGTAGGTGGTATTAGTGGACTGTGACCAGTTGGGTGGGAAGCCGAGAGCAGGCATCGATGAGTGAAATTATTTTTGGGGATGAAATTATTGCTGCGGGCAGGGGAACCCTGGATTCTTGTAAGGGTAACTGCGGAACGATTGGGTTTAGTGCCCGTACAGCTGTCTGCCAGTTCAGGAGTACTTTTTGGTATTTTGGTAGGACATCTGCCCTGTGTTCCATAAGGATGCCGATACTTCGAGGAGATTGTCCGATGTACAACACTCGGATCCATTCGGGTCGTGTCGGTCTTTCTCATATATTTTTCAACCGATGTTCTTTCAGGTCGACTGTAATGCTATTATTAGACTCAATATGAATATACGACACTTTAAGATGCTGCCATATCCGTTCAGTTTAAAATAAAAATATAAAACAAAATCGTATATCTCTTGCAGCAATTTTAAGCGGTACGATTTACGTAGAAGTTTGTTCCTGTTCTTAACACTTTACCTACTGGTAGCTTTCTAATAGTCTTTTTCATTTTGAAAGTTGAGAATTTCTTGACAAATTTCTTAGAAGCAACCATAATTTCATCCATGATCCAACAATCTATTCGGAATGTGACACCTTTCTTTCGAAAGCGTCTGTTAAATGAAAATTATCGTGTTTGTCTTTTAAACACATCCCAGTCATTAAGAAGCCTATTTATAGCATTCCGGTGAACAAAGTGTTGAGAATCGCGTTTGCTAAGGTCTTCACATTTCGCCCGGCTGTGACAGAAACATTTTCATGTGCTGTCAGACAAATGAGCACGTTGATAGAGTTGAAAGGAAATTATTTATTACTGTCACTCACAAAAGTCGTCCTTCGGCCGCGCGTCCTAGCTGGAGCAAAAATCTGCGACGACCTACGTGAGCCGGAACAGCGGGGCGCAGCAAAAGAAGAAGAGGGATGAAAAGTCGTGTTCGTTTTTGACCCGGCGGCGGCACACACGACACGGAGGCGACACCCCTGGGCGAATCACCGCGGGACCAGGCGGGCTCCGTCGAATGGGATTAACCCGAGTCCCAGCAGCCATCGTTATTTACCCAAAAATACTCGGCAACTCGACGTCAAACAAAGATCCGGCGAAGAACCGACGTCGGCGACTGGTAAGACGCTCCCGAAGAAATTTAATTAACGCCGCCCCCGGTGGCCCGCACCGCGTAACTCGGATTCGCAAGTGGATTAACACGTTCGACGACAAAAGACCGGGAATATCGTAACGAGATTCTTAGAATTCCGTCGTCGAGCGTCTCGCAGACGAATCCGCGCGTCGTCGGAAAGAACGGGAAAGAGGAGAACGGTAAAGGGAAGGGGGAGAGAAGGTCGAGAGACGGAGGTGTGCGGGAGGTGGACGGGACCGAAAGTTCCTTAAGCGCATTTGTACCTTTCGCTCGGAACTTTTGATGTACCCCAGGGTGCTCTCGACTGCGTCGAAGGGTGGCCGGCTCCCAGCGGGCCACGCGCCGCTTCTTAAGCTGTGTTTTTGATTGGCCGGTCGTGTTTCAGTCGGGCGTCGCACTGAGCGGCGTTTATATGAGCGTTCAGGACAAAAATCATAACTTCTGAACTAATCAATTTTCGATCAAAATGCCTTAATAATTTGTCCAAAAATATACAAAGATGCGTCGATTTCCATAGAAAAAATTCTTGTTCATTTTTTTTATTGGATAATCAAATCTTACGTTTATATAAGTGAATGTCCGCGTACCAAACTGTTAATTATGGCTACATATTTTGTTAAATATCTCTGAAGACCGAAACTTTTCGCAGGAAACGTTTCTATAGCATCAAAATGTATTATCGGACGAATATGTCGGAATAAGAATCCCGGGATATATTTTGAGCCGTTTTCTTTTTAAAATGTTATTTAAAGTGTAGAAAAATTGCTTCCTTTGAAAATCGCGTCATAATGTTAAAAATGAAGAGGATTTTAAATGGTCGAATTCAGTGGTCGTCGGGGCAACGACGTGTTAGCCAGCGTAGACGGCATGGCGAGCAGCAAACAGGCACTGCCGTGGCTGTTTTCGCCGTTGTTGTCGGGGTTCTAATGAACGCGACAGAGTATCGGCAGAGCCGCGACACCCGACTCCGAATGGATTTACGAGAGCGTTAGGTCGCAGCTCGGAAACGTCCCCGCCCTCCGTGTCCTCGACTTTCTCGGGGGGCGAAACGCGGTAACGGAACGACACTTGCGAGTTCGAGGAAATGAGAATGTCGCGGGATCGAACGGTGAATGGAGATGCGGCACGTTCTGGTCCAGCTAGCGCTGCGGTTCTTCGGGGATTTAGGGTGGCAGCTGCGCTTAACCCTTTGCGGTGCTCCGATCCTCCTGCAGCGGCCATTGCGCAACCACCTTTGACATTATTCCCGCGGAGCGTTCAAGAGATCTCCTCGGACCGGTCAGAATTGCATTTTCCCGCTGGCGAAACTTCTTTTCAGGCGGCGACGAAGACGTTTCTGTCCTCGATCGCGGTCTAGTTTCCTCCTTTTCAGTCTTCTCGCCGTTTATTGCGAACTCCGCCAGTTTTGACGGGGCGGCGGCACGGCCGCGTAACTCTTCGAGGATTTAAACCGACGCCGGAGTTTCGCAATCCCGTTGCCACTCGAACCGACTTTTGGTTTTACCGGATTCATCGCGGCGAATATTTTCGCACGCCGGCCCCGCGATTTCGTGACGATCCGAGGAGCCGCGGACGCCGTTAATCCTGAATAACCCAGTTCGGTTTTCTTCCGGATCGATGGACGCGAGCATACATCACCGGGATGCTTTTGATAATGCTGCTTCAGGGTCCCCTGGAACTTCGCGACAAGCTTCTTTCCGGGCGAGGACAGAGTTTCAACGTCGGCAGCCCGAACGGCTGCTCCTAGAGCGATCTAATCGCTTTATTAAACACCTGTGTGCTCGCACTTACAGGTGTTAACATAATTCCATGGCGCGTTAAGCCCGCGACGCGCGACGCCGCCGACCGCGGCATTACTTCATCGCGAAGTAATTACTTCACGCACCGTGCGGACGCCGTTGTAATATATTTATCGCCTTAAGCCGCGGCGGGTCGAGCCTGCAACAATGAATAATTTAAAACCGTGCGGCGCAACAATGCCCGCGTGGAAAGAACAACCCGGCCGGGCAGGGCGCCGGCATCCGAGGGAACTCTAAAGATAGAGATTACATTTCCAAGCTCCACTGGACCCGGCTACGTTGAATTGCAAATATCGTGTACTCTGCGATATTAATACAGTCCCTGGGCGACACCAGCATGCATGGTAATTCGTGGTACCATGAAACCTTGATAGGGAAATTAACCTGCCTGATATCAATATCGTTCGCCTCCAGAAAGCTTATCCGCCCCCTCGTTAGACACTACGGAAACTTGCCGTCTTGATCGAGATAAAGCAATCGTATGATGCTTCTGTTCGTTACACGAAAAAGGCACTTACTAAAAAAGCGTATGAGAGATACTAGAATTCAGCTTTACATACACGTTCCCGTGGACCTGATAAAACTTTTAATACGCAAGGATGAAATTATTTAAATTGAGATCGAAGCTACCGTTTGAAACTGTGAATACAGAAAATTATTCTTGGCCCAATTACAGTATGTGAGACAAGTATTCAGAATTTCTAAATAAGATACAAACTGTTCCTTCGTTCATCAAGATTGATGAACAGCTTTCAAAATAAGTCCCATTCGAGACGATTCGCATACACAATGCTTTCTTTAAAAAATTTAAATCTAAAAGGAAGTTGAAGTTCTGATGATTTTTAAACGCATTATTTACAGTTCCCTTATATAAATTTATATTATATATATTATTATATATATTATATAATATTATATTATTATATTATTATATATATTATATAATATTATATTATTATATTATTATATTATTATATATATTATATATAATACAACCAACTGTAGGAATAATACTTGTCATTGACGAAACAATAGTAAATTGAAGTTTAGCCAGGAAAACATATCACGATACAGCGATACACGATTTAAATTTTTTGTTATTTCGTTATTAGCACCTTATTTATCCTGTACGCGATTACGAAATACAAGAACATTGCAAATAAAGTGTTTAAAAACCATCGGAACTTCGACAAATATTTGTTACGACGTTTCTTCACTTGCGAAAAATAGAATGCAATGCAAGCGAACAAAAATCGTCCGTGAGTATCACGATCAAGTTGAACTTTTTGGCAAGTGTTTTCCATCGATCTCCACCTATTCGAATACCTAGAATCTCGCTGCGGTTGTCGCGACACATAATTCCCGTCCACCCCGTAGATGCATCGAGAATAGAGAAGCACCTCCGTAGAAAATATGTTAACAATATGTAGTTAACGACCGAACCCCGTCTCGAATTTCGCCGAAAGTTCCCACCCTCTTTCCGGGACATTGCCTTTCCTGCAAACGACATCCTCTACTACACGATCTTTCATCCAATCAGCCCCGGCTGCCACGTCCCCGGCATACGAAGTCGCTTGCGCAGCATCCGCCGAGAAGTATCATCTTCGTTCTCGACGATTTTCCAGCGGTCAGGGCTTCCTGACGGGAGCGTCGGATTTCGGCAGTTACGCAGTCCGCGTGCGAGCCCCCGAGACAGGTCAACGAAAAAGTTCCCCGGGATCCGCACGGGGCCGGTTTCTCGGGGGAGAATATGGGCGCACGCAGGATCGCGCAGAAACACGAGCGCGCGCCAATCTCTAATCTCATTTTCCTGAAAAAGGAACGCTCCGGACGTTATATTCCGTACACATCCTTAAACATGACCGCCTGCAGCGCGCCGCGATCATGTATTATGCATTCGCCATCGCGAAGCGCGTACGTGCGGCCCCGACGCGACGCGACGCGGCGCGGCGCGGCACGGCGCGGCGAACACGCCCGCCGAAGCACGCGTGTTCGCATACGTGTAGCCCGGCAGCCTTCACTTTCCCTGTCGTCGCAGGAAAAAAAAATGAAGAGGATGCGATCGTTAGCGTTGTCCCGGCCTGGGGAGCTCTTTCGCACGCCTACTTGCCTCGAACTTCTTGTCCGCGAGGCGGAGCGCGAACGGCGCGGCGCGGCTCGGCTCGGCTCGAGTCAAACGCCTCCCAGAAAACTCGAATTCGGGAAACGAAGAAACACACCGGCTGGGAAAAGAGCGGCGCGCAGGAAGTTTCGGATTTCACGGAGAGGACGCGTCTAGAATTCGCGGCCTCCAACCATCTTGGCGGCGGAGAAACCCGAGATACCGGGGAAATTACTGTTGCGGGGAATATTATACTCGGGGTATTGGCTCCCGCTACACGGTCCCCCGCGTCGACGAGACAGGTGCACACGCCTCCGTTTCGCTGCAATTTATAGTGCACTTCGGGACGTGGGATCGTTGGGTAACGCGTTACGTATTTATTAACTTGTAACGCATAGCGCGGCTTTCGAACGCTTTCCGTTGACTGATTTTCCTCTGGAATCTGTTCTTCATTTTCTTACGTTCGAATTGTCTTACAAATCGGCCTTCTCGTTGATTTTTATTCGAACTTCAGCGATTTTGATAGAAACGTGTAAAAACGCTCTCTCGGACGCGCGCCACAATTCTATACAACTTCATGGATTTACGCGGACAACGTCGAAAAGGCAACGTGGTAGCTTTCGACATCTCACAAAAACTATCGGAAGTATTCGGATGTATTTTGTACCAGCTGGTAGACACAGTTAGTTCAGAGATGAAGTGGTACTTGCTAACAGCTGTAGTATGTTTACTGCAGATGTTTCGACTCCAGAAGACGACGAAGGATCTTATCTTCGATACATCCTCGAAGAAAGAAGGCGCAGAATGCTGAACGGGCGGCTTATTAATCAAACTGCATGTGGTACATTTTCTTTGAGATCACCAGCACGACGCATCGCAAATTGCGCTTCAACATGAAACCGTAAAACTATGAAATAAAACTCGTCTATTTGATTCTTTATGTAGCAATTACCGCTGCGAATCTTTAAGATTCTGCACATGTTCGTAAATTGCGGGGAAACGTACAAATAGAGAAACGCTAAGAGCATTTCTATTTCGTAAATGCCGGACGGAATCTTCTATCGAATCGACGAAGTTCTAATGTTTATAAAGAAACGTACGAATGCAGAGGTTCTTCTAAAGATCCGCGCGGTCCAATTATAAGAGTGAAGTGCAAAAAGTAAGTACCATGATAAATCGTGAACCGTAAAGTCTTATCATGGTAAAATAAAGCATTGCGCTTCGAGAAGAAGGAACTTTACGAGCAATCATGTAAGATAATAAACAGGGTTGTGTAAAGTTTTGTGACTTGCGCATTCGACAATGGAATCGTTCTTGTATACGTGTCGATCGTCGGAAAATCAATCTGTGCGCAATGCATCGTGGTCAATATTTATAAAAACGGATATACTGAATTCCCGGCGTTAACATCTTGAAAGACCTAAAATTCGTGAAAGTTGTAAATTCATCGTGATTTTGAGGTTTATTATGTCGTAAAGAACTTTTCCAAAGCATTCTCGGCAAAGTTTCGGTAACTCGTAGCATTTTATGCAAGCCACAACTTAGTCTATACGTGTCACACGTATAGGTGAAAACATTAAAAGAACCTAAGAATATCGTTGTTCTATCTTTGACATGCTAAAATTACTAAACGTAATTGTACTAACAAGGGAACGTACCGAATCGATGCACACCGATTTTTGCGAAATTTCGGGAAAAGATAGTTCCTGGAAAAATATTCGACACATATCTTTCTTATCGGCCCTCGTTCGCATCGATCATTTTTCCCATTTCAAATGCAACATCGAAATGAATCACATAATTATTCAATGTACAGTAACGTCTCTCTAATTGACGCCTAGATTGACCATAAAAATGGACAATTTGGGAAGAGGAGATACGATTATTCGAGCCGTGCGGTTTATTTTTATAGTTATAAATTGTCCACAGTTATAAAAACGAGCCGCAAGGCTCGAATAATCGCATCTCCTCTTCCCAAATTAACCATTTTAGTGGTCAATCTGTGTGTGAATTAGAGAGACATTACTGTATAATAAAATTCTCGTAGATGTAGATGATGCATTTTCCTTGATTTCTGATCTTCACAGTCGACCTAGACGATTTTTCTGTCGTAGAAAGCCAACAAACAATATTAACCGTATACGGTCTTTTTCAATTTCAACGACACTTCCGGGCAAATTGTCCACTGCGTCGCGCGTCGCGGCAGAACAAAACGGCTCGGGGTCGCTGAAAGTAACGTCAAAGCACTTCTCGCCCATATACTTGTCAAAGTGTCTCTCCGAAAGGAAACCGATAACAGTCGCCGGGGCTGAAATCCCCGGATCCCATAACGTCAATCTCTATTCCAGAAGCCGTGAACAAACACGGCGAAGTTGCTATAAGTGTACATAAAAGAATGCCGGGGAGAGAAATCGGAGATTCCGTAGGATACTTGCGGCTCGTCGGCAGTAAACACGCGCTACGAGCTGGCATGAGAGCTCAATAAATCGCGACTTATTATCTGCGATCGCGTGGATCCCTGGATCACGGAGGCACGCTGCCCCATCGTCTCCGCGTCGCCTGGCCGTTAGAGAGTCCCAGATTTAATCCGACGTAATCTGACAATTTCGGGGAAGTTCTGATCGACGTAATTCAAGGTGGAAACGGGCTCCATCGAGGGTCATAAATTGTCCGGAGTCGGTGTGCTCAAAGGGCCAGGGAGAGCAGGAGAACTCCGAGCTCGAGACTCAATTTCGACTAGATTCAACCGCAATTTCGCGAGCCGCCGCGGAATCGATGCGGAACACACGGTAATAGTAATTCCGGGTTTATTTAATAGGGCGGCGCGATACGTTTATGTTCGGCCGTGACGTGGAAATTATTTTCGCCGGTCCATTTCCGTCGCCTGTCCCGAGGAGGACGAGGGTACGCGGACATGCGAACGGCTCGCGGGTAATTAATGTAGCTTAACGCGGTGCGTACCGGCTGTTTGTTGGCGGAAATTCTCATTTGAAAAAACGCGAGACAAGGACGACCTGTGCCAGGGGCCGGCCTCCGCGGTATAATTGTACGCGCCGGTAAGAATGAATAATACACGTCTAATTTCGCTAATAACAATGCGCGCCGCCCGCTACGCCCGGTTGGCCTTTTAATATTTCACCGGGGCCCCGTTCGTTTCGCGGCAATCGGTCTGTTTGCCGTGATCTCGATTGCCTTATAGCTCTGTCTACGAATCCACACGCGATTTTCGCATCGGTAAACCCGGGAAATATACAATAGCGATTTCCCGCCAACGTATGCTATAAACGTAGACTACTGTCGAATGTTTTATAATGCTCTAGCAAAAATACGAAGCGGTAATGGACTAGTGGTATTAATCGAAGGGTTTTCGATAGAAAGGATCCAGTAACCGTCCGATAATTTATGCGGTACCATTGTCGATCTTTGTGCAAAATAAAAATTTATTGTGTCTGTTCTAAAAAATAGGAGCCACATAGAAATCCTTTTTTATTTGTAATACATTAAGTCGAGAGTAATGTACCGATTCCCCTCAATTATTTTAATATTCCTTCGTTTCAGACAGAACTGGGCTAAATTTTGTTCGGATAATGTATAAGAGAACGAATCAAATTTTATTCAACATTATGAATCCAATCAAGTAAAAACGTATGTAGATAAAAATTTATACCAATGAGATTTCGAATAAGGATTCATTCGAATGAGATTTTATTCGAATAAGAATTGATTCGATTAAAGAAATATTCGAGTAAATAGATGGAAGAATTAATAATTGTTATTCGAATAAAACATTCGACTAAAAAGAATTCATTCGAGTTGCAGCGATGCACTTTTCTAATAAATGCATGAAATCCGCAGTTTAATCATTGCCAGGTCTCCGCTCTTTGCGCAGAATACAAATTTTCTTGATCAACTGCAACACACAGAAGATGGATAGCAGTTTCCTTCTTGATTTAATTATTTCAGCTTCGTTTACATATACTGTCTACATAGGTAACGAAAATGCTGGAGCATTTTGTGTTTTATCGGCGATTTTCACCAAATTCCGATGCATAAATCGACGAGTTTCGGTAGCGGGAATCTGTACAAGTTGGCCGATAATTAAAAGTATTCAATTATGCGCAGTCGTGGGGCTTGACTATTAACGTCAGTCGAGTTTATAGTCTGCTATTATTATTGTTTAATTATTATTCACGAGGCAATAGATTTCCCCGGAGGAAGGCTGCTTTGAAGTAGCACGCGAAGTCGTGCTGGATCGCGCAGCTTCCACGGTGTACAAACTGGGTAATTTTGCAGTTACACCGTTGCATAACCGCGTGTTTTACATTTTCTTACCTGAAGCTCGCAATCCGAGCACGGGGCAGCCTGAATCTTTTACGTCCTCGTACTCCACGCCGTGCAAAAATCTGTTAATACTGCGCGTCGTGCTTACGCGGATTCTGCGCTCTTAAAACACTGGCGAAAAACGCGCCCTCTTCTCCCTTCCACCTCCCTAGAACCGAATATACTACCCTACGAAAAATGCTGCACGATGCACCAGAAAAACACGAAAAACAATTCGCGAACGTAGAATAGCGTTTTCTCATTTGCAACCTCGTTTTCGAGGTAATAGCATTTAGTTGAGTCTCCGCACAAAATGGTTCAACGAAAATTTTTTAATAATTTAGCAACAGTGTCATAGAACGTGGTCATACTTTTTAATTGCTGTCGGACCGTGTCAAATGCACGATCTTAATTGTTTTCCAGCACGAGGTCGCGTAAAATAATATTTTTCAATTTGCTAACTCATTTGTTCCCGCGGCGTCCCCGTTTTCTATTTGCGTCACAATTTTCGGCGCACTCGAAAACACCGCGGACTTGATTATGAACCAATTTCACGTTCAACCGTAATCTCTTTATGTGGTTCGTTATTTAAGTTGAAACATGTTGTTCACTGGTAATTTTCGCTTGTCCTATTTTGCTCAGCAACCAACCAGAGTCGCGCAAAGATCGCCTAACTTGATTGCTCGGGATTTAACCAGAGGCGATAGAACAAGTTTGCCCGATCGTTTCTGCGAATTGGCAGGCCCGCGCGCCATTAGAAAAGGGTTGTGCCGGGGTGCAAGTTCCAAGGTTGAATTTATTCCGATCCGGCTCGGCTTTCCAGCTAAGCCCCCGCGATCCGAATATCGAAGTCGCGTTTATCGCTCGAACCATGCAGATAATAAGGACCGATAGATCGAAAACTGTTGCTCGATACACCTTCGTTCGTGCACGTATGCACGCGCGTTTAGGTATACGTCGACTTCCACGCACGTGAAACGCGTCGAAGCCGGCGGAGGGATCCTTAATGGGATCTCCTTTTTTTCGAAAAAGTTTCCGCGGCAACGGCGAAGAATAATCGACCCATATATTTAAACTCCGGCATAAAAGTCGCGGGACGGAGGATCGTGGCTGCGGGAACCGTGCCGGGGTAAAAAAGGAATGACGGGAGCAGTTAGTATCGCTACATTTGCGGGGAAAGAATGACTGATCGTAAAAGTCGCGAGGACGAGGCTCTAATATACCGGCCACGAGAAGCTGAAACACGTGCAACGACGAAATTGCCCGGGCGAAGGAGGAAGATGGCTTGCTCCTTCGCCCGTTCCCTCTCCTGCCGCGACGGTTTTCGTGGCTCGAATCGATTCGGGGGCCCCGCGATCTTCGATATCTTTTATCGCGACCCGGCTATCGCGGATTTATCTCGGGACGGCTGGCCGGGATGGAATTTTATGGAATATCGACGTTCGCTGGTGACTGTAAATGATGGAACGCCCCGGAGAATCGAAATTATTTTTCGACTGGCTACCAGCCCGTATTCGGCTCCATTCGACCTACGTTTTACACAATTTAATTGAAATGCTCCAGTTTCTTGCACTTAGATTTTTATTTCCGAATAGCGTGCGCAGCGTGCGTTCTCTCCTTTTGGCTGGAATTACATGGAACGCACTATGGATTCTTCAGTAACCTAAACCCTTCCCTTATTGTCTCGAACCGATACCATAATTAACTAGACCTCTTTTGTAATTCCTACATTTCCTTCGAATATTCCGACGCGCAGATGATATTATTTATCGTTGGTTCACATAAGTTTTTGTGTTTTATCCGTGCTTGTGTGACTGCTACGTTTTTTGTTCTCTCACTGTAACAAAGGGGTTATCGTTATTATTGTTACTATTCTGGAAGGAAACGTGTAGAGTAAAGTAGCGCGATTTTTCTTCTAGGAAGAATCTGCTTGTTGTAAGAGCTTCTTTCCTTATTCTCATTTTTATGAACTGGCAGTTTTCACAAAGATCAACGGTCCGATAAATAAACTGCGTTTTTGAAGACTGATCGAAATACAGAAGCTAGATAGTCAAATCGCACATCTTCAAGAGAGAAGATCGAAAGAAGATCCCTGTGCTAAAAGTTTCATTTTTCTGGATTTGATCCGGTTGATAAAATTTTTATCATTCTCGTAAACTTCTTACGCTGTAATATTTGCTTTGAAAGTCAAAATATAAGTGAATTCTTCCCATCGCGGTAATAAAAGCGGTAACGTTCTACTGGAAGAAGTAGAAACTTCTTTGACGCGATAAATTATAACGAATATCAAACGTAATGAATACAGAAGATATTTTGCAAATTATGACGTGCTATATCTAGCATTGGAAAATATTTTGGGTCAGGTCGCACTTAAGATCGTACTTTGCGGAAACATTACGATCTAAGAGCGACGACCGAAAGATTCAGTGGACGCAACGTCTGCTAGACACCGTTAAATTCAACCAATTTTCGTCTCTCAAGCGTGATAAAAATCGTCGAACTTGGAAGATTCGCGGCGTCCGCGTCGCGACGCGCCCCGTCGACGGCACGAGCGTGCCCAAACTTTGCCAATTTTTTCCGTCTACTTGGAGTGAAAACTGCCGGTTCCAATTTTACAATAACACTTAGCTTCATCTGCTCTACGAACATAGAGGACGGTTCTCCGTGCGACGAACTTCCGAATATTCGTTTCGACAAACACAATTTGAATTCTCGTAGAACTTTCGCGAATTATTCTTTCGCGCTCCAATAGCGTTCTCCCGCAAAATAAAAATCTCTGAGCATCGTTGTCGAGAGATACAAAACGGTGCAAAACTTAACCATGATGATTTAGGTAAGATAAGATGTAAAGATAAGATTGAAGACTCTACGGAAAATCTATTAGTTAAACTTTCGGGAACGGGTTAATGATTGTACGAAATGAAGATGATTAAGCGCATTTGGACACTTATTCATCAATTTTTGTTAAATGTCGCTCGGTAGCTACTTTCTCTTGGCATCGTTAATCTTCTCGTCGCACTTAATGCTTTCCATCACTCGAAATGACTGCATCTAGAAAGAACTTACCTACGTATATTCTTTCAAGTAATAATGATCAAAAATTGCGAGGTTGCTTTACTATCCGATTAAATACATTCTTCGAAGTAGCGATAAATACAAAATTCTCAGATCATGTTAACAAGGACGACTGACGAGTGAAACTCCTTTATTATTGAAAAATTGATCAACAAACGTTTAAGTTTCTCACGCTATTAAATTTCCCCTCTTTGTACCTTATCAAATAAGTTAGGTGAAGATGCCTTACCTTTTTCAATAATAGAAGTAAGTTGAACATAATCCAGTAATGTCTCAAAATTCTTGTAATGTCTTCACAGGATCGTATTTGATCTACAAATTTTTTAAAGAATCTATAAACGAGTAGATGCAACCTAGAACAATGAAAAGATTCAAAACATTCAAGATTATCGATACATTATTTTCAAGCTAATCAAATGATTCAATAGAGCAACAAACATCTATCTGCCTCTTGTTTGTTACAATTAATGCGAACAATCTTTATTTTGCACAAAGATCCGCGGTCTAGTTATGACACACCAAAGTGAACCACCGTATTAAAGAGCTGCGACTGAACCTAATTTGCCAAAAACTATACAACTTTCTCTCTCGTATGGTTGGGGTGTGTAGCAATGGCGTCGAACGCAGCATCGCCGGACCGGTTCATTATCGATCACCCTCGGATCGCGTTTAATGCGGGGCGGCCGCGCCGCCGCTATCTCGTCGCATTACGATTAATTAATTTACATTTCGCCGCGATACTAACCGGGCCGGCTGGGTTCTGCGCGCGAGCAAATCTTTCTGCGGACGTTTATCTGGCGGGTTCGGGCGCGTAACGCAAATAGCTCGTGCGGCTCGAGACCGCGAACGAATCCGTACGCGCCGCGAAATATCGTTCGCGATACGGGGGGGAAACGCGTTTTCATAAACACCGCGGCGAGACCGTATGGAAATTGCCGGGGCGCGTTTACGGACGCCACGCGCGCCGAATCTACGCCCGCTGTTTAGCGGAATTACGACCGAACGGAGCAGAAACGCATCTCTACCATTCTCTCTCTCTCTCTCTCTCTCTCTCTCTTGCGCGCACGCTCGCCATCGTTTTAATCATTGCCACGCGTGATTGATACCGCGACCACGCCATCGAGCTTTGACGGTCTCCTCGATACCGTAGAAACTCGATACACTTTTTTGTTTTTGTTCTACCAGGCACAACGCGGAATTCCAATCTTGCCGGACGTTCGCTATCTCCATCACGCTGGACATCGCTCGGCCCCGCTGTCGTTGCCAGCCGCGGACGTTCATCCGCTTGGATTCGTTAGAATTCGAGTGCGTTTCGCGGTCCCATATCTGTAAAAGACCCGCCATTGTTACGCCCGTTCGAATTTCAAAAGTAACACGGCTGGCCCGGACCGTTTTCATTTCAGCCGCGACCGCGAGGAAGGAAGTTAATTCGCGGCTGGACTAATCCAGCTGAAAACCGAAGAAGATTATTGGTCTTGCTGGCTGCCGTTTAATCTTCAGCCGAAAAGGCTGCTGGGAAACTTTGAGTGGAGATCTTTGCTACTATAGAGACTTCTTTCGACCCTGTAAATGTAGATCAATGGAGATCGAAACGATGAATGAGAGCATACGAATATGAGGGCAGCACGAAACTTGATCGTAGCAAATTGCAAAGAGACTGTGAAATCTATCGTTAACTTTCTTGAACAGAATTTTGGTTCGTTCCTTTTTGTCAAACTTTCTCGGAATCTCTCGACGCTCCTTTTTGCCAAACTTTCTTTGAATCCTGTGACGCAGAGTGAACTATCTCTTCGGAACTTCTCGTGTAACTATTTACGAGAGACGTACTAGGATTCACTGTCTAAATACAGCAAATTCTCTCTAATTGACGCTCAGATTATACGGAAAAAATGAACAATGTGAGCGTCAAAATTGGGGAGAATTTACTGTAAACTCGCTTTTCACTGCTTGTACCACTTTTATCGAGCTTTTAAAGATTAAACAGGCAACGATTGCTGAACTTAACACTAAACTAACCTGAAACTAACCTGAAACGTGAAAAACATGGAAGCGTTACGTAAAGAAAGCAACATTGTAGTAGCTAAAATGCCAAAGAAAGACATAACACGGTTAAAAAGGTGAACGTCGTGTAACGATATTAATTATTGGTTATAAAATATTGTCTCCGGAATTTATGGATCGGTGTTTCAGATCGGTTTCACGAGGTCGTCGAGTCCCGTGGTACCCGCGTAATTCGGGCAATCGATCGTCGAACGATCAATTTCGTGCGCGCCGGTATATATATATTAAAATTTTGCGATCACTTTGACAGGGCAATTAGGCGGAACGCGGTACTCCGCAACGACCCCGATTTCCCTGGATATTTATCTGTTTCGTCGGCGCTCCCCTGGCTTCGGTTTCCTTTTCTTTTTTCCGTTTTTTCGTCGATCGAACTCTTGTTCCTCCTCTTTTCTTTTTTTTTTTTTACGGGACCGTCTGACGCACGATAATAATAATCGAATTTGACACGATATACGGGCCGCGTGATGGATCATAATGATCGGCGGAGTTGACGTAACACCGGCTAGAGATCTCGTTCGGCGAGACGGATAGGCGGTAAATAAATTTCGGGGCCGAGTCCGCTGTCGCGCCTTCCACCCGGCTTATCTAAAATAAAATTAACGCGAGGGTTGCTCCAGCCGGCGGAAGTTGTCGGATTTTATCTGCGCCCCTATACGCGGGTCGCGGCATTAATGTTTCTCCCCGTATTATCCGGCTGGACGTTCCGCGATCCGGTTAATTTTTTTCCAAGCAATTTTCGAGCGAAAGATGCTCGATTTTTAAGCTGCAGCGCCGAGGGATCTTGCGCAAGGCTGCAATCAGTACAAGCTTTTCTACTTAGTACGGGAATCTCGGAATTTTCCGCAGGCAGTGGGGAATTTATCTGCTACTTAATTGGATTGTTTTTCGCTGTAAAATGTTTCTGTAAGAGGGATTTACAAATTATAAATTGTAATACAGTTATTCTGCGCCAAGAATTCGGAGAGAAAAACGCTGATGGATTCGGAGGAGACTGGAGCACCGTAAGTGATTTCAAAAAATCTTGGATCATCTAAATAATCCACTATTTTTAATTATTCTCTCAACAATACCTCAATATCTACTGTTAATGAAATTCGTGACATTTCTTCCTCTCGACATTGCAAACATCTGCAGCTCAGCACTTCAAAATTCAGGATTCATAAATAGAGTTTCTACATTCTTCAATAATGTAAATATCTTAATTATCTTCTACATTACACTTGTACACTCATGTCTCAAGTACTATTCTGTTATTTAGTCACCTTACCAATGATACTAAATTGACATGTTAGAGAGAACTCAGCATCGATTTCTGCGTATAGTATATCTCCGTTTAGGCCTCTCCATGTCAGCTTACGACTATGACTATGTTCCCGTATTACATCGTTTAAACTTACTATCTCTGGAACGCAGGTGTCTTGTGATAGATATTCTATTTGTCCATAAAATATTGAACGACAATGTAGCTTGTGTACTACGACACTTCAAACTTAAATGTTCCATCCAATCTGTCAGATCACATAGACTTTTTGAGCCGGAATTTCATCGAATTCTATGCGGTCAACACAAGTATACTAATCGCGTTATGATCGTAAACCAAAGAATTCTTTCGTCCGTGAATAAATAAATCCAATCAAATCCTGGAAATTCTTAAAAGATCGACCGAGCTTCAAAGTCCATGGAAAATTTTTGTGGAGATCTTGGGAAGCATTGTAAAATCATAGCAAATTTTTAGAGGTCGCGGGAGACACCGTAAAATCTTGGAAGACATTAACAAGTCGTCGGAATCCTCGGAAGTCTTTGCAAAGCCGCGAGGGACCTTGGAGAAGCTTGAACAGCCTCCGAAAATCTTGGAAAATCTTTGTGGAACTTGAAACACTTCGGCAAACTTTCCTTGGGTCCCTCGGAAGACCTTGAAAAATCTTCCGAAGGAGGAACATCCCTTTCCAAGCGTATCTCCGGGAATATCATTTGAATTTCTATCCAGACTCAAAAATCTCTCGAATTCTCGATGTTTCTAATCATGCGTGAATCCCTCCGCGGCAGAGGTAAAAAGATGCGGCCCGGCCGCGATCCAGTTCGCAAACGAATTGGAAAACGATGATTGTACGGGGTGTACTGCTCGAGCAATCGACCGACGACTTTTTCCATGCTGGGAACGCGGCGGAAGCATCTAGTTTACATAACATCGCTTTCATCGGAATCGCAGGCTCTCTCCTATCCCGCAATTTCGCTGGAACGGTTCGCCGGGATCACCGTTCCACGCTTCTTTCGTTGATCGTACGAATACATTCTCCGGAACTGTTATAGTCCGGTAAAAAATGCCAGTAATTCATTCGGAATCTCCCGGACCCCAGGCATCCGGGGCCGGCACGATCTCGCTCGAGAATCCCGAAATCTTCGCAATCTGCATCTCGATAAAACAGAATCCGCGTCGCAGCCTTCATAATCCCCATCAGACATTTTCCCCGGAACAATCCAGGCCAAACTAAAGCCGAACTCGGCCGAATCTCGGAGTAGCGCGCGACGATGCAAGAAACAGAAATCCAGTTCGCATACCGTCGCGCCGAGGACAAACCGGGGTCCCCGTCAACTTTATTCCGCGATCGATCGTTCGAACCGACTAAATCCGACCAGATCCGCGATCGTTTCGCCGTGTCCCGTCGCAGCGGCGCTTCTTAAACATTCCGTCGTTCCGGCGAAAACGCGTAACGCTAATTGCCCCGATTAAGTCTTTAATTAAACCTAGAACGCATTCCGGTCGTTCCATCTTTCCGCTCGAGGCGGATTCCTCGCCCGGACCCCTGAGAATAGCTCGCGATTAAGATATCCGGCGAATCCGGCTGAAAGAACTTAATTCTTCGATCGACGTTCGACGAGAGGACCGGACGGACTCCCGCGGTTTCTGTAAGTCCAGCCGTGGGCAAGAACCTCGACCCTGGCAACGCGCTCGATTGCCCTGGGGAGCTGCGCTTTCGGGCAAATTGACCTCTCCGAACGAAGAGATCCTCAATTTTAGGAGCTCGGCATCAAGAGCTGCAGAAGACGTTCGGTTTTGCTTCCTTTTCTCGCAAGGGGCACTCGGTGGGCGTGGTTTTACTGCTCTGGACTCTGCCCCTCAGAGCAATTTGCCTTGATGAAGCTACTTTTTTTTTTAAACCGGGTCTCACGACATTCTTATACCTGACATGAAAGCGAGTAATCGTTGTTTTTATTCGTTGCTATGGATCACAAATTGCAATGGCAAAAACTATTTAGCTTGTTCCAAATGTATACGAAGTTGCCTAAATTGGCGTGGCTTCGGCGATCTTGATTGTACTGTATAGAACAATTTGCCTTCGTAAAGCTACTTTTTAACAGGTCCCAGAACATTTTTCAAATCTGACATCGCAGCGAACAATCATTATCTCTATTCGCTGCTTTAAATCACAAGTTCCGACAGCAAAGATTGTGTATCTCGTTCCAAATCTATATGGAGTTGTCTAAATAGCAATGGTTTCACCACTTTTTACTGAAACAGGGCTGTGACCTTTAAGGCAATTTGTCACCACGCGGCTACTTTTTAGCAGATTTCACCGCATTCGGCAGTACGAGACTATTTGTCTTGATCCCCTCTTTGCACAGACGCCTGAGTGGGCGTGTCTTCAGTGCTCTTGACCTAGATAGGGCCGGAATAGTCCGTGAGGCAATCTGTCTCTACAACGACCATTTCTAGCCAATATTTATCACATTTCTAATCGAAACAGCGCCTAATCGGCCATCTAGAACCCTTGTGTACAATTACTTACAAAAATGTTCCTTAAATGTTAGACTTTTTCTAAAAGCGATTCTATTAGATGCTCACTGCCAGTAACACGCTCCTGTGATCGTGTGAGAATTGTAAAAAATTCTGAAGAGTCTTCAGCAGCAACGACCGACTATCTATCTTGTTCCCTTCCTAGAGGTTCCCCTTCGTAGAGCCACCAAAGGACCCAAGTGGGCGTGGTCCTATTGCTCTCGACTCCGACAGGCCTACACCAGTCCAGCCTAATCAATCCTCAGATCTTGAATCGTTAAACTCACTAATTTAAGCCATTAACATTTTCGTAATGCTTTCAATCCGAAGCCACGCGGAAAACAATTTACGAAAAAAATTGACATCTCAACGTGCGGTCCGTAAAACAATGTTAATGTAAAAAATGGTTAAGAATCGCGGTGAATCGTGGGGAACAGCTAGGCCGCTGGAATCCGAAGCCCTCGATCGTCACGCCGGTCGCGCGGAGAGGAATCGCGCAGCCGCGCCCGAGAAATCCGCTCCGGCGGACTTCGGGGCGGCGGCGCGGCAGGGACGCCTTAATTACAGCCGGTCCGGACCAAGGGATTCGGGTTATCTTATCCGGGCTGAGTCAGTATCGAGGCCGATGTTCTCTTCGCCGGCGTTATTAGCATAACATAAGACGGGGTACGAGCTGGCTGCGTGGGCGGCGCGCGGACCCTCGCGACGACAAGCCGCGCTACGAGAGAGATCAGGGCCGGGACGACGAGCTGGAGCCGGAGCCGGACTCGGCGACGTTGCCACGGATTCGACCGATATCGCGCCAGCCTGTTCCGATTAGACCTGTCCTCTGGGACCTCTAGGGAACCCGGTCGAGAAGCAATCCGAATGATCAGCTCCGTTGTCCGTGAACGGTGGAGATGTTATTCTATTAATGGCTAGCGATCCTAGGACGTTTAAGCCTTCCACGTTCTCTGGTGGAACCATAAACGATTCGCTTGTTCTTCTTTGCATATATATTGTCCTTAGAGAATTAGATTTTAAACTTAAAGAATGGGAGAAATGAACAACATAATTCAATAAACTCAAATTATTTCTGAAATAATACCGATGTCCTCGCTATGCCGACATTCGTCCCCAAAGGGTTAATCTAAAAACTTCGAGAACTTAAAGAATGGGAGAAATGAACAACATAATTCAATAAACGCAAATTATTTCTGAAGTAATACCGATGTCCTCGCTATGTCGACATTCGTCCCCAAAGGGTTAATCTAAAAACTTTAAAAACTTAAAAAATGAGAGAAATGAACAACACAATTCAATAAACTCACAAATTATTTTTGAAGTAATACCGATGTCGTCGCTATGCCGACATTCGTCCCCAAAGGGTTAACCGATCAGGCTACGCTTCGTTCACAATGTACGCTTTAAAAGTTTGGCAGTCGACCCAGTTACCTCGGCAATTTTACTAAGTTGTATTTATCTTATGAAATAAAAATTGAGGAGTCGACGTGTATGATACTGATTAATAATGCATCCATGCCACATAACAACACAATTCAATAAACTCAAATTATTTCTGAAGTAATACCGATATCCTCGCTATGCCGACATTCGTCCTCAAAGGGTTAACCGATCAGGCTACGTTTCACAATGCACGCTTTAAAAGTTTGGCAATCGACCCAGTTACCTCGGCAGTTTTACCAAGTTGAATTCATCTTACGAAATAAAAATTGAGAAGACGATATGTATGATGCTGATTAATAATGCATCCATGCCAAGAATGAGCAAGCGAACGCATAAAGTCGTATTAGGCAATGTAAGAATGTATCTAACTCCGGTGTCGTGCGAATAGCACAAATCACTTTGATTTTGCATAATGGCCGACTGTCTAACGGTCACGATATCTCTTCGGTGCATCATTCCGTGGATTGTGCATAGAACAGCAATAATTCCGGGTACGTTGAAGGAAATTTGCATTGCTCGTAGGATGAGCCAATAAGTTGCATTGTGATTCGTTGTTGGGTGTGTGAATGCACGGTCGCGGCCCGTATTCAGCGGGGAACGGTTTTATTGGGGGGCGTTTGATAAACACCTTCGGTGATTGGAGGAAGAAATAAGATCGGCCGAAAACCTGCAGTGATCCGTGGCAAGATTTAATACGGGAACCATATACGCACCGACGATCGTTGGTCCACGTCGTTACCGGTTGCTTGAATAATGCATGCCGCATATATTGAAAGCGAGCCAGGATTAAAGCGACATCGGGGACCCGGCCACGGCCCCGTTCGACTCGGGAATCGTATCGGAACATAGGCCGCGCCGGTTCCACGAGGAGTTATGTAAAGATGTATGCACACGTGAGCTTCGAAATATGTGTATTATACCAGGTGGCCGGTATGGATTGTTTTAGTTTAATTAAGAAAATCGCACGATTACCCGGCCAGGAAACGTTTGTCACGATGGACAAAGGCCGGCGCGCATAATTACCGGTGTAACACAATGTGACATGACGAATCCAATCCTCAAATGTTACAACAATGCCATGTGGAACAATGGGATTACCGTAACACCATGTGCAAAAGGCAGCGATCCGAATAACGCGAAATGGGAACGGTGAATAAAAACTGATTAAAGGATTTCCGGGTTCCCGTACGGATTAATAGTAACAATTAGTTACCGTTAAAATGCATTTCATCCGTTCGTAACGATTAAATCGTAATTATGATGAAAGTCCTTGTTTCCTTGTTCCTGGAAGCCGTAGGAATTTACTAGAGCCCATTGAGGGTCCTTTAGAAACCTTTTGGAATCCTAGACGTCCTCCTAAGGCCTGCTAGCAATTAAATAGGACACTGAAGCGCGTTCAAGGACCGTCTAAGAGCGCAAGAGATGTTAAGAATCTTTTCAAAGCATTCGGGAACAATTAGAAGTTCTGTGGACCCTTCAAAAGTACTTTAAGAGCTCGAGGTGAGATTAAAAACCCTTCGAGGACCTTCCGGAAACTGGGAAACTTTAACTTCTCTTAAAACCTTCTAGGAGTCCAGTAAAATCCTGAAAGTCTTACGGGCAAGTTTGAAAATCATAAATGTTCCTAGGAATTCCTCCAAGAGCATTTAGCTACTTCCGGGAATCCTGTGGACTCTTCAAGAGTCTTTCAAAATCCCAAGGGATCCACGAGAATGCTTCGAGAGTCTTTTAGAAGTACCCAGGAAGCCTGGAGATTTTCAAGGACTTTCCAGAAGCCATAGGAGATCTCAAGGATCTTCCCAAGGCCTTGCATGTACTGCAAAAAATTCTGTAGATCCTTCAAGAGCCCTTAGAGTCTTCCATGTAACTGTTGGACCCTTCGAAGCCCTCGTAGAAGCTAGTTCCTTCTCAATATCTTGTATGTATTTTCCAAAATCCTGTGGACCCTTCAAGAGCCCTTGGAGTCCTCCATAAAGTTGTTGGATCCTCTGAGCATGCATTAGGAGTCCTTACTAATTCAGTAGCCCTTCGAAGACCTTCCACAAGCCACTCAGGACTGCTTGTGAGTTTTCCATAGAACCTTGGACATCCTGAAGATGGAAGCTTGCCAATGGACCAGTAGGGCCCGAGGATCGACTTCGAAGGGATCCTAAGGACTACGGAGAGTCTTCGAAGGGTTTGCCCCTAAGGGCAATCCTAAGGGATTCCAAGGGTCCTTGAGGAATCTCCTAGGAGGCTGATTGGGATCGCGAAGTTGCCGGGGATAGAGAGTGGTCTCATTTTCGAAAGTTGCGCACGAGGAATCCTAGAGCCCGGGGAGTAGTTTTCAAGTTGCTAGCGATCGTTCCCGATCCGAGGCGTTTCCTGATCGGCGACACCGGCGCGGGTCGATCCCGAAATCTTCGATCTCGAGCGGTGTCGCGCACCGATGGGCACCGGAGTTGCGAGTTGAACCGCGAACGAGTTAAGACTCCGTGCGGCTGATAACGGAGATTCGTGGGAGTCGTGGCTGCAGTCAGTTCGTCAGTTTTCTTGGATCGTGTTTGCGGTGCGGAGCGGCGCGAACCGAGGCGGTTCAGCAGATAAGAAGAAACCGGAGTTTCGATCCCGCGAGCGAGCGTGCGAGCCAGCGGCGACGATAAGCGCGAAATGCAAGCCGAGCAGAATACGAACGGGCCACGGTTCGCGGATCGACGAGCAGACACCGCAGGATACATGGTTTGCCAATTACGTTTCGAGACCGAGCGGATTCAAAGAAAACCGCTCACGGCCAACCGAGTTCTCGATATTCTTTGCAACGCGGTGCTGTTTTTCACTTATTCATGGGAAGATTTTATCTCGCCCACTGCGCTCCCCCTCGTGCTACCCGCGATCGAGTCTCGAAACCTTCCGGCTCCGTCGATACACAACAATCCATAAACCTCCCGACCTCGTCGCTTGCACGCCGATAACGCTCGACATGACAATAACTGCGCTATACCGGTTCGCAATTAGCTGCTCGTTTGCTTGCGGCGATTCATTCCGCGCTACCTTGAATATTCGCCGGGGAATTTTCTAGACAAGGTTATTTCAAGGTCGCGAAGTTGTTTCGTGATCAGGGTCGTGCCTGAAAGTTGTATTCCGTTTGGTGCTACCAAATGTTAAACTACTTTTTTACGTGATTATCGAGCCATTAAAATTTACTTTTTCAGTGTACGTCCTTGTAAACTGCACTATAATACAATATTGTTAAACTTGTTATGTGAATGAATGTAACAATTAATACGATAATACAAACGGAAAATAAAAATTTATTTGCAGAATTCGATAAATTTGACTCCATAAGGTTGCGAACAAAGAAGTTACATAAATCTAATACACGTTTCGGGTCGTATAGATCCGAAACATCGTAGAAAGATCAATTACTGAATATACGATATTTTGTCATGCTTTCTCAGTAAATCTTATCTTGCTCTCCCAATTTCATCTCGACCGGCCAAATATTCATACGAACTGCTAGAAACTCGACGGGATCCACAAAACCGGCACATCAACGTTTCCTAAGATAAAACCGAACACTCGGATCGACCAAACGGAATAAAATCGCACGAGGTACCAACGACCCCTCACAATTTATACGTCAGATCGCGATGCTGAAGACCGTTTAGCCATTCCCGTTGTTCCCCTAACCAGACACTCCGTGGAAACCAATTTCCTCGGACCGTTCGAAAGAATCGATTCCGTCCACGACACTAACAACCGGGAATCGTAGATGGCAAGCAAAGATCGACTCGGTCTCCGCGCCGAAGTAACCATAAGTTCAGGGGTTACGGTCGCTTCGAAGTGATCAGGCGGCGCGATGCGTCGCGAAAGAAAGGACTACGCCTTCGCAAACGTCGAGCGGAAGGACAAAGGGCTTCCCCGGGCTGCGCGGGGCGGGATGCAATATCGGTGCAATATCGCGCGGGCACACGTGCGGCGGGGGTGCGTCTCGGAACGATACCGCAAACCGATTCTATAACTCACGGGCGGCTGAGAGAAAGGCAACTCGCAGGGAGGGGGTGGGGTGGGTGGGTGGGATAGCGGTTTCGATCGCGAGATCGTTTCTCTATTCGCGCGGACGGAAGAAGTTCTAACGCCGGGCCACGACGGTGTCTGGTCGTTGCTTCTTTCCGCGTTTGACGACCCGTCCCTGACGTTCCCGGCCCGGCGGACCGGAAATTCGGATCCTTGGATCGGTTCCCGGATCGGTTGCCGGCGATGCGTTCCCTCGAATTTCAATCTGGCCAAGAATGTAACTCCGTGTGCAAGCCCACCGAGTTCCGCATAGTTCCGGGACTCGTCAAATTCGATACGAAACCGAGAACCTCAGTTTTCTGCGCCTCGAGCACCTTGCTATCTGCCGGTCGCAATTATCCTGATTTCTTCATCGCGCCTCTTATTATCGGCGATTGATACGACTTTAGGCGCAGTGGCTCGCGAAAGCGTTCGAACACCGTTCTTTAAACTTGAATCAAATTAATTGTATTTTCTTTCGAATTGTTGGCGGGAATAGTTTACTAGATAATGTCCACGAGAATTTTGTTCAAACGACGAGTAAAATAAGAAACTTCTGAACTTATTTTTTAGCCGAATTTGGGACTAAAATATGAACAATGCATTTCGTCACTTTCGACAGGATAACTGCCAACAATCTGGAGATTTTTACATCTTCCGTTTCAGGCTTGGATATGAAAATTACAAAACGCGAGTATTCTTGCTGTCGCTCTGAGCAATTGTGATTTAAAAAATAGTATTTAGTAATCGTCTAGTAAACTAGTCGCTTTAATATCTTCAAAAAATTCAAGACATTTCGTTCAATTTAAGAAAAGTTATTCTGTTTTAAAATTGGATATGCACCTCGTGTAATAATCGCTTCTAACTCCACGGTTAGACGAATCTCAGGTGCGTTTAACACTAGATTTACGGAACCCGTCAAAATGACGGATCGCCAATTTTATAATTTACGATTATTCATATCGTAAAGATACATTTATGAGTTATTTATTCAATTTATATGTTGCTTACGACGAATGTTACAATAACACTTGTTAAAAAATCAGAATAAATGTCTCATTGTCACTTTTATAAACTAATATAAAACAGCTGTTTTTTGTGCTCCGTAAATCTAGTGTTAAAAACTTCAATCTCTGCTTATATCTGGCTGGAATAAATGACATGAATAACACAATAACACAGATATCCTCAAGATTAAGCAGAAAATGTATAATATATAAATGAACATTGAATTCGTTTATTCGAGAATTCGTATCGGATTCAATTCTGTCTCTAGTACAGGTAATTCGTAATTCATCCAGTAGCCCGGGGGATCGAAGAACAGTGACACTATTCCGCTGGAATAAAGCAAAATTGAAGCGCATCTGGGTCAACGAGATCTATATCGCAAGGAGTGTAGCATTCCTTATCCTCTAATTAAATTTCGCAAACGGAATCCAGTAATTTCCAGCAGCCGTGCCGCTAACAGGAGAACCCTGTAAAATCAGTTCCGGATTGATCCATTAAATCGTCCATCATTGGCCATCAATAGAACCTCGCTGGGGAAAGCGTGTTCCAATATTTCCTGACAAATGATCGGGGAGCAGCAAGAATGGCGACCGGCTGACCAACCCTCGGGATCGCCGTGGCCAACCAACCCATTCTCCTTCGGAAAATGTCAAGGAGAATGTCAGATGGAAGTCTCCCCGGAGTAATGCTTTTATACACGATTAAACCAATCTCGTCCTCGGCGAATCCGGCGGCAGGGCTCTCCGCGATCTCCGGGGCAATATCTTACCGATTGATGCTGTCGCCCGCGAATCATAACCAGCCAATTCGAGGCGGACAAGGAGGAAGCGGCACAGGACGTGTCCTGGTTCCTTGGACGAAAAGGGACGCGGCGTGGCCGGCGAAAGCGCGGTCGTTTCAAAGCGATTCATTTAATAACCATTTAACCGATAACAGGCAGAAGGGGAGGGGCGGGGAACAGAGTGATAAATATAACAGGGACGGGGATACGGAGTGTTCCCTCCTTCTGAAGTTGGACGCCGGATATATACGAGCATAAAACATTAAACACCGAGTGGGGCGGCGTTTGCAACCCTCGAGCGGAGCCCCACTCGGTTTTATTGTTGCGCCTCCCTGGAAGCGGCGCGCACGGCCTCCTTTGATTTCTCGAACGTAACCCTAGCTCGGCGTTCGAGTGGCCCGAGCCACCCTTTTATTTTTAATTGAATTTAAATGTCGCCACCTTGCCGCCGCGCCGGCCCTCCCACCCCCTCGCGACCACGCAGCATCCGCCACCCTACCTCCCCCTCCGCCTCTGCCCGCCCCGGCAAACGAACGAACCCGCCGACGCGAAACCTCAAATTACCATTTGCCTTGTTCGAGGCGAACCATCAAGTCGTCCGACGGCATATGCGTGCAATCACGAATTGCGCATCGATGCGTGCACTTCCGCATGCATGCATCCCGACGCATGCATGCGCGCACCGATACCCACCGACGACGAATCGCGGATCGATAACATTATCAAGCCGCCACGATTCCCGGCAGCTATGACAGCTTGATTGGTAAGCCCGGCAATGGGCAGATCAACCCCGACATTTTTTTTCCAGCCCCGCCGGTCACCAGTTGACGTCCCGCGGCGGTTTATTATTTCTATGTCGTCGCGGCGTTCTCCTTTTTTCGAGGGCCGTGTCTCATCGATTCTCGCTAGTTTCTGGTAGTTTCGCGGAGCGGGATCTTGGACCGAACTTTGCGATACTGTAATTTCTCCCTAATTCGCGCCCAGATCGCGCACAAAAATGGGCGATTTTGGAAGAGGAGATAAGATTACTCGAGCCTTGTGGCTCGTTTTCATGGTTGTGGATTGTCAACGAATATAAAAACGAGACGCAAGGCTCGAATAATCGCAACTTCTCTTTCCAAATTGTTCATTTTTGTGTGCAATCTGAGCGCGAATTAGAGAGAAATTGCTGTACTTCGTTCGGGATGCATTGTCTTAAACGCGAGGTAACCTCGAAGTTAAGCATTTCTAAAGTCTGCGATGCTTATTATTATACTACTATTATACCATTCGCAGCTTTATCTGTTAATCTATTTAATCATATTTTGATGATCATTAACTCTTGAGCATACGAGTTGAATGTAATTCGATGTGATCGAAGGTTCGACTTAATTCTCTACTTATCATTTGTGTAAACTTAACGAAGACTTTTCGTACAAATTCAAAGTTGTGTGAGCTTCTAGTATCTCGAGAATGCTATTAACACTTCGATTGCCAACAAATACTTTATTTAGTCAATTGAAAATTGAAAAGTTAAGTAATATGACATCAGATTCTTTTTCAATGTTTCAAGTTTTTAGTATCTCGAGAATGCTATTAACACTTCGATTACCACCAAGTACTTTATTTAATCGATTGAAAATTGAAAAGTTAAGTTATATGATATCAGATACTTTTTCAACGTTCTTGCGTTCTATGGATCCTAATAAAGTTAGGAAGATAATAAAGTAGCCTACAAAATCAAGTATCAAATCTGAGCAAATAATTCTATCACCCGCATCTGGATGACATGGCGGTCAAAGTATTAACCCTTTTAGTGTCGAAAATCAAACACGCAGTTAGATATTTTACGCCAATGTGTATATCGCCTTCGTATGTCGGAGAATTAAATCTTATATTTCCCATCCGACGACCATGTAAATGATTTTACTTCGATACTCAAAAGGTTAAAAATGACCTGTCGTCCTCGCCTCCGCACTAGCGCAAAGCTTAAATTTCCTTGTGTTCCGTTTCTCGCGAGCCGCCGAGAACGCGATAAAATAATGCATCAAAACAGGAGCGCCTTCCTGAAAGTATGATAGCAGCATATCTGGGTTAAGATAGAATTTCTGGACGGCGGAGACGCCGGTGTTTGTGCCAATAGAAGGAGAGGAGGGTGCGCCGATAAGGGCGGTCCGGTTGAATTATAAATGAAACGTAGTATATCAGATTGGCATCTGCGTGATCCGAGGACGAAGCAGAAAATCAGGGGAGTCCGGTGACGACTGCAACACGTTCGCGGACGAGTCGCCGATGCGAGCGGGGAATCGATTTTCCTTTCGGCTCGACGGCCGAAATAAATTCGCGGTTAACGTTTGTGCCGTTGCCTCGGACGAGGGTTGCCGCCCTCTGCCAGCACTCGGGGGTGGCCAAGGGGAGGGAGACTGTCGTTGGCCCGACATTCTATTTACTCTGGAGACGCCGATATTATGCAATCGACGACGGTCTCTCCTGTCTTGGCGAGCCGAAGGAGCGAGAACGTGCGGCGTCGCCGACGCCGGCGACGACGACGTCGACCGCCCTGTTTTTCTACGTTTATTTATTCGTTGCTTAACCCCTTCGGCGATTGGATTTGAATACGTGTTTTTTCTGCGCCTCCGCGACCACCGTTTAACCGGCCGGCAATCGAATTCGTATTAGCCAGGGTCTCCCTCTGTGATTTTTCGGTCCGTCCCGGCGAGTCTCATCGCTGCGAAAATATAAAAAATAACCGACGCGTGAAGAGTTTGCTCGAACAACACGCCGCCGGCACTGTTTGTCTGGAGCTCCTCTTTTTTCGGCGACACAGTCTTAATCGCGATTTTCGGGGAACGCTTCCATCAATTTATTTTCGTAGTCCGCGTCCATTCGTTTCCCGCAATTTACAGAGTTCCGGCGTTCGCTGCAGTGAAACATAAAATAGAACAGGGACTGTTGAATTTTTTACAGAACATTTTTATCTTGAAGAAAGGTCCACGGTCTATTGTTATTAACCCTTTTTGTGCCGAACATCGATATATCGTCGTTGGCTACGCTTGAGAAAATGTTTTCTTAATATTTGTAATAAATTTCTTTTTGCTCCTTCCTTTTCGAATGTTTAATTATTTCTAATTAAATTGTCATTTAATTAGAAAATTGTTATAATTTGCTTCCGGAACTTTACCAAATTACATGAAACAGATTTAGTATATTTTCCTCAAGTACGCACGACTCTTTTGGTCGGCGCTAAAAGGGTTAAGTTGAAGAGTATGCCAGCGTGAACGAATCAAAGAAGTTCCTTCGTGTATCGCAGTTTATTTTTATTAATTATTTTATGCAGGAAAACATTTGTTAAAATATAAATGCGTGCGCGTTGAAAATGGTTTCCTTAAGAAATAGCTGCGCTGTCGTTCGCGTCTTAACCTACGATCCGAACATCTTTAATCAACATCCTTCGATCGAAATTCTACTTGCTATATCATTTCACAAGACATGCCCACGACCACCTCATTTTCGGATGCGCGAACACGTTCTAGTATACACGTTCTATTATAAAACAGACCATTCGGATAACATTTCGGCTCCGACTACGCAGCCGGGCAGAATGAAAAATAAGCGGAAGCGAAATTTGTTCGCAGCAGGCTCCGTTTCGGTGGGAAGTCGACGGTAAGTAGAAAAGGTGAGTGATGAACAGACATGAGATTCCCATTCAATCCTATTCAATATCGGGGGGACGGCCCGCGATCGTTCATATTCGGTTTTGCCGCGGAGCGAGAGCGTCTCGAAAATTTATTTCCCGGTTTTTATTTAGCCACGCGTGACTACGGGCGGGATTCTGGCTCCGGAACGGTTAGGCCAACTTTCGCGCGCTTTCAGGAAGCTCATAACGCTGCTTCTTTTCCCGGGGAGCGCGGGGATCGGTAACGGCGAAGCGCGCGGCACCGCGTAGCCCGTCGACGTGGATTAATGTTTCGACGCCGAATGTTTCACCGGTTTCACCCCGGTAGATTCGCGACGGGGAACGCGCGAGGTAACGAGATCCCGGGCGATTTTTCCGGCGAAGCGGAATCAACGAGCAGCCGACGACGTTTCCGCAATTGTCGCGTTAATTCCGGCGTCACCGCCTCGAGATTAAGGAGATCCGAAGCCGCCCGCTTAATTTGCGAACCCTCGTTTGCCGTCGCGTGTAAACACACGACCCTCCGGCAGATCTCCCATTAGATTACAGAAATCAAAGGCTTACGCGTCTTGCCGCGTCGGGACGTGCCCCGCCGCCCTCTAAAATATGCGGATCCGATCCCCGCGCGCCACGGAATTTTCTGTTTGCGGACGAGCGGTTCCCCCTCGCTATGATCGATGCCACAATTTCGTTAACTCCATTTCGAAGTTTCCGTATTCCCGCCTTTGTGTCTGCCACGCGGAAAACAGGGATGGGAGAATCGGCTACGACGCGGTTTCTCCCGCCGCGAATCAATCCCTGAATTCTGATCGGCGCGGTGATCTTTATGCAATCGTGTCCCCGGCGGATTCGTAAGCTGTGCTTTAACGAAGCCGATAGCATTTTTAGCCTCTCTGTAGACAAAGTGGCGAAAGTATTGCGGCGAACAATGCTGGAAATCACGGTGAGATCGCTAGCTTTTCCCCAACGTTACAGTAAAGGGAAAAACTCCGTCGGCAAACCCAATGCAATTTTTGCAACGGGTCGGCAGAAGTTTCTCCGGTTCTAGCGCACGCTTCTCGTAAATTCTTGACCAAGAGACGCGCCACGTAGCACCTGTAGATCGCGCGGCAGCAAATAGCAAATGCTGCAACGCAGCGAGCAACATTCGTCAAAAGGAACATTTTCCGGCTTGATTTGCCACGACGTTTCGGTGAACTCTGACTGATCGAGATTGCAGCTTGGCCCGATAAGGCTGATCGAACGACTTGCGACATAAATCCTGCACCGAACTACAATGATTCTTCTGTTAATCAAGACGTTCTATCCAATTTTTAGTTGCAGCTACCGGAAAATTCTACTTCGGCAATTAATTCGATCGTTATATTTCTCTCCTCTTTTTCGTTGGTTCTAGATCTACCATCGGCCACGAGGCAAACATTTCCGCGAATGCTCGGAAATTCTTCGTTTCACCGCGATTTACGGAAACGCGGCGGAACTTCGTTAAAAAACCAGCAGCGGGAGAGACTCGGTAGCAAAGCGTAAGTAAATTCGCAGTAACGAAGCTCGTCGAATGGCAGCGCGACATTTTCACCCCCTAAAATCGACGCTGGCAGCGCCCCCGACTACTCATGCTCGAGAATACTTCCGTCAGAGGTAAATCCAATCGTTTAAACCCGGCCGGTGACGGATCCAACGTTCTCGACGGTTTACCGATAAATCGGCGAGCTAATTGCACGGCTGAAGATTTTAATTTCGGTCGACTTCCGACGGGGGTGGCTAGCGACAACGTGTTTCGCGAGCTGCGTAATTACGCGGGGGGCGGAAGGGACACGCTGTCGTTGCCGATGCGTCCCAGTTTCGTCGATCGATTAATTAAGAGCAGAAAAGTCGCCCGACGACAGGCTGTTCCGTCGATGACGGTGTTTCGGGGCGGCCGTAGAATCGAATGCGACCAGCCGTCCTCGCAATCCTTGCTCTAATTCGTCGGGGTCCTGAAATGTCGGACCTGTTTCACGAATCTCCGCGCGCGTCACGATTCATCGTTTCAATATTAGCGGCGATTTCGCACCCTTCGAATAATCGGCTGTCGTTCCTGAGCTTTGTTCCAAGTCGGGGCTGAAATCTGGGCTGAAATTGTCTATCGCTTTTTTCCCCTTGTTAAATGATTTGCTGAGTGACGAATTTTGGCAAATATTTAACTTCAGCACGCTTAAAGGAAAATCAAAAAATGTCCAGAGAATTTTAAATATATATATTTTTATTCCAATAATGCTCTTTTATAAATCTTTTATATTTTATTCTTGCAGGTACCTAAATGTATCATGTAACTCTGCGGAGTAAATAAATATACCTTGAATAGAAAAAATAATATTTATAGCACTTTTTCTCACGTTGATACAAAATGATCCTCCCTTAAGCGAGTCTTAAATCTTCTAGTATTTAAAATATTATAGAATATATTATGAAATCTATATCTCTATATTATATATATATATATTATAAAATATTATATATCTAATATATAATATAGTATATAAAATATTTGATTTGGACGCGCAATTAAATTTTTAATAAATATTATCCAGCAACAACTCGGATGCATTACCTAATGGGTGAACAATAACGAATCGATTGGAAGTCTTTGTGAAAATTAGAGATTTCTAAAAAATTAAGAGTTGTTAGAAGCGAAATTTTGCAGCATATTGACGAGAGTTATGACTCCAAATTGAAAATACATGGAACTAGAATTCCCAACAACATATTATCTCGTAAACCAAGTTGCTCGCAACACCGGGCGAACCTCTCCTCCAGAAGTCCCAAACATACTTCGTTAAACATAAACATTCTTCGGCTGGCAGCATTCGCGGAGCGCTGTTACTTCGCGGGAATAAACGTCGAAGTTTCACGGTGAATAAATACCGGCGTCGATTAAACGAACTCGCGTCTCGCCGGGAAATAATTAACAACAAAGTATCCCCGGCGAGAGTTCGCGAAATAAATCATAAGGCGAGGGGGTTCGCGTGCGGGGGGCAAGAGAAACGGCGGAGTTCAAAATAAATTAAACCAGGAGCGGGATAATAAATCGGAAAGGGGGAAAAGAAGAAAACAAGCTTCCGGAATTCCTGAAGGAGCGCGGGGGGAGGGGGGGATCGATCGGTCGACGGCGGCGGGGGCGGGTGGCAGAAATTCCGGGATTCGAACATCGGCGTGCGCGCGCGCGCGCGCTCGCGTTGCGATATGAGTTATGAAAATTCCCGGGCGAAACAATTCTTTCCGGTGGCAGGACGGCGGCTGAAAAATTGCGTCGGCGTCGATTCGAGGCCGCGTTTGTTAATCGTCGACAGAAGGCAATACGTTCGCGGGGGAAATCGAGCGTTGCACTTATCGCGAGCGATCGTTCCCGGAGCCACTCTCTCTCTCTCTCTCTCTCTCTCTCTCTCTCTCTCTCTCTCTCTCTCTCTCTCTCTCTCTCTCTCTCTCTCTCTCTTTCACCCTCTGCCCCTGTTTCCGCCCTTCGGTCCACGGGACTCCGAACTCAGCCCCTCGCAGCAAGCCATACATATCCCAAGATTCATGTCCCGTTATGATTAATAACGTCTCCTGAAAAAGGAAGAGCTCGCCGCGTCCGGCTCGGTTCGGCTCGGCTCGGCTCGGCGCGGAGATGGAGGCCGGGGGTGGAACCGTTAACGGCGTGACAGCCGAAACACGCGCCACGGGAAAACCTCCCGCGAATTTCCTTTCTGTCGGAACAGCGCCGGGAGCTTAAGTTTCACCTCTGTCACGCGGCGAGAGTGGCACGTTTCGCGCTCGAATTCACGCCCCCGTGTCGCCTCCTTTTGTGCGTGCGGAATGCCGCTATCTTTGCGCTTTCTTCCTCTCCCCTCCCTCCCTTTCCGCTCTTTTTTCGCCTTTCCGTGCGTGCGGGAAGAGGGCTCAATGGTTTACCATTCCGGATCCTTTCATCCCACCGCCGGGCTCTGTAAGACAACTATTCTTCCAAGTAATCCGAAATAATGGGGGGAAAATTGTCCTCTTCTTTACACCGCCCGGGGCTGTCCTACGAGTCATCTCCATTTTTATGACACTTACGCGTGTGTCGTGTACCACTCGCGGAAATATTCGACGCGTACGCTCCTTTTTATGCCGGGGATCGTCCTTTTTTCCAAGGGCGGAGATGCGAGGGACGACTTTGCTTGGTGACCTTGGGGAAAGTAAAATTGCGAGGGAAAGTTTGATCGTTCTGGTCTCGCGCCTTTTTTTTATGGTAACGTCGATAGTGTGTGCAAAGAGGTTTCTAAAAATTTAATCAGCTGGGAAGTTTTTTATATGTGCAGTCAATTTTGAGGGCTGATTGCGGACTCTATCTCTTTTACGTCTGGGTTATAATATTCTAGATTACGTGTAGAGATCCCGAGTTTTCCAGGCAATGGCGTTGCAATTATCCATTAAAAAGTAAAATGAATCGAGTAATAGGTAGTATTTATTACAATGAATACAACAGGTTTTGCAAAAATTAACTAACAATACTTATCGGCACAAAATATAGCAAAAGCACTTTATTCAGTTTTGTTTTATTCGTTTTATTTATTTATTTATCGCATCCCCGAAGCATCTATAAAATAACTTATAATTAATAATATATCAATACACCATGGATTAAACTGCAAATATTTCTCCTTCCAAGATGCAACAGACGCGGACTATCAGCATTTCTGTTTCTCGTCGGGGGGAAAAAAATTGTGAAAATTATACCGAATATTGCGGTGAATGGTTAAGAGACGGTGGTATCGAGCACCTTGGTTCGTTCGCGGGACACCAAGAGCAATTTAATTAGCCGGCGTATTACAGTTCGACGAGGATTTTCGTGGCGCGTCGTATTTTGTTTCGGTGTACGTATTATGCTTTGGGATCGGAACGGCCGCCGCAGGTATTAATGCGACAGAATGCCGAGAGAAGAGTGGATTACCCAATTACTTTTTCATCTTAATGCGTTTATTATAATATTACGCGGGCCACGGTACGGGTAATAGAATTTCATGGGACTTGCGGTAAATTGAATCCCTTTATGACCGCCGCCGTAATTCGCTTTTCCCTCGCTGGAACTCCCAAAATCAAAAGATCATTCGTTACACCCGAGCACCTGGAATAATCCACTTTATCCAACGTATTTGAAAATTTATAACCGGAACAATGAAACTTCGCAAAATTTCCTCTCTCGGAAAGAAGAAACGAAAAAAGAAACCGGGGGAACGGGCTAAACAATTCAATTGCGCGCGTCTTTTCACGATATTCGTGGCAGAAGAAATTTTTTATACAATTCGAAAACCAGCGGAACGGGAACACGGTTGAGCCATTTGCGATGATTCCCTTTTTCAAGCTCCTCGTTAAACCTGCAATGTCGTAACGAGCCTTTTCATGCTTCCGGGACATGTTCTCTATTCTGATTTTCGCTATTGTGCTGCGAAATGGTAGCGACTGTCAAACTTCTTTGGGCCCGTTAGAATGATTGCACATTTCACAAACGATATACATACCTCAAATCATTTTATTAGAGTATCGTGTAAAATTTTTCACTGGTTTGAACGTGCGGAAATTGGGGTTACACGAAACGAAATGGCAAATGATTTTACATCTTAATTATAGTCAGATATTAATTAATTAAAAATTGGATTGCTTCAAAATTCTCTTAGCAAATAACCGTCCATAAAGTAGTTCTTTTAATATTCTGCTTTATTTTGCTTTGCGACTGTCGGGTCGAGCTAGTTGCTTCCGCAATTCAATTTGTATTCAGAAGAGCATCTTTGGTGCATTTAATTCGGCGCACAGTGCGGCGCTTATATGAGCATCCGGACAAAAATCATAACTTTTAAGCTAATTAATTTTTTTACCAAAATGCTTTAATAACATGTCAAAGAGAAAATACAAAGATGCATCGATCTGCATAAAGAAATTATATGATTTCATACAAAAAATTCTTGTTTATTTTTTATTGAATAATCAAATCTTCTGTTTCTATAAGTGAATGTCTGTGTACAAAGCTGCTGACCGGTTATGGCTACATATTTTGTTGGCAACTGCAAACAAGTTTTTATGGTATTAAAATGTGTTATCTAATGAAAATGTCAAAATAAAAATTCCAGGATATTTCGGGCCGTTTTTTAAAAATCTTATTTACGAAGTATACGAAAATAAATCAAACTTAAATTATTTCATTTCGTGTTAATTATAAGTATTACGTATAAGCATTTAGAAATGTCTATAAATTAATTAAAATCATGTAACCTCTGGCCATCAGTTTCTATTAAGATTGCATCGTAAAATGGCCTCGTGTTCTCAAGGCAATGTAATGAAGCTGCGGTGTGAATTAACGTGCTATTTGATCCTCCTAATATTCGCGCGGCGAACTCGCCTGAAATTAATCTCCTACTGAATTTTTCGAGTATTCTGTTGCTAAATATGATTATCTAGACATTTCAACACATCATACACATAGTTTTGAATAGATATGAAGCAGCGACTTTTTTGTATTATTATATGTTCATGTGCTTGGGACATCGCATAACCCTGCTTTAAACAAAATGACAATAATAATAACGCATAACGCGTATCCTTGTATTTTTATAACATTATTGACAAATGTATTATTTGAATTAAAAATGTCCTCCTTAAAATTTTCTTGAAGAGATTGATTGGGGTATGTAATACTCCACTACATTAATTACGTCACATTATAATACCACACTGACGTCGGTTTAAAAAATCGATGTTTCATAAATTTAATCGATCGGCAAATAATTTTGAACAGGTTCAATAAAATTAATTATAAACGCATATCAATAATACAATATCACAATCCAATTATCCACAAAAATAAATACTGCCACATAAAAATATCGATCTCAGGATCCCAAAAAATTTCTCTGCAGTCAAAAACACCCTCTGTGAGCTCAATTTTGCAACTGGTGCAAGCCGGCAGCCAGATCCAATTATTTGCAAACAGATTCCAGTTTGCGAAAATCAAGGATCGCATTCGATTCCTCGGAATCTATCCGAAATCCAGCTTGCGTCCATCCATGCTCCGATATCTCTCATTAGGATCCCCTAGGAGGAGGCTGGGCCCACGAGGAGGAGGCACCCAGCGGAGCGGCGCGTTATCAATCAGCCTTATCGATAAGCTCTCCCTCCGTCTGGAGCGTGCAGGAGTCTCGCGACGTCGCGATGCCGTGATAAGCGCGTCGCGTCGTGTCGCGTCGCGACGTCGTGACTCGCGGGAAAAGATGGGCAGAAGAGGGCACGTCCCTCTCGACTGCCAGGGGCGGAGTTAATCCGGCGTTAATGCGCCGGGAAATTGGTAACGTTGTTCCTGCCGCGGGTGGTCCGGGGAGAGCCACTCTCTCTTTTTTCCGGAGACGTTATTCATCATACAAAAAAGAACACGCGCCGTGGAATAGGGGTGGGAGTGTCGGAGCCGCTCATCGAGGGGAGGAGATCGGAGATTCATTTTGGAAATGGAGAGCTGCTTCGTGGGGGAGCTCTAGGAAAGGTACGAGGTCGTAATTATGCGGGCTGACTGGCGAAGTAGCCAGATATTTCAAAATTTCAACCCTTCGGGCCGTCCCCGATTTATATCGTCTACGGACGCCCCTCGAATTGCCTCGGCGCTGCAGTGTTTCCGAATCTGTAATATGAGATATAGGAATGTTTACCAAATCCTACCAAATCACCCAGTTTTACTCAACCCTTATGTCGGCAGCCGTGGGACCAGGTGTCCGTTTGTTATAATCCCTTCAATAATATCGAAGTTCAGGCGAAACGATTTTATTTCAACTTCCATTCTGTTCGCTCAATTACACTAATTTATAAGAGATTCGCGTAAAATTTAAATACTAAAGCTTTAAAGTTATTTACTATTGTCTGTGAGTATAAGAGATAAAGCATCAAAATACATGCGTTAAAAAATTGACAATTATTTACCCTTGCACTGTAACAACTAGCCATATTCGCGATGAAGATTTCATACATAATCTATTAGATCCGAATATTGTTCATTTTATCTGAGACGGAACAAAATTTGATTTTTCTGTTATCAAAATGTAGGGATGAAAGTAAACGATGACATGAAAGGAACGAAAATTGTCTCTTCTGTTAGGAAAATTGTTAAGACCGAACAAGTGCTAATCAGTTTAATTCTAGTAATTTAAAAAAAAAGAAAATTTACATTTATTGATTGTCAACATATATCTAAATACTTTAATATTGATGACGAGAGAACAGAATTTTATTCCGACTTGAAACAACGGAATAATAATCAGATTTAATAAACTGTTGGATCGTCGAAGCAAATTTGTGCAACCAATTCCTGTTGCCTCCAAAAATATCCACGGCACAAAATCATTTTCTGCAGACAGCATCTTGCTGGGAGAAGTATTTCCATAATTTTTAAACGAAGAATCCTCGAGAATTCAAGAGCTCGACGGGGCAGAGGATTACGTGATGAAAAACGGCAGAAATTTCGAATTTTTCGTGGTCAGGCGGCTGGTTTGAACGGCGGGACGTTGGGAAAAGCAGATCGTTGTATGGAAATTGGATATATTAACCCCTTTTGTGGCAGGCCTCGGTAAATCAGCCGTTGTCGATGAGCAGGTTGCACCGCGACGCCGAACCCCGTAAAATATGATGGACGTGGGTTATTTACATTTCGGGGACGAAGGTTTTCGCTTATGGCCCACGGAGTCTCTTATCGTCGGACAGCAGCCTTCGGAATTTATTCGCTGGCTGCGCGAGCCGCTGCGACAAAGGCACGCTGAACGAAAGTTTATTTAGTAAGTGTTGCGCAGAATTATGCTCCTATTTCTTCCGAGCAACGAGTGCGGGAATATTCTCCTCGTCCTCGTTTAAGCCCATGCTTTATGACTTCTTTTACAGAGCTCTCCGAATGGAGTGAAAACGCTCTAGAGAATTTTCGATATCTTCATTCTGACGTATTATACTTTATGACCGCTCTCTCTCTCTCTCTCTCTCTCTCTCTCTCTCTCTCTCTCTATCTATCTATCTATCTATCTATCTATCTATCTATCTTTCTCTGACGATTGCTTCAAGAAATAAAAGCTTCATAATTTTATTATTGTTGACGATATTTGCATACGATTACATACGATTATTTTTACTGTTTATTCGTTAAAAATGTTTATTAGATACTCATCCAAAGCCATTTGAGAAATAAACATCCTATTAAAAAATGCATAATGCTGTGTGTGTTCTATTGGCATGCATTACTGTATTAACCTTTTGCACTCGGGTGACGACTCTGAGACGCCACTAAAAATTGTTACATCGCGTACCGAAATAATTTTTACATTACCAAATTTGTCAATAGTTAAAATCTGTTAAAAGTGTAATTGCTGTACGAGTTACACACGAGATAATTTCATATGCTAAAATACATTAAGTTATGTGAGATGGATGAGTTTGACTCGTGATGAAAATTTCTAACAATAACAAAAACAATAAAAATCCTTCGTCATGAATATTTAAGCATTCGAGTAAACGTAGCCGCACAAGAAATATAACAAAGATAAAACATAAATGTAGATACGAATATAAATTTCTTCTAAGAAATTAATCCGATTAAAAAGGTTAAAAAGGGTTGATAGAAACGGATCTACAGAAAGTAGATGATCGTAACTAATTCGTCGGGAGATGAAGAAACATGACATCGAAAATAGAAGAAAGATAAATGCAAGTCTGACCGAAACGTGGCCGCCAGTCAACCGCACAGTAAAGTCTTTCCTGCGAATCGTCGATCATATTTCGTTCGCAATTATTCTTCGTCGCGAGAAACCGAGCGCGATTGAATATTTCAGTTTCTCCTCGGCTCGCTTCCGTCTCTCCGGCTTTTTACCTTAAATCTCTGCGCTATTGCAGCGGGCTCTGCATTTTATACCCGTCGGCTGGCAAGGGGTTAGAATATCGAAGAGTTGTTGCACGGAAATTGGATATATTAAGCTTTTTGCGGGCGAGATCGAGCGAATCTTCTCCCGCTGCTAGGCAGGTTGTTTCTACCTCTATTTTTATTAGAAACGGTATCGATCAGCGGTTCCGTGAGACGCGTCGAAGTGGACTTCGGTGTTCCGCTTTCCTATAGTTATAGCCAATCGATCCGCCGTCGATCCGCGATCGATCCGGGACACGCGTGGTTACGCAATTATCAGGTCGCCGATAGTCGGAACGAGCGCCACGGCTGTTTCTCTTTGGACTCCGTTTCTTCACCGTTGTCACTCGCAATTATTCGTTCGCCGACTGTCTCAACGGGTCACGTAGCCGACGGCTGTGCCGCGAACGAGCTGCGCCGAAAACGAGGAGCAATTTCATGGAAATTGGACGTACTTACCCCTTTGTGCGTGGCCGGAGTCGATCAATCTTCTCGAAACGATGCGATCGCTTGTTTTTCCTTGGCAGGCGCGATCGTTGCCGAGTCTATTGATCAAATATTGCGCGAGCGACTTCAAAGTGGCGACGCCGGGCGCCGATAGAACCGCGGCACCCGGAAAAACCGTGGTTTTCGCTGTTTCATACCGTGAATCGCCGATCGGATTCTTATCGGGCCGATTTATTCATGAATCATCTCCAGCTACGCGGTCGTCGTTTTTTTGCCGGCGGTAAACGCTCGGGGTTTTGTTCGATTAAAAAGGTATTCCAGTTCGAACGGTGAAAAATCGATCCTCTTTGTTGCCTCTCCGCGAAATCGCGTGCTTCTGCTCGACAAAATAGAACACGTGCAGCTTAGCTTCCCGATAGGTGGAACGATGAAAAGACTGTTTATTCCAATCCGGTCTTCTTGATTCCGTCCGGTGGCCGAGCGAAAATTGTTTCCAGGAAAACAGCAGAATTTTTTGCAGCTTCGCGAGCTGTCTCGACGCATCACTACTTCGAATTCCCGCTCGAGACTCTACAAATGTAATCTCGAGAAAGGAATCAATTTCTTGAGATCGCTGAGTAAGATTTAGTTGCTACCAGTCGTCGGCAAACTGGTGGATTTTATTTAATAATATTTCACTTCATAATTGCAACAAGTCAAAAGTAATGTGACAATATTCTCTAATTTTTTTTCAGTGTCTCTACTGTTTATACTGTTATATATTATATATTATACTGTTATATATTATATATTATATATAATATATTTATATTATATTATATATTATAATTATGTTATATATTATATTATATATTACTGTCTATACTGTCTTCATTCATTTTGGTCGTAAACATATCAAAAATCCGCAATCTAATCATCGGTTCAACTTCCCTCGCCGAGTTTGACTCTCGAGTCTCGATTCGAATCTTTATTTCACGACGCATCGTTATTACTTCTAATAGACCGGACGCGCGTAATTAGTCATTCGTACCCACGTTGATAGTTCCTCATTGCAACGACCGCCTCTAATTGCACATTAAAATCATATTGCAACGCTTATGCGTTCCCTCAATCACTCGCCGATTTATTGTTCCAATAATTACCGGCATCCTAAAAATTTGTATCACATTCAATTTGCATAATGTATCGGCGTGAAATGCGTTTCTTCTTGCAGAGCGACGCGCGGAGATATTACGCGGAGATAATGTTTATAGTCGCGCTTGAATTAATAGCACCGACATGAAGCTCGGAACAATAATGTGTTCATCTTAATTCCATAATCGACGCTGTTAATTAACGGGGAAGAATGTTGCACGGCTCGGTTCGGCTCGCCGGCTGACAGGAAAAAAGGAAAAAGCGGGTCGCGGAGTTTCGACGTCGATGAGGAACGCGAGGAACAACGCGTGTTCCCTTTGGAACCCGCCTCTCGCGTCTAATTATACCTCGCCGCGCCTCCGCTGACCATTGTGCGCCCGATCAAACATTTCTTACGCGCTTTCAGCGTGTCGACTGCCAATCAAAGCCCCGGCCATTATCTCGAGCACTCGACGTGCCGATCGTGCCGCGCCGGCACCACGAGTCTCCCGGTCGAAGACACTGGCTGACTCGGTGGAAATAAAGCGAAACCGCGTTGCAATTAACGCGTCCCTGTCCCGGGAGACTCTCCGGGCCACGATCGAGTCACAATGTTGGCAGCCGCCACGTTGTCCGGACAGTCTTCATCGTCTCCTCATGCGACCGTCACGGAAATCATTTATTTTTCTTCGCGTGCAATGGATGCCGCCTGTAATTAAACCCGGTCATTCTGCATCAAAATTGCGACTTCGAAATGAATTCAATTTTGTTGCAGGTGGACAGTTCACGGAGGACCGTGACATTGGCTGAAGCACCGTGCCCGACCAGCTGTTTCATAAAATTGTTCGCCGTGGAGTTCTTTTTTCTTAAATGATTGAAATTGTAAGAACCCTCTTACAGGAAATGATTCAATTAATTCTTTTTTCACTCGATCATACATTGTAATCAAACTGACGGAGGGTCTTAGTAAATTCGGCATTGTCATTCTTGTAAAGCGACACGTGTCTGTTACTTTTCATACTCGGTAGATTCGGTGTTAAACGTGGCTTGAACGTGGTTTAAAAATCATGAAAAATGAAATAGAAATGTTCGCACTCTGTTCGACGATCTATCGAGCCACAAATAAAATTACTAATTTATTGAAACTGTTTTCAGAAAATCCATAACAGCTTAGAATCGCGATCTAATCGGAAAATTATTAACGAGTATCCCATGATCGCAATCTCTCGGCAAACATTTGCCATATTCATTAATAGAAGAATCTTTTCAAGCAAGACTCGAATAGCGAATCCCGAGTGAATTAATTAAAGAAAGTTCATAATTTATTTAATGCACAGCGAACAGTCTAAAGGGGAATAAATTCGCGACCGAAGAGCCGCAGTTAATGACGACTTCCTGTAGCTAAGAAACCGAGCCACTGCAGATGAAAAGTGCTTCCGTTGCGTCGCAGTAGATCCCGGCGATTAAAAGGCAAAGACAGTCCTTAATTCCTTTAAATCGGACTCCGCTTTGTGGGAGACCGAGTCGGCGGATGTCGTTCCGGTACAGCCGCGGATTAAAAATAACAAACAGCGAAACAAGTTGTTCCCGCAGGATGGGGGAGCCGGTGGACTCGGCCACCGAAACCCGCGATGGGAATGTTAATTAAGGGTGGGTAATGCTCGGGACCGTGATAATAGGCTGGCAGTCGTTGACATTTTTCCTCTTAAAGACGTTGACAAGCCACGGGCACGGGGGCAACGAACAAAGCTCGCGACACGAATTCAACGACCAAACGGAGGGGGAAACAGTGTCGAGAGGGAGTGGTTCTAACGCTGTCAACTGGATCACGCACGACATAATGGAACGCGGAACGTAGACATTTTTCCTGTATTTTACTCCACTCGACGGACCGTTTCGGCAAGTATTATACTATTGCGTAACTATAGGTCAGAATTGTCCGCTTTGACAGTTCTGATTCGGGATATAGTAATGTCTCCCTTACTGACGCTGAGATTGTCCACTAAAATGGATAATTTGGGAAGAGGAGATACGATTCTATTGTGGCTCGTTTTTATCATTGTGGACAATTTATAACTATAAAAATAAACCGCAAGGCTCGAATAATCGTATCTCCTCTTCCCAAATTGTCCATTTTTGTGCGCAATCTGGGCGTCAATTAGAGAGAAAGCGCTTTGCATTTCTTTATACAGTAAATTGACACTCAGATCGTGCAGAAAAATGGACAATTTTGGAAGAGGAGGAACGATTATTCGAGCCTTGCGGCTTGTTTTTATAGTTATTGATAATCGGTTACTATAAAAATGAGTCGCAAGGCACGAATAATCGTATCTCCTCCACCCAAATTATCCATTTTTGTGTACAATATGTGTGTCAATTGTGAGAATTCACTGTATTTGGCAAGTCTGCTTGTCCAATCACTTCTTTGCTACTTTAGTTTGTTATTATAAGTTTACGTCATTTGATAACAGATAGATATAGATTTCGACAATTTGTTGCATTAGTTGCAAAGTATTGACACCGAATAAAAATTTCTTTCTTCGTTTAATAATTTTATTAAGTTCTACGTTTCAGCTTCCTAAACGCAGAAGATCTGTAGTCCGGTAGTAGATCCTAAAAATTTGAACCTCCAGAAAGGCTAATAACCTAAGATAATATCGCGTTATAGAAGATGACCGGTTGATGTACAATAGAAATAGTTATCGCTTTTAGAAATGATGTCAGCACAACGTATTACTTTACAGTTTCGATTAGGAAAATACAGAGCGAACACCTCTAGAGCTCGGAAAAGACGGGGATCAAAATTAAATTTCCCCCTGGAGGGGAATAAGCAATGTATTATTTTTTTCAAACTCGACTTTTGCAGTCGCCACCGCAGCAAAAAACGATCATTGGCTCGAACCGCCGGCACTACAGTTTCAATCCGCACGAAACGGTCGTTTCTAGATTTCTTTTAGAATTGCGGCGGCTGTCGAGCGTCCAGCGGAACGAAGCGAAACGAGTGGAGACAAAACGAAACGGAATGGAACGGAACGAGGCGAAAGCCGCGACGGTCGACTCCGCAGGTGAATCGGTAGGTGAATCCGTAGGTGACGTCCCCGCGGAACGGGGGTGTGGGCGGGGTACAAAGGGCGGGTCGGTGGCAAAAACTGTGAAGCGCTCTGTAGAATTTTCAATAAGGCGGGGTCGGAAGAAGAAGATTAATGCAACGCCGCCGGGGGACCTTAGGAGACGACAGCGACATGACTGTCAAAAGAACATCCCCAGAGGCGAAGTCCATTCGCTCCTGCGAGTTCGCAATCCCCCACCCTGTCTACCCCGGGGTCTTCTTTCTCTTCTGCGTCTGGTTCTCGTCGGTTCGTTCTTTACCCTTTCCTTCTGTCCCTCTCCCCAGGATCGATTCTCTCTCCGTGCCCCTGGTTCGTCCGGTTTTTATCCTGCTCGTCCACGGTATCCGCTCCACCCGATCTCCTCTTTTCCCTTTGTTCCATTTCTGTATCTCGTTTTCTACTACCGCCCCGATCGAACGATTGGACTCCCTCCTTTTTTACACCCGCGATATTTTCTTTGCCCCGGTTTCTTTCCCGTCTGCCGGTCCCGCCGCCCCCCCCCCCTGATTTTTTAATCTTCCTGTTGTTTCCATTATCCAGTCGGATTCCGCCGGTCTCTCTCACCGTAACCTTTTCTCCGCGAGACGCTTCTCACCCTTCACGCGATGTCATATCCTCGACACCCTCTCTCTTTCTCTCTCTCTCCCTTTCTCCCTCGCGCTTAACTCTCCCCTTTATTCTGTCTTAAACGTTATTTTCCTCTCACCGTCAATGAATCCTCGCGGCTTTCACACCGCGCTCGCCTCGCCCCTTTTCTCTCCATTCAATTACCCCCGCCGCCACTCGATCCCTCATACCCGGTTTTTCCACGGTGCCGGATATTTACCCTCTCCGCGAGCGCGTTCATCCTCGGTTTTTCTCGTCGTTCTTGATCTTCGGCCCTCTCTCAGTCTGCCCCGGCACCTGCGAGCACAGTCGTTACCCCCCTCCGGGCTCTTATTACTCGGCTCCTCTCTTCTTTTCCATATCCAGGCGAGCGTCTTCGGCCTCTCTTCTTTATCTCCCTTTGTCTCTCGGCCTCTCCCGAGGCGTCCTCGTCGTCTGTCCGCGGCTCCAGCGTGTGCAGACTCCGGCGAATGCAGACTTCGGCGAATGCGGACGCGTGCAGTCGGCTGCTGCAGGCCCTCGGGGACTTTCCGGCCAGACGTAATGGCAGAGAGGAAAAAAGCTCCTCCCGACCGGCGCGACGCGGCGGCCGCGGGCTCAAAGCGGCCGGCTCTGTTCCCGCCGCGCCGCTGTGACAACTGCAACCCCCGGGCCACGGCTCGGGTTTCGGGGGGTGAGTGCTTCGGTTCCCCGAGACAAACCGCAATGCCCCGTTCCCTCGGCCGATCAATCCGCGAACGGTGACGACGGGACGAACACGGTCGACTGCGATAGGCTTGAACCTATGCCACCCCCCCTTCCCCCTCGAAACACGGGCCCTTTTAACCACCCTGACAGCCAGTCGATCGTTAGGGGCGAGCGGGACGCGGCCAACGGGAACTGATAATCATCGGTGACAGGGGAGGATCGGTGTTTCCTTTCGCGGAAGGGATTCGAGATTTCTGTGACAGAGGATTCCCTGTACCATTGGCCACTGCGGCAGTTTAACCCTTGCATTGACAACTAGGTGGTTGGATTGCGCCCCGATGTGACAGCAAATCGATCGCCCGGCTTCCAAGCCGGCGACGCCTATCGGGATGTAGATACAGAGCCCCGTTTTTGACGGGACGAATCTCCTTCGAACTTTTATTGGCTCGACGCCGTTCCTAAGGGAACGTTCAACCACTTCGTGGCTGCAGATAACTGGCAGCCCTTTCGGCGATCCTCGTTAATCTGATTTTTGGGGGAATCGTTCGGCTGGTTCGGTCCGTTCTACGGCGCGAAAATCATTCGCACGGATATTAACGCTATGCCGTCCGCAGATCTTAGATATCATTCTTTGTTTGACGCCGGCATATTAGCTTGGAAATGTTAGATTTTTAAAAAATTTCGAAGATGGCGGTAATATAAATTCTTAAAATTGAGACATGTCATCCAAGAATTTTCGTACTTAATTCTTAGTTAAATAAGCAGGATGCTATAGTTAGTTCGCTGCCTCTTAACACCCAAGAAATATAGTTCAAATGTTATTTCAGTTTTTTAAAATGCCACCAAAGTGGTACCACCGGCGTACAACAGATAGTTTTTGCATGGCACCAGCGTGGTGCCACCGGACGGCATAGTGTTAATTTCATTACGGCGAACTTTTTGCTTGGAACAAGACTTTGGGAATTTTCTCGCTCTTCTTTTTTGGAGACTTTCAAACCTTCAAACTTTTTCAAGCTGCTTGTTTTTGTCATAAGTGCGAAAATACGCAATCTAGGAGGCGTTCTCGGAAAATGATCATATCTTAGCAAAAACTGGGTACTTCGAGCTCATATCTTTTTGCATAGTCTACAAAACGCTGTTTAGTACTGAATATTTTCGTGCGCCATTTTGATATGTTGCAAATTTTTTATTTACGATTATTGAATTTGCGAAGATGCGTTTATGGGGAATTTGTTCGATAAACTTGTGTCACTGGATATATATTGTAATAAAAAATCTCTACAAATCTGAATCCTTGACATTTTTTTATGAAGCAACGGAGTTATCGCTAAAATTACTGTTAAATACTGTAACAATTTTTCTTATCTATATGAACTCTACGAATACTAAAGGCGACGGATGTGTGTGTAACTTCACACTCTTACAAGACTTAATGTATTTAAACTTCCATAATTTTTATCATAATATACGTTTGAATCAAGATATTAACTCAATCATTTCCTATGAAAGAGTTTTTAAAATTTCACCGACTTAAAAATGATAATAATAATAAAAATAATAATAAAGAAAGAAAATAATAATAAAAATAATGCTAAACCGGTTATTTTGACCAGCTCGATAGCTTTAGCGTTAAGAATCCACAGGAACATCCGCAATAAATTACGACAGAAGTCTCACAAAGGGTAAAGAAACATTTTCTGTTTCGCCAGAACTGATGCACTGCATCCACCACTGCGTTTGCAGCAAAGAAATAGGCTGTTTACTTCCTCGATTCCTTCGGTTCTAAATAAAGCTACGCCGGGCGAGCGAGCCGCTGCTGTGTCTTGCAAGTTCAAAGAGCCGTTGAGTCGCTAGTAATCGATTAATCGGGTTTGCAGCGATCACGCAAGAGGAAAAAAACGAAGTCGAGAGAAAGAGAGAATGGGAGGTAGAGAGAGAGAGAAAGAGAGAGAGAGAGAGAGAGAGAGAGAGAACAGGGTGTGTTCAAAGGACAAAAAGAAAACCGATAAAAGGGGATATCACGGTAACGAAAGTGCGGTAGTTTTTCCGCCGTTATAAAGATAACCGCGCCGGTCGGAATTGTGCGGCTCGTGTCGCCGGCAAACGTGCCGCGCGTACCGTAATATCAGCGTACACGCACATTAGCATTCGCGGAACAGACGTGCATAGCCGTGGAAAAGACCGGCGAGCTGGAGAACATGCGCGAGTACAGGGGGCCGACGTCGCCGTGACTTCGCCATGCCATAACGCTGTGCCGCCGCGAACTCTGATCCGTATTCATATTTCAAATTCTGCGTTAAATGGGGTTCGACTTCGAAGTGTCGCTGTCTCTCTCTTCCCTCTCTCCCTCTCTCTCTTTTTCTCCGCATCCCCTTCTCAGCTTTTCACTTTCGCGACACAAGATGCTGCGGAGCTTACGCGGATACACGATACCATAGGAAATTGCGAAATACGCCGGCGAAGCCGAACAGAAATATTTTAATATATCCGGGACGCGGTATCGGGGACTCAAAAAGAATTTAATACTTCGGCAAATTTATTCCGCGGCGAGTCGCTGAAAAGATTATGAGAATTTCTTTGGACCACAGATTATAATATCATCGGCGGATTTGGTTTGCAAACGAGAAATTCCGCGGATAGGCGGGAATCCGAACTCCACCCGATCGACCGACTGCCTGCGCGTTACGTTCCCAAACGAATCTAGGAAACACGCGTTACTCGACGATAAACAATCGTATTCACTATGCATAAGTAGTAATAGTAATAGTCACCTTGCACCAAGATTTCTTGCTTAAGATAATTTGCTTAACTAATCGACGGATTAGCGTTTCTCTGTCCTTACACACTGAAATATTGTAAATTACGATTATTGAATTTCTAAAAATACGTTTATGAGGAATTTAATCAATATACTCGATTCGTTGGACAAATATCAAGATTGGAGCCGCTAAAAATCTGAGAATATGCGCTTGTCAGTTTTACGAAACGAACCCAGTGTGAATAATTTCCCTAATAGAACGAAACAATTTCTTTTTGTATGTCTTCACTTACTTTCATTCCTAGATTTTGATAAGAGGAAAATCAAATTTTCTTCCGAATCAGAAAAAATGAATAATCTGTATCCATATCCGGTACACTATGTGTGAAATCTTCTTCACGAGTCTGACTCATTGTTGCAGTGAAAGCGGTAAATTCGTCTGTGTTATGGAAACGCTTGCACGCGTTATGGGAACGCTTTAATATTTATGATTTTAAGAACCAGGATTCGCGTTTCACAAGCGTTTATTAGTTGAACAGACAGCGAGACGCGGCGCGACTTGTCTAATTGCCGTGCCATTAACGCTGTCCTCGGTAGGCGGCCGATTAATTCGCAATTAATTTTTCCACGGTCGCTCGTTAATTCCGCGCCGCGTAACGGAGTCGCGTGTTTTCCAATAATCGAACGGGCCGGAGGTAATTTACGGTTTCTACTCAGTACCGGGGCAAGTTATGCTATTCAATCCAAGTGGAGTGTCAATTTGCACTTCGGACTGGTTCGCCGTGAATTTCAAAGCAATTGCCCGGAGGTGCTGCAAGAGACTCGAGAGTTTAACGTCGCGCTGTAAATACACGCGAGGGGGGTGTGCCGGGCGGGGGAGGGAGGGGGGCCAGAGGGGGTGAGAAAGGAGGAATTATCGAGCCGCGGGCGGCGGACCGAAACGCGTTTTTAAGCGAAGTATAAATCATCCAATAAAAAGAACGGAAAAATAACGCTTCGCAGCACCGGCTCCGTAATTATTCCGATTCGAGGCGTGGGCCCGGCTCGCCGTCATTATCCGCGCGATTCGATGGCGGGATTATTCCCGTCTACTCGCGGATTTCTATATTTTGTCGCGTGCCAAGCGACGATCCCCGGAAGGTAAACACGAGCCGTTTATCGGGCCCGAGCTCGTTTCTGAAACGCGTTGCAGATTGTATTGCGAGGCGAACTGTGAATCATTGAAACCCCTACATTAAATACACAATCCGGACGCGATGCACTCGTTTCGAGGATGCTCGGGATCCTTTTGGGAACCGTCCACGCCTCGAGCTTTCGCGAAAGTTGCACCCTCGCGCGAAAAATATCATGCCGGGGATCGATAATGAAACAGGGGCCTGCGTTACCGACGGTAGATTCGCCCGTGGCTTCGGCCGCGTGCCACGGATGGAGCTCGCAGTACGATCTGCGCTATAGATCGCCGCGTGGGTCCTAGATCCCGTGGCGCATCGATGGTAAAATTCAAATCTTGAGCGATCTATAAACTAAGCTAAATTAAATGTTCGCTGCAGCCGATTTTTGGAAACACCGTCCTCCCGATCTAGCCAATTAACAGATAGTGATCGAGAAAGTTGTGGAATCGTTCGACAAGTTCTATTTAATATGTGCACAATGGTATTGAGGGTGTAGAGCGCGATATTAAATTCTGAAAAGGGTAGAAAAATGTATAAAAATGTATAAAAATTTATTGTACCTTCTTTAGCTCTTCCAGCTTTTATTAAATTATTCGGTAGGCAGGGGAGGGGGGCAATAGCATTGGCCCTCCTTCTCGGCAGCGTATCTGGCGGCGCATTCCTTCAGCAGGGCTTTGAAAGGATGCGGCGTGATCACATCGGAGGCCGCCAGGAGCTCCTCGGTGAGTTTCAGGTCCTCCTGCTGGCGTTTCATCTCCTGCTCGTGCCATGTGCGCAGCTCCTCTGTTTCCTTGCGCTTAGCATCCTCCGCGAGTCTGCGTTGTTCCTCCAGGTCTTTCTTGTACCTCAGTTTCCTGGTCTTGGCCTCTTCCTTTGCGTTAGCAGACAGCCTAGCCTCCGTTTCAAGCTCCTTCCGCAGCACTTCCTGCTCTAGCCTACGTTTCTCCTCCTCTTCCTTTTCCTTTCGACGGTTCTGCTTCAATTGTTCGTCCAGCCCTCGGAGGACCTCCTGAAGACCTTTACTCTTGGCCTCCTTGAACTGCTTCGCAGCTAGGTTGCGTCTGGCGTCGGCTTTCTCCACGAACTCTGCGATGATGCGGTCTACTTCGATGTTCCTCGTGGCTTCTTCTTTCCTGAGATCCTCCAGGTACTGCAGGTAGGCTAACAGTTCTTTGCGCAGGATCGCGCTCGATTCTTTGATCTTGGCTTGCTCCCTGGCCAGCTCGGCAGCAGCCAAACTGTCTCTCAGGTGGTCCATCTCAGCTTCCTGCCGAGCCTTTTCCGCCAGACGTCTCTTCGCGTCCATCATCTGCTCGAGGAGGTCGCTCTTCAAGGCCTGCCTCTTCTTATGCTCGAGCTCCAATCTCTCCAGCTCGTCTCGTCGCATTTGCTCTTTCAGACAAGCCACGTACTCCTTATCCTCCTGCTGAACTCGCTTCAGATGCTCTTCCAGGGCTAGTTTCCCTGCGATCTGTTTCTCCAGGGTCGTCATCACCTCCCGATCAACCAAGCAGCGGCTTTTAGCTTCCTCTATCTCCCTTTCTTTCCTTGCGTCAACCTCCTTCAGCATCAGGTTGTGCCACAGTTTCTCGAGCTCTTCGCGCTCTTGCCTTCTCGCTTCGTTCTCCGCCATTTGCACCAGGTTGCACTCCTTCACTTCCATCGTAGTCTTCTTCATTATATTCTCTCGAATTGCGGGACACTGCGCCAGGTACTGCTGCATCCTCTTCGCAGCTACCAGTGCTAGACGCCGTTCCTCTTGCTGTTTCTTCAGTTCGTCCGTTTTCAGCCGCATATTCTCCATCCTGGCGTCGTCGCCGTGCTGAGCCTGGTCGACCACCTCGCGAGTCAGACTCATCTGCTCGCGCAGAAGAACCTCCCGCAGCTTTTGCCTGCGAGCGTTGACAGAGTCCTGGTAGGCTGCCAACCCTGCAGAAGCCATCGCGGTGTCAGCGAAATTTATCGAGAACATCGGAAGACCATTAATTGAAGAGCAAGGCACTTGTTGCAGCTGTAACCACTTTAGGGGCACCTTTTGATAAGATATCCCGCCAAAATTGAAACTAATTTAACGCTTTATCCACGGGAAAGGCCTTTAATTAGAGTACCTTCGGATAAAAATTCTAACAACAGCGTAACTACTTCGACGCTTTATCTACATGGAAGACCATCAACTTTTAATTAGAGAACCCTCCGATAAAAAATTCTATCAGAACCCCGGCTAACTTAACATTCTACTTACCGGCGATCTATTAATCTTTGGTCGGAAACTTTTCTGATCAAAAGTTCTAACAAAATCCATACCGACCTCGCGCGTTACCTATTGCTACTAAGAAATTGATTAAGAAGTCTTCATTTACAAATTCACGGTTCCAACAACTGTGACTTAGCTACCTTGCTGCACGTGGTTCCAAAGTTTCTTCTTGCCGATCTTCCTGTCGGTCTGCCGCTCGAAGTCCATGGTCTTCGTCAGATTCTCGTACTCCCTCATCTTCTGCTGTTCGTGCAGCTCGATCAAGGACCTGTCCACGTAGGGAACGATGTCGCACTTCTCCCGCTCGCGTATTCGGTAGCCCAGCTCGCCTTTCGAGCTACCGATCACCACCTGAGGATACTTCCTCGGTATTACGGGGCCGCAGCGCACCTTGTTCAACGGCATCATGCTCATCTTGCCGAAGTAACGTGAATCGTTCGCGGTGAAACGGGATCTAGAGGTTCGGTCGCGCGCCTCCGAGCGGTCTCGAGCGGTGTTTACGGTTACTATGACGATGTCTGCTCTATTGAATTAATATTTGAGTTCGTGCAGCAGGGGGCTAGGGTTGATTTGCAACGGCGGTCTAGTTACGGTTCGGTTAGGATAGGTACACTTGGACGTTGAATGCAACGGAACGTGACCGGCAGCACGCGACTGCGTTCCAAGGCGGTCTCTGAAAGGACTCCGCCGGCCCGGGTAGAGCATTCAGCTCTGGAAGACTTTCCACGCTCGGGCTCTGAGAGCGGAATCCAATATTTTCGTCGCCCGAAGAATTACTGACCGATAACGGTTACCAACAATTCCTGAAGAATTTTCTTCATGCTCGAAAATTGATAAGAGCTTGCTACCGCTTTCTGAAACTCTGGAGGCGACGCCTTGATATAACCTTGACATAACCTTCCATTTTTCTTACGGAACGTTTTCGTGAAATGGTTGCGTTGCGAAAATGTAAAGTAAAAATGGACGATGTATAATCCGAGGTTCTTTCATGAAATTATTTCCGGGGTGCGTTACGGGGGTTGATAAAATATTGTTCGAAAGCGCGCCGTGTCAGCGAACACGTTGAATGATGAACGAACCTCTTGGAATGAAAATATTTGTTTCCACGTGTGCCACGAATATTTCATTAAACCGGTGCGAACTCCGCCGTTTAAAAATTGATTAGCTTACATATGTATGCAAAGCGTTACTTTGCATAAACGATTATTTTCGCAAGGTGGATCGATGTAATAGCGTACGAAAAGTGGGAATTTGAAGATCGTGGATTTCATGCATTTGTGACAAAGGGAAGTCGGTGTTTCGTAAAACGGAGCAGAATAACTAAAATTATTCAAAGAACGATTCAAGTTTCATGTAAATCCTGTTGCTCGTATTTATTCCAATGTCTCATTCATTCGGTGGAAATACAGGATGCCCCAAAAATATCTCGTAATCCGAAAGTGGCGTGTTCCTCAGGTCATTTGAAGCAACTTTTTCCTTTACAAAAATTTTCTCCGAGGCGTCGTTAACGAGTTATTAACGAAAAACAGTGACCAATGAGTGGCGAGCTCAGCTGGCGCTAGGCGGCCGAGCCAACAGCGCCAGCGGTCGAGCGGTCGAATCCCAGCTCAGCTGGCGCGAGGCGGCCGAGCCAACGGCGCCAGCGGTCGAGCGGTCGAATCCCAGCTCAGCTGGCGCGAGGCGGCCGAGCCAACGGCGCCAACGGTCGAGCGGTCGAATCCCAGTTCCGCTGATTGGCTCGGTCGCCTCGCACCAACTGAGCTCGCCTCACATTGGTCACTGTTTTTCGTTAATAACTCGTTAACGGTGCCTCGGAGAAAATTTTTGTGAAGGAAGAAGTTGCTTCAAATGGTCTGAGGAACCCGTCATTTCCAGATTGCGAGACATTTTTGGGACACCCTGTATAATCCGAGTCCAGAGGGTTAACTCTGCGGCATCCTAAACATTGTAGTCAAATTCAGTTTGTTCGCATATATTTCAATAAAAATGAATCTTGAAAACGTAAATCGTTTTCACTTTGGTGTCAAGAATATTCCGTTTAATACTGGAACAAAAAGGAATAGCTTTATCTTCGCTCACCGAAACTTCAATCCTTTCAACGAACAAACTTTGACTATTCTTCGCTCGCTTTGTTTCTGTACGGTCCATTTCATTTACCGATTGTTTCTGAATGTGTCGCACGCAAAAATATGAGGAAAGCAAACTGATGTTCAAGCGTGTTCAAGCACTGTGTATATTGTTCGGTCTTGAACTTCTAATAGAATCTATCTTTTTAGCGAATTCAATGAATACACGTGGCATAGAACGTGTTAAGACATGCATTCTATTACTCCAGTGAAAGTGTCTCTATAATGGGAACAGTTTTAACAGAAAATATACGAGGTGGTTCACATTGACCAGCGCGGTTGGTCCACGAAAGTGCTCCGTGGCTGAGGAAAGTTTTTCGTTTGGCGTGAAAAGAGAGCCGTCGGAGAATGATTTGCATGTTCACGCGTAGCGATCCAAGGGCTCGTCGTGCCGCATAATTTGAAACTCGACGCCGCGCCGCGTGCAATCGCTCGGGCTTCCGCCACGTCCCCAGCCCCCGCGAAATTTCCTGCCTAAATCGGGGATATTGTGAGCTTGATTACTTCGATATAGATATTGCGTTACAGCGGTGCCGTACCCGGGGGCGTGTAATCGAACTACGCCGAGTCTCGTAAACTCGATGAACTTGAAAGACGAGCCACCTCGTCGAAGTCCTGAAGTTCCCGACGGCGCGCAATGTTAGCACTTTGCCGTCGAGTTCCCGTTGCTCTTGCTTCTGATCTAACGATTTTACGGCCGGTTCTGACGGATAATTACTTCCTCGCGCGCGGAACCCGCCTCGCCGTGAACCGGTGTAGTTCCATTCGACAATTTCGGCGGCGAGGCCGCCCGCGGAACGCTCCCAAAGCGAACACTTCGGAAAATATTGACGATTGCCGGCGGATTAACGGAAGTTCCCTAACCGAGACCGAAGAAGGTACACCGCTTCCTCGGCCCCGGTTTGTCGGAAACGTGCGTACGTATATACATACATATGTACGCGTAAACGCGGTATTACGGCTCTGCGAAGCGAAATTGCACCGCTAATTGAACATCGGATCGATTCTTTGCCGTTTCTCCGCGTCCTTTGACTGGAAGCTCGTTCCCAGAGAGAAAGAGACAGGGATGGAATCGAGTTTTGCGGGTTGCTCAGATAGTGTAACGAGACACGATCCGAGTAACGGGACGCAATCCGATCATGTGACAAAGACGCGCTTCGATGTTTTAACAGAACGCTCCATCGAACTCCTATCTCGTCAGCCAAGCGGTAAGGTACCTGTATAAAAACCACCGCTGACCATGAATAAAGGTTCATTGGTTTATAATAGGGGTGGCCGAAGCGTCGACCGCGGTCGACTGGCCTAACTATTCCTAGTCCACTTGTCTATTATCTACGTTTATTTTAAATTTAAACTTATTTTTGGCTTTGAATTACTACTTTGCCTATTTTACTAGACCGCCGGCTATTATTTAAAAAAATAGGTCGCCCGTAGTGATCAAAAGTCACCCTTGGTTTATAATATATTACTGAGATGATCCACCCTGCGAATCGTTCCATTACAGCAGTTACAAATTTTACGGCGAATTTATAATTAGAAATCTCCTTGTTCGCGTTGGAATCAATGCGATCCTATTGTGGAGATTCTGCCGAATCACCCGCGTTGTTCGTACGGAATCGAGCATATTCCCGCGACAATAGAACGATCGATCGCGTGGCTCGTTAGTCAATTATTGTTTCAACAGTTCATTGAAAATTCCGATGGATGGAGTTTCGCTTTCCACCGTTTCTCGCAGGTGAAGATAGGACCTAGAGGGCTGATCAGGGCCGCGGAAAATTGGCCGGGTCATACTAACCTGGCGCAGGGGATACCATGATCAACGAGGTGGTTCCCCCTGGCGAGAGGCCACGAGCCGAACGCCTGCGAATACTCCTGAGGGTATTTGTGCGTTTAATTTTTGAAAGTGTGGGGCTCGCGCGGGCACAGTCCCCACGCAGAATAATGAAAGAGAAACTCGTTCGATCGGTTATTCCAGTTTTTCCAATCAATTTCGAACGAGATTCATCCGAGCGAGATGCATTATTTTCTGATGCATTTCGGATCTTTTTTGTATGACAAACATTGGTTATTTTGAAAACAGATATGTCAAGAAAATGAAAAGGAACAGTGGTTTGGGATATTTGTAACTGATTTGGCTCAAAGAACGGGTCACGAGTGACCCAGAGCCGGCAGAGCAAGGATTAACCAGATCGTTCTTGCACCGAAGCAAATTCAGCAGTGCAATCGCTATCGCGCTTATTCTCCGCGGTTCCTTGCCAATTGTGTAACTTACCGTGGGTTCGCAGGCGTTAGAATTGCCAGCGGCAGATCGTAAGTTTCTTTGTGAAATGTGCTTCTATTTAGGCGTTAATACTTGCGGTATTTTGATCTCTGTTTCATGGAACTGCTCGAACCTATCTCTTTATTGTAAAGTTCTTCCGATCTTCGATGCATTCGAGGGGAACCAACGAGAGAGAAATTGGGTGGGCAATTTTTTTAAACGATCAATCTATTCAAAAGCAAATCTTAAATAAGTAGGAAATATAAACATCTCCAAGCAGCATTCTAAGAAAATGCATCATCTTGAAGCTGCTGAAACCCGCGTGCTCATTGCAATACTCTTACGATCTTCGACACGCTAAAGAAACTAGCGACTCAAAGAAAGGGCGAATTTTCAGAAAATCACCTTGCTTCGATAGTAATCGCGATTCGATGGAAGCAATGCCCCCATTGACCAGGCCAGCTGTCGTTGATCGCAGAAAGTCGTTCGATCGGTAAGAATCATAAAAATCCTTAGAAAGTATTGTCGCGTCAAAGGCGTGAAAGCGGCGTGGGAAGGAGGTAGGAGGGTAAACGCTGAATAAAATCGATTGCTCGGAATTTGTCTCGGTCCGTCAAGGTACCGAACAAGTAGCTCGACAAATTCGCGGCACCCTGTGACCTATTTCCCGGACGTAAAGGCTGATCGGCGACGTCTGCGCGAGTCCTCTCTTAAACGGGCGTCTTCCACGGAGAAAAGCCGCGTTCCCCCGCGCCGGGTGGCGAAGGTAAAAGGGAACTATCGTTTGAAAGAGGCGTTGGTCGGTGAAAAGAGCCTGGGGAGAAGGTCTTTCGCCTCGGGCCAGAGGCGCGCGAACCGTCGTAAGAGGGACTAGCGGCGCCGGGATTCACCTAGTTCCGCCGCGAATAGTCGGCCAGGAATCCTCTCTTGAGACATTGACGGTTCTTATTGTGCAGCTTAACTTACCCCAAGTGTTCCTCGGCCAACGAGAGAACGAGGCTCGAGGGTGACGTGCACGCCGAGATTCGAGGCGTTCTGACAATGGGCCGTCACTCGATCATCGGGGGATTCTCGTCGAAACGGGTCGAAACAATCCTGTCGAGGCATTATCTTGGGCTTGGACGCGATCCCGATGACTGTCTACCGACTATAAGTCCCCGGGATTGCGATCCTAGGCGGGAGTGAAACGGTAGCGCCGCGCCGGTTCGGCGTTTGATCATTCGCAACGGAGACGACTACATTTCCATAGAAACTTCTCTTTGTCTTTTATTATACATTGTCACGTGCGCTCGGTCTCACAATCTCGACCGCCCGCGAGGCTCTTACATCTAGAGACGCTACGTCGGCCAACGAGTGGCGGAGAGTCACTTTGGATCCGTCGAGGATCTGCCTAACCTCGGGTTACCGCAGGCTTCTCGGAGCCGTTCGTTCTTTCGAACATCGCATTCTTCGCATTCGTCTTCCTCGCTTTTTCGAATCTTTCATACGACTTACTGAGAAATTAGGAGATCAAGCTCCGGAGAACCTGGATTAGATCCTGGACCTAAGGTCAACGGTATCCGACGACGGCCGTGCGTTCGACGCGGACTTCGTCGCGACCGAGTGCTCGGAGAGAACGCAGCGTCAGTGGCGCGGAGATCGTGTTATACACTCTGAATCGATCGGCCTCACCTCGAATGACCGCGATCGAAAGCGCAATTATCGTTCAGCGAAAGTGTCTTCTGGCGGTTCTTCTTCCCTTTGTCCCATTATCGTCGCCAGGCGTCGCGACGCACGAAACCATGCAGCCCGGTTCTTTGTACGTGGCGTTCGTCCGATTCGCAAACATTCTGGCTAATGACGGCTTTTCACGGCGCCGGGACACGGGACCGTCTGGTCCGCCGGAATGGACCGGACGTCCTCGACGCCGGTGATGATTCGGAGATCGCGTGACAAGCGACGGAAGCATAGTACCTAGGCCGGGATGTCCGGGCGGGGACGTTCGTGAAGCATGCGTATAGCGTGAAGCGAGTAAAAAAGGGGATCCCGGAAACGGAACGCAAGCTGGGACGAGTGATACCGTTCCAGGGTAATGTACAAACTAAAGGGCTGCGAACGTAGGCTATGTGGAATGAAGCAAGGCACGAATCTACGCTAATGAAACTTATTTGTACGGGCCTGCTGCGGTTCTCGACTACTCTCTTCGAAACTGAGGCTTGTGAATCGATGATCGTTCCGTTTAGGTTCTTTCCAGGTTTAACGTTTAGAGTTTGGGGACATGGTCATCCAAAATTGATCGACATTTTCAACTAGAAGCGATGTTCTCATCTGTCGCTAGACGGTTCTTGTAAAATCTTAAAATCTCCGAATCGTTCTCTCAAGAACAGTTTCAGCTACCAGTTTCTCGAGAACATGAAGAAACTGTAGCCGAAGATTGAGTTAGCAAATTGGTTTTCAACGTCGTTAAAAGCCCGACTGGTTTTGTTCGACTATATTCTATGGCATGAGGACACGAGTAAAATTTAACATTGATTCGAATGCTCGTCGTTAGATTTTAATCTCGTCGTGAATCTTTATCCAAATATACGATATTGTGTAGTATATGTACATTACATGGTATACATATACAGGGAGAGCCACAAATTGGTCTCCACGATTTTTCAGCAGCTTCCGATGGACTGAGAAAAAATGTTTTCTGTCGAAGTTCATTAGTATTTGACCGACAGGAAATTGCAACTGTTAAAATTTAAAAACAAAACGATAGAAACGCGAGGTCACCGTTTATAGTTTCAAATGAGACTAGGTTATTTCTTGCTGGTTAAATACTTCGATAGGAAATATTTGCTTGTCAATACATTAGAAGGACCTGAAATTTGTGGGAACTAATTTATGACTTAATATATATTCGAGGCTCTCAAATATCCTTACTGTTCTTTTTAGCATGTTCGTCGTAAATGCATAAAATCTACATGTCACAGCCACCGTTTCCAAAATTTGTTCAGAGTCGACCAAGGACCGCAGAAGGGATGAAACCCGCGCCGAACGGATCGGGTGCCGATCACACCGTCACGTTTCCCTATCTAAAGATCGCGCCCGATCATTCGTAATGAGTCGGTTAAAATGAACGTCGTTAGTTAAAATTGGTAACGCGGTAAACAGCGTCCCGGTTCGTCGGATACGAACGTCTTCATGGAGGGTTTGGATTTTCGGGCGTTGTCTCTCGCGTCTATCGTTCGAACGAAGATGACACGGTCTCATCCAAAATGATGTTCACGACGAGGCGATTAAGGCGTCGAGCTGGCGGCGGTGGTCGCCGATGGAATGCCCGTCGGCGGCGGGCCAGCTGCAGGCATCGTCGGAGGTGCATAAGGACTGCCGCAAAGTTGATCCGCGATGCGTCCACCCTCGCGCAGGCCGCTCAGAAAGGCTCCGTGAACCGTGGCTGGGTAATTTCGAATCGTGTGCTCCCCTGGAAACACAAAAACCAGGTCTGGTCCATCCATGGTTGCTGAGAAGATTACGCTAGCTGCCCTTCTGGGCGCAGACCGTACACGATTGCAGTGATTTTTCCAAATGTTCGCTTGTAACTGGTCTGTCTATTGATGTATTCGGTAGTTGCAGATATGTAAAATGAAAAAGAATCGATTGCGTAAACAATGACAGTAGAATTCGAGGTTTGTGCAAAGATCCGCAGTTTATGATTCCGCTAAGTACGATATATTTGTTCTAATCGAGTTCTTGCAACGACGCGTACATTGTTCTCTTTCCGAACTGCCGCTTTATCCTAGGTGGTGATTGCACAACAATCTTTAATATCATGAAAGCTAATAGCGTTTCATAACAGTCAACTGTCCCACACGTTTCACGCCAGTGAAGACGTGCGTCGACAGCGGTTTCCAGGCCTCCTAATACAAATTCTTTCCACGTCCCACGTCCCCGTTCGACCAGCGGAAAAATCAAGTTATAGAGGGATTAGAAACGCGATACGTGCGCATCGTAGTTTCAGCGGAGTTCAATCGACTACCAAATAGAAGCAGAGCTGAAAGAGCCGCGTGCACGCGGACGGAACAAACCGCGTCGGAGCCAGCCAGACCGCGCCGCAATAATTGTTTCATAGAATAATTCAATAAACTCGTTGCGGGACTGTTTAAATCCGGCGTTTCTAAAGCGTCTCGGCGAAGCGGAGTCGGAAAGAAGACGGTCGAGGGAAAATGAGACGCGCGGAGAAGCCGGGGAATAGAGAGAAAAGCGCACTCTCCCGAAACGAAACGGTCTGGCCTCGACCATAAAACTTGCAATCGAGTGAACCCGACGGGAGATGTAGCCGGTTGACTTTGTTTCCCGCAGGAAAAAGAGAGCCGGAGGTATAAGTGGCCGCTCGAAATAACGCGCCGGCTAAATATTTACCTGCGAAAAAGACTCTCGGCTGCGGGGGTGGGGCGCCAGGGGTGGGCGGCGGTGCGACCGGAGCTGCCAAGAGATCGTAATCGCTGCCGGAGCTGCCGACCGCGACGAAACTGTACGATCCTCTTGCCCACGGGTCCGCCCTCCATCTCGTCACCACGCTCTCGCGAGGCTGTGGCACCACTTGGTTGCCGAAAATACCCTGCAAGATCAAAAACCGATCAGAACCACCCGTATTTCATAGAATGTGGGCTCTGGATCATGCCTGGCCAACCGATCGATCGCTAACACCGGTCGTTCCACTACTGTGCTGAAATGAACAGTGGTTTCAGGTATCTGTTTCACCTGATAAACATCAGACATTTGTCATTTCAGTTCATTATACTGGGTAATTCGGAGCTGTCTTTTATGCATACCGCAGACTTTATGCATTCAGGAGGACAGTGTGTAGGTGAAATATTGGATCGGTGCACGCGAAATGTCGGATTTTTAAATGAATTTTAAATACGAACGTTCATATTTAACAAAAAACTGTTTGTTTAATCAAAATATGACCTATTTGCTTCGATACACTTTTTCCCAACGAGGTTTTAATGTATAAATGCCATTTTTAAAGAAGTTATGGTCGTTTGTATTTGTTTTCTATTTGCAGAATTCATATGCAAACTTGGAAATAAATGATGAAGATACAAAATTATGAAAAAAATTCTTTCGACAAAATATGATGATGGCAATACACAATGAGACTGTAAAAGAGATTACGTCATAAATAACAACGTGAGGAGGGAGACAAACATTTACACTTAATAAGAATCATTTCATATGCACCAATCTAATACAAGAAAATAGAAGTTGAATCCAATTTGTAAGAACAGTTTCATCGTAGAGCTATATATAGATAGTACACCAAAAAATTACATAATTACTAGAATTCATGATTTACAGCTATCTTTTGTAATCTACATAAGCAAGTAATACGCTTGCAACTACTAGAATAAGATATGCAAAGGGTTACATTCATCTAACTCCCTCAATGTTTTGTACTTCATTAATTCACTTCCATATAGATGAAGTCCTTTGTGAAAATGAAATACTTTTCAAAGATATTCATGCTCTCTATTAATTAAGAATTATGCTTAGAATCTGGTCGAGCCATATACAGTACATTCTTCCTAATTGACACTCAGCTTGGAAACAAAAATGGACAATTTGGAAAGGGGACGTACGATTATACGAGCCTTGCGGCTCGTTTTTATAGTTGTTGACAAACGGTAACGGTTTTTATAGTTGTTAACTCGGCAAGCCGAGTACAAGCTGAGGATCAATTAGGGAGAATTTACTGTAACCTACAGAATCCAACTAGAAAATTCACTACCGTGCAAATTCACATACAATGAACATTTATGAATCCTATTAAAATGTTGATAGTGTGCGATAGGGATTGTAGATCGAAAAATTTCATAATAAATTAATGAGAATGATTAAATATTGCGTTCATATATGTCCGCCTCTTTGAGCAACAACAACTTTTACTGTTCGTGGTAATATTGTAGTCAGTTTCTTCAAGATATCTCCCTGCATTTCCTTCCACGTGCCTTGTCCTGACACATTGTAACAAGTGAAAACATTGTACAATTCAATGCAAAGATCCAAACATTAATAAAAAGCAACTGAAAAGCACTTGTGGCGAACAAACATAAGCGTCACCGCGAAATCAATTTTACACTGATTTTAACTCGTGCTGTTTCCTTTCAACAAATGTACAAATGTTAAATATTTCTTGGTGTTTATAGACATTATACGACCGTCAAAGGTGAAATCTTTAATCAAATTTATAATAACACAGTAGCGTAGGTACTAACCACCTTGATTTGTAAAGCAGACGTAATCTAGGTTCAGGTAAAAAGTCAACTCTTAATGTTTCAAAACCGCAGTTCAGTTGCCCAGGCGTGATCTTGAAGTTTCGAAAAAAAAAGATGTGATTCTTACTTTCAGAACGGCGATACAACGTCCGACGATCACATCGTCGCTGACGTTCTCCATCACGCAGGCTGCTTCGCCGGCTACCAGGGCCAACAACACCGGCGCCTTGTACAAGTTCCAGAAGAGGAAAAGCTCGCCCCGCGACGCGGTCGTGCTGCCCACGTGGCCGAACAAATTGGCGGTCGGGTCCCAGAAGATCCGCTCGAAGCAGAGCACCACCTGACGTGACGGATTTAGCAGCGTTACACCTTCCATCCCCTGAATCTCGGAGCACAAAGCTAATGGCTGCTCTCCGTGGAGCCTGCGATTCGACGCGGGACAGGGATCTCTGTGTTTCCACGCCGGAGAACTTCGCGATCGATCGTTCCTACTTTGACGACTTCAAAACTTGGGTTTATTTTAGCTTAGATAAATGCACAATTCTGTTCTAGGCGCAACTATGTAGCAGAACACCGCCACGAATGGGACACTTTTATTATAGGACGAGATAATGAAAAAGCTAAACGACCTATCTAATTCTATTGAGTTGGCAACTAAGTAATTGCCGATTTGTTCAATGAAATAAAAAATTTTTTTTTACTTGGAATGAAGTTTAATCTGTAATGTATTTTCCATTTTGTTCGATGACCTTTTGCCATCTCTCTGACAACTTGAAAATTCCACGCTCGTAGAAAGTCTGATCCTTTTCGGCCAAAAACTGAGTTAAGTGAGATTTTACAGCGTCATCGTCGTTAAAAGTTTTACCACGAAGGGAGTTGTCCAGGGATCGAAATAAGTGGTAATCCGATGGCGCGAGATCAGGGCTCTGTGGTGGGTGTAACATCGATTCCCAACCGATATCCATCAATTTTTGCCGAGTGGACAAAGACGTGTGCGGCCTAGCATTGTCCTGCTGGAAAATGACACCTTTACGATCGACCAATTCTGGTCGCTTTTCCTTGACCGCTGCATTCAATTTGTCCAGTTGCTAACATTCACGGATAATAAAAAATAACATAATAATAATAATAATAATAATAATAATAATAATTTTATAATATAACATTTACGGATATCATAAAAATGGGAGTGAGAGACATCTATAACTGAAATCGGCAATTACTTAGTTGTCAACCCAATAGTTTGAACCATTCGGAAGATCAATTTCTTTTACTATAAGAATGCACAGTGCCAATGAGATTCTTCTAGGTTTACCTGCTTTATTTCTAATTTTTCTAAAAAGTGCATTTTATCCCGTTCATTAATTGCTGCTATTGAATGGGGCAGGTATATTCATTGGTATTAATTTCATAAGTGTGCTACTGTCTAAAATTATTTTCCTATACTCTTCGCTGGTCGACGAATGAAGCCATAAATTTTAAAGTTGATAGACTGATGAATTTTGGTTTCAGAAATTCCCAGAGGCAGCGCAAATTTTCGGTCGTTAAAGTAGAAAAGATACTAAGAGAACGTCATCTTGATTTTGCATTATAAGGCTCTTCAGAAGCGACACGTTCGGTGAGTTAGGATCCAAATGATCGAGCGTCCAAGGAGAAACTTTCTGATTTCGCTATTACCGGGGGACCGGGATCTCGCAACACGCGGAAATATGATTGTAAAGGAGAACGACGAAAATGGAAGAGTACGTTTATCTTCTTTAGAAAGCCCCGATTGGATACTCGAGGATCTGTTTGGAGAAAATATTGCATCCCCGGCAGATGCTCCAAATCCTCGAGTTTAAGAATTGCTCACGTAAACGCGCAGCTGCATCGCATTGTTGATCTAGACATTATTATTGTTAAGTACACGAACGACAATCGCCCGAGCGAAATATCAAGAATATACTCTTTGTCGACGGAAAAGCTCGAAAATGTTTCATCGCTCCGTCGTAAACACGTTTGTCCCATTTCGTGATATATATATATAAACAATAATGCATGTTTGCTTTGCAGTCGATAAAAAGCTCAATTCAGAGAAAACAATTCCTGTTGTCGGCACATACATACTTCTGTTCAAAGTATCCGCGGGCATCCAGTATTCTAAGCTGGCATTAATTCCGACAAACTGAATACTGTAATAAGCTTTCTGTTTCTATTTCTATTTTGATCATAGGTTTGCTTGAAATTCTATATTTTTCTTAAAATTAGAGCTTCGCACTTTCCTAAGCACTCAGTTCCTATTTGTCTCTCGACCGTGGCTTTTCAATATAAATGTTGAGAAGATCCTCAATTTCTACTTATGGTACTCCATTGGAGCTAATTATCTCAATTTAACCTTTCAAGATCCAAAAATCATATGTCTAATAACACTGGAAATCTTGATTTTTATTTAGAATAAAAACAACTTTGAAAACGTTGCAATTAGCCTCCGATAGCTTACCTGAACGAAATCTACCAACCCTGTTTGACGAGAAAGAAACAAAAAATGACGGAAAGAAACTACAAAAATTTGGTAAAATCTGACAATCAGAAAATTCATAATGGAACAAGAGATAAGAAAAACTGTTATTTATTAAGAATATTAAGAAACCAGCATTTACTCAAGCGTAGCCAACAACGATATATCGGCACTGAAAGGGTTAAACGGCGGCTTCTAAAATAACGCAAAAATGGACCAGTCCGAGAAAGTCCGCGGGTTTGAGAGGCAACGAATAACTACGCAAGCGAGCAGTCGCGTCGCGGAGGACAGGTCCGAGAGCGGTCGCCGGTCCCCCGATTCATCCAAATTACCCTCAATTTATTCCGTTTCAGCGGCTATCGGGCGAAAAATCCTGACAGCCGTAGCCCATTTCCCCGGCGCGATGAACCTTTAATTTCGCATACGAAAGTACGGCCGGTGGAGCGGTTGTAAAAGTAGTCGGTCCCCGGAGCGGTCGCTGGGGGAGGCCGTAAAAGGAACGTGTCCCCGGCGTAAGAAGCGACACGAGCCACGTCACCGGCCGCTGCTCGCGACGAAAGAGACCGCCGGATCACAATATATCTCATTCGGAGCCGGTCGACAAGTTCGATCGTCGTTTTCGCCGGGCGCATAAATCAGCGGGGCCCTGGGGCCCGCGCGACTCAACGCCGCGGAGACGATCGGTTCCCTCACTCTCTCTCTCTCTCTCTCTCTCTCTCTCTCTCTCTCTCTCTCTCTTTCTCTCTCGCTCTTTCATTCTTTCTCTTTCACTCGTAGCTCCCGCCAATGGCGACCCCGGGGGCCTACCGAAGGGCCTTACCTTATTTAAATTGCCGAAGCCGAGCCTCTGAATAGCCTGAGACTTCCAGTCCGGAAGCGGCGGGTTGAAGGCGACCGCGGACGGCGGGGCGGAAGCCTTCAGCACGCCGAGGGGCAGCGTGACCAACACCGCGTCCGCCTTGTACACCGTGTGATTTGTGTGGGGGCTGCGAGAGGGTGCGGCCCACACTTCCACGCCATTTACCCCGTACCGGACCGCCCTGGCAGCTGTGTTCAATCGAATGTCGAGGCCTTCCGAGAGAGCAACAGGTACGCAGGAGTAGCCGTTGCGAACTGCAAGGTAACGGAGGAAAAGGTGTTACAGTTTCGTTGCGAGATGCGATTATGGTATGCTTCGGTCATTATGGGCGGGGATATTCTGGATTAGTCGGGGAAGTGGAAAGGGTTGAGTGCCAAAGATCGACTGCAAGAATCACAGTGAAGTCTCCGTAATTGACGCTCGACTTGGAAATAAAGGTGGACCATTTGGGAAGAGGGGATACGATTATTCGAGCCTTGCGGCTCGTTTTTATAGTCAATAATTGTCGATTGTCAAATCGACATTTAAAAAAAAAAATAATAAATCGATTCAACGACTATATAAAAAAGAACCGCGAGGCTACACCTCTTCTTCCTCAAGGCGTGCCTTCTCTTTCCAAATTGTCCATTTTTGTTTCCTAGTTGAGCATCAATTAGGGAGAATTTACTTTACTGCACAATTTAAGTGATTTGATTAATTAAACTGAGACAAGAAAAATAAAATTCTTCAAAACAGATGGTTTTTTGCATCGAAAACGTCGTAGGGAAATTCAGTTTGTTCGAATATATTGCAATAAAATGGAATTTTAGCATTGAACGTATTAACCATTCCTGGTGGGACCATTTTTTATTTATTGTATAATATTTATTGTATATATTGCATCAATATTATTATTTATCGTATAAATCAGTGAAGAGTTAGGGGATGCTACCAGTTATTTTTAGGCTTTCGGTATCTTGGAACTGTTGAGGGAGAGAGGAGGTTATGTCGATGATCTTTTTAACCACTACTAGAGAGATCACACAAAACATTATTTATCGCGTACAAATTAATAAGTACATAATTATCGTATTATTCGAATGCTCATGATCTCTGATCAGTTCAGATAATCGAGGTATTATTATACATTTAAGATTAGTTGCGATTTCAATGAGCTTTTGATCTAGAACGACCCTAAACGAAGGGAAATTCATCATCCCTTAGTGGTTACGCCAAATCAGAACAGCTTGTTCCATAATAAAACCAAAAAAACTTATTACAATAATTACTTCAGCAACCCTCTTGCGTCTTGTATATCCGAACGAATCTCGATGAACTAAACAGATTATAACAAAAATTGATTTTCAAGTGCGACAAAAGAATCGTGTCACATAAATAGCCAACATCGCAGCTAAAATATCGTCTTCGAGCCTTCAAGAAGTCTTCAATAATTACGAACCCGCAGTTTCGACCAGAGTTATTCTGCCATCTCTGTCCTCGAATCTCAGAATTTTCTCGACTCTCCGCAATCGAATTATACATAGACTCGCTATCGCGCAACAGTATACAGAGAGCGTGTAGTCGCAATGGCTTCTAAAACGGTGATCGAACATCGGAAATCGATGGGAACAGCGTCGCCTTAGCAAGGCGTGGCCGACGCGGCGCAAGGGGTTGGCCCGTTCGCCGCAAAATTCCGTGGGCCCGGCGTCACCGGATGCGATAAAGGCTCCATTACCGTTTAATTGGATATTTCGCATTAACGCGGCGAAATCAGTACACCTGACGCGGCCCTAAATCCTCGTAAGCACACTCGAACCCCATAACATCCGCTGCGCATGTACTAATAATGATACACAGGCGTCTCCACTTAGGGGGGTTAATTATGTTGATGGCCGCCGGTGCGCTAACAAGCACTCTCCTATCGGCAGTGCCGTGGCGTTTCGGGTATTTAAATTTACGCGGCCGGACCGCCGGAGTGCCATTCTAATTTTGAATTACCGAGGGCGCGCGTTGCCTACCCCTGCCTGCGCGCCAATCGGAAATCAGCCCCCGCGAATTCCCCGATGGCCGAGTTCCTGATAGCGGAGAGAGAGCGAGAGAGAGCGAGAGAGAGAAAGAGAAAGAGGGTACCCCTCGCCCCAATGATGCCGCGAATGCTGGAAAAGTTTTCGGCGGAGTTTCGGGGGAGGGGGTAGCCAGGACACCTTGTCTCCGAGCGGTTCGACCTGTTCTTCCTAGAAATTTATCGTCGCGTCGAGAACGACAGTCGCCTCGTCGTTTCGTTAATTCGACCGATTTAAATTCGACGTCGACCGATTCGTGGCCCGTTCCCCTTTTTTCGGCTGAAGGAAACGTTTCAGTACTCTCTCTCTCTCCCTCTCTCTCTCTCTCTCTCTCTCTCTCTCTTTCTCTCTCTCTCTCTCTGTGAAGGAGAGGGTGGGGGGTCAGAGAGAGGAAATGATCGGTCGATGGAGGGACACGTCGCGCGACGCGGCTCGATCCACGCACGATTATTTGCGACGAAACGGTACGCCGGATTCGTTATTACTTTAATTGGAATCCATTTGACTGGCGGCTACAGCGGCGCGCAACGGGCTATACGCTCTCTCCCGCTCGTGTCTGGCGTCGATTACAGAAACCCTTTCTAATAAGCGAGGGAATATTCAACAGCCAGTCAAGGGAACGATCCGGTGCTACCAAAATTATGGTAAGTCGACCCTGCCCCTCTCCCACCCGGCCCTGTACGCGTCTCACCCCACGACCGCTCCCGAATGGGAAATTAATTCCTCGCAATGAGCAGGCCGGTTCCGAGTCGATGGAAATTCTCCGCGGAGGAACGAGGACTGATCCGGTTTCGGTTGCCGAGCTGTGACAGTTCTTCCAGGATCGTCTGCGCGGATCTGTGTCCTATGGCCGAGATTCGCGGCGCTCGAGCGTTCTGAGTTTCGATTCTCTCGATGCTTCTTATCTTTAACTTTGGCTTCTCTTATCGGCCAGTCCCGGTTTTTGATCTTTCAGCGGCGAAACGGCTCCACGGGATCAGCATAAAAAGTTGGAACTCGTTTCGGAATGAATGAAAAGAGACAGAGAGGATATTTGCTGAACTGAAAAGGAGGGTGGTCAAAATATGAGCGAAAGTATGGTTCCATGTCTTCTAAAGAGATACGTAATTATTTATACGGGGAGCGACGGGAAAGTTACTGAAAATAACCGTAAAGTACAGTTATTGAATAGAACATATTGAAATACGTTAACTCATCAAAAGTTAGTGTATTTCAATACGTTCTTCTCCTGATGATGATCTCTAAAAAAAATAGTCATTTAAAAATTCAGCAGGCAAGGTCATCGTGGATTGGTATCAAGCATATCCAAAAAACCATAAGATGAGAGCCATTACATGAGAGCATCAACTTTACATCAACTCGGATTCGATCTGTATAGATCGATCCTTACAATTAATTTCCAAGCTGACAGTCTCGATCGTTATGATGTATTGCACCAAGTATGGCGTATATTTTTAAATATTTTAATATCAAATAATATTACGCCTTAAAATATCAATAATATCAAATAATAAACGCTTAAAAATTGCTCCCTTTAACAAACGTAATGTCGGTGCATTGATTGGCGATTGTTGAGTAACTAATAAATAATTATTGTAAATAATAGTAATTTAATTATTGAATAATTATTGTAAATAATAGTAATATAATTATTGAATAATTATTGTAAATAATAGAAAGTATATTCTTCATACTCTAGTATGAAGTATTTTATAACTTTTACAATGATTATTCTCTCTCTCTCTCTCTCTCTCTCTCTCTCTCTCTCTCTCTCTCTCTCTAATAATAAATCACCTTTCAAAAAGGTATTGAACCATTAGCGAATATTACAGACGACAATATTTCAGGGTTTGTGTTTATTTTTAACCTTCCCATTATTTTCTGGAAAAAATCATGTATTTGTATTCTTCAGGAAGCTTCAAAATTGGCCTATTTTTAGGCTTTTGTTCTACGCAGCGAAACGTTTGTGGAACTTCAAAAATTAGAATGTGAGAGGCTAAGGATGGGTTCGTCTCGCTGCACGTTAAAATTTGTCTAAAACTTTTTCCCGGCGCGAGTTTTTCTATAATAATTGTGCCTCATTACGTTGCTTTCAGTTAACATTACTGTAGAACACACACTGGGGAACGGTGAGGATTAATTCTCATTGCATCCAGAGAATGGAATTCTACTGCACTTTTCATATCGCGCGTTGCATCATATATTCATATCATTATAAAATTAATTAAACGTTGTTACAGTGTTTTTTTCGCCGCTGCGTGGTAATTAGCAAGCGAAAATATTGGCAACGAATTTTTGATTCCGGTAAAATGGTCGGCGGCCAGCGCGCTGAAAAATTTAGATGGCTTTTTTTCGGAACGAACGCGGAATATGGAACTCGTTGAAACGCATCATACTAGTTTCATGTTCGAGATTTCCTCAATGACTTTCCAATGGTAGTTTTACCGAATAAATGTCTGGGAAATCAGATGCGCGAAATCGTGCAAAAAATAATGTCGCCTTGTCGATTACAAAATGTTCATTGATTCGTTGTGATTTACAATCGCGTCGTTAACCAGAATTATTGTTCCACCGAAGATAACATATTATGAAGTGGTATTAACGAATTTGTCGAGGCAAAACTAGTTTTAAGTAGGTCCGCCGTCGATCACACCGTGAGAAGTTTTCAGTATTACATAACATTTTAGTAGCATAAATAAATTATTCTGACTTATTAGGTACACATATCTGTCGAATAAAATTATATCTAAATAGAAATAAGTTTCACTTATTCTCTACGGATTTTAATCAGAGACAGCTGCGAGCAAAGCGAAGACACGATACTTTACACATTGGATTATACACAGTGGATTGATTGACTTAATTAGTTGACTGCGGATTTTATGCACTTACGAAAGAATAGAAGAATACTAAGAAAACGGTTAAACTATTTCCAGTCCATTGGACAAATTGAGAACTGAAACAAACTTTTTGCAATTGAGATAATACACATTCTTATAAAGCTCCGCAGTCTAGTAATTAGCAACTAAATTTCGCTAACAAAGGAGAAAAAAGCCATTCTAACAACGCTACCGAAGAACAAACAATTTGTAAACGCGAAGACCGTATAAAAGCTTCTAAATCTACGAAGACTCTACAAAACCGATTAACCCATCGTCAAAAGAAATTAAGGTTAACGATGGTCCTATATTTAACCCTGATGTTAAGTCTCGGTCGATCCTTACACCGGGCCCGCGTCTAAAATCGCTTCGAATGCATAATTCAACGAAGGACCATGGCTGAGCTGAATAGGTCAATGAGGTTCCTATATCAATATTACATTATCCTTAAACGTCAGAAGCCCGTGTTCAGCTTGGATCTCCGATAGCAAACTATTCCGCGTTCTAAAACAATAGACTGTATTTCCACGGTATCTAACGCGAACGCACCCTAGGCGGAAAGGGGTGAGCAGCGAGGAGATCAACGCCGGGGCCCCGATCCATCATCAAGGAAATTCTGAGTCACGGGTGTCGCAGGCTCAGAAAAATCCCGCGGCGGAGGTCCTGGGTGCGGAAGAGGGCTCGGGCCACACGTTAACCGGAACCTCCTCGCGAGGAAGGTTCTCGCCGGTCGTGGTCGCGAACGGATCGAGGCAAGCGAGCGCGAAGGCAAATATTTAAAGAAGAATTTATCGGCGGAGAGAGGGGGGTCGAGCGCCGGAGAGAACGATCCGGGGGACGAGTTTTCTCGTTCTATCTCGCCGGGATCGGGGGCCCTCGCGCTCGCTCGCTCGCTCGCTCGCACGCTCGAGCGAGCGGGCTCGAGCGGGCTCGAGCGGGCGGACGCTACCCTCTCGCGTCTTGTCTTCCGTTTGATCTTTGCTCGCAGTATTTTTTGACGGCGAGTCGAACAATTTGTATGCCGCGGTGGTTTTCAATTTACATTTAAATTGGTTGCTTATGGCGTTCTGTCGTCTCGACAGGAGTCGAAGTGCAGCCGGGAGCGCAACAGCGAGGGACGAGAGCTGCCGTGGAACCGAGAGGTTCGACGCGACGCCGGGTCCCGTCCCGCAACCGACGGAGATGCGGTGCAATGGCGGGGAGCGCCGGGACACAGGGGGGGACCGGGGGGTGGTCCCGAGCCGAGGCCCCCTCGCGCCGCCTCCTCCGCCTCCTCGGCCCTCCTGCCCGAACAGTCAAATACTGAAACGGCCCCAGGAGAGAGAGACTGGCAGAACTCTCTCTGCCCCGAGAGTTCAACGCACCGGCGACGCTCTGCCGCGTTTTTGCGCGCTACGTAAACGTGCCGGGACACCGAAACAGGGAGACGAGACCGGGGGAGGATTTGCTGGTAACTTTTGCCAACGACATGGTCCTACCTACGTCGCTGATCAAACGTTACTCCATCGTGGATAGGGGATTTACATCCTCTGCAGCGAAACCAGGTGGTTCGACGATTTTTAGGGGATCGGGGGACTCCCGGGGGTGACGCTGAAACGCCGCGACGACGGAGGGTCGTTCCCAGAAAAATTAAAATTCTACTCTGCCGAGGGAGATTGGCAAGAAAATGCCGGTTGCTCCGGGATTTTCTTGGGAGAACGAGCATTTATGGTAGGGTAGTGGAGCCGGTTACTGCGGGGTGACCAATTGCTGTGTCTTTCGTTTGTTTTAGAAAATAATCAACTTCGTATTTATCGAAGCAGACATATTAAAAAATTAAAAAATAAACAAAATAACGAAATAAACACAGTAAATAGAATATGCCATATTCGATAAATATAAAGTGAAGATTATGTAATGGTTATATAACCAAACGCCCAGCAATTCGTCACCACACAGTAACCGGCTCCACCGCCCTAGGTCAATTAGCAAGCATTAGGGCACACTTCGAAATAAGCCACTGTTTACAGGAAAATTGACTTTGAGCACAGTACGATCATCCCCTTAATTGGCACGCATTCTCAGTTTCTTGCAGTAACGTTCTCAGAGCTTTGAAAGGAAGCAACCCGAACGCATATTAAAACAAATAACCGTATTACGATTTTATTCGCAATGCACTCCGATCATCCCTGTAATTGGTATGCGTTCTGGGTACGCTAATTAGTCTCCTTGAACGGCAATGTTTCAACGATTACCTTCTGCGCTAAATAGAATTCTCAGCGTCCTAACAAAAGGAACTTAAACCCGCTCGTTAAAGTAAGCAGCGCAATCACAATGAAATTTTTGTCTCGGCGATTATTAGTTGAAAGACCGGCGCCCGGAGCCGGCGACCGTAGCACAGCAGTTAAGGGTTCATAATAGTTGGGCGAAAAGATAATGGGCAAACGATTACTCCTTTAAATAGAGTACACTTCCGTCGAGAGTTCAAATATCAGAGTTTGCCGGTTGTTAACAGCCGGCAGACCCCCGGCTTGGCCCAGAAACTCGCGGAGTGACGCAGGAATACAGAAATTGGAAGGGTTGCTTTTCTTGTTCAGCCGACCGTTAGGTCAACATTCCGCGACGCGACTCTCGGAAGCATACGGTAAGGCAGAGGAAGTCTCATTTACCTCGGCGAGCAAACATTGATTTTCGGAAATCGGGAGAGGGCCGTCCGCGTCCCCGGTGAACCGAGCGGGTCCTGCAGGTGAACTTCCACCTTTGCGGCTCCCTGTCTGACTCTCTTTCACCCCACCACCACCCCCTCTCTCTCTCTCTCTCTGTCTGGCTCTCTTTCCACGGCGAAAAGCTAGGCTCTTGCTTAACGGGAGAGCAAATATTTAATAAATAAACAGCCCCGCCAGGCATCCACGGACACGTGGTCTGAAAGAAATTGATTGACCTTTGAGGATACCCTGCTTGCACAGGAAGATCGTCCTACCGTATCCCTTACGTGATATACATGCCAAAGAGAATTCTAGAGCTCCCCTGCTCTAAGGAGATAGAGCAATTCGATACGAGGAACATACATCGACGGGCGGAGCAAGATTTGTTATTCCGCCGGGATCTAGGCAATTCTAATATCGATAGAGCCCAGACTGTAAGAACTTTCGCGGAATCGTTACATTTCACGCTCGATATTACTTTTATTCAGAGACCGCATTCCCTATCCTACCCGTTATTTATGCCAATACTGCTTCCGCCGCGATACTCGGACGTTTAACCCGTTGACTGCCTGATTTTTCAATCTCCAATTTTTATCTCCAATATTCAATTGTATTTTAATACAGGTCGAGGCACCGGGACCGAGTGGTTTCGGAATAATTATAAAATGTTTAGATTTTGCTGTAGACGAAATTTGTTGCTAAAAAGATCTTTGTGAGTACATAGTATTTCAATATTATTCACGTTCGGAAAATTGAATCACGCGATGACCATTTTGACCATTTGATACAAGATTGTATCTCGCAAGGGAACATTAAATCTACGAAACGCGCGTCGAACTGCGGTCACCGTTATTTTCAACAAAACAATCGTACGCTAACGTCCGATGTTCTAGCCTCCTCGGCGCCATGATGGCAACTGACAGTGAAATGCTATGAGCCAAGGAATGCACCACCTAGCGTACGCCCCTCCTTTCTATAACGAGAGAGTAATGCCCCTTCCAAAATCACTTGGTTCCCGTGTCCCACCCTGTATATTCGAGCAAACTGAATTTTATTAGAATGTTTATCATATAAAACAGTTAAAATATTATCAAGTACGATGAATTTGAACTTTCTAGTTTCAGTATAATTAATCAAATTATTTGGACGTTATAGGGTCTTAATGGGTGGATTTTTGGCACTTAACCCGTGAAACACATCAGAGAGTGGAGAGTATTTATTAATATTAATTATTATATATTATTGAGTATTTATTAACGTTTCACAGCTATTCTCGGTGTCTTCGTCATTCTCACTCGCCATCATTTACGAAACAACCCAGAGAATGACGACGTCGCTCGGACCATCTCCGTCGCCTTCGAGACACATCCGCTCATTAAGCGGTGGTTTCTTTAGGGAATTCCCTCTGACATGTTTTTGATAGATCTGCGATGCACTAGAAGCTATATATACACGGTGTCTCTAAGCGAATAGCTTTTTAGAATACTTTATGTTCCGACCAGCCTGCGTTAAAACTCTGCTGCAAGTTTATGCGTGTAATAAGTAGAAATGGTATGCAGTGATCAGACCCGGCCGAGTCTTATACTTCTGAGAACAAGGAGCATCACGGAGATAAATTTCTCTTGGACTTCCCGCTTATTGTTCTCTGCAGATGTACACTTTATCTTTTGTTCAAAGATACCCCGCATAATGAGTAAATCTTCTTTTCCCTTCTTAAGAACCGAAAGGGAGAACTTCATACTTCAGCACGGTTGCTGCTTGTACAAGAAGAAACGTGGACATCGACTTCAGATTTTCCAGTGTTCGAAGACATTAATTTCGAAAATGATAACATCGACGAATCTAAAAGGGAAGTGGCGAATCTAAGCGAAGCGACAGTGGCTCAAAATATCGTTCAAACGCGAAACACCATCGTTCCCGTTTAAATTAACAATTCCATCTTCCTTTAATCCACGAATACATCGGCCATAATTAAATGGGCCCCGTTTCGAATACAATGTTACTCTCCGTAACGTAACCGCAATACGACGTCCCTATGCCAATAATTTCCAAGCTGCCTTATATTTCAACTGTGGATTTTATGCATTCGTGACAGAAATGAATAATTCAACCAACACAACATTATCACAATTTATCAAACGCGAAGAGACATTAATTTATGCTTCTCGCAATTAACACAGGCAATTTTCTCTTTTCGTCGCAAGCGGATCCCACTCGGAACTTGATCTGCTAGCGCGTTCTCGTTAAGAAGCTGTAACAGTCGTCCCGATTCTCGTTCGATAAAAACATCGAGCGTTCGAACCGACTGGCGAAGCCACCCGGAAGACGTGGAACGTCTGCCAGGCCGGTCCCGTCTTCGCAGCACTTCCGCTCATTTAGCGGTCGTTTGTCCAGGGAATTCCGTCGGACGTCCTCACGGCAAACAGACTTTGGGCTCTCGGCGCGGTACGGAATGTTAACGTAATGGCCCGGGGAACGAGTCCGCGCCGACAGGTATGATTAATAGGACAAACAGGCGCGGGGCCCCGGCATTCGTTCGAACTTTCGTCCTATTAATCTTATTATGTCGCCGGCGCGCTAGCGTCCCGGAAGTTCGGCTCGGCGCGGCGCGTTTCGACCGCGGGAACAACGAGCTGGTTAATCGCTAATTTATGTGTATCGCGTCTGTTTGCTTGTCAACATCCGGCGCGCGCCGTCTATCCTCCGCTTAGCGTCACCTGCGCGGCACCGATATAAGACGGGGATCCGTTTCCCTGCGTTTGGCGTGTATCACGAGGCTTCATTTTCGATTGCGAGCCGTTCGAGCCTGTTCATTGTTAACCGCGCCACGGCGGCGTAATGAGGAGTTTGCGAGGACGGGGCCGCGCGAGACAACCCACCGCATATCCCTGTGTACTAATTTCCGCGGTCCCGGGACAAACACGAACGCAGCCGGTCGAAACTACCCTGTCTCGCGCCCTTCCGCAGACTACGGCAGTCTGTCGCAATTAATAACGCGTTCGGGGCTTGTAACGTAGTCTATGTCGACTCAAATATTTAGACGAACGTCGGCGACCTGATCATTCTATATAGTAGACAATTTTTATCTCTGTGGTGTTTAGCTATTTAATAACAGATTTACGGAATCCGTCGAAATGACGGGTCATTAATTGTTTGTTTTACGATTGTTCATATTGTAAAGATTCATTTATGAGTTTCTTTTTATCGCTATGGTGTTCAGGTATTTAACACTAGATTTACGGAAACCGTCGAAATGACGGGTCATTAATTGTTTGTTTTACGATTGCTCATATTGTAAAGATTCATTTATGAATTTTTTTTATCGCTATGGTGTTCAGCTATTTAACACTAGATTTACGGAACCCGTCGAAATGACGGGTCATTAATTTTTTGATTTACGATTGTTCATATTGTAAAGATACACTTATGAGTTTTTTTATCGCTATGGTGTTCAGCTATTTAACACTAGATTTACGAAAACCGTCGAAATGACGGGTCATTAATTGTTTGTTTTACGATTGTTCATATTGTAAAGATTCATTTATGAATTTTTTTTATCGCTATGGTGTTCAGCTATTTAACACTAGATTTACGGAACCCGTCGAAATGACGGGTCATTGATTTTTTGATTTACGATTGTTCATATTGTAAAGATACATTTATGAGTTTCTTTTTATCCCTATGATGTTCAGCTATTTAACACTAGATTTACGGAACCTGTCGAAATGACGGGTCATTCATTTTTTGATTTACGATTGTTCATATTGTAAAGATACATTTATGAGTTACTTATGCGATTTATATGTTACTTGCGAAAAATGTTACAATAATACTTGTTAAAAATCAGAATGAATGTCTTATTGTTACTTTTATGAACTAATACAAAACAACTGGTTTTGTTTGTGCTCCGCAAATCTAGTGTTAATTCTGCTATGGTAATTCTCTATAGAGTGCGGAAAAAATTCTGTCCCCTTATGGAAAATGCTTTTTTCCCTTCCGCAAATGTTCATTGTCCAAATCTATTTTGTTCTTCGAATTCTTTACGCTTTTTTACGTGTATATTAGTACTGTTGATGCACGTTTCTATCTTCTTTCGGCTGAAAAATGAAGAACGACAAAGAGCAGGTTACAATTATTGAATTGTACAAGGAAGAAATAAAAAAACATTGTTACAAATACCGGATACAGAAAAAAGAAGATAGAGAGCAAAGTTGCATGTTTCTTCAACAAGGAATGCGTCTGCAGAACCCGATTTTCAATATCTTAAATTCTTTGACAGATACATTAAAAAATGACAATCTTTCGTTAATTATTCCATTCAAACGTTAATCCATTTTCTTGAATATTTGTGTGCGAGAAGTGTATACGAAGCTGCACAATAAAGATAAAAAAGAATTGCGATTCTTGTGTCGTAAAAATTCTTATTGTTATTTTAATTCGTTGGCATTCCCTGCAACTTCTAAGTGGATAAACGGAATGCATTTAATTTTGTTATATTTTTGTACTCCTATATAATGGTATTCCTTAATTCGATCACCATAACTACTGTCACCATTGACGAAACAAGGAAATATAGTAATACCTCCCTAATTGACGCTCAGATTGTGTGCATAAAAATGGACAATTTGGGAAGAGGAGATACGATTATACGATACTTGTAGCTCGTTTTTATAATTATTGACAATCGATAACCATAAAAATCGAGCCACAAGGCTCGAACAATCGTATCTCCTCTTCCAAAATTGTCCATTTTTATGGACAATCTGAACGTCAATTAGAGAGACATCACTGTACCAGAGAAAAACGCGATCAGCTCCGAACGAGCAAATATCGCGGTGAAGAAGAAATTTGTCTCAAGGTCGCATTCTCCACGATGAAATTGGAATCAACGGCACTAAGACTCTTCAGAGCACGCAGTCTCGGCGCTAAAATTAACAGTCGAGATCGGCCGGTTGGTTAACACTTTATCGACCGCTAGCCTATTAATCGGCTTTTCGATTGCCAATGCTTATCGACCGATAGCCTATTAATCGACTTTTAGCTACCGACGGTTTTCGCTTCTTTACTGTTTTGTTAGTAGCTGACCTCCTGTATGCTGATCTCCCCATATCCTTATGAATTATAATTATAATAATTATATTATTATTTATTATTATTTTTAAAGGAATAAGCACAACACAATGAATAGCGAAAATTTAGCCGGTACTGGGAGCAAATGTGCGCGCGACTAAGCCAGTCCTTACTGAGTGGCAGCCTCAACCACGACCGGACGATAAAGTGTTAACAATGGCGTATCTCTGCCCATTGTGCCTGGAACATCGCTAATACCGGCAGCTTCCGCGGCATCGTTTCCGATAAAGATATTTTAATGAACGCGGCCGGAAAACGATGCCCGGAATAAGCCACGACCCTTTCGTTCGGCAGCCTCGGCGTTGAATTTCGACCTCGGAGGCCGCGTAATTCCTCCCGGGGGTTGCTCCTCCCCGGAGCGTTCATTTTTAATACTCCGCGCAATCAAAAGAGAATCGCGTTTACAGGGGAACGAAACGCTCCTCGAAAGGGAGGTTAGCAGGCGACGGGAGAGCCAAGGTTTCGGCTTGAAAATGTTGAAGCGTCGAGGCTGGAAATTACGGGCGAGACAAAAGGACGACGATGTTCGGGCGGCGTCGGGAACGAATTGCGGGGGTGGCTCGCGGAAAATAAACGTTATCCGTTGTCATTTCGGCGTCCTCGTTTTTCTGCCGGCGTTATCTGCGGGGCCGTTCCCGACAGCATCGGCGGATTTAGCATCGGCAGCGTTCTGTATAATTTGTTCAGATTGCGATAAAGTTAATTGGAGCCCTGCGCGGAATTTATGGCGCCGTGGAGGCAGAGGAGTCCGGCGTGGAACGCCGAGATTCCTAGATCGCGCTAGTAAGTAACGCTCCGAGGAGATCGATATCGGGCGGCGATTTATTACGATTGTCACACATTCTGTGCAAATGAGCTTGTACGGGCCTTACGGCTGGCCCGCGGACGGGGCACTCGTGGGCCGCGGCGGCCAAAGAAATTCTTCGCGCTCGCATTAAGATGCCTGCTCGGTCTATTTTTCTTGCGTAGACGATACGCGAGCACCGGCGCGGAATCGGGACCGTGGAATCCGCAGGACTCGCCGCTTTTTCGGGGATCGTTAACGATAATGATTTCGAATGTCCTGCATCGCCGGCGTGGCTGCGCGCACGGCCACGGAGCGACATCCTCGACGGAACTCGGAAACTACTCAGCTACGCGTCGGTAAAACAGCGGGATCGATGGATCTACCGGGAACTTGTTACGGCAGGACGGAGGAATTTTTTGGAATTTTTCTTTATCGAACTTCTTAAGTGATCTGCGAAATTAAATAATCTGGTCCAAAAATTGTCTATCGTCTTTTCTGCTATTAAATGATTTGCTAAGCAGCTTTTTTTATTTAACGGAAAGAAAAGGAGTAGATAAAATAAAATGTCGTACGAAATATTTGATTTGGACACGGTAAAATTTTGAATAAATGTTATTGTTGCACGTGACTGTCGCGGGTAATCACTCGAAGGGTTGAAGACTCGGAGAAAGCGGAGATTTATTCGCGGACAAGTCCCGGAGACTTTGTTGATTTTAATTATCTAAAAGTAATTGTGAGATTGTTGTAGAATTTTGTAAATGTTGCCAGACGTGAGAAGTTTAGTTATTCATTATTTTCTAGTTATTATTATGGAGCAGTACATTTTATATTCAGTTCATACCAACGTATCAGAATATTAACACGTTCCGTGCCGAGCTTTTTTTACTCGAATCTTCACACTTTGATATTTTACTAAAACTTGATGTAGTACGTGCAATTATTAATTCTCGTACACATAACAACGTAACAAAAACTTATCAACGCCCATTCTTGCGGTGGAAATTGATTCTTCGGTTCTAAATTTCTTGTAAACAATTTGTTCAGTTCACTAAGTAAACATGCAAGCGTGTACCATCGATGGTACACGTGGCACGGAACGTGTTAAGGAAATACAGATTATTTTTTAATATTCAATTACTCCAAAAATTGAACGGATTTAAATATTGTTAAATGTAATACTGCCGGTAGACACATAGTTGTAACAAAATTGAACGACAAGCATCGTTTCAATGTTTGCGCCACAGATTCACAGAAAGAAAGAACTAAAATTCCAATGAAGGAATTGCTCCAACAGTTTCTCACAGAAGTATCTCACCAATCACAGCAATGTTCCATCAAGAGTTACGGCCAGATAGGTGGTGCACTATGCTCACAATCACTTGATGCTCCGTAAAATTAGGTGGCCGTGGCTGGAACTGGAGCCCGGTAATGCGGATTACGCGTAAGTATGCGACGGGAGTGCGTAAAAGTGAAAGACCGTGGACTGGGGAGCCCGCAAACGAGGAAGGAAGGAAGGAAGGAAGGAAGAAAGGGAGACGGATAAAGGTGAAAGAAAGGAGACGGGGAGACCCGAGGGCTCCTCTTATCCCGGTGAGTGGGGGAAGAAGAAAACCGAGAGAACGCGAAAGAAAGGAGAACGCAAAGGGCCCCGGCTCGCAGCAAGAAGATATTTGAATACGACTATATACCGGGAGTAAATCGTATCGTCCGCAAACGAGCAGCGTGCTACACAAGAAATGCATTTGCCGGATGCACGCGGTGGGGATAACGGGGCCCCTCCCTGCAGCCCGAGGGGGAGCAGGGCGCACGCCGAAAGGGGTACGAGTAGCGATGGACACCGCAGAGTCCGTCGGCCGCGAGCTTTCGAGCAATTTCGCCCAAATATTGCACCAATTTGGCGGGGCCTGATTGGGATGATTGATGGACCGGGGCTGGGTGGTTTCGCCGAGGCTTAGAAGTTCTTGGGAGGTCGACAATTTTTAGGGACCCTGGAAATTGGGCAGGGCGGACGCGCAACGATCCCCTGCACCCCTTGCTGTTCACGTAAATTACCGCGTTCCCCGTGCCACGGCCGGTGTGTTACGCTTTGATTAATTCTTCGAGCGTGATGAGTTAACGGCGGCGCCCTGATTAATTCTTCGAGGTTCTTCGGCAGCGGTTTTTCGCGAATGTTCCATTTTTTTAGGTCGGCTCGGTAAAGTTCGAACGGAACTGGGATCGACGAGGATAGAGCAGGACACGTCCAAAGAAATTTGTGGACAGAATTTATTTTATATGTTTTTCTTATCGGTTACTAATTTTCTTTCGAACAATTCACTGTAGTTTGAACAATTTTTTAAACCGCTAAATTTGTTTTGTGTCGATGTTCAAAAAGAGAATGAAAATCGGGGAGGAATGGAAATCTTCAAGGTCGGAAGAAATAGAGTCATGTGTATCAAGTATCATTATTATTTATATGTAACACAGAATTTAGTAATTATCAACTAAACAGACGTAATATGCCCACATGTAACTAATGACGTTACACCGAGCTAAAATGATAAGAACACATGTGGTGAACTTTAAAATAGAGATTAAAATCGTAAAAAATTGTAGATATTAAGGGGATGAAAAAACTTGCCTCAAAATAAATAAACTCTAAATACTAATACTCACTTCTAATACTCATAAACTCTATACTGCAGTTATGTGAAATCGTGAAGTGTCCAGTCTTTTCGAAGAAAAAGATGAGAGGCAGAAGATTTCGCGATGTCGGAGGGTTTGGACGATTCCAGGATTCAGGAATGGTTGCAGAGTCAGTTGAGGCCATCGCTAGGCCGGAGCGTGTAAGGGGCCACGGTAAGGCCCACGGAAAGTCCCCTTTCGTCTGGGCCAGGCGGAGAGCAAAGGGGCGCTATCGAGCGAGCTATCTCCCACCACCCGTACCAGTTGCGCCGTAATATATAGGCCGTATCTCAGGCCCGCAAATTGCCTTTTTAAACACAACAAGACAGCCGTGCCCCCTTTCAATTTACGCGGGGCCCTTTTTCGCGTTCGCGCTCCATTCCGTTTCCCTCGAGCCTCCACTCCTCCCACGTCCCATCCGGCCATCTTCTCTATGCCGTGCTCTATCTGCCCTCCGTCACTCCCCTCCGCCCCGTGGCCTCGTTCTTATTTCGCATCCAGCAAACTTCATTCCTTCGGCGGGCGTTTCAGTGGGTCGATCAGCATCGTTCCCTGGCATTACATCTAAATACACGTTCCTCAAGAATTCTACGAAAAAGCCGCGCCGTTATTGGCATAATTACACACGCGGCGACAGCTCGACGGCTACCGGTGGTCGGCCATTGGGTGCTTCTCGACGGTTATTCAGAAATCGAGATGTAATGAAAATTGCCACGTCTTTTCCCGTAGTTGTAGATCATTCGAGGAAGATGACAGTGTAAGATATGATCGGATAATCCGTATCGAGATCTCGGTACTCCTTGGAACCAATGCTTGTAAATGACGTCGAAGAATGGGACACATTCGTACGCATGGCATGGCCTTGAATACTCTGGAAAATATCGGGAAACGATTCAGAACTTCGCGAACGTATGTTATACTACTATTATTGGTTTACAGCATTGAGTCGTAAAAATAACAAGACTGAACTTATATAGACGTTTCCCCACCGTTACTGTAATTAACAGTAGATTGAGTGTTAATTGGTAAAGCATTCAGACAAACATAAATGAAAGAAATAACATTTTAGATCCCCCAAAAGCAGGATTCAAGGGAGAGAAAAATGTACATCGATATTAACTACTTCTTACGCTCTACGTGTCTGTAGTGACCAATGTAATGTGATGTGATGTAATGAGATGTAATGAGATGTAATGTGATGTGATGTAATGTGATGTAATGAGATGTAATGTGATGTAATGAGATATAATGTGATGTAATGTGATGTAATGTGATGTAATGTGATGTGATGTGATGTGATGTGATGTGATGTGATGTGATGTGATGTGATGTGATGTGATGTAATGGCTATGTAATGTAATGTAATACAATGTAATGTAATGTAATGCAATGTAATGTAATGTAATGCAATGTAATGGCTATTTGATGTATGTAATGTAATGTAATGCAATGTAATGGCTATTTAATGTATGTAATGTAATGTAATGGCTATTTAATGTAATATAATGTAATATAATGTAATATAATGTAATGTAATGGCTATTTAATGTATGTAATGTAATGTAATGGCTATTTAATGTAATATAATGTAATATAATGTAAAATAATGTAATGTAATGTAATGTAATGTAACGTAATGTAACGTAATGTAACGTAATGTAACGTAATGTAACGTAATGTAACGTAATGTAACGTAATGTAACGTAATGTAACGTAATGTAACGTAATATAACGTAATGTACAGCAGCTACAACAAACCTCAAAAGTGTTTTCATAAGCTCAGTAAAAAAAGAATGACATTTTAGAAATGATCCGTCCCCATCGTACAGAAGTTGTAGAAATAATCAGATGAATAGAGTTGTTAACGCCTTGGAAAAGACCAGTCACAACTCTATATTTATCAACTTTCCGTATGGTATGCCCATATTTGCATAAGCGCGCGAACGCCGGCCTCGGCGTCGTTAAACGCGCGCGCTTAAATCAAACAAAGGGCTGAGAACATGAAAATTGGAGATACCGGGAGTGCCGTAGAACAAGGAGCGCTCGCACAGAGTTTTTCTTCGAGCAGCTTATTAAAACCATTCCCCGACGGACGAGACCGTAATAACGCTCGTGCTTCCCAGTGAAACGGTGTAGTTAAGACGGCGAGACGTGGCGAATGAGGATAATTTTAGAACATCTCGCGGACGCGGTCCGAGGACGCGTTTCCTTCGCGGAGAACCGATTTTTCTGTGTTTCCGTGGATACGGTGCGTGTGCGTAACTGTCCGACTGCGTGTCAGAAACTTGTCCCGATCCGCGGGCGAGGGAAATTGTTCCCCGAAAGAATCGAGTTCGCGCGAAACGATTATCGCCGGAGAACCTGCGAGAAGATAATACCTGTACGTTGTATAAACAGACGAAGAAACGAAAAGGACGCTGTTCTCTCCGATGTTTAAACAAATCGAGTGCTGACGATTCTGTTTGCGCAGCTGGATTCCTTGGTGAACGACGAAGATCTTTACAATGATTTTCTGTGCATAATGGTGTTTAAGATATTCGAGCAAGTATGTTTCTCAACCAGAATCATTGATTTACCATGCGGATAAATTGTCGCGAGTCAAATTAAAAAATAATTTGTCTGCTATTAATACTTTATCGATAAATAGTTTTTAATAGTCTTCTTATCATCTTGCAACACTATTGGAATTGACATGGTAGAATAATTCCATCGAAAATTATTGTTTAAAACAAAATTAATACTCAGTAACGTCGGTAACTTTCTAATAGTTCTTTCCAAATCGAACATCAGCAGTCGCGAACTTATATTTGTCCATATAATTCATATGATTTATACAACTATATTTATATATAATTCGACTATCATATTGTCCATATAAAATTACTTAAGGCAAAATTATCCAGCATCCATCGAACAGAACTCAATCATCGAAACATCTGTTAATAGGCTTCCGGTGAATAAAGCATCAACATGAAAATTTAACAATAATCCAACTTGGCCAGAGTCGCTGAATAATTCGCAAAATCCGCGTTGTTAATTCCCGAGTCTCGACGTTCCAAGCAACGAGCCCCCTAGGCCGTATTGCAACTCTCTATCGAACTATAGCGGCATTAAGCAAATCAGTTAATCGGGTCTCGCGGATAGGCGAGGCCGAAGGGGGAGGGTCGTTTCCACAACAGAGGGTGGACGGGGTGGCAACAAGATATTACGAAGAAGGATCTGCGGTGGAATTTCCAGAGCGGAGCGACCGCCTTCAGCGAAAGTCTACGGAGCATGAGGAGGGTCGTTGATAAGCGGCGGAAGAATGATCCCGGCCGCGAAAGAGAGCAGAAAGAGGGGCCGAGAGAAACAGGGTGGGCCCGGGTGGTTGCCGGGCAGGGGATGAGGAGGAGGGGTTGCTGGGCTCGGCGAGGGCCGCGGCTTTTAATCGGCGTAATAAGACGTCAAGGACACACCGCGTTACCGGAAGAAAAATTCGTTCGGCGGCTCTCAGTTAAGCGATCGCCACCGCCAGGGCTCGACTCGACAAGATTGTCGATTTATGTTTACATACTCGTTTTACGTGAGATCTCGATAATTAGAGTAGTTACCCATACAGCGGTGCAACGGAACGGGAGGCAGGGAAAAAGAGAGAAAGAGCGAAAAAGAGCGAGGCAGAGGGAAGAGGGGCACGAAGGGCGTGTGTGTGTGCGTGGCGGAACCACCTCTCGCAGTGCCGAGAGAGGATGATGCCGTGAGAGGATTTAAAAAATGGAAGAAGCACGAGGCAGCGGCGAAGGTTTAAACGAGGGCCGATTAATCCCTCCGAGGGGAACGCGGCCTGAAATTGGCGTATAGTCTTCGCCGCGTTATCTTCGATCGTAAAGCATCGTCATCTCCCGGCCCCGATACACTTCGAACGGCTGCTTATTCATCCTGCTCACAAGTCAATATAATCCGACAGGGTCCCGAGGGTCCTCTAGCATTCTTTCCGCGTTTCGAGAAGCCACCGGGGCTCAACCTTGCCCCCTGGTGCACCTCCTTCGTCTCACTCCCCGAAACCTCGAGAAATTAGCTCCTTCGTCTCAGCACTTCCTAGCCAGTTTCAAAACGATATCTCGGAGATATCGTTGGTTTCTAACGTGAGTAATAGCGAGCTAACCTTTCTACGTCACAGCAGACTTATCCTTATATCAGCCTGTCGACAGATCAATCGGTTCAAACGTAATTAGGCGGTTCATGTAATAGAAGTTCACCTGTCTCCCACCATTGAGTATGATTTTTCTTTCATTCTATTTCTATTTTTCTATTCTTTGTACAGTTTTATGTCGACTAAGGTTTTCTGACAAAAGTTTATATAAAATATATCAAATAACTAATCTTGCAATATCGTGGACATTTAGTTGTACACGCAAGGACTAAGTGGAGTTTCAAGTTCATATAAGATAATTCGATTCAGATTAAAGTTCAGCTAACCAGGTACATACTTCTAAAATTTAATTCATATAAATGCAGATCAAATAATTGAACATTAAAACGATACAAATTATTTTATCTTCCATCGTCGAGTCAATCCTGTAGAAATGTTTGCAAGACTTTTTCGCAGTCTTGCTGTTAATTTTATTTTTAAAGTTTTGTTCCACTATATCGATAAAATTTAGTACAACATCCTCGTTTTCTACTACTCCTTTGCAACACCAGAATTTTTTGCTCGCTGTTTGCCAGTTCTTTCAACGCCGGCCATGTTATAGGGTAGTGGAGCTAATTACTGCGGGGCGATCAATTGCCGTGCGTCTGGTTTGTTTCGAATAAGATGTGTCTTATACGATGATGATGATGTCTTATAATAAGATAATAAGATGTCTCACATGTGTGTGAAGTTAATTATGCCCGTAAACAAACCAAAGGCACAGCAATTGGCCAGCCGACAGTAATCGGCAGCACGGCCCTAGATTCTCCCGTCTGGCGTGATTTCTACACGCGACACGCTCATTCTATTCCAATTTAAATGAAATTGCAGGAAATTACTGAAACTATGAAAATGTCCAAGCAACGAGAAGATTTCAGGAAGGACGTAAAGAACCCGGTTCCATTTCCGAGAAGAAAAGAGATCGAAACGTTGAAAGCAATTTGTGTCGCGCGAACAGAACTCCGCCGGGCAAAAATTTCTTCGTCTCGTTCTCCCCTCGAAGGAAGACCCTCGACACGATCCCTCGAGCGCTGTCTACGGACCTTGGAGTACACTTCGGACGGGGGTAATGTAAATATTAATCGGTGGGAATGAGATAGAAGCAGGCGAGACCGGGCGAGGAGAGAGAGAGAGAGAGTCCGAGCACTCGCCGCGGTTGATTTACAACGTGGCATCGCGGCCCCTGAACCAGCTATCGCGTATTTGCTCGTAATAACTCGGTTTGCTTTAAGCGCGTTTTGATGGTTCGCGTTATATACGATTCGACTGATGGTGGATGTAAACTGGCCGCGCTACGGCCATGGATTCGGTCCGGAGGAGAGTTGTTACCCCTGGCTATAGGCAACGCAGCGGGCGTCGAGGGAAGAATGCGTCGTTGAAGAAGGCGCGCGGGATTGGGTTCCGGCCAGCTGAAATCGAATTCTTCGGCGACTTTTTAGAGAACCGAACGTGACGAGTGTTTTACAGCGAACGTTATCCTGCGAATAAATTACCACGGCGAAAACGATGGGAAAGCGTCCGGCTACGAGCCGGTTCATCTCGCTCCCCGGTAAGGGGTGGTTTTTGCTGTTTTCAGAATTGTATCTTGACCGGCTCCGATAAATCCAGCGTCATTTGCATCCTCGCTTAATCGCTCTTCTAGAAAGACTTCTGACTGTCTTCTGAACAGAATCACGTGGGTTCTAACGATGAAGAAGTAATACGGTAGAACATACATGTATATCACCGTGCTCTTGTACGGACTAAGTTGCTATTCTGCAGACAAAATGAACAACTGTAAGTCTCTGTTGTTCTAAAATAAAATAAAGTACATATTGTGTCGTGATATTAATCAGTTAGCTGTGTTCAACGAGTATCTCGTCACGGAGAAATGACAGTATTTCTTGTCATGAAAACAAATAAAAAATATGAATAAGATTAGAAAAGAATCGCGATATCAGCATTCGACGTGCAAAGTGCCATTATGTATCGTTCCTTGCTTTGCTAAATATTATTTTGAATTTTTAACTTTTATAAGCATTTGATTTTTTCTGCGTTTTTCGTTTATTATGTATGTGGTTAGTTAAGTAGTATGTATTAAGTGAATAAGTAAATACTATTAATAAAATTGTTAATTTTATAAAATAAAACCGTCTTTTTGTCCTAATATTTTAACGGCGACACTTTGTGTTTGACGAGTATACTCGTCACGGAGAAGTGGCAGTATTTTCATACTTTTTCATACCGATCATTGGCTATTTAAATTGTAATTTTAGTGAAAGGAAATTATATTCTCAAATTTCAAGATGATTAGAATATTTTGAGGTCAGGTCAGAATAAAACAAACAAATAAAAAATATGGATTAGAATAGAAAAGAATTACGATATTGTTGTTCGACGTACTAAGTGCCATTACGTACGTGCTTTGCTGTTGCTATTATTTTGCTGAATTCATACCACTCTACAACAGCAATTTGAATTTTTAACTTTTATAAGTATTTGATTTTTCCTGCGTTTTTCGCTCATTATGTATGTAGTATATGTTAATGTTAAGTGAATGAGTAAATACTAGTGACAAAATTGTTAATTTAATTTAACAGCGACACTTACTCTATGTTTGACGAGTATACTCGTCATCCCTTGATTCTCGCGACACATATAGGTGCGCGGTCTGGAAAGAAGGCGCCACAGCTAACTGGTTAAAAAAGGCTATTTATTTAACGATAGTTCTTTGCGGTTCTAGATTCGTATAACGCGGAACGTATATCTCGCGTTATATCGAATACATCCAATAAAATCTGCACCCCATAGGAAGGATTCTAGCATATCCAACAAATTATGAACATCGATGCGCTATAAAGTAAATTCAGCTTGTAAACAAAAATGGACGATTTGAGAAGAGATGATGACGTTCGACAACCATATCGATATTCGGTAATCGTATCTCCACTTCCCAAATTGTCCAATTTCGTTTACAAGATGAAGGAAACATGATTCGGAAAAATTTACCGTATTACGGTAACAGAATATAACCGCGGAGTCAGTCGTAAGAGTGGGTGAAAATACGAGCGAAGCGGAGGCCGCCAGAAACGGGAGTTTATACCGGTGCGTATCAGAGCGAAGTGACAAATGGTTAACTAGAATCGCAAACAGTTTACTAGACAAATAGTTCGGCGCGGGCAGCGTTAAATAACCAATCGATCACGAGATCGGGCTATGGTATCGGCTCCGTATCGGATGCGCCCTCGATTGGCGCACGTGTTGCCAATTACCCGGTCGGCGTCAAACGGCGTCACAGTTGAATCCTCGATGGACGACGGACGTGGCCATCACCGGGAACATCCGCTCGGAGGATGGGCAGAAAAAAAAGGGTTAATCGCGATACACCGCAGAAATCAAACCACTGTAGACTGGGGCCTGCGAAACGTCCTCCATTAACCCTTGCGCACTGTTCAAAAACGTGGAACATTTACATTTTCCAAATTATTTGCAGCCAACGTAGAAATATTCCTTGGGTGAGACGTGATACTTTGGGCCAAATAATATGTATCAGCTCTTCTAATAGGTATCAGGCTAACGTCGGTATGGCCCAGCGTTTAATAATAATCCTAGTGAGGTATGCTGTAATAGTTGACAATCTATTCTGGACAAAATCTATTTTGTTAAATCTATTTAAATTCGGAATTTGTGAACGATGCCAGTAAACTGCTGACGTTGAATTCATTTATAAGGGAAGGAAAAGCCTTTGGACCATGAAAAGTGATCTTGGTTGTGCCACCATGTGTGATGGACAAGAAAAGTACTGGTAGAATTAATGATATTAAGCGTCAATGAGCAATGCTAAAGTATTGTGGAGAATTAACCCGGAAATAGCCCAGCACATTAACCCCTTCTGCCACAACGAGTGAGACTCGTGGTAAGAAATTTGTGCCAAAAACAATAAGCCCTAGCCTGACACGTGGCACTTCGGATTAAACGTAAACAATACGAGTCTGACTCGTGGTACTTCATTCGGGACAAACGCGAGCTAAAACGTTAGCTAAACAGTTGAATGACTCGACGCGTGAGCGACCTTCTTGTTTATCGTGGCCCGAGCAATTAATCGACAGTGTCTCCAGAATTAGGTTTAGTTTCGAAGCTAATTATTCCTGTGCTCTCTTGCATTTCGGCGAGAAAAGGCGATGGGAAGCAAAGGGTTTTGGATCGAATTGTGCCAGCCGGTGCGGGGCCTAACAAAACATCGGAAGAGGATCACGACGCGTAACGAGCGCCGCGGCGCGCAGCGTCTTCGGGTCGAGGATCGATTTCACACGTGTAACCTCGAGCCTCGTGTCCGGTTCCCGCAGACAATGAGGTCTAGGGATCGCGACGGTGTTACACGGAACGGGGATATCCGAGTGTGAAGCGGAGCGAAGTGACGAGGCCGAAGGGCCGCGAGTAATTGAGTCAAAATTATTTTCAAGCGGCTGGGGCCGCGGTCATTACAGCGGTTAGCCTCAATCGAGGGCGGTCCGGCGGGCCGAACTTTCCGGGTGGCAACTTTTTCTGCTTTGATGATCACTGTCAGTGGGCAAAAGGCCACTTACGGGGCCTCGCGCGCTCTCACCTCGCGCGTCGCTCCATCAATCTCTCGTAACCCAGCATGCCGTTTTTACCGGGTGAAATTTATTACGCCGTGGCCCACGCTCTCACCCAGACCGCCCCCTCCGCGAGAAACCCAGCGACCGAACGACCGAACGACCGAACGAGGCCCGCCAGGCCAGGCCAGGGAACAACGACTTCGCAGACGAGCCGAAGAGACGAGATCCCGATGCTTCGGGGCGGCTACCCTTCTTCCAGCCGAGTACCACCCCCTCGTCCCCCGGGAGGTCGCGGGTCAATCTCGTCGATGGAACTTCGGATATCGACGAGATTACCTTGATAAAAGCCTCGATCGGCTCGGCATGCTTCGAAGTAGCTGGGATTTCGCTCCCGAATTTCCTGGAGGTGTGTCTCGAGTAAAATGCGTCGACGAGTTGCCCAACCCTTGCACCCTACAGCTAACAAGCCTCTACTACTCGTAATGTTAAGATACTTGATCTAGCAACTTCAAGAATTCAACGAAGTTAAGAATTCAATTAAACCCGCCGAGAATTAAAAGTGAATTAAAAGTCATCGAATTAGAAGTGAATTAAAAGTCAAGTTGAATATATTTGAACTGTCCGCCCTTCTTCTTATAACGTTAGAAGAGTCTTTATAAGTACAACCATTTTATTAGGACGTTCAGTATGAAATGCATACTCTATTTTATGTGTTTCACTGTAAAGTAATATGCATACTTAATAATCTAATAGAATAAGAAACGCGGAATTGTTCATACAGATCGGTACGGTAGGTTTAGTGTTAATGAGGTCAATGTTTAACCCTGATGCGTTCTTCCAGTCATTGCTGAAGCTATCATGTTTTTATTCCTCCGTTATGATCACGATCGTGCGATGTCTTTCGATCCACTGTTGTCCTTTATTTCTTAATCCTTAGCGCTCCGAAGGCTCCGCTACGGAGACATTTGTCATTTGTTCCGTAACTCCGAAGGCTTCGCTGCGGAGCCAAATGTTTTTTGCATACGTTATCGTCGGCGTTAGCAATTGTTATCTGTAGTTAAAACGTGCTAAGTCTGTACCATTACGATTAAACCATTTTTTGACCTTTTCTATGGTTAGCAACATGAAGAAAAATAAATATCATGATGAGAATTTAGAGCCGAGTGATACCGAAGACGTGTTTGATTTTGAAGAGTTAAAAAACATTGTGGAAGACAATGTTGGTTATGATTCTGACACTTCAGGTAGTAGTAGCGAAATTATACTACCAAAGAGACGAAGAATGAGAATTATTGAAAGTGAAAGCGAAGATTCGTTACAAGACTTAGACGAATGGCGTGATGTTACGGAAGAATTACATATTCCAGATAGAATACCTTTTACTGTATTGCCACAGGTCATTGGACCGCAAGTTCCTACAAATATTGAACAGCCGATGCAATATTTTTAAATTATTTTTCACGGACGAATTGGTAAATGAAATTATAAAGGAAACCAACAATTACGCAGAAAATGTCCTAAACTTGAAAGAAATATCTAGTAACTCTATTTGGCAAAGTGAACACTGTGACACTTGCCCAAGTAAACCCAGAATGCACATGGGAGATTGTTACCAAAGATATCACACCATGGTGAATTACAAAATTAAAAATTTACCTTTTATTTACAATAGGAAAATGTATATTTATAAAATAAATAAAATATCAAATGCATTCGCAAGGACGTGTAATCTTTTCCGCTCAAAATAAGACTTCCTTTATCTCAGGCGCTCCGCTCCAAAAATGAGCCGGAGTTGCCGGTAGGCAGTACTCGAGAAACGCGCGGAGCGCTAATGGTTAAACATAGTTTTATATTTTTGAAAAATTGAAGAACACTGCTGATTACGTGCCGCGTTTCTCTTCTGCAGCAATGTTTCAAATGATCGACCAGAGATCAACCGGAGATCGTGAAATCGTAATTTACCGAATGAGATAAAAATTGAGAGAAAAGATACGCTTTCGAAATGAAAGGTTCGTTAGGTTATCTAAAAATTATGTAAAGTCGTCTAGAAAGGAACGACAACTGCTCCGGGGAGCCGTTTTCTTCGGAAGCATTCCAGCCGAGTCAGTGGGCCATTGGTTAATCGGTGGTTAGTCGGGTTCGAAGCAGACTGGGGGACCGCGCCGTAATTAAACGCTCGCTATCAAAACTCCCGCAGTTATCAAAAGTGCCGAACGTTCTCGATATTCCCGAGGGTCTCGCCGAGGATGCTCTCCCAGACAGCTGTCCTTAGTCTCGGCGTATCCGAGAGTGGCCGCGCGAGAGGCCTCCCCTATCAAGCCCAATTTACCTGCACATTAATTCGTGCGGCAAGGTGCAATAACCACTCCCAAAAGTACAACTTACGCGGCCAGGTTATGGCGGGAATAGCACGTATCACGCTGCGCGAATGGCCGTTCGCGGGGCAAAGATCTCCTCGGCGATCGGGCGACGGGTGTTTCGATCGTTACGGGGTGGAGCGTTCCGATCGGAATGGCGACGCGTTATTCAATTCAACGGGCGAGCCGAGGCGCAAGACAAACATCAAAATCGCGACGGTTGGTCCGCGGAAAGTGCACGTTGCGCGCGGCCGCTCGAAAAATCGGCACGGCCCATTACCGGCCAACCACAATCATTTCGGCCGGATAAAGCCGCGCATTACGAACGTTTCGCCGCGCGCGCGATCTCAATCGGCGCCTCGATTCATCGACGGATACACCGACCGAGCCCCTAATAAATTTCAAGGAGCGTCCCGGAGCCGGAGATTCCGTACAGATCGTCCCCCGATCGTATCGACCCTCCTCCGTATTCACGTTAGGCCGATCGGTATCGGCGCGTCGACGTCCGCCGGAACGATTCGAACCGGCCGTTTTCGTACGTGTCCTGTCAACCGATCGATCGCGATCGGAACGCGACGACACTCACGGAACCCGCGGGAATTCGATTTCCCGCGCGGGAACCTGACTCTAACGGTCTCATCTTCGATCTACGGAAAGTCGATGCAGTTGCCGGACCGGTTGATCATTCTTTAGACATGGTTCTAGCCGAACGTTGCGAGAGATCGAACACTCCATGATACATTTTGGGGATTTATTGTTTTAGCCATGCATTCTTAGGCATTTTACGCATTTTATAGAACCCGATACCCTGGGTTAAAATATTCGTTCAGGAAATTCTGACGACCGCTCATAAATGACTTTGGCTAATGTAATATAGTGTAAAAAGCATTCAAAAGCGGTAAAAAATACTGTTCTTCTAAAAGAATTAATTTTTCGATAACACTTATAAATAACAATATAAATATAAAATACAAATATCACATTTATAAGAATAAATATTCGATGTACAATATAAATGAATTTTTAAAAGTCTTAATTCCAGTACTACAAGACTTTTTCTTATGAATTTCTTGCACCGCTACAGCGTTGACAATATTTTAATATCTACTCCAGTAAAAATTATTTACTCCACATAATGGCACCAATTAAATTAATTAATCCTACTGGATATGTATTAAATGACATATAAATACACCATCACCAGTTATTTAAATTTAGAGGAAATAGCAACGCTATTGTAAATAATTTTAAACACAATTTGAGGTATGTTTATTTGAAATCGTATAGCTATATCAAAATTAATAAAAATGGAAGAAAAATTACACCTCATTGTGACACTCAACTGTTCAATCAACTATCTGAATAATTATTTTTCAATCCCGAGGACACCAATGTGTGCCTCCTCTCTCATATAGTAAGATTACGTGTACACCCTGCTTTTTCCGTCTTTTCTTATCGGCATCAATTCCGTTTTCATATTCTTGGACTTCTTTCAGACCGACCTAGATCACCGTATCGGGTCCAATACACGAACCTAAACAGTTGGCCCGGCCACCGGAAGATTGGAATTCAAACGGAGCACCGAAGCTCTAGGTCAAGTCCATCCAATAGTTTCAAGCAAAACTGTCCAGAGGTTCGAGCGGAATGGTATCCGGTAACCCGAGTACGAGTTCAGGAAATCTGGGATGAAATAAAATTCCGGCGTGGATCCGTCCCAGATTCCTCGGTACGTGTTGCATCGGCGAAGAAGAATATTCGCGGAGCGTCCTTATTAGAAGGAACCCGATCCCGAGTGACACACCGGTGTACCTGTCACCGGGAGCTTGTACGGCAGCGAGCGTTACAAGCGTTCGCGGAATTCCCGTACGATTCCCCCGCGACCATGAGCGTGCGCGTGCATTACGCTGAACACGTTGCAGCACGGTGCACCGCGGTGCAACGCCGCGGCACCGCGAATTACGAGCACTACCGGCGACGATTCTTTAATAAACCGTTAGGCCGGCTAGCTCTCGCACAGTAGGTGCACGTAACGGGCGAGCATTGGCCACGGATAAAAAGGGGTTATACTATACGTTAATATATCAGGTTATCTTCGATCAGCTTTATAACGATACTCCCGGCGTGCCCCGGGAGAGCCTCTCTTAACAAGCGGCCGGATTTTTCTGGCAGTTAATGGCGACTTTCTCCTGTTTATTGTGCGCACGATCGTATCTCGTTCGAGAATTAATTAGTGTCAGCCTCTTTAAAAGGTCTGCGCAATTCTCACGAAATGCGCAAATCCGCACGAGAGCGGATTCCGGGAGAGTGCCTGCTGTCTCTGTTCGCCCTGCCTCCGTCTCCCTGCCGTTCTACCTGTCCTCCTCCTCCTCCCGCTGCAGCGACGCTGTTCGCCGCTCGTTTAGAAAGTCCACCCGGTCGTCGTGCAAGATGAGCCGGTGTGCGAGAATAAAATGACCTTTCTCGTTTGATCCGCTCGATATCGGGGCATTCCAGCTCCGTTTCGCGCCTCTCCGCGATCTACGGCTCCCTGTCCCCAGGCTCCCCGGAACTCGCTGCGCGACTGCCTCGCTTTTATCGCTCGAGTTACACGTCCTCCCTCCACGGTCTTCGCTCTTCGGGCTTTCGGCTTAAGCCTCGTTCTCTTCCAGTTATTTCCCCAACAAGCATTACGCCTAGCTTCATCAGAGGTTGCAAGACACGCTGATACGATACACGTTGTTCACACCCTTTTTGAGTCGAGCGTGATCTACGCTCGAGCCAGAGGTAAAACCTGAACGACGGCGTGATCGTGTAGCATTTGTTAACAAATGTGCGTTTATTTGTGGAAACAAGATTGAATTTATTTCGATTTTTCGTCGCTTCGATTGTACCGTGTGCTCGAGTTAAGAAAATCCCACTGTTTTTTGTTTCGTGAGAGAGTCTTTACAATTTCAGCGATTTTAACCCTTTAAGACTTTCGCAGGCCAGATTTCTACTCCGCGAAAATTCAGATTGTAATACAATCTCCGAATAGAACTTTGTATTACAATCTGAATTTTTCAGATGCTCCAAAACTAGTCTATCGTACCTGCGCGGAGTAGAAATCTGGCCTGCGAAAGTCTTAAAGGGTTAAAATCGCTGAAATTGTAAAGACTCTTTCACACACAAAAAGAACAGTGGGATTTTCTTAATAAGTTCTATTCGGAGATATGTCGGTCTTTTGTTTGGCCTAAACCAATCATTTCTGAATACAGAAGTGGTGTGAACAACTATAGTCTGAAAGTAACTTTCACATTTCTAGCGATATTTAAACGAAAACTTAACGAAACGTCGTAACTGTATATTTCCATATTAGAAAATAATAGAAATACAGTAATGTCTCTCTAATTAATTGTCCAAAAAAATAGACAATTTAGGAAGGTGGAGATTATCCGATCCATGCGGTTCATTTTTATAGTCACGAATTGTCAACAACTATAAAGGCTCGAATAATCGTATCTCCTTTTCTCAAATTGTTCATTTTTGTGCGCAATCTGAGCGTCAGTTAGGGAGACATTACTGCACACAAATACGGTGTTTTGTTAAATTTTCGTTCGGATGTCAGTAACAATGTAAACGTTACTTCGAGCCTATAATTATGCAGCCCACTGTATTAAATCCCGCACGGATATTTACAAACATGGAAGCCGCTTACGCGAGCCTAAACAACGGAGGTACTTGAGGGGTAAGTAATTTTAGTGTTAAAGCTCCACACAAGAGACCGAAGCGTCTGTTAGTCAGTGATCATGACGACCAGAAAATACACGTTCTACTGTGCCCACATATTCCCTAACCGTGAGCGTCACGGAGGAAATTTCTTGAAAAAAAATAAATTACATGTCAGCTGTTCCATCAGCAAAACAGGAAAAACATCATAGATTAAGCTATGCATCCTCTGAACCATTACGGTCGACTCCATTGATGTTATTAGAGTGTTTCGAAGCCTCCAACGTCTCCCAGCGTTATCTGGGAAAATGTCCTCCGGGTCGAGCAATGACTCGAGCTCTGTCCCGAGAGTACAGTAATGTCTCTCTAATTGACGCTCAGATTGTATTTAAAAAAAATGGACAATTTGGGAACAGGAGGAGGCGCAAAATAACCTCGCGCTTCGATCTTATAATTGTTAACAATCGGCGAGTGGAGAGACGAGCCACGAAGTTCGAACAATAGTATCGTCTTTTCCCGGGTTGTCCATTTTTGTGCACGATCCGAGCGTCGGTTAGGGAGACATTACTGTACTCCGTGACCGATTCCTCGTTCGCGGAATGGAAACGCGGGACGGTCAGTCACCTTGTCACCGGCGGACCGATCGCAATGTCAAGTCGAGCGAGCCTAGGCGCTTAACGAATCGCAATCATCCCGGCTGAATAGGAAAAGTCTTGAATAGGAATCCAGGGGACCGGTTGTCGGCTACGGGCAAGGCCTAGACGCAAGGTCGACCGATGCGATTGCAATACGATCTCCCGGGTATTAGCGGAGAGTCTGAATGATCGGGGCCCGTTGGTAATCGACTGGCGCTGGCGAGGCACTGGGAAGAAGAAGAAGAAGAGGTAAGTCGCCGGGATTAAGAAAATATATGACGGGCAATTCTAGTTCTCTTTATCACTGCTTGTATCCTGCGCGAGGACATTCCACGGTTGTACCTTATAGATCTTTCGCTATTTATTACTAGCTCCCTCTTTCTCTCTCTCTCTCTTTCTCTCTCGCCTCTCTCCACTCCCCTTTCCCTCTTCGCAGCGATAAAGTTATGTAACGCCACGAGTGGATGCTCGACTGCTGGTGGTCCACCGGATGATTCTCCGGACAGACACCTTAGACGTATCGTCTAACAGGAACCCATTGTTGTATCCGTCACTATTTCTATCGACTATGATCGTTAGCGGCGATACTTAATTTCCTCGGATCTGGCCGATCTGCTCGATCGTACTTGGTAGACCACAGACGTCGCCGTGCACGGTGGTTTTAGTGCTCGATGAATTCACGACCACTGACGCCGTCTGGCGCATGCCGTCTCGTGAATTTGGTGATCCCCCGTAGCCTTCGATTTACATCGTTAAAACTTCCGTGCCACTGATTTATAGTTCATGAATTTATCCGCAACCTACCACAATTCGAATCGTTCACTCTAGGACGCCGAAGGTATTTGGAAGCTCAAGGTCGGCACTTGAAGCAGAGTCATTCTGTGCCCGTGTAAGAAAAAGTGTTGTAAATATTACTTTTGTATCTGCGCATTGTTCACTGCGGCATTCCGATTGGTCGGAATCGTGTGCCAATAACGCGTCGAATGTTGCCATAATGGGTAACGCATTTTGCTCATTCGCGACAGAAATTAGTGCAAATTATTTTGCATTCATGCTTCCAATAAACGCGATGTGATAATTTGTCTATTGATGGAACAATGAAAGTAAGAAAGTTGCGGATAGAAATTCTCAGTGAGACAACAGTGCAGAGTCCGCTTTAGACGTCTAAAACCCGGAGTTTGGTGCGTTCGACCGCGTTTGAGGTCCCTGCGGAGCCAGTGGTCGTATCTGCCTTAGAGAGCAACACGAAACGGTTTCTACCAGGCCGCATTTTCAGCCCTTATCTCAAAGACCACGATTCTTACGAGCCGTACCCTTCGCGGAGCCAATTTGAGGCGGCGGATAACAGCGCGCCGAGCGTTTCTTTTAACAAGGCACGGGGTGCCGTTCGCCGACTAATTTGATTAAAGCCGAACCGCGTCCCGGTGGCAGGTTATCGCCGGCGGCCGCTCCCGGGGATTCCTCGGAAAACGGAGGATAAGTTTCTGGCGAGGGCCGGGACAGTGAATTATGGGCGTTATTGTCCGCCCGCGAACAACAGGCCGCCTCATTACATGTGGGAATTATTGACGGCGGACCGCCTCGGTGGCTCTCCTAAGTGCGCTTACGCGAGGGCCGAGGGCCCGTCTTCCAGCTTCGTCGCCTCCACGTTAGCTTACCTCTGGGCTGCTCCCTTGGCCCGCCACCGTCGCCTTCCTTCCACCGTAATACCCTTCCTCTTTTCCGTTTTCTCCGTCACTTTTTCCTCCCTTTATATTCTTCCTCGTCCAGTTCTTCCTCGCCCGACGCCCTTACTCTTCCAGGCCGTTCGTTATCCTAGCAAGCTCGCTTCCTCGCTAGGAGACCCTTATACGCGCGGGAGATTACGGTTGCCCGTTGCCAGTCGAACTTATCGACTCGTCTCGGGAAACCGCGTTGTTTTACGCCGCCGGACATCGAATTAAACAGTTACTCGAAGGAGCTGCACGAGTACCGGGGATGAAATCGCAGACGCGGAAGTTGGGATAATGCAAACGTCCCCGCCGGATCTTGTTTATAGAACGCCACCCCATCCCGCCCTTCGCCGGAACTTTTAAACGCCGCCGGAACTTAGCCGGCTAACTCCGGGAAACAGGCGAAGATTGTTGGAATGCGGCACCAGGCCGCTAATAAGATTCCGAGTTGAAAAAAATCCGACGGCTGCCATCGCGCCGGTTCGAGCAGTTTGTTCTCAAAGAGACGCTCCTGGCTCGTCTCGGTTACGGAGACTGGCTGCAATCGAATTAGGGGACCCTTTGCGGAGGTTTGTTGCCGGGCTGAATCGAATCCTTGATTCGTAGGACCTCCTGGCACGGACCGAGTCCTAATTGATGCTGCGAGGTACGACGAAGTTTTTACTCCTCCGGACGAGACTGTTTCTTTTTAAGGGGCTATCGATTCATTTACTTAAGCGACTGTTGGGCCACTGTCTAGCAATGTGGACATTTTTGTTCTCGCTGGACCTGTGTCGTCTACAGCGTGATGTTATAGATCATTTCGTTTGACATTTGATAGTTTATCTGACTACAGTAACGTCTCTCTAATAATTTCGGAAGAGCAGATGTGATTGTTCGAGCCTTGTGGCTCGTTTTTTATGGTTATCGATTGTCAACAACTATAAAAACGAGCTGCAAAGCTCGAGTAATCGTATCTCCACTTCCCAAATTTTCCATTTTTATGCACAATTTGAGCATCAATTAGGGAGACATTATTGCACTACTTTCACTGCCAAGCGACGTTTACGGTTGCGACAACTATACTTAGAAGATTATATTGTTTGATCTTGCTATTCCTCGTTGATAATTGCACAAAAAATGAAAAAGACATAGCAGCCTAACAAAAAACGTATAAGTACAATGTCCAACTAAATATTTAAAGAAATAAGCAAGTAACAGCAATTTTGTCCGAACGAGTTTGCGAATTTCATCCGCACTGTGGATATAATCGCCTGATTTCAATGAACAGCGTCTAAAAGATATTATTATCCATCGAAACAGCTCGTTTGAGGTTCTACACATATTTCACTTTCATTTTCCCCTGCGGCATCTAAGGAGTCGTTCTCTTTCTTTCTCTCGTGTTACATAATCGTATAAATCGACACTGTTTCACTGCAAATCGTTATCATGACACTTTTGATGCTTAACGCTTAATATTCTTACGATTTATTTTCAGTTTTAACTAAATACACGGTGTTAACGAACAGGTGGTGACTAGTAATAAAGGTATTACCTACACATTTTCAAGCTCGATTTTCTCGTTATTTCATTTCCTCGGCTTATTTTCGCAAATAAAATCACCACATGCTCGCATACGTACGCTTTAGTGTATCTTCTGTATCGTCTTTGTCGATCGCTAATGCAAAATTTGTCTTTGTAACGAAGGTTTCCGTACCCGTATATGTGCCTGAATAAATTAAATTAAATTGAAACAGCTCGTCCTTCTAGCATGATCAAAAACTGCGAAATAAATGAACCGACCAATTCTAGTAAACTTTGTAAGGGACGAGTATTATCGCGAGAAAATGGTAGTCATCCGTGGCTCTCGGACAGGAACGATCGTACGAGTACTCGGTCAATTACTTCGAGGAGCAGAGGATGAAATGGCTCGCCATTAGCGAGGATTCAGCTAGACACGTTCGAGACGGGTGCCGCGGACCTCGAAACCGCGCGGTGATCGCCGGCGGGCGCGAATTCCTGGCGCGGGCTCGCGCTAGATAATGGTCCCCGTCGACGAGCCGCGCGAATTCGATCGGCGCGCACGTCGTTAGCGGGCTGCGAAACGGCACGCTCGAAATGAAAGGTGCAAGCGACGAAACGAGGACTCACCGGGCAAGGCAGCGGCGGGCGAGCCGAGCATCGAGCGGGAGCAGTCGCGGCAGAAGAAGGGGGTCCAGTTAAAAATACAAATAACGTACAGAAATTACTTTTGTCCCGCTACGCCGGCAAGATTTACGGCGGGGCAACAAGCTTACATTGGCGTAGGACTCGGAGACATAAATCAAGGAGAACTTATGAGAGGCCATTCATTAATATTAATAAGCCGTATGTATCTGTCGGGGCATAACGATACGCGATAGTTGCCCGATCGATACCTAGAGAGATTTTTCACCGCGTTGATGAGAAACGATGATTCAAAACGAGCCGCTCGCTCGCGAACAAGGCTCGCGCGCGCGCGCGTGAAAGTTCGCGCAGATCGCGTCGCCTGGCCCGAGGGGGAAATATCGTCGTCGTCGACGAGACCATTGCCACGACGACCACGACGACGACGACGACGACGACGACGACAACGACGCTACCAACCGGTGTTCGCTCGGTGTTGGATTGGCTGTTATTTAGACGCACAGGTGCGTGCGACGTATTTGGCGCGGCCCGTAATTGCGGCACGGCTCGCCGGACAAAGCGACTCGCTATCAAACAAGACGGATTTTGATTAATTCATTGACTTATTCGCGGCATTGTGCCGGTGATGTATTAGCGCTCGCCCCTGCAGCCTTTAACCACGTCTCTCTATCCTCTGGAGAGAACGTTGCCGACGTCCATTTACCAAATTTTGGATCCACGACGCTCGCGCAAAAAAATATTACGTCGGCCAAAAAAAAGATCAATACAGTATCTCAATTACTCGTTGTTAGACTGCGGATTAAATAGATAGATCATATACAAAACAATAAAAACGTTTAAATAATTCAGAAACACCGTTGCCCTATTTTTAACTCGGTAAAATAATTGAAGAATGAAAGAAATGCAGTTTCTGTAGCTCGCAACGAATGCACTAAATTCATATTTTGCATAAAAATCCGCACTCTGCTCACTATTTATTTACCGAATTGTTGAACTGCCCTCTAGAAATACCAGAGAGATCTAAAACTAGATAGTATCTGGTTCGGTGATAATCAAACAAAAGATAAAGATCTCTTGACGGTAACCCGACGATGACTTCTAAATATAGGTTTTGCTACTTGAGATCTTTTGCGCAACGTTCGTGCAAGTCTAGTACAAATGAAGGAAGGTATGAAAAAATGAACCCCTTGAGCGGCGCTTAACACGACGAACAGAATTGTTTATTGAAACTCTACCGCCAGGACGGCTGTTAATGGCGATAGATCGGCGAACGGTCGCCGAGAATAAACTCGACAGTGGACGGACGTAATGTGATTGAAATTTCAGAGCTGTTTCGATGATTGATCGCCTGCTGATTATTTAGAGGCTCGAACAGAGCCGCGGCACGGGACTATTTTTCAAGCAGTCGTTCGAAATCCAATGGTGCCGATCGGTGGGAACGCGGGCGCCGGTTAAGGAGGTCGTTGTCGGAAACAGTTACTAATTGACCGGCGCGGATAGGCGAGAAATATAACCGCCGGGAACGCAATCGTTCTCAGGGGGTAACAGGAGCCGGCTACACAAGCTTTTACGACAGTTAGCCAACTTGGAACGAGGAAATTGTTGTTTACAATTGAATGCCCTTTAGCTACCCGACTCGTGTGCTTATTGGAACTCAAAAATTAATAACAGGAATACGACTTAAAATCGATTTGACGCTTCCCTTAACACGTTCCGTGCCGAGCTTTTTTTACTCGAATCTTCACACTTTGATATCTTACTAAAACTTGATGTATTACGTGCAATTATTAATTCTCGTACACATAACAACGTAACAAAAACTTATCAACGCCCATTCTTGCGGTGGAAATTGATTCTTCGGTTCTAAATTTCTTGTAAACAATTTGTTCAGTTCACTAAGTAAACGTGCAAGCGTGTACCATCGATGGTACACGTGGCACGGAACGTGTTAAACATTCGATTATTTCTTTCCCAGCGGCTTGGAATTTGACGATTTCTCGAAATGCTTTCGAATTTTCATTGAAATTAAAATGATCTCAACTTGAGACCAACGCACCTCAAGCTCTAATTCGAGACCAGGGATGTTAAAAAATTCTCACGAGAATGAACTTGAAATCGATTCGATCTTCCCATAAAAATTGGGCCATTATTTTCCACATCGACGAATCAGGTTTCTCGATTCTTCGAAATGATTTCCGAATTTCTTTTGTACTAAAATTTACGCACACCGAAGGTGCGTTTAATTTACGATAAATTAAGATCGAAACAGCTTCGAAATTTCTCTTGAATCAAACTGACCATTAACATTCGAGGTAGTAATAAGATTCCAGAAAACTGTGTATCACGTTCTCTTATATTATCTTTTTTCTGTTTAAAGTTATTCCGTTTTAAAAGCTGTTCGCATACTGTCGGGGGCCACTGTATCGACGTTTCGAATCTCGTTTGATCATATTTCCTGTGGCTTCGGGATTGCGAGACCGAGTTCATGAATTCGAGCGTAAAAAAAGAAAAGGAAAAGGGAGAAAGAGAAATGAGAAATTGTATTGAGAGGTGGACGCCGAGGTTTCCGGAATAGGGGGTAGTTCGAGAATGACCGAAGAGATATTCGGTAACAAGGTGCGCAGCAATTTAACCGCGACGAGTTTGCGAATTTTATCGCCGGCGCTCGTATAATCGTACGCGGCTGATTCGAGTGAACAGGGACGCGGGGATTTTTCTGCGGACGGTTTACGAGCTTCCTGGCGACCGGTCGGTGTCTAATGAAGACTATTAAACGGAGAACAAATCGTTCCGCCGAAACGATAAGGGACAATAAAACCCGTGGTCCCGCGGTGGATCGGGTCCCGGTCGTCGGTGGGATCGGACGCGATAAAAAGGGAGCACACGGAGAGGCATCGCCGGTAGCAGAGACAAATGATGTCTAATAGGGAAGAAGGGCCGCGAGGGAATTTGGCGTGCCGGTCGATGCCTATCAGTCAGACGTTTAATTAATAACAACACTCGGCCCGGCTGACATCTCCTGCCGATGTGTGTAATAGTTTACGCCCACCCCGATCGGAAGGCCGTCTTCTCGCATCCTCTGCGAGCTTCGCCTCCTCGTTCCAGCACGCTCCGGCTCGATCCGACTCGCTTCAGCTCGCTCCGGCTCGCTCCAGCTCGCGAGGGACCCACCCAGCCCTCTGCTGATTCATTTCGATTAATCACGAGCGCGGCTGGAAAACTTAACGCGTGACCCGCTACACGCGAGCCACGATTACACTCTGCTTTTTGCCCTCCTACTCAAACGACAGGTACTTCCGGTCTTACGCTAGGCTAGATTATAGTGCACTATTCGCGGCCGGTTAATGAGCTGCTCCGACGATTCGATGCTTACAGAAGCCGCGAGTGCAGCTACACAAAAGATACTCGTCCGACGTTTCGGCTTGTTCGAAGTTCTAATTCGATGACTGTTCCCTCGTAGCGTACGCGAACGTTTACAGAAATGTTTGTCCATGAAAAAAAACGCGTGTACTTGCTGTCTGATCGATCGGCATTGTAATAATTATCTGTGATCGGTGATGATCGCGGTTAATTGATCGTTGATGCGGTTGATCCGTTGCGATTCTTTTCACAGTTACCTCGATTAGAGACGGCACACTTATGTTTATTATATTTGTACGTTAATTTTAACGACCAGTTATCGATTACGGAAAGAGTAAATGTTTATCGATTTGAAAGGCGTTAGCGGCATCCGTGACTTAACGTTCGTATTACAGTACCGGGTTAAAAATTGTGTCTATTATTAGGTACACCAGCATCGTGTAAAAAAATTTATGAAACAATCGATAAAATTGCACTTTTCAATCCACGAGAATGCACGCTCTTCCTATGTAAAACGGGTTATCATATTTGAAATAAATGCGTCGGATATGATACTGTCACGGCGGCTTGTCCAAATCAAGTCGCTGTAATGTGAGACTGCCCTGTTGTGAACAACTCCTTAACCCGAGAAAGATAACCTACGTCGCAGAGGCGCCTGCGAAGACTGTTGATTTTTGTTAATTTTTCATAGAGGTCTAGTGATTTAAGTTTAAAATTACTTAAAATATAAAAAAATATAATATAAATGCATTTTATTTTTACAATAATGCCAAACCTTTAAAATGACTAGATTAACTTAAATAAATATCCATTGTTAGTATAAAATTGACGCCTTAGAAAAGCATGCGCCTCTGAAGCGTATGGTTATCTTTTACGTACGTTGTCGTATGGTTATCTTTCTAGGGTTAAAGAATAATAGAAGATAGGGGTTGCCACGGAAGAGTGTTACCAACGGACAATCGAAGAGTCGAGATCGGACCGTCGAACGAGCAACATTTCCAATTGAAAGATCTAAGATATAATTGTATCGAGTTGTGTTATAATTAATATTCTTTATTGTAAATATATATAAAATGCCGCGACGCGAGAGAAATGGAGTAATTCGCAACAATATTTTAACGGATCTATCCGTTTTTCGTGTTTTAAATGCGCACGCCAAAATTCGTATCTCGATCCGAATATCCTAAAGGTATCGTTCCAATAAATCACAGTTCATCGACTTACATTCGGCATCTGTTCTCGAACGTTCTATCCGTCGATTCGATGAAAAATTCTCGCGACTCGGCCGAATTTCTCCGTTCCTGTCGAAACTTGTGACCGAGAGTGTACACATGACTTATCGGCCTCTCGAGTACATTCGTTACGATTGTCAATAAAATTGTAGCGTCCCGTAAATTCCCGAGTATTAGCGTACTATAATATAAACAGTTCATTAATCAAACCGCGCTCGGAGCCTATTGAGCAAGAATAAAAGGATCGACAACACCTCGGATCGCCTATAAAATATGATAATTCAGTGTTCGAAGCAATCAACGGGGTACCCGTTCCATCGGAGCCCATTAAAGAAAACAGATTTATTCCCGTACGAGAAATCGAGCCTAGATCGTTCGCATAATAGAGTCAACGGTTCGTTCCGCGGGTCTCCCCCCCTGGTGAACGATGAATGCTGAATGCAACGACACTCGTTGGAAACTCGGTTTACCGCGTGAATGGAAGAACCATTGTAATTAACCGCGGTTCCACGTCCAATTCGGTAGGCTCGGCTAGGCCGTTAATTTATTCCGTGGCAGTGCCGCGGCGGCGCGGCGCGGCGTGGCGGGACGCCTCTACCGATCTATAGATCACCGATCGGGGCCTGCGCGTTATAACGAAGAAATTCCGAGATTAAGAGACGCCGCTGGTGCGCGGGGCGGCCGCGAGCGAGCGAGCGAACAGAGCGGACCGATGCGGAGGGACGAGGCGAGCGAGCGCGCACACGGAGAACAAACGTGGAGATTACATCATAGATTAAGTCACACTATAAATTCTGGCCGGACGCGAGCGATAATGAGCTCCGGACGATACATCAGCGTCGCCGAAAACGCAAAATTAATGTAGTTCATCGTGCATTCCGTCGTTAGGCATAAATCCTTCAATAGGTCGCGACGACGTGGCCGCTCGATCGAGAAAGAGACGGAGAAACGAACTTGGCGAACGGGGAGGATATATCGAAGGGAAAGAGGCGAGAGCGAAACGGGAAGGAGCGAGAAGGACGGCCGAGAGAAAAGGATCGAGAGCCGGCAATAAGGAGGAACGCGTGGGCGAGAGGAGGACGAAGCGTCGAAAAGGTGAAAGAAGGGGCGAAGAACGTGGCCGATCGAGGAACGGAGATAACCGGCGGGGTGAAGGGGGGAACTGGGGAAGGCGCGAACGGGTAGAAGGAGGAACAGGAAGAGCAACGATATCGGCGTAACGAGAAAACCTGGTGGTGGCACCGCACGCGGCGGAGAGTTCAACGTGGCACACCGGTAATGATTAAGCGGCTGATTAATTTCAGATTAGCGGCTATGACTGTACACGCGAATGATCATAATGGAGTGTCCGTCGCGATTACAACTCGGTCTATTACGTTGATTAATCGGATACAACTCATATACATATGTATGACATCCAGTGCACAAGCCCCCCTCGATCCATTCATTCCGTTTTCTCCTCGTGGCCAGGACACGAGGGGGCCGCGGCGTTCTCGCGCGGCCACCGATCCGAAAACGATCCCGGTGTTGTGCTTTTCCTCTCGACTCTCCGATTTCGGCCGAGTCCCATGGAAACCTTTTCCACGAACGATCCCGTGTTCCCCGGATGGACACGATAAATCCTGGAGATTATCGATCGCCGAGATATCCTTGACGCTTTCACCGTAGCCCACGGCTCGGCCGGTTGCCTCACGACCGTGGATCATCGTAGATCGTGTCCCGACGAGACTCGGCCCGACGAGGCCCGCAGAGGCCCGTTGAGTTTCGCTTCATTTTTCTTGGCCCGGTGACACGTGCTCGGCCAGGCACCGCAGAGGGAATCGCGTTAGGGCACCGGTTAGGGCAAATGACCCGGCCAAAGATCTCGGATACCCAACGCCGAATTAAATGCTCCGGAGGGAAAATAATTATCCGGAGAAAAAGGTGGGAGGACGAGCGATGCCATTATTTCTCCTGGAATCATGGTCGCTCGAAACTTTCGGGAATATTGGCTGGATTATCGAAATTTGTATTAGATTGGAAACTATGAAACGGGCGTTGAATAAAAATAAAAAACAAAAAGCGCAATTTTTCACATTATTTATTATATTCGATCGAAATTAGCGAATCGAGCATTTTATTCATTAGTGGATCCATCTTCGAATGCGTGGTTAATGTTTCTCGAAGCTTGGAGCTACGCTGTGATTCAATTTGAACTCGTACACAAGAAAAGTAGATGTAAATCGCGTTTTGTTTCCATCCGGTTTCGAAGAAAAATAAAATAAAAATGGCATACAAACGCGAAAAAATTTGACGAAATGAGTAAGAAGAGTACCTTTAAAATTTATAAATAAAAATATCGAGCACACGTTACAATGAACCTCTTTCAGTCGCAGCTGAACACATACTAAACAAAAACGCCCGTTTCATAGTTTCCAACCTAATAGTTTCGTGGGATGGTAAAAAGGGATTGTTGTTGTTTCGGAAACTTGTTTCCTTGCGAACTTAAATTGCTATGGACGAACTGCGGGTAACTGTGCATGTATAGACAAATAATTTCGAAAGTGTGAGACAAGGTGTATGCATTGGCATACCATCGGAACTTGCTTCTGGCAAACATAACACTAGGTTCGCGGAGCATTAAAAGCAACTATTTTATACAACTTTATAAACATGATAGATATCTGTTTATTCAGATTTTTAGCGATTTCGTTCGTAATATTTGTCACGAGTAATAAACTCGTTGAATAAATTCCTGGTAAATGTACCTTTAGAATCTCATAAAAAATGTATAAAGTGTGAGAAAAGGTGTGCATCGAGAAACAACGCTAGAGAAAAATTAAAAAAAATCATTCTTCTCTTGAAACATGGTTTCTTTATGCATTTATAAAAGCATTCGTTCATTGACAAGTCACGAAAAAAGCAGTTCCGCGGTCGTTAAGTTTTCTGGAACTTGCTTTTCGGAAATTTAGAGTACCGACGTCGGACCATATTCATTACAAAATACAAGAAACCGTGTATATTAAGAGAGTTCATAGTATTTCGTTCCATTTTTATTGCAAACAATTTTCCAGCAGGTGAAAGAAATTCTCCGTCGCTCCGGCGTTTATACAATTACCTATGAAAATGGGAGTTTGCATAAAGGTCTGCCGTCTAATTGTGACATGTACCAGTTTTCCACTGAGCGCCCCACAATTAACCCTCCCTCGACAAGAGTCGGGTCATTTCGATCCGTCTGCTGCGATTCTAAACTCGACGAGGAATTTAACAGGAGTGCTTTGTTCGATTCTCTAAGAAAGACGAAACTCGACAATAGATCGGCCTGAATATAGTAAATTTATTGAGAACATTGACGGCAAGTATGACTCCAGCGTTTAAAAAAACAAAAACTGTAAAAAAATGTAATATATTTTATGTTCATTTTACTATAATCGATAACAATACTTCGCTTCAGTTCGTCTAAACTTGTGCACACACTTATGGTACATTTAACACAGAGAAAGATGATTCTTTGTTAGGCATCATAGTACTAATCATGGCCAATTCAATTGTTTGTATAGAATTTTCAATAGAGTAAATTTATACGGAGTAAAGTTATACGGTTCACTGCACTCCTTTGTACACTTTCAGAACTGAAAAATGTAAGTATAAATACTACAATTGAATGAATACTATAATTATTACAATCCCATGATGGTTCTGTAGAAATTCTGTATAATTGATGAATAATATATAATTTTTAATATATTTGGTACACTAAAGGGTCTAAAGTCCGTACATATGAAAATAAATAAATAAACAAGTAAATAATTTTTTTAAATAGATCTACTCTGCGTAAAATATTGTGGATACATACAGCTTATTTACATCGATAGTCTATTTTATAAAGAAGAGAATAATTGGAAAGAATTGACGCAAATGTCAACGAAGAGAACAGGAAGAACGACGAAATCACCAGTAGGCAATTGTTGCCACGTGGAAATCGTCTTTAGCACAGAATTTTTCCGACGATCGAAGCCACAGGAAGCCGAGCATACGTTAATTGAGGAAACGCTGGAAATCAACTTGCAAAGTCTCGGTGGGCCGAACGAGGAAATATCGGGAACGAAGAAGTTACAGCATCGTTTGGAAGTCGCGCGATACGAAGGCGCGAGATTATCTCGAGAAAAAATGCAGGTCCAGCCGTGGGATCATTGAAAAATGATAAGTAGCCATAAATTCGTTCATTAAACCGTTAGAGGCGCGCACGGGCACCATCCCGATCGCGGCGTTTGCATGCAAATGCAGCCGCATACCGTGGAACTTAATGATAATACCGCATTGCACGGGCAACGCGTAAAATGTTGCAACGCCAGCTTAAGATCCTCGAATTGCCAAAATTATTGGCACTCGCGGCGTGGCGCGGGGCCTCGTTAACTCATTCGGATCGTGTAACGAGTCGGGCTCGTGCCGCGTAATTCGTATCCGCGTGTACGAACAACGATCCAACAACGGGCGAACGCTTTTGGCTCGGGCTTTTTTGGCCCCGATACACCCACGGACGAAACCCTCTGAAAAACTAAATTGCTCCGAACGCCGCGCCGTTCCGCCGGATGTAAAATTAACTTTCATTCGGATATACGCCATTTTTCGGGATAGTTCGTTTAACGCCCGGAATAAGGGCTGTAACGGGTGGACAGCGGCATCGTGGCCGGGTCATTTTGACCCGCCGTAAAAGTTTATTGCCCGTGCTGCCTTGGAATGTTTGGCGGATAGAGTGCAAGCACCTTGTAATACAAAGAGATAAATGGCAGACATCTCAAACATCCGCGGAATCCAAGTAATTCGGTTCACGAACTGGAGAGTTAAATTTTTTATAGAGATTGTTATTTCAATCAATTTACGTCCTACAGTGTATCTCGGCAATTCCAACTCTTTGTACTCGGAAGATTTCTCGGATACACTTACCAGCAACTCGGGGCTAATTTTGGAAAAATTGTGATTCGACAAAGTCGAATTGAAATAAGAATCATTGCACCGTTGCGAAATTTTATAAGAAACAAACAAAAAATGTTATGTTTATTATGTGATTTCTTTGCAGTATGAAAAAAAAGGATAATAATTAGAAAGAAATGACACTTTGACATGTACGTGTGGTGTCGCCGTATCGGCGATATCCGAGTGCAAAGGGTTAAACCTGATAAAAGAATGTTACGATCGAGGTACCAGTCAATGCATTAATGGTACCATAAATGCAGTTATGCAGTTATGCAGTTCAGTTTTTCTGCGTGAAACGCCAAACTGCATATCCAGTGGTTCTTGTTTCCTATTAACAGGCTGCTAATGAACTTTTTTGTCGTTCAACATCAATTCAGATTTCAGTAGAATTACATTCAATGAAACTATCGCGATTAATTGGTATTCCACGCATCAAAATCCGCAGTTTAATTATACAGTCTAGTACAATCTCCAATCGTTAAGAAAATCACCGGATCCCAGATGTTCCGTCATACTAATTTTCCAATGTACTGGCATTGAGTTCCGGTCGTGGAATCAATTATCATTAAGAAGTCAATGATTCCAGAAGTAGTCATCCAGTTTCCGCCGAAATTCGATCAACTGTTTCTCCTTGCTATGATTAAGTATACTGGATTTGTCTCGAGCGAATTCTTCATTATCGACTAAAAAGATCGAAAAACTGGATCTCAAAGAATTCTACATGACCTAGAGAAGATTAATGTTTTTCCAGCACTTATTAAATAAATACAGATTTCCTGTAAAGACAATAATTTCGGTTTCTTAGAATTAACTTGGAACTTAACTTGAACTTGGAACTTGGAATTAACTTGAAAGCATTGACCAATTGCGTAGCACTTGCAGACTAATTTAAATTGAATCGATTTCGTTGGAAACGGTAAAAGCAGTCTTGAAGAATCTTTAAAAGACTGTCTAAATTAAATCTATATTTAACCCTTTGGAGCCGAATGCTAACATATTGACGACATTGAGGGTGTACATTTTATTTCAGAAGTTGCAAGCTGTTCGATTATATCTTTGACAGATGATCTAATTCTCAGAAGAAAGTAATCTTGGCATTCTAAAGAAATCCTCGCCTATAAAGGGTTAAACGCAGCTTAAAAGTTATCCTCGCATCGAGGGCTAAAAAGGCGAAACCTCTTTGAATCGACCACCCAACAAACTGATTGAACAAACGTTCATTTTTATCAGGATGTTCCTCTCTCAGGACACTTGCCTCCGAATTCGGAGCAGTTCGTTTTTATCAATCCGTAGATCTCCGGTCCATTTTCTCTGCTTTGAGAAGCCGCGAATGACGCAACAATCGCTGCTGAGAAAACCGATCGGCCCGCGGCTTCCGACGATCCGACCGCCATTAACGAGCAGGTATCCACGATTAAAACGGATTATCATCGGCCTATTAAAATTCAAGAATCGAACTTAACGTTCGACCAAGGCCGCCGCGGCGAGGTGAATTTCAATCGGCCTTTCTCTCTCTCTCTCTCCCTCTTTCTCTATCTTCTCTCTAACTGTCCGTAATTGAAACGGGTTATCCAGGCCCATAGATTTCAGATACCGTGAAACGGTTGACGTTAAACGATCGCGGAGTCCGTAAATCCCCGGCGCAGTGCGACGACACGTTCTTGTAACCGGGTCTCGTTCTCTCTCTCTCTCTCTCGCTCTCTCTCTCTCGCTCTCTCTCTCACTCTCTCTCTCTCTCTCAGAGAGGTTTTCTCTCTCCCTGGCTCTTTCTCCTTCTCTCTCTCTTTAGGCTCGCGTTGCCAGCCCGTTACCATGTGGGTCCGCCGCGAGAGGCCCCGGCAAAGTAAGAATGCTCTCTATCGAAAAGGGGAGAGAATATGGATGGAATGGAAGTGCAAGAAAACGAGCCGCGGAGAGAAAGGAAGACGGTTGGGGGCCACGCACCGCGCTGCATCGCGTTGCACCGGTGCATCAACGCGAGCCGGAGCGGAGAGGAACCGAGCGGGTACCGATCCCGACGACGCGATGGTGGTGGTAAGCCGCGGGCCAGAGTGTTGGTGGGTTCCGATGGTGACCACGTACACTACCGTCCAGAAGTATTTGGACACTTCCGAATCTAATCAACGACCTTCCACTGCAGTTCGCATGCACTTTCATCGGTTTAACACAAAATTGGACCTTTTAGTAGGTTTCCCTGATCTGCTTCACTGCAAACGCATGTAAATGAATTCGATATCAATGATTCATACAAAGTGGTTCGCCTAAAAATAGTTTGTAGATCCTTCTTCAAGTTATATCATCGACTTGAAGACTATCTACATACATGAGCCGTTGAAAGCGGAAATTATGTTAGTCAGAAAGATAATATGTGGATAATGAAGGATGAATTTCTAAGTTCTGTAAGGTGCATTAACATAAAATATTGTTACAACTCTTTTACATAAGCCACATAGCAAAAAACTGACTTCCTCCACGTTTGCTTTAAACGCCTCGATTAATCTATCGATAAGGAAGGACATATGTTTCATACATATGTTGATACGAAGAAAATATATGAAGAGTACACTGCTTCGCAAAAATGAATTGATAGCAACGTTCAGCATTTATACAGAACGTTTTAATTTACAATGGAAACTTAAACGAGGAGGATCTCTAGCGATCAGAAACATTATGTTTGTATATTTCTTTATTACATTTAATAGATAATAGAAATATATAAATATAGCTATTTTGGGGAGGAGGCTTGTTTAATTATCGGTACAAATGTAGAAGTTACTTTGAGTTTATAATAGAAACACAATCAGGGGAGCATTCGAGGGTTTATCAAAGCTGTTACTAAACTGTGGATCTTTGTGCAAAATGAAAATGTTCTAAATGAATTGTAAGAAACAGATATTACAGGATAAGATTATCATTTGATAATTCTAATAAATTGAAGGCAGGAAAACGATGTCCCCAAATTTGAATATGCTTACACTTAGAAATTGTATCTAGTCATTTTTGTCACAAATGCACAAAACAATCAACTCTTGTAACAATCAATTTGACTGCAATAGATGCATACGCGAATCATTGTACGGAATAAAATTCTACGTGGGCGATTTCGTGTCTTCGATAATTGTAAAAAAATGGAGTGACGAATAATACTCAGTCGTCCAATAATTCTGCTGAGAGCTTGATCAATTTGCAACATACTGCATAAAAGACTGAACGTATTCACTTAACCCTTTCTGCTCCTATGTTGCAATAAAAAATAATCAATATTATATATAAATAATATATATAAATATATATTATATAATAATATATAATATATGTAAATAATCATCATTCAATAATCATTACGGTATTAATTCATAATTACTAGCCATCAATCATGCAGTTACTTTGCAAGCAAGAACAATTGCACAAACACTTTTGAACTGTTAGAATCCGATATTGCGGCAAGTTCTAAAATAAAGAAGACTGTACGATCACACTTTGTACCTCGAAGTACTCGACGGAATTTCGGTAACAACGAAATGTAAGATCTAATCGGACACGTATGATCGTCGATGCTTTTTAGTGAAGAAGTCATAAGTGTTCGCATACTTCTGAACGGTAGTGTAGCCGAGCGATGGTTGTGCTTCGCGGATAGGGTCCGGGCTTGGCTGGCAGTGGCTGGCCGGGTATAGTGGTGTATAGTAGTCGTTTCTGACCAGTGTCTGGCCGCCGGTATCCGACTGGAGGGCTCGAGTAATGTGGACTCGAGCCATATTAGGGGACGCGGCTGCAACGTGCCGTTTCCTGCCAGTATTCGATGTTATCCGATGCATATTGAGAATCCCGGGACTGCCAATGTAGAGCGATCTCGAGTCAATATGATCCCACGTTAAACCCTATTCGGTCTTGTCTCGGCCGGCTGATCCTGCATCCTTTGGGTACGTGTTCCCTTTGCGGTGGATCGTGGACCAGCCGTGCCACCCTAACCGTGGCGCACGCTAACTGGACCAATTTTTCGAGCCGATAAAATTCATACGGCCGTTTATCAGCCATTGTTTTTGGCCGGGCCAGCGGCGGACGCGTTTTTTTAATAGTCGCTGGGCGTTATCGCATCGGACCGCTGGAAGAATGCGAGAGCAATCGCGAGTGTGCCGGGATAGCTAACGAGCAATGGGTCCGCCGACGGTTTTTCGAGCGGAGATTGATAAAAGGATAGGAGGATCGAGCGATTCGCCGTCTGCAACGTATCCGCCATTATCCCTTGTTTGCTGCATGCAGATCGGCCGGGCCTCGCGCTGCTCCAATAAATTAGAATACATAAATAAGAATAACTTCTCGAGCACGGCGACTCGCAAAGTCCTGCCAGTCGGGAGGCAAAAGAGACAGTTCTCGGGCCCCCGAAGAGCCCGCAGGAGGAGGAGGAGGAGAAGGAGGAGGACGAACGGATCTCGGCGTCCGCGTTTCTGTCAACAATCATTTCGTTCGCCTGGTGTCTCCTCGCGGCGGCCCGGGCTGCGAGTCAATTTACATTACACACACCGATTCCATCTATCGATCTTACAATGTCTTCTGCGCCCGAGTCCCATTCGTCAGTCCTGTCCGCGCGCTGATTATTCCCCGTGCGTTTCTCGACGCTTCTTTTTTCCACTCCTGTCCTCTCCGTTCCGAGCACTCTCACCCTGTCCTCTTTCCGCTTGATTCCCGAGCCTGGCCAAAGCGAGCGGTCTGGCCGCGCATGCACGCTGCATCGCAAGTAGCCGGCCACCGATCCGATTGCTGTCGCATGGCACCGATAATAAAAGGTACGCGTGTCGTAACCGGCGCGTAAAACGCGGGCGAGAATTAACAAGCGCGGCGGAAAACCGGGGAAACGGTGGAACGCTGTCCTGCGGACTGTGGGGGAGGGGGGGGGCGAGGAATTTATGGGTGCGTGCGAAGCGGCTGAAATATTGCTTCGGTCTTTCTAAGAATCGGCACATTTTTTGCGGTCATCGCTCGAGTTATTAAATGCAGTTTCTCGATGGCAAGCTGCGAGTGAAAAAGACCACGTTTCTCGAGACGAAGCGATTATTGACAACAGAATGAATTGGGCGTAAGCAGATACCGTAGGTTAACCCTTTGCCGTTCTATTTGCGTCAATGTTTAAGTATTCATGCGAACGTAGACGCGCGATAAATGTAAATTTTGTTCTGCTTCTAAGTAATTATTACATCAATATAATAGTAATTATTATAACTGTGAAGATAATTGGCAAATGGTTAATATGCATGATCTTGAAATGTTATGGCATTAGCCATGGCTATATGTAGTTGGTTATAGAGTAGGATTAACTTCTTACACAGTTTAATTACCGACGTATACAGGTGGGATAATTATCTGCTCAGTGTTGCTTATTTCACTCTGACTAAAATAAAATAAAATAAAGCTTGCGATATAAATCTTTGCATTCAACTCGGACCTCCAGGATTTTTCTGATCTAGGATATCGTCATTATACGTATGCTTCATTGTATGCTTACGAAATTGATCTCTTAACATTTTAGCAAGTTATAAAGAATAAATAAATTCAGCAATGTAAGAAATGCTTCGTAATGACGATATGGTAATTTTAAATGGTACCATTCAAATTATCTTTCGCTTTGATAACAAGTTATACAGTGGTGTGCGTAATTATAGACACGAAGTAACTTTTACATTGTTACTGATAACTAAACGAAAACTTAACAAAATATCGTGTTTGTACATTTCTACTTTCTATTATTTCTAACATAGAAATACACAAATATAGTGTTTTGTTAAGTCCTTATTAAATATATAGGGTGTTTCAGTTAAAGGAAACCACTTGCAGTGCTGTAACTCGAAGTAACTTCTACATTTTTCTACATCTTCTATATTTTCACTGATATTTAAACAAAAAGCCAAAAAATAGTTACGTTTGTATATTTCTATTATCTATTAATTGTAACATAGAAATATGCAAATATGGTGTTTTGTTAAGTTTTCGTTAAATATCACGAGAAATCTAAAAGTTACTTTGTGTCCATAATTATTTACACCACTGTTATCACGGATTGACCAACAGCTTCCTTATTATAAACACAGGCGACATCCATAGGTAGTTGTGCTACTCCAGATAACACTAAACACAGCAGAAATAGATTTAACGTCGCGGGAAATCACGTTGCATGTAACGTAAAAGGGTCGGTAATTCATGCATCCTGCGGACAAGAGAGTTCCCGAGCCGAGACGGGAGAAGATGCGAGCAAGTCTGCTTGCTCGAAAAACGAAAGAGGCCGCGAGCCGAAGAGTAGAAGTTGTCAAAGCCTCCCACGTGACGCGTACCGATACTCTCCGAAGTCGACATATTTTAAAGGCAAGCAAGCTTGCTAATAAGATCGCGTTTTACGACACCTCGTTAGGGGAGGGAAGATTTACAAGCTGGCTGGTGTTGGTGCACCCCCGTCGAACCAAATGGTATGATGATTCTCAGTCTCCCTGCTCTCCCTCTGTCTCATCTCGTTTTCTTTCTCCCTCTCTCTCTCTCTCTCTCTCTCTCCGCTCCTCTTTCTCCTCATCCGTCGGTATGTACGTAGCCGGCCAATATGAAGAGACCGAAGAAGGGTATGAAGTTTTATGAGAAAGAATGGCAAGCAAAGAAGCCAAGCCGGACCAATATAGGAGCGCCGGCTACGGCCACTACAGGGCTTTGTTCCTTCGACAATGCACGTCTATGGTTGCTGTGTGTCCTTCGGATATTAGCCCGTATACACGCTCCCGGCCACTGATGAAGTCGTGATATCGCTGATAAAAGCCGGCTGATCGATAGGGGTAGACGACGAGACACGCCGCGACGGTAGCGGGGCGCAAAACTGCCTGACAGAATGGTACCTCTAAACCCCCGGAGGACGTTGCCCGGCCCCACCTTCTCCAGCTGCGAGGACGAGACGCGCCTGGAAAATCATTGTAGCGGATAGGAAAAGCTGTAAATCTGGGCACCGTTTATGAAATCCGGGTCGTCGATTCGTGAACGGGAGCAAAGAAACGAATAAACTGTTTTATAGGAGCTGTAAAGGACACCCAGAGGCGCCGCGCCATGGTCCCCGGACGTTGACGACACGAGGCCTGGATGACACCTGATCTACGATTCAGTACAATCGATTACGTACAATCCGCGATCTCATTTCAACGGTCAGAAAATTCTCTCTTGCTTCTTCTTTTTAACGGATGACGCGATCTATCCTCCCTTATATTAGCGTTCCGACCGCGTAGGGTTATGGAGCCAGTATCGTAGAGCGACCAATTGTTGTGCCTTTGGCTTGTTCTCGAGTATAATTAACTAAATAGATATTCATCGAATAAGACGTATTAATCGAGAAATAATTAATCGAGAAATAAATAAAATATAAGAAAGGCGCGGCAATTGGTCGGCCCACAGTGACCGACTCCGCTGCTCTATCGCCGTCGAGGAAAGAAAATGTTGGGAAAAAAGAAGGGCAGAGAAAGAAGCAGGGGGGGACCGACCGACAGGAACGAAACGAAAGAAAGTGGATCAGCGGTGAAGAGAAAGAGGCTAGGGTTTGGGTGGCAGGCGGGAGAGGCGAGGCGAGGCGAGGCGAAAGAGAAAAATAAAGGGAGGATCGGGAGTCGCACGGAAAGCTTCGGTTTGGCGTGCCTGGCGTGCTACGACGGAATTAGCGAGATGGCCGAACCCGGGGCTTCGGCATAAAAAGAGGCTGACTATGCAGAAGACACTTCATCCCGTAGCGGCTCGCTCTGCGTCGAGAGGCCGACTTTCGGCTGGCCTGACAGACAGACTGCAATAGATAATATCTGGAGAAGACGTTCGCCTTCTACCTCGGTTCGACTTCTTCCATCCGACCCACTCATACGACTCTGTTGGGGTGCACGCGCGTTCCACGCACACCTTGATCGATCTCGTTCGCCGGTAGATCAGCAGCGGCGACGATGGAGGGCCAAGAGCGAAAGAAAGCAAGACGGAGAAAGAAAAAGAGAGAGAGAGAAAGAGGGAGAAGAAACTGCAGAGAACCCGGGCCGGCCCGACCCAGGGTCCGGTCCCGATCCCCGACCCGTTTCGCCGTAGTATGAGAACCCTCGCTTGCTAAGCTAACGGCGTGCACTTATCGAGTTAGTTTTTTGTGTCAGCCGGTTATTAGATTATGATTAAACGATTCGAAGGGCAGCGCGAAGATTGGAGGAACGAGGTAAGCCGATGGGGCCCCGGCGCGAACACAGTGTGGGCAGAACAAACGGCTATCGAAAAGGAGGAGCTAATTAAAATACAAATACCTTAACTGGCTCTTCGGAGGATTAGTTCCAGCGGGGGCTTACGACGCCCGGACGTCTTCCTCGTTACTGTCAAACAGCCGGGAACACGCTGACGCCTTCCCCCTACCCTAGCTCTCTCTCTCTCTCTCTCTCACCCTTCTCACCCTTCCCCCAGCCATCCGCCACCTCTTTCCTCTCCTCCTCGTCATCAAGCTCTCCCCTCAGCCACCCGAGGATCTTTCTTAAATCGTGAATCGAATTGATACGCCGTGTCGCATTCTATTCCGCGATAATCGGATTTCGGACGATTTGCGTGGCCGCGATGATGTCTATTTATCGGCCACGATCGCGATCCCGGACGTTCACTGCTGATATTCGATTTTTTATCTCGTTAAATGATTTTTTGGTCTAGCTCCTCGTTTTTCGGCCCCATCGAGATATTCGGGCATCGAAATCCCGGGAATTTCGGGCTTGAAACGATGACTTCTGCGATTAGGGATACCCGGCGATGTTCTTGCGCCTCTTTTTATCCGATTACATTTTGCGGTCGTTCTGCTTTTTCACCTGGTCTTCCCTTACGGGAGGCGATTGCATAAGCCCGTCTGACACTGGTGTAAATAAATTTATAAATCGCCGCGCAATGTTTACTTCATCCTTCGCTAACCGGTAATCAAACATTGAAAGACTTGCTTCTTTTTCTTTCTTTCTTTTTTTCATTAAACGTGTCACTGGTTTGGCTCCTCATTTTTCTTCGCAGATGACATCCGAGATAAATATAAGAAAATTGCTGACGCAGATGGCTTCCTCCGTTTGCGATTGTTTTGCATATATATATGTATATGTGTATATAGCCCGCGAAAGGAACGCGGCACGACGAAATGAATGAATAATTGTAGAAGGAACCGTCCGCGGACGGAGGCAGAGCGATACGCATTCCATTTACACCGTTCAATTTTCTTTCACGTCGGTGCTCTAACGCGTTGACGTTTATTATGATGGAGGTGAATTCCTCTCGCGAATCGCTAACTACCCTCGTTTTTCCATTAAACATACACGCGATCCATCAAGTCGCTCGGAGCCCGCGCAGTTTCGTACCACCTCGAAAAACAAAGGGACACTTTTTCGAAACGCAATTACCATTGATGAAGATCGCGTAACGTGTCTCTCGGAACGCACACCGTCGCACACGCACGCGCGCGCACTCTCTCGCTCTCTTTTACTCACCGAAAAACCGTCGCCGGCAATTGGATCTTCGCGGTTCAATTACGTACCTGAAACAGACGAGAAAACATAGTCTTCGTTACTTTCATGTGGCCACTCAAATGCATATAATCAAATGCGGGGACGTTCACATTGCGATTCGAGTTCGTTCCAATGTACCAAGTAATCACAAAGTAATTCTTAATGAAAGATTTATGGGTTACACCATTCTTCGATGCACGTTGAGATGTAGAAATATTGGATGAACATCTTTGTCGTCATTGAGAACGTGTAGATCGTTTGCAACATTGCTATGCTTGTATTTAGATGATTGGAGAATACTTAGGGATTTTTATTATATTATAATATAAGTAGGTAAATTTATTATTAGTAGGTAAATTTATACGTATAAGTGTAATTAATTGTTAAAGATGAATATTGTTCACGGCATGGCACCATTGTTCGCAAAAGAAATATTAAATTTCAATAATTAACACCAAGTTTATGGAACCCGTCAATATGACGGGTCACTAATTTTTTAATTTACGATTATTTAGATATAATATATATATATTCAATCTCCAAACTGGGAATATTAACGATAGATTTACGGAGCACTGAGCGTTAATATCCCCAGTTTTTGGAGTATATATAATATACTTGCGGAAAATATTACAATAACACTCGGTAAAAATCAGAATAAATGTGTGGTTATTAGTTTTATAAACTAATATGAAACAGCTGCTTTCAGTGCTCCGTAAATCTAGCGTTAATATCCCCAGTTTGGAGATTGAATTGAGCGTTGCTCGAAAATAATTGATAAAACAGATTTAATAGGAGGAATTTACATGTGTTTATAAATTACCTAAAACGTGCACGTAAATTACTTCGTAAATTATCGTGTCAAAACATCTTCGTAGAAAATGAGCATTGGCAAAGAATAGCTCGACACGCGTCTGCTTATTTCGTCTGTAGAATCACCGCAAAAACTTCCATTAAAATCGGCGACCCCGCGGTTATGACCTCTCCTTATAAATTTAAAAGTGTGCATCTCTTCAATATATGCAGTTTACGTCTGTACCCACGGTCTCCGCGAAAGTCGCTGGTAGATTTCAGCCTCGAAAACTGATCTTGGCTCGAAGAGCCGGTTAAAGCAGATTTTAGTGAAAACTGTCAGAGGATCGTGTCCATCTCGCGTCGGTAAAGCTCGAAGCGTCAGCGTGATGTGCAAGCCGCGACGAGCAAATTACGACAGCGCGGCGGAAACGGAAAAAGCGCAGCGGGCTGTCGGCCGTCGGACGACGATCGTATTCTTTCGCGTACAGCGCGCGACATCTTATAAATTTACACTTGCGTTACGATCCTGTGCAAAAAGGGGCCGCGAGGGGCCTGCTGTCCGCTCGGTACTCGCTACTTAAAAGGGTCAGATCGTGCTGCGTCGCTTAACGAACGCTGTCGAACATGCAGGAATAGCTTCATAGTTCCCGGTAAAAGTTTTTGCCGCCGCGTGTTCTTACCCGGTCGCGTAAGGACGGGTCCGCGGCCAGAGGAAGAGAGACGGAATGAGTGAACGAGAGAGACAGAGAGACCGCGAGAGAGAGAAAGAGAGAGCGAGAGAGAGAGGAAGATTGCGAGAGAGATAGAGGGTGGGAGAGAGAATAAGGAAACACCGGTGGCTCTCTCGATATATACCGGGCAAAGAAAAATGTCCGAGGAACGACGAACCCCCGTGTCCGGTAAAAAGTCACGATCGGCCGATCGGCAACGAGTGCCGATGCTCGTTCATCGTGGCCGATCGTTGTTCCGCCGTTGGAAGTCGAATTGATTTGTTGGACGCCGCGCGGCTACCGCGCACAAAAACTCGCCGGCCTGCGACTATACTCGCCGCGGAAAATCTCCGTTAACTAAGTCTCTCGACGGGCGAACTCGCTTTTACCGATCCCGACGATCGTCCGCGTTTCACGCTCGATCCCGATGTTCCGCGGTGTCTCGATTTTGATATTCTACGGCGGATGTTTGATGGATCGGCCGCTTCTTAGACGGAGCGGTGCTCCTCTCTCCTCTCTTTCTATCTCTCTCTCTCACCCTTCTCTCTCCTCTCTCCCCCTGTCACCCTCTCTCTCTCGCGCGCCGCAGAGATTCGCGATGAAAGGAGAGACGCGTGGCTGGATTCTTCCCGCGTAAAACACACGGACACGCTAATTGCATCCAGCGTTGATTGACGCGCGCGGCTTGGACCAGCTCTCGCATTCGACTCTGTTTTTCTCGGTTGCTATTTACCTACAGTTTTGTAAGCCGCCTAAGTGGATTATCAGAGGACCGCGGGCTTCACGATATTTAATCAGTGTAATACGTTCTTTATTTTTCTCTGTGCGAGCCTAATGTGGAACGGCTTCTATGCCGGAGCTTAATTTATAATTCATCGAGGTGCGCTGCGGTGCGGTCTACGGACCGGTTTAGATTGGCAATTTTCTGCTGAATGCACAAACATCCGCTCTTTGAAGACAGCGCTCCTAAACAATCATTTTATTCGTGCTCGGTTCCGAGCGTTTATAGAAATCGGATTAGAGCATCCGTTATTCGTGCGGTTCTCTATTAAAGTGCTGTATTAAAATCGATACTGTTGGTTTAGATGCTGCTGCATATTATCTATATGGGGACTCGTCGACTCCCGCGTCGTCTGTCCCGATAGTTCGAGCGAGCGAAATTTGTATGCACGTAGCCTCAAACAATTATCTTTTTTCCGTACTGAATCACACCGTATGCGGTTATCATAATCGTCCAACGCGTTTAATAATCATCCTCATTCTCATCCTAATCCTCAATCCTTCCGATATTCTGCCCTCACAGGCTTCTATTCTTCTATATTTCCTTACACCTGTTCTTATTTCCACTATTGCTTTTTTGTTTTGTATTTCATTTTGTTGTACCCGTATTACAGGCTTTCTTACTTCATACTCACACATTATCATTAACCTTCGTTCTTCCATGTTCTTTTCACTCTTTTATATTTACATTCGTACGAATGATTTTACGTCGACTGTGTTATAAAGAGTCGTGCCGTACATGTGTATAAATAAATTATTATTATATTGTTATGTTATAATTATTACTGTATTATTACACTATTATTATTATTATTATTGTTGTTGTTGTTATTATTATTATTATTATTATTATTATTATTATCATATCGTCGAGCTTGCGTGCGCTGGCAGAGCAAGTAGAATTGGCAGGTCATGCACAGACGCGTCTCCTATTCAATGGCCGCGTGCTAACGGATTTAAGAAACCATTAGGAAAAGCAGTTTCGTTAACTGAACTACTCTGGCGTTAAAAAAAAACGTTAAATGAGATGCAGCTATAAGCACACGAGGCGTAAGAAAAGCAAACAGGCAACAGGCTCTAATAACCGCTGGCGTGTACTAGTCCAACACTTTACCTGTGAATGAGAGAAACACCGTTCGGTCCGAGGATGAGTTTCAGCGTGCATCGTAAGGGAGCCTCGCGGCAGGTAGCGCGTTAATCACGGCGGCGATTTGACACCGGGGGACAAATTAAGCAGAAAATATGCGCGTTTCGATTCGCATCGGCGGCGATTCGGTGCCGAGCGGCCGGACCGTGGACGCGAGCGAGTCGCTTCGAGTTCGCGCGAACGTTTGCGAGCTGGGCCCGATGAAGCAGCGGGGAACAAGAAGCTGGCTAAAGCTCGGCGCGGCTAACAGGCGGACGGAACGATCGAAAACGAGGCGATCGGCGGTTCTCGGGACGGCCGGAACAAATCAAACAATATAATAAGCGCGTGGCAAGAAGAAGCGACGAGTTGCGAGAGAGGCATAAAAGAATCTGCGTGGCGATGCTCGGCCGCGTGGAATTTCCAGCGTATGATCATCGGTATCTCGGTAGGATAAGCGGACAGAGAAGAGAGAGAGAGAGAGGGAGAGAGAGAGAGAGAGAGATAGCGAAAGAAGAAGGAGGAGAAGGAAGAGAGGGGGAGAAGAAGAAGGAGATAGACGGAAAGAAAGGTAGAGAGAGGCAGAAGAGCGGGAGGCCGTTGCCGCGTGCAAAAAGACCGAGGAAGGGATCAAAGGGGACCAAAAACAGCCGGGTCAGAAGATGAAGAAGAACGGGAGGAGGAAGAGGACGGAAAGGCGACGGAAGGAAACTCGTTTCTCGAAAAGAGACAACGGGGACCGGGAACCAGCCGTGGATGGCGAACCGACGGAGACCGAGATACCCGGCGAACAGAGAGGCACCGAGGAAAGGTGGGGAGGAACCGCGAAAACGAACTACACGGGCAAACAGGGATCAGAAAAGTGTACTGGCTTTAACGAAACGGTGAACACGAGCGACGAAGCGGTGGAGACGAGCGGTTTCGAGAAAGAGAGAAACGGTGGGGGCACATCGTCCGCCTGTGTGCACGTATACGCGCGCGTGTGCGCGGCCGTATTTCAATCGCGAGAGGAAAGAGGACGGGAGACGAGATCCGACGAAGAGAGGAGAGAGAGCCGAAAGTCGAATACCGGTGAAGGCGAGTGTAAGACAAGATATCCTACTCGGTGGTGATAGTCGAAATGCGCGTAGAAGTACGGCATGCAATCGGCGATACCGAGAAAGAATGAAAGAAAGAGAGAGAGAGAGAAAGAGAGGGAAAGAGAGAGTAAAAGGGAAAGGACGAGAGTGCAACGGGTGTAGAGAAAAGAATGTGGGAAAAGGGTAAAAAATTGGAGGAAGGGTTAGGAAATGAGAGAAAGGGGAGACAGACGAAACGAGGAGGAAAGACGGAGGAAAGCCGGAGCAGAAGAGAGGAGAGCCTTCAATGATGTTGATCCGCGTGTAGTGAATATCCGGCTCTCTCCGTCCGTGTGCGGGGAGGCGAAACACAGGCCGCGAGTTTCAAGCTTTACTCCGTTGCTGCATGCACAGGGTGAAGAGAGAACGCTCTGCTCCGCTCTGCTCCGCTCTGGTCCGCGCCGCGCCGGTGTGTCCGGCGGCGTTCTCTCGGTGTACAGTGTACACCGTGGAGGCGCGTTTGTGTGCGCGCGCGGGCGAGCAGGGCTACAAGAGCGAGGGCCCCGACTCTCCGCGGGAGAGTGTGTTGGGTGTCGGGTCGTAGACCACAGCAGAGTCAGCTCTCCGAGCGCCCAACCGGTCGGGCAACTTTTTAACGAGCTGCGGTTCTCTTCTCCGCGAAGAGAAGGAAAGCCGAGACCCTGGCCTGAACCGAGTTGAGCCATCCTCGGCTTCGAAATGCATGCATGCATGCATGCATGTGCGCCATGTGATACCGAAGTGAACCACCGAGGACCGGCGAACGGAGACAGAGAGGAAGACGGAGAGAGGGAAGGAAAGAGGGAACCGAACGAAGGGCGAGAGACGGAGAGAAGCGTAACAGCTCTTTGCTTCTTTGGCAAGAAAGAGCGAAGATCGATGAAGGGAGGCGGAGATCGCCGAGAGACAGAGAAAGAAGTAGGCGGAGAGACTCGTTCTTTGGGTCCGCCATGGGCATGCGGTTATAGGGTTAAACGGCCCAAACTCCGTTTTGTCCGAGCCCTTCGAGTTCTCGTGGAATCGAACGCGGCCGATTACCTCGCCTATTTACGGCACTGCGCACCGGTCCCACTCTCTCTCTCTCTCTCTCTCTCTCTCTCTCTCTCTCTCTCTCTCTCTCTCTCTCTCCCTCGCTCTATCTCTCTTTCTCTCTCTCTCTCTCTCTCTCTATCCCTCTCGTCCTCTTTCTCTCTGATCGAACTGTCGGCGTAACATAGGGCTTAACGCCGTCGGAGAATACCTGCACGAGGCATCCAGTCGTTTCAGCTACTCGACCGTGAGCCCGTGGCCAGCTTTGCTGCGTGCGGTAACGCCGTCGTTCTTGCTACCCACGAGAGTCAGCCCGGCTGTTCCTCTTTCTTCTCCTCTGCCTCCTGCCCCACACGCCTCTCGGCATCTCCGGCTCTTTCTCCTATCACAGCCACGATATCGATTCTTATTCGAAGCCCGATTTCGTGTAGTCGACATTGTGCATCCCCGGAGGGATACAGGATACAGGAAACCCGGACCCCGTAGGTGGAATATCGTCTTTGAGCTCTCGAATCCGGAACGGGCGACCGATGCGCCGTGCATTTCCATCGGTTTCACGGAAATTGCTCCCCGTACACCCGAGATTCAAACGGAGCCGGGTTCCGAGGGCCGGGGATCCGGTTGGACGTTAAGTCGAAATTTCACACGGCTCGCTCTCTCTCTCTCTCTCTCTCTCTCTCTCTCTCGCTCTCTCTCTCTCTTTTGTGTGTGCATCGTACACACACGCGCTCGCTGGAAATTCCGTTGGACGTGGTTCGCGGATTATCGCTGGACGAGACGCGGATCGGAGCCGCGCGGAGCGGAACCGAGCGGAGCGGCGTGCCGGACGCGTGTTCGTCATTAATCCCGCGGCGCGCGCAGCCCCGCGAGATTATCGCGTGAAGTATTGGATGTAATATGCATACAAGCTGCAATTTTCCGTGAAGTATATCGCCCGCGTCGGTCCTAAGCGCTGTCGCTGTATCACTGTTATTACGCGATGCGAACGGAAGCATAGGCTAAACCCCGAGAAACTGTGCCCATATTTTTACGCCCCGGGTGAAAATGTTTCTATTCCGCCGATCGGACGAGAAGAATCACGTGCAGGTTCCGTCTGTGCCTTGGGTTCTTGTCACGGATCTCAGTTATTTTTCGAAGAGGCGAGATTTATCGTGGCACAGTAATGTCTCCCTTACTGACGCTCAGATTGTCCACTAAAATGGGGATAATCTGGGAAGAGGAGATACGATTATTCGAGCCTTGCGGCTCGTTTTTATAATTGTGGATAATTTATAACTATAACAATAAACCGCAAGGCTCGAATAATCGCATCTCCTCTTCCCAGATTGTCCATTTTTGTGGTCAATCTGGGCGTCAATTAGAGAGGCATTACTGTAGTCCCCTTTGACGGGAGGAGGGATAGTGAGGTGCACAGGGATGACACCGGTACCGCATTGTCTTTGCTCGAAATGATATCTAATGACTAGGATTTTACGCATTCGTGACAAAAATGAGTCGATCAGATTCAACATGTGGAAACATTTAAGAAATTTACAGACGCCGTTCCATTAAGTTCGACTCAACGAAATGTTTAAAAAACCACTCCGTTTAAAAAAGCGACTCGGCTTTTTACAGATCCGCAATTTGCCAATGACAGCGTTAAAGATGTACGGCCCGAGTAACGGAAGCATCGGGTTATCTAAGAAATCAGCGAAAAAGGATGATTCGAGTTCAGCCAATCTTCGAAGTATGAACTTCCTCGAACATGCCACGCGTACAGTGAAACCATAATGATCTAGTTGAGCTAACGATGAGAAGTGTGTTCGATAATGACTTAAAGCAAACCAGCATTTCTTCCTTACCTAAACAGAAATCAGCACGCTCTTTACAGTCTCGCTGATGCACTGATGAAGTAATTATTTGCCCAGATTAGAAACCAATTTCTCGCGTTTGTACATCGTGTATACCGGCGGGAGTCAAGGAGCTAGACGGCTTCCTACGGTAGCGAATTTAATCTAAACCAGGCTAGAACGAGACAAGCACAATATGTCGCACCATTTTCCCGCTCGTACACACCGCGCCCGTATTTCCAGCCGGAATTACACTTGCCGAACGGTAGTCGCGAGAAGCAACGGCAGCGTCTCAGCAGCCAGTCATCTTTCCGTCCTGAATTTTTCCGTCGTCCCTTAAATTACATTAATTAAAGCTAGACGGCGGTGGTAAGAAGCGACGTCTGCATTCCATCGCCTAGCCTTTTCATCTTTTGAGGTGCACGGTGGTGTCCGGGCAGCGGCGCAGGAACGGAGGAGGAGAGCTGGTTCTCACGATCGCAAAATCGAGGATCGAAGTGGCCCGGCCACCGTGAGCGTCTCTGGCAGGCTTTGTGCCGCGGCTGGCGGCTCGTTTTCAGACTTTATTGAATCAGCGTAAGTCGAAGACCGGGGGCCCGGTGGGGACTCCTCCGCGCGAACTTCTCGGGCCCCGCGTAATGCCGGCATTACTCTTCCGCGGGATTCCGCGCGGTTCGGAATTTCGAGACAACCGGCGCGGCGCGCGGAGCGGAGCGGCGCACGGAGCGGTCCGCCTCGGCCGGATCCAGCTCGCGAGGAAGTCGAGACGTCGAGAGGGCCCGGTCGGTTCCTCGAGGCCACCGAGGAAGAGAGGCCAGCATCCCTCTCGGCAAGAAAGGCCCGAGAGGAGAGCTCGCCGCTGAATCTGCTCGTGGCATCTTCGCCGGTCCGTGGAAACGCACGCGAGTCGCGAAATACCGACTCCTCCGTGGGGCTCACTCTCCCCCGGTGCTTCATTAACAAAGGCTTGCCTTATAGGATATTCCATCTATTTACGACAGTCACGAACGGTCAGATCGTTAGTCTCGAGCGATTCCTTTTTGGATCCCGTTGCTCCGCGGAGCAGCGGACAGACTTTCACGTAACCTTTTTGCTCGGACGACACCGGCCCCGCAGCCCACGCGGACCGGGAAAACCTGCCCCGCGTCTCTCGGAACCCGCAGGAAACTGTCGCAACTCCAGGCCACCGGACAGCTGTTTGCTCCTTTAGCAATCTGTTTGCCGTAATATAGTTGCTATCAGCCGATTTACGGCCACTCGTAAATTAGTCACCGGAGCACCGGCTGATGTATCGCCGTAATCATCCCGGCTCTTCCTAGCCGCGATATTTGGCTTCGGGTTTACCAGAAACATCAAAATAGAGAAATCACGGTTCCGCCGTACGAGAAGTTAAACTTGTTTGCACACTTATTCCTTCCCCCCGTGGCTCATACCAGCCCCAATAAGAGAACAGAAAATTCTTGGGAAGAGCGATGTGGTAATCTCTGTCCGGATAATTGCTTGTCACTTTCGCAGCAGGCAATCTTTTCATTAATTCTTTGACCACGGTATTGTTTGGGACGGCGCGGAGCTGCCTGATTGTGCAATTTTTTCTCAAATATTGTACCGGTCTGTTCCTTTCTTTTTTTCTTCTATTTTTAAACAAGAGGCCTGACTGCTTGTGACTTAATCTTCGCTGCGGATGCGTTTCGCAGCGTACCTCGCGGAGATGAACACGACAGCTTTGTGCGAGAGCTACTGGGACCCTGCCAACAAGGTACAAATTTGACTACATGCGCAAGCATCTAGAAAATTTATTCATGGAGACTAGGACGTTCGTAGTCGTCCATAACTGAAATATTGTGCGCCAACGGTGTCGCGTATAGTAACCATGTATACATAGAATGAATACTTAAATGATCGATCTCGGTTGAAATGTCTACATTCAGACTCCAAAATTTCTTCCGTTTCTGAACGAATGCGTATCAATGTTTCTCACATGATCGAACAAAGCTATTCTAACATATTTTTATTAATATTAAAAAACGTCTTCTATACGAAAAAAGTTTAATAGAACGATTTCGCATAAAATATTCACTTTCGACGTTCGAAATTTTGTCTGCTAGCAAAACAGTGCAGCAGATGAAATGCCGATAAAAAAAAGATCGTTGATTCGACGGAGGATTTTTCTCGCGGGGGTGGTGAACCGAGAAAGCGTCGGCGCATCGGAATTTCGGCGAGCGGTCTGCGTGCTCGCCCTCTTCCGAGCCCCCTCCGGCCGATTCATTTATCGGGAAGAAATTACCGAGGCCATTTTTCGTGCTTCGATCCCTTTAGCAACGGCCTCGGGATAATTATAATTATCCCGCTTGTTTGGTGGGCCGACCTCGGTGTGCCTTCCAGCCGGCCGACAGCGTCCGAGACGTTTCGAGCCAGTTTCCGAAACGTTGAAAGTGAAATATTTTTCTTACGGGTGATCCGCTGCAACCAATCTGTTCGTCTACACGGCGAATCGCGAGACAAATTACCCCGAGCCATTTTTCGACTCTGCACCCTTCACGCTCATATATTATAAAGATGAACTTTGCACATGGACGATGCAAAATATTTTTGAATTAGGTCTTGTGTTTCCCTCCACGATGTGTAAGTCATATTATAATACAACGATATAGAGAAAAAGTTGCGACAATCATCGAAAATCCAGCGAAGAAGTTCCCTGGTTCTAAAACTGTTCTAATGCTTTTGGAGGGGCATGTGTGTAAAATGGAACAAATAAACTGATTAAATTCCCATAGACGTATCTTTGCAATTTCTATAGTCGTAAATTAGAAAATTTGATGCATTTTGACGCGTTCCAATAAGCCAACACGTAGTGTTTCTCTTCGGGAGCAATGTCAGGGATGTTGAAAAGAAGGTCGTCACAATTATGCAATTATATAAATAAAATACAAATGATTATCGATAGTTACGAAAACTATTTTCCATTTTTGAAAACACATTCCAAGTCGGCAACCTGAAAAACCTGAGTGTACCTACCGATTTTTATTTCAAATGACTTGTAGCCACTATTTTAGGAGAAGGCGCAACAATGTGGCAATGCCTTCGGATAATCATAATTACCGGGTTGTTCGCCGTGATTCTTTCCCCGCGTTTTCATAATAACCGCGGCTAATTTCTCGAAACGGTGGCTCTCGGCTCGGCGCTTCTGACAGGCTAATCGAAACCTTCGGCGTCCGAGACGTCCGCGTCAAATGGCGGCCCGCGCGTCGTTTCGACGTCCCAGCCTATGATTACCGGCTCCTCCCTCCTCCGGGAACGAAGTATCGTTAACGCCGACGGAATTTCCGGCTGTTCGATTCATCAAACCGTCCCGGCCACCGTTTAGCCGGTGTCAAAACGCGAGATCGTTGATCTTGGATCGACCGTGATCCCGGATACGTGGATCGATATCGCGTCCTGTTGCTCCCCTTCGAGGAAAACCACCTCGGCTGCAAACATTCTAACAGCTGTTTATCCTCGCTATTTTTCCGCGATCAATCGTTTCTTCGACTTTATTATCGGATGCGACGGTAATCCGTGCTCCCTGGACGCGATCGCAGCTTACAAAGTTGCGCCCGTTTCCGTCTAACCCGTCCTCAATCCAAGTCGAACACCGTCATTATTGTCTCAGCGGCTGTGCTGTGCGAAAAATTCGCTGGGAAATTGCAAATACAGTAGAAACTGATTTACGAAATGATAGCTGCATGTGAAAATTGTTACGTTAAGTCTTGTTTGAAGCGTTGCATTATGCTGGTGCTGGTACCGCGTTGCAGATCAGCGAGGACAGCAAGATGCAGGCAGGTGTTTACCTCTTTCATCGAGCATGCGTGACACTGTATGCAACCTGTCCGATACATGGCGAACTTCTATATACGCTAACTTTCAACTATTAGAGCTAAAAAAACTTACGAAGCCACTATTAGCAGACTCGCAGACCGCCAATGTTTATTGCGTTATTATTTGCATAAAAGAGGTAAATAAAACATCAAAATCAATTATCCTTATCTCGCATATCAGTAACGAAGGGGTCGGAATTCGATCGAACAGAAGCAAGTTCCTTGTTTTACAATTTTTCTGAGAATTATATCATCACCGCAGATGAATAAGTAATTAACAGCGGTCTCGCAGATCGGCGATAGTAGTTAAGGCGTTAAGAACAGTTACATTTCGAAGCAAGCTCGCTTCTGTTACACACTGTATGCATTCCGGCAGGGGAAAGGGGGTCTCTGTTCGGGGACCAGCCGCAGGAATGTCAACCGATGTACATCAAACTCGAAATAACAAACAAGACACAAAGGTAAAATAAAATCGATTATCAGCGATAAGGTGGCGAATGGTACAGGTTCGAAGCGGAGGGACGGGAGAGAAAGAGTTGGAAAGAGGGGGGATCGGGAGAATAAGAGAATGCTGCCGGTGGCCAGTGAGGATCGAGGGAACGCTGGATCGGTTCCCCGGGTCGTCGAGTCGTGCGTTCTTCTACCTTCTTTTATTACGTATTTCAATCGAGTGTAGGTCAATTGACGATAATCACGAGCGGAGTTATACCAAGGCCGACCGATTGGAGGGTGAAAATGTAACGAGCGGGGGGAACCGAGGAGTCCCGACGGTGCGCCAGGGGTGCCAGAGGGGTCAGCGGAGCGGAGCGGAGAGGAGAGCGGGGCCCGAGAAGGATGAAGGGCGAAAGAGAAGATGACGGAGGGCAGAGGGTTGTAATGAGAGGGTAGCGGAGTGCCGATAAATCCAGCGGGTCCCAGCATTTGTAAATTACAACCTGCCAATACTGATCCTCGGTAAATAAATGAGCCTGCCCCCACGCATGCATAGGTGCCGGCCCGTGATCCGGCCTCTGAGCAATACCGTGGATATCGCGGTGGCGGTTGATCGCGTTAAACCAACAGGAAGGCGGCGTTCCCCGCGATTTTGCGGCCCGGCCCCTCTCCCCCGACTCTGAAACTCCGATCGAAAAAATACTGGCCGAGAAATTTCGCTAACGATACCGTGAGCTTGTTCTGCCAGCGGTATTCGACTCTAGAACCGCGATGCTTATCTTCGTGATTTCTTCACAGGGAGGCAGCTAATATTTTCGCATTCGCGTATTTCGCAGACTTGCGGGCATATGGAAGCAACGTTCGATTTATTTTTAGACGAGAGGAAAATAAAAACTTTGACAGTTAAAAAATCGATCGAATATCGGAGACCCGGAAGAACATCTTTCTTAAAGTGGTATTTGATTTTAGAATGCGATATACAGTAGTCTCCCTAATCGTCGTCGAAATTGTGCAGAAAAATAGACAATTTGGGAAGAGGAGATACGATTATTCGAGCCTTGCGGCTCGTTTTTATAATTGTTATAATTTATAACTATAACTGCAAGACTCGCTTGCAGCTCGTTTTTATAGTTGTTGACAATCGATAACCATAAAAAACGAGCCACAAGGCTCGAACAATCGTACCTCTTCTTCCCAAATTGTCTATTTTTCTGCACAATTTCGGCGACAATTAGAGAGACATTACTGTAGTATATTTTTGTGGTTTTCTGGCTAGATGTCATGAAAGTATTTTGTAGCATTCTTACGCAATTTTTAGGTTGAGGAAAAATTAAAATTCAGACCGCGAAACGTTGCCCAAAGAATTCGCAAGTTCACGAAGCGGGTATATCGATCCTATCGTAAAATAACTATCTCCCCGATTTTTTGGCCAGAAGCTGTTGCCACATTTTAGCATAAAAGCTTCTTTGCACAGACTTTCGGTTACGTTCGAACGATACGCACAAATTTCTGCTAGCTGGAAAAATCAAGATCAAGCTCGCCGAGAACAAAGACTGGACACAAACGATTTCGTTATCAACCCAACGTGAAAATGTTGCTAAACAACGTTGCACCTCAAGGAAAACAAATCGATCTACACCCGAACGAAGCAAAAGCCGCGAACGCGACGCGGCCAGCGTTTTATCGGGCAGGTTAGAAAGCTCGGCGCGTCCGTCGCATAAAAACGCCGAAAACCTTCCAACAAAGAATCCATCGAATTTCGAATCGCTCGGCTTACGGATTAACTCCGAATGCAGCTTGCGCACAATGCGGAGACAAAGGGCTGCGGAATCGGCCCCGACGCGGCGAAAACGTAAAAACCGACAACCGGCCGTTGTGTTCGAAGGATTCAATAACACTCGGCTGCCGATGTAAAATGCAGGGACGACGATATTGTCGGTGCGTGTGGGTGAACGTCGAGGGAGAAGGGAAAGAGGGACAAGGAGAGCGAGAACGCCGGTGGGAGAAGGGTGGGCAATGTGTGACCGGCGGCGAAATCGAAAATTGCTGAGCAAAACGAGGAGGATGGAGGGGGGGGGTGGCTGGTCGGAACGTAAATAAAATTCGGAACGTTACAAGCCCGACGAGATGGAGAGAGGAGGAGGGAAGTTAAACGAAAGCGACCGAGAAACACAGTCGTCGATAATGCGACGGGGGTGCGAGGGCATCATATTGCGCCGGGGATGGCGAGGGGGTGTGCAGCGGAAAGAAATGCGATTGCAGAGGCCCCCACTGCCTGTACGCACCTTTGCACACTTTAATTCCATTAAATACGCGGTCCGTAACGACGGGCCGCCATTCTTCAAGGCAATCTGCGGGCCGGGGCCCGGATCCAGGGGCGGACTCCGGCTCGCCGAAACGGTTAGCAGATATTTAACTGAATATCGAACTCATTTGTATCACTTAACCGGGCCGCGGTATGAAGAATTTATTGCCGCGAATTAATCTAGCAGCACAATAGCGCGTAACGATATCGCGCCGCGTATCTGATCGGCGCCGTGGCGAGCACCGGCGAAATAAAACTATAAATTTATTAATCATGCCGTCGTCCGGTGTCCGTTCTCCTTCTCCCTCTTTCTCGATCTCTCTCTTTATTCCCCACCCTCTAGCACGCACACACGTGTATCACTCGTGTCTCTCTTTCTCCCAGCCTCCTCGCCGAGGATAATTACGCGGCCGGCCGCCGCGCAGAGGTTCGCAGCTTCTCTCTCTCTCTCTCGCTCTCTCCGTCTCGATTCTCTCTTTCTCTCGCGCGTTTTCTCGTGAAAAATATCCCCGCCGGATTCCAGTTTCCCCCTTCGCGCCGCTCAGTGGATCATTCGTCGAATGAATCGGCGAATCGTAACGAAATATCGAAAATATTGGAAACGAGTGTCGCGGATTTCACGGCGGATCGCCAAGATCTGGGAAATCGCGAACACGGCGAACCGTGGCAACGGTGGCGGGACGGAGGGAATCAGTCACAGCCAGACAGGGAATTTAATTTACCGTTCTTCAGATGGGGAGAACGAGAGAGAGAGAGAGAGAGAGAGAGAGAGAGAGAGCTCGTGCAGCGACCAACAGCGTTATTGTATCGTTCGTCACGGATCATTATCGCGATCGGTGCTCGCAATTGCGCAACATTATTTGTCTTGATGCCGGATTTTTCTATTGCCCGCGCGCGGATTAATGATACGATCGGGGACGGTTCAACAGCTGGGTCTACCACGCCGGATATCTCACTCGAGCGTAATGCAGCACACGATCTAATCGATCGACGCGTAAAGAATCGTCCGAACGATCCTATAAACTCCTCGGATAACGAGATCCGAGATCCTGATCGATCGCGTTCACGCGCTGAAATCGCTCGCGAAATTAGCGCTCGGCCAGACTCAATGGCATACTTATTAACGGCTACGGTACCCTTCAATTTAACGGAGTTCAGACGCTTCGTGCTTAAACTTAACACCCCAAAAAGTATGCGACGCGGATCTTTTTAAAGATTAACCTTCGAATTTATAGCGGAAGAAGGTGAGCAAGGAAATACTACTTTCTGATGTATTTTCGGGCGAGAGGATTCCTTAATAACCCGTTTACGCGAGCGATTTCTGCATAATTGTGCTCGCTGCTGAATATCAACCACGACGTATCCCAGAAAGTCGGGAGCAGTTTGCTGAATCAAACGAAACTGTTCCCTCGATCAGTTCCCAAATCTTCTAAACCTGGCCAGATAGTAGCGTCACGCATTTTATCGATGCTTATTTATTTATTTGTATAGCGATTTCAAATATCCATTAATGCAGTAAACACAACGAAATTACTGTTGCGTTGATGACGGCAGAATGCTCGCATTCGATAAAGCTTCGTGTAATTTTGCTATAAATTTCAAAGTATGCGACAAGCCCAACGTTAACCCTAAATATTCCGAGCTCTGAAAGCGACTAACATGTACGTTGCTGTACAAGAAATTAGTTCGACATTTCGTCATTTCCATCATAACGTATAGAATATTCTACGAATCATCGTAATATAGAAATTTATTCAACCGTTTGTCAGGGAAGAATCTTCACAGTTTCGACATTTTGAAAATAAAACACGGCAGACGGAGATGTTGACCGTCATGGTAGATTCAGCATAAAAAAACAAGATTCCTGCTACTCCTCTGCTCTTCTCCCCTAAGCCTCGTTCCTGTTTTATTCCGAGTGATTAAATACAAAAATTTAAAGGTCAAGAAAGATTTATACACAAAGCGGCCCGCGACGAAACTTTTATTGGGCGCCACGCGTAGCTGGCAGAGCATTAGAGCCAACCAAATGGATCAGTGGAGCGATCTCGAAAATGCGGATTCGGACGGGTCTAGGAGACGGCGTCCGGCTGTAATCGATTGTAGGGAGCGATAGCGGCGAAGCAAAAGCGGGATATTAAAAGTTTCAATGGCACGGCTAACGAGCGCTTTAGCTCGGCCGTGCTAGCCACGGCGTGGCGGCGGTTGCGGGTCGAAAATTCGGCTGGAAGGGGCAGTTCGGCGATGGTCCAGCGATCGGAGACAATCCAAGGCTACCGAGCGTTCAAGGATCTGCTCCTCGGTGAACGAGAAGCGTGTCCCGTCGTCGGCCACCGTGAAAATTAACGGATTCTGCTGGCTCAGCGCACGAGCTTCCAAGAGAAGAGAAGTCGGGCCGAGGTCGGGCCGGGCCGGGCCCGGCGCTGTGTTCCGTTCCGGCGTGACTCACGAGCGCTCGTGAAAACCAGAGTCCGTTGCATAAGTTTCGCGCTGGAACATCTTAATTGATCGTAACCGGCGCGGCGCAGCGTCCCGAGACCGGGCCAGAGGCCCGATCGGTCCGTCGATGATGGTTCCGTCGCGTCGCGTCGCCGCATCGGGCCCGGCTTCTCCGCCGACGCGACGGCAACCGCTCCTCTTCTTCTTCTTCCACCGGCCAAGTTTCCTGCCGCGATAATAATGCGAGTCGGTCGTTTAATAGCGCGTGAAACTTTGACAAGTTGACTGCTTTTAATAAGCACCTTCGCCGACGGTGAAACGACCGGCCGCGCGCTCGCCCCGCCGCCGCGAAAATAATGTTTAACCGGTAGTTGAAAAGCTTGTTACGAGAACGAGGCGTTTCCGCTTTTTATTCTGCCAGCCGGTGAAGAATCGAAACGCGGATAAAGAGGCAAACAAACGCGAGGACGCGCAGGAAGTCGTCTGGCTCGTTCGCTCCGCCCTCCAGCCGATAATTTTTCATCGATGACGCTTCGATCGCGCATCGCCTCGGTTCGGCTCGTTCCGATGCCAAGCAAGCCTGCACACGGGCTTGACAAGTCTTCCTGTTGACCCTTCCGAGGCTGTCGGCGAGGCATCTCGCGAAACGACGTCGCTGATACTACAATATCACACGATGTTCATAACCCACTCGAGGCCAGCGACTTTTCGAAAGTCCGTTCCCAAGAGGCAACCATTTCTGTGATTGGCTTCATATGGATTCAACTTTATACTCTTTTAAATGTCACGATTTCTTCCTTCTGTTAGAAATGCTGGATGACTATTGGAACCGTAACCCTTTCCAGTATTAAGAATATATTCCTCAGAGAGTTGAACCGAGTATCAAAAATTTGGATCTTTTTCTTTTTCTCTTTTTTCTTTATTTATTTATTCAATAATCGGGGAAACCTTTCGTAGCAACTCGCAGGTAGATAGAGAACAAAGCAATTGTTGTTTGAACGGTGAGGAAATATCAAACAGACGCTGGTGAGCAACTTAAACAAAATAACGCCAGTAAGACAGACGATGCGAACAGACAATGAAGCCATTAAGTACCTTGTGAGAAAAAATGATATCATCAGTCGCGCGTCTCCTTTCGGACGTTAAGAGATTAAGTTTAATTCGAAGCGGTACGCGATTGTGATACAAAATGTGACAATAGAAAGATAACCAATGCATCCTGATTTCTTGCAATGTGCATAATCGAACGACGCGTTTGCAACTTCGGGAATAAGACCGCGCAGTTCGAATATCGCCACCGTGTCGAGTTTCGTTTCCACAAAGGGTTAATTCGTTCGGATCCAAGCTCGTCCCGACCCATTGCATTTGCACCTCTCCAGAATCAATTTGCAGAAAGCTAAGAGATCTATCAATTATTCCCCGCCGACATCGAATTTCGAGACCGAATTGAGTATAAGCGAATAACGAAGGACGCCGCGAACGTAAAATCCGGCGTCGAGTTTTGTGGCTCGTTAATCGGCAGCTTGTTCGTTCGCCTGGTTTCGTGGATTTCTTTTGCCGTTCCCTCATCGTTCCACGAGGCCTCGTCGAGTTCGTTGTTAACTCCGACGTTAAACGAGGATATTATGCGGCGAAGGTGGCGAAGAAAACTCGAGACGCCGATGGGAATTCGAGATATTCCGAATGCGAGGGAAACGAGGGGGAGGCGAAGGATGCTCTCTCGCGTTCTGCCAGATCGAAAAAGCATCGGGAGGAACCGAAGGCAATCTCGGGTTCAAAGACTCGGTGGGCGAGAGACGTATACTACCAAGCGGAGCCCGCTCGCTCGGCGACCACCCGAAAATTAACGACCTCGCGAACCGGCTAAGACTCGGTAAACGAAAACTGGCCAATTTTTTTCGGCCGCTCGTTAAAGCCCCGTCCGCACCGGTCTTTTCGGCAAAGGAACGAGCGCCGGCGACGCGTGCGCGCGTCGGCCACGGACCGAACAGGGGCGGATTCCGTTCCACCCTTCGGCGTTTTACGAGTCACCCGAGTCCTGTGGTCCTTCGTTACCCCTAACGAGGAATTTCGTGACACCTGCGTCGTATTCCTGGAGCTATCAAAAAGAAAAGGACTCTATCAGCCACTCCGAGTGTCAGGTTCGGAGGGTCTGCGGAATGCTCCTCGAACTTCGTGCAGCAGTCCGTTGAAGTTCATTAAGCGAGAAATAGTCCAATATCTGCCATGAGCAATTTAGTACAAGTATGACTGACAATGGACCTGGGAATGTGGAAGTTGAGGACGAAGTTCTTCGTTAAATCGCAAAAATTTGCTAAAACGACGATTGAAATAATTCAGCAAGTTTATAACTATACCGCGGATGTTAATGTAAAAATTCTCATTTTTATACGTCATTTCACAGGAATTCAAATCAAGGGAAAATTTCCTACCTTCACTAACAGCTTACCAGTTGTACAGAGAAAAGAAATATGTCATTATATATGTCTTTTTTATTGATACATTCTCCCGCATTAAAATCTGCGCGCACCGTAAACGCATAAATATTCGCGGCGTATTTATAACTACTTTCTATTACCGAGAATGAGATAGAATATTCTCAGAGATCAACGTTTCGACATTGCAGAAGAAGTTCACAGAGAACCGCGACGGACGCTTGGAGAAAATCATTTCCAGAAAACGCTCCGCAACGCCGGCTTTAAACAAAATAAGAAAGACAAGAAAAGGTGTCTACCCAGATTTCTAGCCGTTAGACGCATAATCTATGGAACATCTCGTAAAAGCCGGGAAAATGACCAAGTCGATTCACAGAAGGAGGTAGCCGAGAATGTAAAGGAAGCCGAGCACAGTTCCTAAATTCTCTGCCAGAGGAAATAGAGACGCTCCGCACCGAGATTAGTTGCTCAGGTGCCGGATTATCCTCGTTAACCCACGACGACTCCTAGAATAATACATTTTACAATAAAATGGTTGGCTGCTAAGAGGCCGTGAAAACCGATGAACGGGGTAACGAGGGGATCGTTAGCTCGGATTAGAGCCGGCGACAGAGAAATCGAGTGCCGGCAAGTCGGTGGAACGGAGATAGATGAGAGTAGGTGGAACAAGGTAGAAGGCAAGAGGGCAACGCGAGCGAACGTGCTCGATGGAGAAAGATGAAATAAGGATGGTGGGCGAGACAGGGCACGGGAAGGGGGTTCTCGGACGCGGCGATCGTCTATAATCGAGTTGACCGTGAAATTTTCATTACACCTTTTCTGAGTTATGCATATAAATAAGGAAGGGAGCGGGTCGGTGCGCCGGGAGCGAAGAACGTGGCAATGCCTTTGTTAGCGGAAGGTTAATGGTGAGGGACCCCCGGGTATCTTACCACGCTGACAGCAGTCTCGTTAACGATTACGATAACTCCACGGCCTCCTCTGGGGATGCGTAGTTGGCTGCGAGCGATCGTCACGCCGGCTACGCCAAGGTAGTCCAGAATTCACGAACTGGTCAGGCCGCCGTCGAACGTGTCCATATACCTCTCGCGATCATAGAGCAACGGTGCTATATGTTCATCCCGTGGCTCCCTGTTCCATGGATTATCGAATAAGAGCCGATACGATCTCGATCGAGCAACTCCTAGCCACCCGTTCGATTGTTCCCCGCGATAATGGTCGAGTAATGCGAGGATATTTAAAGCTTTAATGGACGTTTTAGCATGGTTTAGGAGGCGACAGTTTCTCGGCTAGCTGGTTAGCTAGCGCCTCTAACTAGGCGAGACGAGAAGCTCAGCTACCGCGAGAATCAATTTCACCTCCTAATCAGTTTATCCTACCGTGACTTCCAGATTTATTAGGGTCAGGGACGGGCAAATAGCCATTACAAAAAGCATTCGAATGACGAATACATTATCAAGTTGTAACCGAAATGTCAAATACAATGAATTATGGTATTCGATGGTTATAAATATGCAAAATACCTGTGTTCTGTTGCTTCATAGAATATCGAATTTCACACACGGTATTCGTTCACGCTTTACCAATGGATACAGAATATGTTCGTATTTTATATTCTATATTCGGCCTATCAACAGATCTTGCTAATACACTTCTATCGATTAGTTTCTCTTTGTGTCCAGATTTTCATGGTCTGCGGTTACTGTGAGTTGACCGATTGCTGTGCCTTTGCTTTGTTTTCGGGCACGATTAATTTTATATTCATCGAACAAGACATATTATATTTTTTTATTCAAAAATAAACAATAAGAGAACGAAAAAAGTTCAATGTGCCTTATTCGACAAATATAAAGTTCAATTCAATTCACTGCTCAATATGTTGTACTTATTCCTTTGCGAATTAAATTCACATCGGAAACTAAAAACCGAGACAAAATGCTCATACGTTCCTCAAGGTAAACACGTCTTTAGTCGCTCCGCAAAGTTAAAATGTGCGCCTTGCATATTTCTAACCATCACATGTTCCACAAGATAAAAATTCTCCCATGCACCGCTTCCAGGCACAGTAATATGCTAGATCCTTTATTCTGGTTGTAAAACGTACTTCTTTGAAACATAAAGATACAAACGATGTACATTTTCTTAATTCAACGTACAAGAAGTTCTCGTCAAATAGGTTTTGGCATTCATTTTTCACGCCACATATTTGAACGAACTGAACGTAACTAGGATTTCTAGAATGCACAAGAATTAAACTAACAGTTTGCACGGTACATTTTAATTAACATTAAGTTTCGATTTCGTCGCTTAAAAGCCTTCGCTATTGTGACAACTTGTGGCATTTGCCACACACTTAACGCGCTAAATTATTACCTCGAGATCTTTTGTACGAGGATTAAGGATTTCCTGCGCGACCAGATACTGCATCGAAAAGCGCATTCGCAGTCTGACTTGAAGAGCCATTTTCAAATTCGCGATTGACCACCGCCCCGAAAGGAGCACGTTTTGTGTTCTATAACAGACGCAAGTTTCGCGAAACGCCGCTATTAAATGCAACACCGCTTGTTAGTCACCGGAGATAAAAGTTTGGCGAGTCTGCTGGTGGCTGGATCGGCGGGGCTGGAAAAGGGTAACTTCGATAAGGATTTATAACCGGTTTCCTCGCACTATTCCGTAGCCCATAGCCTCGGCCTCGGTCTCTGTCCGGCGTGTGCTCGGACAGACGCGGGCCGCTTGCCGGTTACACGCGGAAAATGAGTTCTCGGGATCGCGCCTCTCTCGGCAATAAATTTTCCACGCCGATTATCGATACCGCGCGATTATCCTCGTAACCCGCGCCGATAATAAACATTGCCGTAACGATCGTTGACGAGCGGCCGTCGAAAGCTGCGGTCGGAAGAGGGCGGGAAGCGAAGACGAGGAGGCGCGATGAGGACGAGATCTCGGCCCCGCCGGTTGTCTTCGTTTTCGCGGGCTGTTACGGATTATTTGAATACCGACATGCCCGTCGCTGCCAGCCCCGCCTCGCCCCGCCGATCCGCGATTATATTTATTGGACGATTACCGTTAACCGGCTAACGTGATTCGAGTTTTATCTCTAACGCCGCCGATGTACCGGTCTTTCGTTTGATTTAATCGACGCGATCCGCTGCTCGCGGCTCGTCTTTTTACGCGTAATTGAATATAAACCCGAGTGGAACGAGATACCGGTGGTGCTATATGCTGGAAGGGTACCTAATCGCCGATAAATAATTGATGGCTGTGTTTACTGTGATTACGTGTGTACACTTGCCGCTGAAAAATCCCCGGCCGCCACTTTCGCTGCTCGAATCCTATGTTCCTTTTTCTACGGACATAAACACGGGCCCGTTGGCGTCGTTACTTTCAATTACAATCGTATACCGTTTCGGCCTATTGCCAGCTGGATTACGAATATTTGTGTAATATCAATACGTCGAGGCTATTATGGCTGAAATTTCACCCCTCGCGAACATCGTGTTTCCGAACGATTTAACGACTCGGTGAGACCGATTTTTCCGGCTCTTCGGACTATTACAGCAGCGATGCCACGTTTTGCGGCGGATCCTCTACAGATATTTCTTCTATATTTACCTCTATTTGGTTAGAAGTGTAACAACGCTATCTCGCGGCCTCTGAACTTTTCACTTTTCTACTTCTTCCTTAAGCCTTTACCCTAACTGAGGCTCCAAGGAGCACGGGATTTAAAGTGTCTGCTGCCGGTCCGAACGCTCCAAAACGCTCTAGCTTTATTGATATCTTGGAATTTGTATCGCGTATCGGACAACAAATAATCTCAACGAGAACTCTTATAGTTTATTTATGTATGATTTTTGTTCTTTGGCTGAACACAAAAAGCTCTCGGTAAATTTAGATGTCCTAAAATCGAGGTCAACCAATCCTAGCAGTGGTTCTTTAAATGGTAGCGGCAGAGGGTTGATTCACTGTTCCGACAATTTTTCTTTAAACAAACGCGTCAACATCCGCTATTTAGCCGCCTCGGGGTAACGTTCCGGACGAGTTTGTTCACCCGCGGAAATCTGTGTTCGAAAGTCACGCGCTCGGTACCTTTAAAAACCGAAACGAGGCGTTTCCCCTCGATGAAAATTCCGCTCCTCCGGCGCGCAACACGAAATCCACGCTCCGAAAACCTCGTCTCTATTACCGAGACCGGCCGCTCGTTCTCACGCGGTCGAAATTAAAATTATTTCAGGGATACGGCGGCGGCAGCAGCAGCAGCAGCAGCAGCAGCAGCAGCTATCGTTACGAGCCATTGTTGCCTGGGGAACGGCAATAAACTCCCGCGTAAAAAGCCGAGGAGACCTCATGCCCGGACGATAAGAATGTAGGACGAAACTAGCAGGTGATCGTCGTGGGCATTGCCTCTCTCGCTTGTTCGTGATTTCGTGCCGGTCTCGAAACAATAAACAACCTCCGGACTGCTCCCGAGGCACGAAGAAAAGTTAGGCCCGAGTGAAAGTGCACGGTATCCTAGTTCCAACGTTCGACATCCTACTTCTCGTCGCACCGCGATCTCCAGGTTTGCCGGGGCCTCTCTCGAGAGGTTTGGAAACTTTCGGCCGTGGAATTTCATTCGGCGCCACGGAAATCATATTTGCCTACTTGCGGTGCGCAGGAGAAAATGTTCATTTGCATCTGCGGTTTCTTAAACTTTACTAAAATGTTCCACCAGGACTTCGATTTTCTTCCTCCATGTGGCGGAAGAGACGCGAGCCGCGAATACGAACCATTCGTGGTGCAGTAAATTCGTCCTAACCTTTTAGGTACGGCTGAATTCTGCGCGAGGCTATTTCTTTGGACGCGGCAGAGTCTGATATGTACTGTACAGAGTCTGATACTGTATATCCTGTCTGTATATACAGGGTGTCACAAAAATGTCTCGCAATCCAGAAGTGGCGGGTTCCTCAGGCCATTTGAAGCAACTTTTTCCTTTACAAAAATTTTCTCCGAGGCACCATTAACGAGTTATTAACGAAAAATAATGACCAATGAGAGGCGAGCTCAGCTGGCGCGAGGCGATCAAGCCAATGAGCGGAACTGGGCTTCGCGCGCTGGTTGGCTGGGCCGCCTCGCGTCAGCCGTACTCGATTCTTATTGGTCACTGTTTTTCGTTAATAACTCGTTAACGGTGCCTCGGAGAATATTTTTGTAAAGGAAGAAATTGCTTCAAATGATCCGAGGAACCCGCCATTTCCGGATTGCGAGACATTTTTGGGACACCCTGTAGACTATTGTAAATCGATGTGAAGACAAAAGAAGTGTGAAACAATGCATATGAAGACGATTATTTGGTTCAAACGATGAGCGAGTGAGCTACTAGAGCAAGCCACTATTGTGGCGCGTCGTCCAGAGTGATGACATCCTCAGAAGCCACTATAGTGGCGCGTCGTGCCTAAAAGGTTAATTGACGGTCGGATTGTGCAGAAAAATGGATAATTTGGAAAGAGGAGATACGGTTATTCTAGCCTTGCGGCTCGTTTTTATGGTTGTTGACAATCGGTAACTGTAAAAACGAGCTGCAAATTGTCCATTTTTGTGTACAATCTGAGAGTCGATTAGGAAGAATTTACTGTATCGTTCATCTCGGATTATTTTTCTTTCATTGTCGGTTTCGTGACATGGAATAATTAGAGTGAGGAGAAGTAAGCTCGTTTGCATCGACTTTCTTTCTTCGCGATGAAAGAGATGCGAGCCGCAAATATGAACCATACGTCGTACGATTTATCTTGTACCCTTTTCTTTCACTGCTGGTTTCGTGACGTGGAATAGTTAAGAATATAAAAAGATAAATTCATTTGGACTGTTCTATTCTTTCGGATATTGGAATTTCTATCTCGTTAAATTTAGAACATCTGAAATCCATGAGCATGTCCAATCTTCGTCGAGGAATTGTCAACGAGCGTTGGACACGATCGAAAAGAATTTCGTCGAGCGAAAGATAGATGCACGAACAACGCCTGCTTCCCACAGACTCGATTTCGAAAGTGACCCAAGATCTCCGAGAGGGACCTAAGACCCGAGACGCTATCAATCACAATAGTTGTCCACCCCGCTCCAATCACTCGCGGCTCATTATATTTATCTGCTCGGAACGAGACGAACATTTATTACAACCGACAGGTAAAACAATCTCGCGGGAAGAAAGGTGATAGCCTCTGCTCGGTTTGCTAGGCAAGGTAGCAACCCTAATTGCGTATCTAGGCAAAGGAAGCCTAAATCGGCCTTCCACAGGAACCGCCGGCGGAGAGGGTACGATACACAGGATGCCAAGGCGTTGGAACACCCACAGAAGTGTCCTCGTCGGACGGCGATTTCCAGCGTACGCGAAGCACATCCTCTCACGCGTGATCATCCGGCATGCATTAAGGTACCGTTGATGCTAATCTTCGGCGAACAATTACCCCGGCGGAACGACAGCCCGCCGAGAGTGTTTGCTTTGCTCACACGGGTGGCTCGCAACAATCTTGCGGTCATGAGAATTAGGTAACCGATCCCGCGGAGATACGTTCATTAAAAGACACTGGCTTAGGCGGGGCAATGTCTACGAGGGACGATGCCCAAGCTGACTCGGCGTTCTATGTTGGTTTCATTCAATCTGCTCCACGTTCATATCGCCTTTACACTTAGCTTGCTTCAATTCTAGTTCTGGCCGGATCGTGGGACGAACTTTGTCTCTGTTAGTCGATTCTCGAGAGCAAGCTGGCGATCGCCGATAATAAAGCGAAACGTGTTAAAAATGTAACGAAGCTAATAGAAAATTTGAAGACACTAGGTGTCTTTAAAAAAGGTTTGAGAAGAGATGCAATCTTTGTTAGTTTTCTGTTGCTGCTTGATACAGGAGCTCGTTATCTTGAAGGTCCTCTCCGTTTTCGGAAAAAGATCATGCACCGAAGGATCGACACTGTAACGATTTTTCTGGAAGGCAGTAAAACATGACAGTATAACATGACTGTTATCTTTCAGTAGTCTTCAGTTCATCGAAGCTATATCTGTATGTTAATACCGAAACTATTTATTTAAATATTTCGTTACTTTTATCACAATGTATGCTTGGATTAATCGATTTATACAGTCACTTTCTACGAAAGAATCTTAGTAATTACAATAACTTTAAAACAAAAAGCGTAAATCTGGTCATTTCAGCCGGCATTAGTGTTAAGTTCTTAATTTCCCTCTGCCACCTTGCAACGTTCCGGTATCATTTTCTATGACCATGTTTCTCTTATCAAATCAAACACGCGAGACCTCTTCGGCATCAGAGATGAAAAGGCACGACGCCGACGACAGTTTACAACCCGTTTGCTTTCTGGCCGCTCTTACGGTGGTCCCCAATTTTTCTCAGTTTCCTTAGCCTCCGACAGCTATCTTATCGGTGGTCCAGCCTCCGTTATCAAAGCCCAATACCCGGCGGAGTAAACGGCGCGTCCGAGGGGGTCCATACCTGGGACCGTCACGCATCAGTCTTTATCGAACCGGTGGGGCGACGGTCGGAATCCGGTAGTTTCGTGCAGCATTGTCGACGGAGCATCGTCGGACCGCGTTTGATCGATTCGCCGTGCGGCGGCTAATGAGCTCCGGGTGCCTGGTTTCCGTGGGCCAGATCCGAAACTGCCGGGAAAAAGGAGGAAACGGCGGGCCCCGATACGTGTCAGGCCCTCGATTGCGTAATCCGTGGACGCGTGACGCCGGTGTCTCCGGTCTCTGTCATCGCGTGCCTGGCTAGGCCGAACGCGGGACACACGCGTGCGTCCATGGGACCGTTCGCATGTACAGGGTGGCCCGTGGATAAACGGCCGCTGGTTCGCAGGGTAATGCGGCGAGTCGCAAGAAACCCGGTGTACCCCGCTTCAATACATTACGAGGCAATTTCCTCTGTTAGAAGCAATTGCCTCGGGTTTCACCGGGTGCCGTCAAAGAAATCCCATAAAACCATCCTGTAAAACCGCATCGCGATGAAGTCTCGTTGAAAAGATCCGGCTGGCATGGCGGCTTTATCCCCGAACGTCCGACGCGTTTATCAGGAGGAGTAGCCGGGCCCCCGTGGAACCGTGCTCGAAATCGCGCGGCCCGGCAACCGCCCTGCTTTGCGAGAGGTGTGAACGCCATTATCGAGAATGAAAAGGGACGACGATAAAACCCGTAGGTTCGAATTATGAACGACTACGATTGTCTATCGGGTACCTGTCAGGCCCGACACCCCGTCAGCGATCGACCGAGGCCCTGTTTTTTTAAACGAGCCTGTCAGCCATTCGGAAACACCCTGTATACATCGGGACCGGGTTCAGTAGTTGATTAGATTTAAAAGAATGCCCCGTCACCTGCACCGTTGAAAGGAGACTAGGCCCAGGGGCGGGCTGGTGGGGAATCCACGGGCCCGTGGAGAGGGAAAAACGAGATATGGTGGGAGCTGCGACGGAGAAAGGGAACGGCGAGACAGGGAGGGGGAAACGGGAGAATGGTGGGGTGGCGATCGTGAGCAACGAGGGGCCCGAGAGCATGAGGCCCCAGCGATCACTGACCGCTTTCGCCGATCCCAGCCGCCAGCTAGCCACCTTTCAGCGGCGCAGCCATCGGGGCATCCTCCTTCTTAAGGCTCATTCACATCGCGTCGCTAATCAAACCCGACAACGGGCAGGAAAAAAAGTGGCGCTGGTAGTTCGGTTCCACGAGAAATCATGGGAATTCGTTCTACCCACCGATCGCCGAGCGGGTCCGTTGCGCAACGCCCACGGGGCCCCCGAGAATTCGCCCCCCTCCAATGGGCCTAGAGTCCACGAAATCCGGGGATTCTTGAGATCGAGGCGCTGCTACGATTCTGGGGTCGCGTCGCTTCGCGTTGCATCGCGTTGCAGCGATATCGACGGACGTAATTAAACCGCGCGCGCTTAGAAACTCGCAAATGAGTCTGGAAGGGAGGAACGGGTTTGCGACGTAACGAGGCAAGCCCGTGAACTTGGGCGGGTAGACTGCCGCCGCGGGTTTCACGTATTACGTGTAATTGAACGGCGTTCTCGACGCCAAGGTACATGGAATGCTGCGTGGATCAAGTGTAAGTTCAAGTATCGCCGTGTAACGTCCGGATAATGGCTTGTAACGCAACCTGCAGTTGTTTAGCAAATATGTCTGCAGTCGGAAAATTTGGGACACCTTCGGGACACCTTCGTCCTATCGTTTCTCGTTTACGTCGTTATCATTATCCGTAACGAAAGCATTTCCTTAATAAACCTTATCCTAATAGAGTACACAAGTTTCATCGATTTGGTTCATGTGCACCGATTTTTTAAATATTGATCGTATGGGTGTCCGAACCACGGGACGTGACACGAGCAAAAAATGTTGTGGAACGTGTCAACATTTTTTACAGGTATAGTTCCTATTTTCGTGGCAACGTTTGTTCGACTATTTATAAGAATCCCACGAGAGTAAAATGGCACAGGAAGAAGTTTCGATAAAAATTCTGCTCGGACAAAATACCCGATAAGAAAGGCGCGGCTTCCTGGTCGACCGATATTTGCATTTTCGTTGAAGGATCCTAGCGCAGCTTTTCGGGATGCAGATTAATTGGTGCAGCGAGCAGCAGGTCGCGAGTCTCGTCTGGTTTAATTCGCAGCTGCTCCGTGAGGACAATTCGGCCCGGGATCACGGACCGCTCCAGACAATCATCTCCGTGGAAGCGCACGACTTTTTCCGGGAAGAACAAGGGAATTCTGTATAATGAGGAAGAATTGTGAGAAAGGACCCGAGGCGATCGAGGCAGTTAACTGGTTGCAGTCTCGCTTTACGGCGAGTGATATATGGTTAATTCGCGAAACACCGTGCGCACTCGGGCAATAACGTTACCACCGCTCATTGACGACTAAAACGCAGACTATAGGCAATTACTATGGCGTGAGGGAACGCGTGGAAAGGTGAAATATTATACCGATTTATGCCCACGGCCTTGGCAAAGATCTCGTAATAAGGATCAATGGGCTCGCGGGATAAAATACGCTTCTCGCGAGATACACTTCCACGCCGCGGTTTATTCTCTCGAACGGCTATTAATGACATAGAATACCATCCGTTATTTAGTTACCCCCATCGTTGGCCCGCGGTCGCCTCTGCAATTATAAATCGATTCGATGGACCAACGGTTCCTGCAAGAAATGTAAATACCGTTTAAAGACAATCGTGAGATCATCGATCGAGCCGGAGGCTAGCTAATCGCAATGAGCCACTTTCTCCTGAGTATTGATTTCTGTCGCTTTAATGCGGAAACGAACTATCGCGGTGATCGCGGCATGATACAGGAAAGGTAACTGTTTTGTTAGACCTGCGGCAGGCATTTCACGATATATTTTGTCTGGAAAATAAATTGGACCGTCTGAGAATTTGTACAAGTTAACGTCTATTTGTTATCACGACTCTACTTCCTTGAAATAATACTTTCAAAATTTATTGTTCTAATATCTCTGAAAAAATATACCGATCGTATACTTTGAAGCAAAATCATTGCGTTCTATAAAGAAGCTAATACATAAGTTCTGTAGCAGTCGAACAATTTAATTAACAAATTCTTCGTCGTCAATATTTGTAATATAAAAGATTAGACTGCTTTGGTCTTTTAACACTCGAGCAGCGAATCTTTTTGACAAAAACACAACTGAGTATGTTTAGGCTAATTTGTACTTATATTTATCAATTTTTCAATATATTTTTAAGGTACTCGTTCTAGACGCGTTCGTTTTTCAGCTCTAGCTGCTGCAATCTCTGTGAAAAGTGCCTAAGTTACTGTAATTATACTGTATATCTTCGATTTTCTTTACAGTTTGTTTAAATTCAACACTTTTATAAAGTATATAATTTAGTAAAGAATATCGAAGTATATATGCTTCTTAACCGGTTAGCTGTTTTTGACGAGCATGCTCATCATCAAGGAATGGCAACAGTTCGTAATACGATGAGAAAACTCGTCGAAAACAATTAACTGATTAAATATCAGAAAATAGATAATCATAAGTAACAATATTTATACTCGTGGTGCAAACAGAGCCGAACCCCTTTGTTCGAGTGTTAAGAAAACATTAAGAAAAGCAAGCACTTGGATTCGGCGGAAAAATTAAACCTACGAAAGACAAATGATGTTTAATTAAAAATCATGCCCGCTGAAATTCCGTGGAGGCAGTACGCGCCGGGGAAAAAGTTGCGCAGATGAATCGGTAGACGTGGAGCTAAATGAGACGTGCGCAGGGCCCCGGTCCGAATTGGAACGAATCAGGGTTGACGACGAGGCGCGGGCCAGCATTCATTTTACTAATGATACTTTTATTGGGCCGATGAAAATGATGTATCCTCCTATTTGAATTTCGATGAGTAAATCAAGGCGGTCCGGCCGGGGGACGCGGCGGAGAGGACGGCCTGCCAATGCGGACCCCTACTTTGGCCAGGTAAAGGTAACAAATCACTTTTCAACGACGGGAGATGGAACTACCGAGCACTGTTTTCTGAAAGGAGGCGGACTTCTCTCCCTCTCTCTCTCTCTTTCTCTCTTTCTCTCTGTGGGGAACCACTTGACGTGTCCCAACACACCGCTCCTGACACAATGCGTCCGATCGTTTTACACTCAATGGGACGAGAACGCGCGAATCCCAAACAGACCATAAAGCTAATAATGACGGGGCGAAAAACCGGAAGAGGGCCCCGGCAAGGGAACCAGCGGATTTTCAAGTCGCCGCCTTTCAAAGCCGAAAGGGTTCGCGTGGGCGGCGGTGACTTTTGTTTTCCAACTTTTCCAACTTTTCCAGCTAATTATCCCGCGCGATCCAGCCGCGATAGCAGCGATAAAGAAAAGTTACCTAGGACTCGGCGGTGGCGTAATAACGAGCGTGTAATCTCGCGATAAAAATAATTCAAGCCGGCGGTACGAGAGATTATCGGTCCCCCTTTTATCCATCCCCTCTGTCCCCCTCGACTCCGCCGCCGCCGCCTCTCGGGTATTCAATTCTGCGAAAATCCGCGAGGATCCGTTGAAAAGAACAATGTGCGTCCCGTGTAACATCAGATACACGGGCCCTCGTGTAGATTATAAATCGACGGGAAGCTGGCGAGAGAAAGGGTACACGGGAGAGGAGAGGCAGGGAACAAGACAGAGAAGAGGAGATTGGGAAAAAGAAGAAAAAATTAGAGGAACGGCTAGTTGCAAAATACTAGCCGGGGACTCGCGACAACTGGAATGCGAATGGGAACGGGATTCGCACAAAGGCATTGAGCAAACATTCTTTTTCGAGGTTTCATTCTTCGTGACAGAATCGTAGAAACGATGTGAGAACAGATGACGGTGAGGCAAGGTTTCACGGACGAATCGAACGGCAATACGGCAAAAGGGACAGAGAGGGACCGAGAGGAGGGGGGCAGAGAGGGGGGGAAGAGAGGAAGAGAGACCGAGAGAACCAGCCAGAGAGCCGGGGAACACGAGATGCGGGGGGTGTAAGCGCGCGAAAGAGGAGAGAGAAGATATGCGAGGGACCGAGAGGGGCCCAAGGAGAGAGGGGGACGCAGACACGGGAGGAACGGGTGAAAAGAAGACGAAGAGAGGAACGGTGGAAGGGTACGAGGAAGAAGGAGAGTAGAACGTGGTGGATGGAGGCTGCAGATGCTGAGGAGCCACTGTAAGGGCCCGGAGAGTGTACCTGTCTTGTTTTTATAGGCTTGCCAGAACGTCGGGCCCCGGCTACGGAGGACGACGACGACGAACGAGAGAAGGCCGGACCGGTGGGGGAAGGAAGGACGGCTGGGACGGGAGGAGGGGCGAGGAGAGCGGCGGCACAGGGTGGGCGGAGGGGCGAGGGTAGCGGTGCCAGTTCGGGCCTTACAACTTGCCAACCAGTCCTCGGAGAACCGTGGGTCTTACCGGAGCCGTATATACGTGTATTGTCGCCCGTGACTTTTCGTCGTTCTCGGGATTTTTCTCGCTGGCTGTACACCCATACCCGTATACGTGTCGATAATCTCCGGAGAGGTCGGTGAACCTGGTCGCTCGCGGTCGCGGTCGCGCAAGCTCTCTCCTCGTCGTCCTCATCGTCTTCGTCGTCCTCGTCGTTCGGTGCCAGCCGACCGACGACCGTGTTCAGGAGGTACGGTCCTGAGGATGAAATCTCCAGGAGATTATAGAGCTTAGCGGCAAAAGAGACGGAACGAGAGGGGGAGGAAGCCAGAGAGAGAGAGAGAGAGAGAGAGACAGAGAGAGAAAAAGATCGGTAAAGCAGGATCGGGCGAAACGTAACCGCGGCTCGGATCGTTACGCCGATGGGAGTCGAGCCCTCCACGGATGCCGAGGGGATCTTGTGGTAGTGACATGGACGACGTGAGGTAAAAAGATCGCCGTTGGTCCCAGGATTTAAATGGATCGTGGCCGGTCTCCGCGACAGATAGGACTCATAATCGCTGGAGGAACCGCGATCGTCGAACGGGATTTGATGGAAGATTGAGGGAACGAGAACGAGAGAGAGAGAGAGAGAGAGAGAGATAGAGAGTTGTGTGTGTGTGTGCGCGCGCGCGAGCGAGAGAGAGAGAAGAGAGAGGGCGGAAAGATGCGGGGCAGTCCTGCGTTCTTCGCCATATTGCTGGGCACGATATTCGGTGTCCTCGGCGCGTCCCTCAGCAAGGCGCTGAGGTACAAGGCGCCGGACGAGTGCAAGTGGGTAGCGACCGGCGACACCGAGGACGACGTGTCGCTGGTCTGCAGATTGAGGACCATCAACAGCGAGCTGGAGAACACGAACTTCAGCGTGATCCAGCCTCAGCACACGGTCCGGCTGCGGCTCGAATGCAGCGACGGATTGTTTTATCAGAGTTCCCTGAGCGCCGGCAGCTTTCGACCGTTGGTCGAGCTCAGGGAACTGGTGATCGAGTACTGCAAGATCGGCAATCTGTCCGACGACGCGTTCAAAGGGCTCAAAGAGCTGCGCAATCTGACCGTCAGAACGCACAACACCGACTGGTCGGCGATGGCGCTGGACGTGTCCGCTGGCGCGTTCACCGACGAGCTCAGGCAGCTCGAGAAGCTCGACTTAGGGGAGAACAACATGTGGAGCATCCCGGAGGGCGCGCTGTGCCCCCTGATCAACCTCGAGATCCTGAACTTGACGCGGAATAGGTTGCGCGAGGTGACCAGCTTCCAGTTCAACGGGGCAGCCAGGTGTCTGTCGAACCTGAAGGAGCTGGACCTGAGCAACAACAGCATCGAGTCTCTGCCCAGCGCCGCGTTCTCCGGATTGACCAGGCTGCACAGCTTGGATCTCCGGTGCAACGCCATCAGCTTCATGGCGGACCGCGCGTTCGAGGGCCTCTCCTCGTTGGCCATCTTGAGGCTCGCGGACAATCGACTCGCCAGCCTGCCGCCCGAGCTGTTCAGCGACGCGAGGAGCATACAGGAGATTCACTTAAGGAACAATACGTTGAACGTGTTGCCGCCCGGGTTGTTCAGTGAACTGACGCAGTTGTTGGTGCTCGATCTGTCTCACAACGAGTTGACCGCCGAGTGGGTAAACGCGGCCACGTTCGGCCGCCTGCTGCGGCTAGTGGTGCTGGACCTGTCGAATAATCGTATCGGCCGGTTGGACCCGACGGTGTTCCGCGACCTCCAAACCCTGCAGATCCTCCGGCTGCAGGAGAATCTGCTGGAGAGCCTGCCGGAGAACACGTTCTCCGCGCTCTATAATCTGCACACGTTGCTGCTCAGCGATAATCTGCTGACTGTTATCGACGCGACCACGCTCAACGGACTCTACGTTCTGAATCTGCTTTCGCTGGACAACAACCGGCTGCACACGATCCACCCGAGCTCCCTGAGAAACGTCTCGTCCCTCCAGGAGTTCCACCTGAACCGCAACCAGCTGAAATCGGTGCCGGACGCGTTGAAAGCCACTCCCCTACTGCGAACCCTCGACCTCGGCGAGAACCTCATTTCGGAGATACCGACCGGCACGTTCGACCATGTCGACCAGCTATACGGGCTCCGGTTGACCGAAAATCACATCGGCAACCTGACCAAGGGCGTGTTCGATCGTATCAAGGAGCTGAAGATATTGAATCTCGCGATGAACCGGATTCAGTACATCGAACCCGGCACGTTCGACGAGAACCTGAATCTCCAAGCGATCCGGCTCGACGGGAATCAACTGACGGACATCACGGACTTGTTCACCAATCTACCGAACTTGGTCTGGCTGAACGTCAGCGACAACAAGCTGAAGAGTTTCGACTACGAGATGATACCGACCCGGCTGCAGTGGTTGGACATACACTCGAACGAGATCAGAGAGCTGGGAAACAATTTGGAGATCGAGAGCCAGCTGCAGCTGAGCACGTTCGACGCCAGCGAGAACAAGCTCGCCGAGATCACCGGGAACGCGATCCCGATGAGCGTCGAGAGACTCTATCTGAACGACAACCAGATCTCGAAGGTGCAGAGCTACTCGTTCTTCAAGAAGCCGAACCTGACGCGCGTCGACCTCAAGGGGAACCACATCCGCAACTTGGAGCCGTACGCGTTGAGGATCAGCGCGGTCGCGGCCGACAAGCCTCTGCCAGAGTTCTACATAGGAGACAACCAGTACCTGTGCGACTGCACCATGGAGTGGTTGCAGCGGGTCAACCGGCAGAACCAGAGCAGAGTGCAGCCCCGCGTGATGGACCTCGAGAGCATCTACTGCGAGCTGCTCTACGACCGCGAGCACGCGTTCGTCCCTCTGGTCGAGGCGTCTCACTCGCAGTTCCTCTGCAAGTACGACACCCACTGTTTCGCGTTGTGCCACTGCTGCGACTTCGACGCCTGCGACTGCGAGATGACGTGCCCGTTGAACTGCACGTGCTACCACGACCAATCGTGGTCGGCGAACGTGGTCGACTGCTCGAACGGCGGCCACGTGAACAAGCTACCCGAGCAGATCCCGATGGACGCGACGCGGCTCTATTTGGACGGGAACGACCTGCGGGTCGTGTCCAGTCACGCTTTCATCGGCCGCAAGAAGCTCAAGGTTCTGTTCCTGAATTCCTCGAACATCGAGATCGTGCAGAACCGGTCGTTCAACGGTCTCCGGGACCTGGAGGACCTTCATCTGCAGGACAACAGGATACGCGAGCTGAAGGGACACGAGTTCGAGGGGCTGGACGCGCTCAGGCAGCTCTACCTGCAGCGGAACAGGATCGTATCCGTCGGCAACGACACGTTCGCGTCCCTGAGATCGCTCAGGCTGCTCCGGCTCGAGAACAACCGGCTGACCACGCTGGCCGTCTGGACCCTGCCGTCCGCCATCGAGATCAGTTTATCCGGGAACCCGTGGTCCTGCGAGTGCGACTATCTGCAGAGTTACCGCGAGTGGATCCGCGAGCCGAGTGTCCGCGTGACGGACGCGTCCGTGCTGCGGTGCGTGTACAACGTGACGGAGTTCGAGGCGTTCGGTGACGAGGTGTTCGCGGACAACGAGTTCGGGTTCCTGGTGACGGCAGGGGATCGCGAGAAGAGCAACGAGACTGCGGTGTGCTCGGGCGGGGCCAGCATCGACAACGACGTGCACCGGAACTACACCAAGACGATCATCGAGAAGCAGGTCCTGCAGGACTATCTGCCCTTGGTAGTGGCTACCTTGGTGGGCTCTTTGCTCGTGGTGCTGATCTGCATGCTGGCGTTCGTGTTCCGGCAGGAGCTCCGTGTCTGGTTCCACTCGAGGTTCGGCGTCCGGATATTCTACAGGAACCACGAGGTCGACAGGGACGACCGGGACAAGCTGTTCGACGCGTTCGTCAGCTACAGCTCCAAGGACGAGGCTTTCGTCGCCGAGGAGCTGGCTCCGGTCTTGGAGATGGGGAACCCGTCGTACAAGCTCTGCCTGCACTACAGGGACTTTCCAGTCGGCAGCTTCATCGCGGACACCATCGTGCAGGCGGTCGAGTCCTCGAGGAGGACGATCATGGTGCTCTCGGAGAACTTCATCAAGTCCGAGTGGTGCCGATTCGATTTCAAAAGCGCGCACCACCAGGTGCTGCGGGACAGAAGGCGTAGGCTGATCCTGGTGCTGGTGGGCGACGTCCACCAGCGGGACCTCGACCCGGACATCAGGCTCTATCTGAAGACCAACACCTACTTGCAGTGGGGCGACAAGCTGTTCTGGGAGAAGCTGCGGTTCGCGTTGCCCGACGTGCCCAACAACCAGAGGACCACGCAGAGGACGAGGCAGCCGCCGCCGGTCCGACGGCAGCACAACAACAGGACATCGAACGGCTCGCGCACCGTCTCCGTGCACATATGAAGTGGCTTCCGTTGTCCCCCTGTGCGTTTTACCTGTGCCTGTGTGTCGTAGCCGCCCGTTCGCTCATTCGTTCGTTCGTGTTCGTCCATATGTGTGCCTGTGCGCGTGTGTATCTCTCGGTGCGAATGATTGTGCACGGTTGTTCACGGAGTTACGTTTCGTTTCGTTTCGGAGTGGGCGTCCCCCGCGGATCTCACGGCGAGACCAGACACAGAGAGAGAATCAGCGCGAGCGGACGCTTGCCACCCAGGCGTTGGCTACCCCGGTTACACAGTGCATTTCTACTGCGGTGCAATACGTGGCAGACGGATAGAGAGTGTAAATATAACAGCGAGGATTTCTATATATGTACATGTAGATTCGGAAGTGTACGAGAGCGCGCGGGAGCAGTGTTGTAAATAGATCCGTGAGATGGGAGTGAATATATGTATATGTATATTTAAGGTGCTTCCTCGTGAGAAAACCGGATACACACGGAGACACGGCGGTCCCGGTGTTCTGTATATTACCCAGCGAGTCAGTGAGTCGATAGATAGCTTAAAAAGTCGTTGTAAATAGAAACCGCGCGCCGCGCTCGGTCTTTCGCACGAGACCGTTCCGCGTATCGTCCCCCCCGAGTTCTCTATTAACGGATTTAGAGTGCGCGAAGAGAAACGATTAGTCTCTCCGTCCTTCTCGCTCGTCCGACGAGCAGGACAGAGAGAGAAAGAGAGAAATAAATATATAAATATATATATACATTTCGTGTGTATATATAAATATATGCGGCCCCGTACTTCGGCACGCTCGCCGTGTGCCATTTGTTTCATCTTTCCCAGTTTCGCGAATTCTTCTTTTGCCTTTTTAAATAAGCCGTCGCCATACCGCGGGAAAGAGAGTGAGAACGAGCGAACCCGGCCTCGAGGAATCGAGAACCAGTTGTCCGGCGGCGGTGCTTGTCGTTGTCGTTGCTCGGTAGACTGCGAGAGGAACGCGACAGAACGCTCGGCAACGGTGAACACGGTTCCGCGAGTCGAAACGAGTCGAAGCGAGTCGAAGCGGGTCCACGAGAATTCCTCGAGGGCCGAGTCGTGCGCACCCGTCGACGGGCGTCGGGGCAACCGATCGCAAGCTGACAGTGATACCACTTCCTAATCGTAGCTATCAATGTGTATTTAATTGTATCGGGCCGGCCAAACAGTCTCCTCGGTCGTTCATCCACGTTGCTTTGTATCATAACACTTTGCCGACAGTTTGTCAATAAATTGGCACCCCAAGGGTCGCTGAAAGTTCAACGGACGCCGCATTGTTTAACCCTTGCGCACTTTTCACATTGTTCGCACGTTTCTCTTTCTTGGAAACTCTTCATTTTATCTCAGTGTTAGAAGCACCGAACAGTCAAAGAGATTCATTTGTTCGGACTTCCTGTGAATTGTAATATACTCGAGGATGAATAAATTTATTTAGTAATTTCTTTAAAAGAAAATACCTTCGTCATTGCAGTATTTGTAACATGAAAATAATAAAATGAGACATTTGGATACATTTAACAGTTTTCATATGCACCATTTGTGCCGTCGTACGATATTAGTAACAAATTGTGGGTTCCTCTTTGGTCGCGTTGACGATGAACGCGGTTAATCGAACATAATTTAGCTACGAAGCAAACGGGGGTGACTTCTTGGCCGACCAAATACTCGAGAGGCCGGCAAGCGACGGATCTTCGGATTCAGGCTCTTCGTCGCTGCCGTGACCAATTTGTAAAGTATTATAATGCGTGCGTCTATGGTCTATCTCTCGAAGAAAGGCACCCGAGATTCGCAGAACATCTCAGCAACCAACTATAGCAGTTAAAGTCGTAATCGGTCTCTAATGCACTCAGAATCTTTTTCTTGGCCCAGCAAGCGTGTAATATATTCGCATTAAGATCTGCAATGCAATCATGGGACGATCGGCGCGTCTCGGGTCTCTAGTTTCGAGAGGCAGACTGTAATTCTTATTTATTTCGTCCCGGAACGTTGACAGGGACGTTGCCGCGTGACTCGCGATTCCACGTGGTACGAACTCTTTCACACACCCACACACACGCACACACATTCTGTTTTCACGATTGTTTTCCGTGTGTATACGAATTCGGCGGTCCGCTCCCGTTTCTTGCCACAGCGAGCAAATAATCGCGCGATCGCGTCGACGGGCGCAGAGAAAATTTGCGGCGTCGCGCGGCCTCTACGTCCCGTGCTCTCTCCGTCTCTCTTCCCCTCAGCCCCGCACCGCAACCGGTGTGAACGATGAATCAAAAGTTCACGTGCAATTCCGGCACACCCAGTCCCCTCTCTCTCTGTTTTAGCCGCGACCGTCGAATTCGGAATGCTTGTCACGCAGGGAAACTAAAGTACCGCTATAAATAATTGAAATATAATGTACAAACGTGGAACAATTCTACCCTTTAGCTTTCCTCGCAAGTGGCTATTCATGTTTTCGCAAGACCCACTCCCCGACACAACGTGAAAGATATTATTAGAATAAACATCTGTGACTGAAACAATAAAATGCTCTATTTTTATGTTTTTTAACACCCATGACTCTTCTTCTTCTTTTTCTTCGTCGTCGTCGTCGTCGTCGTCGCAACTCCGGATCCGTTTTCCCCCGATAAATTCGCAATCGATCACGCGAAATTGCGTTTCCGCGAGCTACAGGTGATCGACGGTGTCTGATACGTGGAGATTTTCATTTTGTCGTGCGCGTACTTAAAAACAACCGATAAAAACAACGAGCACTGTCGTTATTAGTGTAAAGATAATTAAAAGCGCTAAGTGATTTTGTCTTACGGAGTATCGAGTCGAAATTGATGATGAAAATTTCAGAAAAAATCTAATTCCTTGCTGTACTACGTTTCACGACGGAGATTTTTAGTAATAACCTGTTAAGTATGAATATTATTCCGTTTTTCTTTTTTAAATCGGAATCAAATTCTGTTCTCTTGTCATCAATATTTAAGCGTTCAACAACGTTCACAACATGGTGTATTCACAATAGATATAAATGCTCCTCTTCCATCAAGAAATAATTGTGATCAAAAAAGAACTAATCATTGTAACTGTGAAGAAAATGGCACAGTGAGGAGTTCATATACACGATCACTAATGTATAAGTAAAAATATAATACATTAGACTCGAAACTGCAAGTAAAATACGGTCACGCGAAAATTGTCCTCTTATAACACGGATAATATTGCTAGCACGTATGAACAAAACATTTTGTTCCATATAAATTCAACGAAATAAATAATTTAACAGATTCGTTATGCAGTTATGATTAGTTAAACGAAACCGAAAAGATTTAGTCGTTTCTTTTGTAGCATTAATCGTTGAGCACTGTCAAAATCATCCAAAGTTACATTCTAACGTCTTTTTCCCAGTGTAATTAGCTGTTCGCTTCACGTTGTACAGAAATAGTGTTATATGAAAACTTTTTGGCGCATTGTAGGAATTCGTGTTATACGGGAATTTACTGTATAACTCTTTCGTCTCAATATAAAATCTTCGGAATATCTAATAAATCGATAAAAAGTAAAGCAGCTCAGTCGAAAATGATCGAAAGAAAAATCTTCGAGCAAGAGATTAATTGCAGTTAATGCTCAAAGCATATAATATGAGTTTTTCGGAAACGCAGAAAACACTGCAGCAGCTCAGTCGAAAATGATCGAAAGAAAAATCTTCGAGCAAGAGATTAATTGCAGTTAATGCTCAAAGCATATAATATGAGTTTTTCGGAAACGCAGAAAACTCTGCAGCAGCTCAGTCGAAAATGATCGAGTGAAAAATCTTCGAGTAAGAGATTAATTGCAGTTAATGTGCTTGAAGCGTATAACGCTTTTCGGAAACGCAGAAAACTCTCCGCGCAACGTAGAACCCGTGAAATTCGTCGCGGAGTGGAAGCGTACGCCGAAAATCCGCTCGCGGAGAGCCGTGGCTACGAAAGTATGCAAACTTCTGTGTCGCCTCGCCGGCTGCCTTTCACGTGGAATCTCGACGCGAGACAATACCTTATGCTAATCGAGTCACGTCTGTTTACATTGTCATCACGTTTCGTTACCGTTACATCGACGGAATAAGTAATGCCTGGGCTCATTGTAATAGAAATCAGATAGTTTGGTGGAAGACCGTCGCGTCGCCGAGCGGAGTCCTCGCGCGGGTTCGCTGACTTTGATCGTTCCCGTTGCTGCAACAACGTTATTTGCGAGAGGCAACGGCAAACGGATGTTGCCGCCTGCGAATTTCAATCCGCCGTCATTTTCCCACCGTTTATCGATTCGGAAGTATGTACATACGGTTCCATTCGCGAAACAAACTGTATCAGGCGGCTATGCAAAGTCTGGCAATCGTAAACCTTTATAGTTCGATTGAAATGAGGTTTCAGATTCTTGTTGCCATTGTCGAAGTTTTCGAGCGGGGACAGACTTGCGATAGACGCGATTCGTCTTCTAACAAATTACTGGTTTAATTGTGGAGGAGTAACGGAAGGAGTGCGACGGAAAGACGAATTGATCGTTGCTGAATCTTTCGTTACTATCATTCTTTTAAGAGCGATTTTCGAACTGTGTGTAATTATCGCGTTGATAACGTTCCTGATGCGACACGTGTCTTGATTAAATGACGTTCCTTAGACAAAGAGCAAGTTTTACGACTACCCTTGTGCGAATCCATGCATCGAGACAACCAAGATAAAGAAACGATTCGGTTCGTAAACTAGTTTGTCCTTTACGTTCAAAATGCCGTAGGACAGTGGAACCAATTATCTTTATATTCTTATTTATATTTATCGAATAAGACATACTGGATAGTTTCATTCTAAAATAAACAAAAGCATGGGAAAATTTCATATGTCCTATTCGATAAATATAAAGTTATTTATAAACTTGGTAACCGATTCCACACTATACAAAGAACAACGTTATGGACAAAATAGAATCCTCGGTCGGATGACGCATCTTCTGGATGATCAAAAAACTTGTCGAATCTTCGATTGTTTGTAAAACCCCGTGTTAAGACAAACAGATCAGTTGGCCATCGTTCAGAGGGCCGCAAAGACAACTATCTTTGGAAACGGTCGAATTCGGTAACTAGGCCAGGCGAAGCAGGCTCTGCAAATTTGACGTGCACACACATTACCCAATCGCCGGGCTCGGTGGTGTTTACACAGTGCGGAAACTTCGACAGTGCTGCGGCCAGTCGTCATAATTGAATTAGCGTAGGCAACGTGAAGTTACGTCGTCGATCGTCCGGGATCGTCTTGATCCGTAGTTCTGGTGCGGCGTTCGAGTTGCGCCGGGAACGGGGACGATCGGGAAAGGGATTCGCAATGGGTATCGGTTCGAAATGCCAGCGATTTCAGCGGCGTCGAGAATTCGCGAGGACGGCGAACGGTGTGTCCATGATTGCGCGGTAGAATTGCATCGATGCGCGAGAGATAGTAGGCGAGAGTGGTGTTGCGGCCACGGCGATATTATGAATAACGCAAATATGTGTCACGGGCCGGGCACACAATCACGATTACGCGAATTATGGAAGAACCATAAAGTGGGACCGACATACACGGAGAAAGAGAGAGAGAGAGAGAGAGAGAGAGAGAGAGAGAGAGACCCACCCAGCAACGCGGAGAACGCGTTTTGTGGTTTGCTTAATGGCATTCGGAGTTCGCATTGTACAGCCGTCATTTCCAGTAATAATTGTAATCGCGCGGTTTCCTAAGCGTAGCCGCTCCCGGTGCCGCGGAGCAATCATCCACCAATCAATGAGTCGCATCGATGCGTGCGAGATCTATTCGCTCGAAAGGACAGCAGAACGCGCGTTCGTTCGATTTGCCGCGTGAACTTTTTCACCCGCGAAGATTGGACCGCGAGATAGAACGCACGCGTTCCCGCTGGCCCGTTGTGTAACTCGCCTGTTCAAACAGCCGAGAGACCGACTCACGCCGACTCGGATGCTTTAACACTCGAGTCAAAATATTGGCTCGGCAAACAGGGGTGTGATGTCGCGATCGCTTCGAGTGTGTTTATCACGGGTTCGAGTGCGTGGCGCCTCGCGGGAGAGGGTCCTACGAAAGTAAATCGAAAGCGCGAGGGGTGACAGTTTTTTCTTCCCGAGAAGCTTAGATTTCCGGGGAATTTGATGACGAGTGTGTCTCTTGACAAGAATACAAATGAGCTGTGGTATAATCGGATGAGGGTACGATTCTCTTACGAAATGTTCCAGTAAAAAAAGTCTGTTTTAACCAGGCAGCTGTTCTTGACTCGCCACGCGTAAACAGTAGTTACAATTTGCTGTTTTATAAATTGCAATTACAGTGAAAACTAAAATATTCTCGTAAATTTTAAAATGTTTTTTTAATGCTCGGTGGTCCGAACGAAGTAAAACGAACAAATAAAACAAACATATAATTCTCATGAGAGAAAACTGTGTATAAAGTGAAAAATAATTGTTATTTCCTTCGCGATGCACTTTAGGTACACGCTGTTCAAAGAGTGCGCGCAACAGCTAACTGGTTAAGTGGAAATTGCATTTAATGTATAGAATTTCGGTATAAAATCTGTCCCGTAAACGATCAATTTTCTAAAATTCAATCACGTCGAGCTTACGTGAATGCAGCATCTCCGGTGCATAAACGCGGAATGGGACCCGACGACCGAGCAAAACGGGGCAATTCTACGGGCGCAAACAGACCAAAAAGGGCGCCGCAAAAATCTTCGCACAAGTCCCGCGGACTTCAATAAAATTGAATTTAACGATTCGCATACATAAACTACGAAAATTAACTGTTACGGTTAATACAAGTTTTATAAGCACCGGGCCGCGCTTGTTAGCAGTTCAATAAAATTACCTTTACGATATACTTTTTATAGATTCGATATTAGCGACTGGTCGGAGACCGATAATTATGCAAAGTGCGCGCGGCGGATGACGAAAGTATCATTCGAGAGAGTCTGCCCTCCTCGCGCACAATGCCGAGAGCTGGCTTTCTCGTAGAACGCGAGTACGGCTGTGTGTAGAAAGCCGGTGTTCTCTCCGTCGGGTAACTATGAAAATATGAATTGCAAATTTCGTCAGATAAATTCGTGCCCGAGTGATCGAGCGTGTACGCGTTGCACGGTGTATCTGCAGCCGCTTCGGATCTCTGAATCTATTCGGCCCGATTCAATTACTTATCTTATCGGCGGCATTATTAAGCGTTTAAGGAGCGCGGCTAGGCGTCACCGGGAAAATTGTGTCGGTCCTCGGGCCGGATCGGGCCGGATCGGACCCGATCGGGCCCCGGGTGTATCCGATCGTCGCGCGAGCAACGACTCGCCCGGCTATTCTTTCTGCCGTCTGATCCTGTTCTGCCACTTTCGTAATTAACAACTGAGTAACAACGTATCGCGGTCGAGCCGCGCGTCCTCCTCCCTTCGTCCGGGCAATTTACCGTGGATTATTCGCGGTATCGCCACCTACCAGGGTCGTAAAACAATCGGGGATCGATGACTGATTATTGTGGAAAACGATAAACGCCGGATGTTAATTTTTTCGGGAGAGGGAACCTGCTCGACCAGAAATTACTTACGAAAGTTGTTTCCAGCTGATTAACGTTACACCTGCCGACTGCTAAAAACGTGTTATTTTCTGAGCGTCGTGATTAAATTCATTTGGACTTCTCGCCGTTTCTATTATTGATTCGATCGGAAAGCGATCTCGTTCTTTCACGAGCAAAATGAAAGACGACTTTTTAATCTTTAGAATAAATATTATTTAACAATGTGTTGTTCGACGACGTTTCCAAAGTGTTGTTCTAAACATTTTCCTGGCAGCTTTGAAATCTTATGCTCGTAGAAATCCCGTTTTTTATCGGCAAAGTATTGAATCAAGTGCTTTTACAACAGCCTTACATAACGAGATATCTTGAAAAACGAAGTTAATTTCCGGAGAACCAAACGTAATGTACACTTGAATTCAGACATTTCTATGATCATTTCTCATGACAGAGTGCTCATAATTATATAATATAATGATCGATCGATCTGATCGGTACAGTAAATCGAATGCTAAGCACAGAGTCGTCCAAGTCGCATGCAACTAAGAAATCATATTGAATTCATAAAGAAACTCGTGCCAGTCGTAACACACTGTAACTCGCAGTCAATGTAATTCTATCACAGATTAGAAAGCCATTGACAAGTAGAATATTTACCGATTAAGAAAATCTTATAATTTTGACAGTCGCAGTGTTTTCTAGAAGCAGCGATCGATCATGCTTACGAATCGGGGCAGCCCACGACGACCGGGATTTAAATCGAGCGGCTCGGAGGCTAGCCGAGAGCGATATAGGCCGATATACCGTGGAAAAATCGCCGCGAACGAGAAACATGATTAAGAGCACACCGGGAGAGGGTGGAGCAGAGGCGAAAGGGTGCGATTGACATTTCGTTGAATATTCAGATCATAGCTAAGGACGCGGAGCAGTGGCCGGCACGAGAATGCCGGCGACTTTCCGAGAGAAGCCTGGCCGTGCTACTCGATGACGAATGACTTCGTGATCTTGGCTAGCATTTGCTTAACTGGCTTTGTTTTTCTCGCTCGGCGTGCACTTTGAAAATTACTCCTGCGGTCGAAGCCGGCGATCGAACGAATGATACGTTCGCGGGGAAAAAAATGCGAAACGGCAGATAAAGCGGGAATACGTACCCAGTGACCCGATAGTCGGTGTTCGCTCATTCAGAGTTATCAGTTCTTTACATTTTGCTAGCCTTTTTCTCTCATATATAGCGTCCTTCTCTAGTCGCAGATTTCACGGATACGTTCCCGAACGATCGAGCGTGTTATTGATCATACGAATGATCACTGTTGCGAACCAGATAAGCTAACTGCCTCGCACCGGCTTGTTATACCGGTTTATTTGATCCGTTTTTCTGGCACAGTTATTGGCCGCCAATGTTTACCAAAGCGAGGAAAATCCTGGACCCCGAGATACGAAATACCAGTCGAATCACAGTTGATCATGCGCAATGTAGGTGGCAGCAATTTTCTATGTAGGTTCAAAAATGTGTATTTTCAGTAATGTCTCTCTAATCGACGCTCAGTTTGTCCACAAAAATGGACAATTTTTGGAGATGGATACGATTATTCGAGCCTTGCCGTTCCGTTTTTATAGTTACGAATTTTCAAGAACTACAAAAAACGAGCTACAAGGCTATGTAATAATCGTATCTCCTCTTCCCAAATTGTCTATTTTTGGGCACAATCCGAGCGTCGGTTAGGGAGACGTTACTGTACATTGCAGCGCATTTGGCTAAGTCGATTTTTACTCGGTCACGTAACCTGCTACGTAAATGCCACAGGAAATAATACTCGGTGCAAATTGCAATGTTCTTGCAATGTAAGTCGCGAGCCGATTACATCCGATCCAATAGAGGATCAGCGTTGATCTCAAGGAAGTGAAGGATTTAGTACGCACGGCTGGTAGTTGTGGTAGTCCAGTTACTCGTTTCGCTTAACAGCGACCACCGGCGGCAGCAAGTCGGAGTCGCGCTAAAATCCATGCACCGACGAAACCGGAGAACGCGCAGTTTCTGCGGCAGGTTTAAGAAAAAGGGTAGCACCGACGAACGGGAAAATCGAAGAAAGCCGGTCGTAAAACTAGCAACCAGTACATTAGAAACTACCGGAGAGGAAAAAGCTAACAAACGCGAGGAAACGAGACACAACGAGCCGCGCGGCAAGGCGATATCTGGAGACTCGGCTTCCTCGCGACGACGGCGAACAATCTATAATAGTGGAGCATAAAGTTAAAAGATCGCGGCGCGGAAAACAATGAATTAGTGGCGATAAAATATTGAGAGAGAGAGAGGGGGGCAAGTGGGTCGGCGCTGGACGAGAGAGAAGCGATGGGGAGAAGTGGAGGAGGGGGACGGTAAGGGGGTCGAGTAGCCGTTTATTGTTCGAATATTTCTTTCGGCGGCTCGCTGGTTCGTTTAGCAGCTCGGTAACTCGTTCGCGCAGTAGTTAAGCAGCGCCAGAGAATGCAGCTCTCGCATGCCTGCCAACCTTCTTCGCCGTCTAGCAGCGGCTAGTGGGCCCCGATGCTTTATGCAGTATAACGGAATTTCTGTTTGCACTATCCGCCGGCAAACGGCACACGCGACTTCTGCGCTTCTCTTGGCCAGGGTTGGCCGTGAGTCGTCGTGGCCGAGGCCCATGTTAGGAAGAGGCCGATTGTGATTCGTGGCTCAGATTAAGACCAATGAGCGGAAGGCATCGTTAGTCGAAATCGCTGTGCATCGATGCATCCGCGAGATAGGTTTTGCCCCTTTTCGCCGTAGCAAATGGAGGATTCGTGCGGCCTTTTGTAACCGGGTCGCTACACGGCCCCGAGAGAAACGCTCTGCTCTGCTCTGCTCCGCTCCGCTCTGCTCCGCGCAGCTCCGCGAGCGGGCAGGCCGAGCAGATTCCGCGGCCGAGCGCTCGTGACTGCCGAGATCGCTTAAGACGCTCCGTAAGTAGAAAATTGGTTCAATCTTGCGATTTTTGTAATCCGCCGATTGGAAAATTGCCATTCCTCTATCGGCCACGCCGATCTTTTAAGTTCCGCAACGATTAAGTGGCGGGCTGCCGGCATAAACGACGCGGCCGAGTTCTTTAGCCGAGCTTGTCATAATTGGAGCGATATTTGCATACGTCGATCAGATTCACTTTTACCGTTCGGTCGGTTATTTGCGACCTTCTTTAGACGATTGTCGGGAATTAGCTAGGGCACCGTACTATGTCACGTTTCAGTGGATACAGATCGCTCTGGGGGCTCCGTCGAAATCGAGAGCTAAGAGGCCACGCCTACCGCAGCGGGACTATAGTTTTCTATCACCGAGTTTCTTGTATTTTACAACTCTGACTCGTGACGGTGACTTCCAGCAATAATCTGTTAAGTACGAACGTTATTCCATTCTTTTAAGACGGAATAAAGTTCTCTTCTCCTGTCATCAAGAGCTATTAAATTAGAAAAACGAGGATTATATATATAATCCTCGTTTTTCTAATTTAATTGATACGATCGTAAAAAATCAATATAATAAGAGGCATTCTGCTAAATATTTATTCGGAATAAAGGAAAACATTTACACAATGTTCGCTTCACATTTTTTACATAGAATGAAACGAGATTATGTTCGCAACAAATACTTACACCTGTAAGTTACATGTTTCTTCATTGATAATAATATATACGTATACTTTATGTTAAAACAAAAAAAATAAAAGTCATGAAGCCTCGGATCAATTCCCCAAAAATAGCAGAATGATATACCCTGAAACTTACAAACAGTGTCACATTGACATGAAAAAGGGTTAAGGGTTGAGTATCCAATATAACCTGGTCAGTAAACAATTATAAATTCCGTTATTACAAATCGAAAGTGTTCTAATCGTTGTAACTACGAAGAAAATTATACGGTATAAAGAGGGGTTAAGTATCGATTAAAATCTCTGCTGTGTACGTTTCAGCAATAACTGATCAAACAGATGATTCGCTACCCCAATGCCATAATTTCTAAAGAACTTATAAAGTTTACATTCATATCGAGGCAACGCTTGTTCCATCAGATACTCCGAACAAATAGCATTCGAATAAAGTTCCGCGGCTTGAACACAGCGACATAAGTGATCAATCATCCGCAATAAAAGGAACGACTGTTCTCGTCAAAGAACCTCGTGTTTCCTATCGTCGAGGAGCCGATAGTCCAGGCAGAGAATCGGCCAGGTGAGGCTCTGGCTCGAAATCGGCGTATCTTCAATTACAAGCGACATCGGCACGTGAACTTTATATTCCCGTGCACGATTGCGTGTGTACGCGACTGTTGCCGCGTAGTTTAGTTATCGCGATTGAGAATTTAGTGTCCGGCTCGCATTGTCTCGCGGAGCGAATGCATATTTCACACGTGCACTATCCTTGCACCGGCCGCCTTGCCGTCGTGTAGTCGCTGCGCGGCTTGCTGATTATGCGAGCGGGGCCCGCGCGCGCGCGCCCGCACACTCCGCCAGAACCGCGGTACACCCCCCCGTGCATGTGCACGGAGAACGTTGCACCGCTGCACCGCTGCACCGGTGCACCGGTGTACAAGTAACATCATAATAACTCGCAGAAATCATTTGGTCCCTTTGTAAAGGGAACCCTCGAATGGCCGCCGAGTAGAAACCGCCGACGTTAATCCGGCTACGACGCAACGATCGTACAGCCGGTATTAATTACGAGCCATGCAACTGGCTCCGCGAAAAGAAGACGGAGAACCTTGCCGAACGCGTCGGAATGCCGGCGACTTTTTTATTACGTTCGCAGAATTGTTAACAACACAGTGTACTCTCGGTGAAATACAACGTTCGCTGATTTTCAGAGATTTTCACTGATTTCCTGAATCTTGGAAAGATTGGGCTGGAAGAAGGATTTTCGATGAGAATATTTGTCCAGGCTGCGCAGATTACGTCGAGGATCGTACCTATAAACAATTTCGTCGCGATCATTAGCATCGAGAATGTTGATGCGTGTAAAAGATGATGTGTGATAAAAGACTATTTATTTAGCTCTTCTACCATTTTTATTGTGATGTATCTACGGCTTGAGACATTTATTTAATTCATTTTTTATAAAAGAGTCTTTATAACGTCAATAACTCCGAAACAAGAGATTTGAAACGGGCCATTCTGGCCGGAACGATAGATTTAGTGTTAATACTTAAATGCATAATGATACGTTTCGACACTACTTCAAAATTTATATAGTAATTGTTGATTGCTAGTCATCAAAATATCAATGACGAAACCAATCCGATTAAATAAAAGAACGGTGCAGCGACTTAGACTGTAATCAATTTAAGAATTGCTAAACAGCAAATTTTATGTATTTATGATAAAAATAGGTTGGCAAAATTTAAGTCAGCACAAAAATTAAGAGAATGTAGGAACATCTATATATTATTAATAACTCGTTAGAAGCATCAAACAAGGAACATAATTTTTCTCTTGTTCCTGTATAGTACACCTTATGAAAAATTTCGCACGAAGATCTGCAGTCTAGAGATTGCAAACCACGAACGGGTTCCGTAAAAAGACTTCTCTTACTCCGTGTTTGATCAGTATTAGCCGCAGCATGAGAAGTTCCGCGAAGAGTTTTCTCAAAGTACCGCGCATAGACTCGTAGAAAAAATTATTTCGCCAAGATCGTAGAATTTCTTTCGAAGCCCCGTGTTTGTAGAGGCTCAGTTGGAAGTTCATCGAAAAGGATCGACGGTGGAAAAGAATGTCGGGGATTGGAATTAACGACGTAGCGAATACGGTCTCGAGGATTTCATAAAAGCGACTCGTTTACTGCCGGCCGTGGCGTCTAAATCGACTTTTAACGAACCGAGATAAATGTACGATCATTCGATGGATCAAGGAGAGGGGCGTGCAGACATTGTGCGCCGGCGGAGGTGGATCGGCCGCGAGGTTGACAGGACCGGAAGAGCGGAGAGACGGCTTTGTGGGATCGATTACAAAGCAGTTTCAAGGAATATTGAATCGGTCGCAGCCCCTGCAGACCTCTCGGGTTCGGAAGGTCGAAAATACGAGTCGCAGGGTACCCGGTGGTGACTTTAATCAACAGCTCGCGAGCGCAAACTCCGGCGGAACGAGTCGCGGGGCGTGCCGGGGCCATTCCCCGGCTTTCTCTTTCTCTCTTATTCACGGGGACCCCGGCCAGGGCCAGACGAGACTTCGCTCATAATAATACCATAGACCCCGTTGACACGCCTCGTAGCTGGTTAAAGCCGGCCAACGGAGAGGAACAGGGTTTCTGGGATTTTTTCGTGGGTATACACGCGTCCGATCGTTAAGCAACGCTTATCAGCCAGGGAGAACCGTAATGGGACGCACGGGACGCATCGCGGTGGCTTAAATTAATCAGTCGGAATCATCCGGTGGGTAGAACCCGGCGAAACATTTTATTAGCGACGCCGATTATTTATGCGTAATTAAGCGAGGAATCTTTATAGCCTGGCTCCGTGCTGCGACTCGGCCGATACTTTTACGCAAGGATAACTCAATCGTAATCCTTGTACGCTCGAGAGATAGCTACGAGCTCGATACACCCGGGGAACAAAGGAACGATTCGGCGGTGCGGCGGTATGCAAGCGCCCCCCCCCCCAACGCCTCCCTCGCCGCCGGTTCCACGGAACAAGACCGAAAGCTCGCTACAAAAACATAGACACGCGACAAAGTCCGAGCCCAGCCGCAGGAACATCTGCCCTCCGCCCGAAGAAAACGGGGCAGCTGCGGACGATATAAATTCTCAGATCGTTCCGGCTCGTTTTCAGCCGATCGTTAACGGCGCCGGGCAAAAAAATTCACGAAATTTCAGCCGCGCGATTATTCGGTGCGAATA